>NC_072795.1:99827500-100452500 GCF_028583425.1 Eublepharis macularius
CACCAATACATCCATCCTTGAATTCTGTTTATGACATCTGTGAAGTTACATTCCTGACATTCTCAGACACTCTTAGCACTCCAGCCTTAGTACATTGTATATATTGATGCAAGGCTCTTCTAATCTATAGATGGCCATGCAACTGTGTTACTTCACTGTTCCATGCCCCTCTCCATAGTTGTGCTCTCTAGATTTTCTGGAAACATAGTAATTGGAGAGATACTAATTCAAAATTTCTATGTATTAAATGAAACTGTTTTTCCTCTGTAAGTCAGAAGAAAGCTTACTAGAATCATATATCTCACATGTACAACATGCTATTTAAGCCTCACATTTGCCCTAGTATTATTCCGTTTTGATATGTAAGGTGAACATGCATTGGCTCTTTCTTAGAAACAGGGTACACATGTACATGCAGGTTATATTTGCATTCACTGTAACATGTGAACAAGACTAATTGCAACATTTATAGACCATCATTATGATATAGCTACATGTATTCTCATCTGTCCACACTGAAACAATCTAGGGCCATAAATGTTCCAAAACGTAGAATTATTTATTCTTAGGAGACAAAAGCCATTTCCACTCCCTCATTTTGATCATTTTAATTTCCCCCCAAATGGGGACATTCCTAATTAGGAAAAGAGTTGTATTTTTTAAATTGAATTTCACAAAAACATGCTCTGACCTGGATAGCCCAGGTAAGCCTGATCTTCTCAAATCTCAGAAGATAAGTAGGGTCAGCCTTTCTTAGTAACTGCATGGGAGACCTCTAACGAAGGCCAGAGAGGCAGGCAGTGGCAAACCACCTCTATTAGTTTTTTGCAATGAAAACCCCACCAGGGGGGTGTTATGAGCCTGGGCCTAGTGAGGCCTAGTGGCTCTGGGGAAGCCTGCACTAAAGTTACTGCAAGGCCTACATTTCCCAGGTTCCCTTTGCACTGTGCACTGTGTCTGGTTGTGGGAAGAGCTTTGTAATTGTAAATAAGCATGGTCCTATTTGCATGAGCTATTTTATTTTCCAGGGGCTGCAAATGCAGCCAGGAGCAAAATTTTAATTTCACTTATTAGCAGGAAATACTCAGTCTCCCCCCTTCCCCAATATCTCACCTACTTTACAGACATGAGGGATCAAAGGCAGAAGCTAGCCTTACTACATACTCTCTCCCATAAGATAGGTATGGCAATGCATTTTCAAGAGAGAGAAAAGCAGTGAAATAGTGCTTTTGTGTGCACATTCTACTTCTGGCAGGCTGGCGGGAGCAGAAGTGCTCCCACCATGACAAACCATCCCAACAAGATGGGATGTAAGAAATCTGTGATATGTGAGAGATCAGTGATGAGTAGAGGTGGGCATGGTCTGGAAAACGGACCTAAATTTGACACGGTCCAGCCTGGTTCATAGTTCATGGGACTCATCTTTTTCATCAACTTTGGTCCATTTGGGCCGGCCTGTCGGTCCTTGGTCTGTGAGTCAGACATCTTGACTCCAATCTATTAATTCCCTGGGCAACGGAGGGGACATCTGCAGATGTTCTGCAGTCCTTAAAAACTTGATAGACAGCTCTGCCAGAGAGCTCCCATCCTGCTCTAAGGGGGAAGAATTAACTCCTTAGGCAGCGGAGGGGTGGATGCTATGCAGCCATAGGAACACCAATCTTAGTCCTTAAAACCTTGATAGGCAGCTCTGCCTGCCAACCAGAGAGCTTCCATTCTGCTGTATGCGAGGAAGGAGGAAGAATTAGATAATGAGGGGGTGAACATTCTGCAGCCATAGCAACACCAATCTTAACCCGAAAAGCCTTAATAGGCAGCTCTGCCTGCCAATCAGAGAGCTCCCATTCTGCTTTTTGTGAGCAAGGGGCAAGAATTAATTCCCTAGGCAATGGCTGGGAAAGTGTCTGTGTGGTGAGTGAAGGGGCTCTTTCCCCATCCTTTTCTGTTTGATTTTGCTTCACTGCAACCTTTTGGTGCTGCAAGCCAATGCAAGTCAATTGGCATTTACTTTTTTAATTTTTTTTTTATTTTTTAATATCTAAAACAGAAAACTACAAAAAACTACGAAAGTGCAAGGGAAGGAAAAAGGGGAGAAAAAAAAGAAAAGGGGAAGGGGGGGTGGAAAAAGGGGGAAGGCAACATACAAACAATAAACACTACACTACAATGCTTTCCCTTCATACTGCCATAATTAAAAATTAAACCTTAATAAAGTAATGATGGAGTGGTTGACCTTACAAAATACAAATGACAGTCCAAATTAAATCTTCTTCCCCCCCCCTAGGCCTCGGACGCAGTTCTCTCTGAGCAGCTACAGCCGCAGCGCTCGTTGCCTCCCCCCTCCCTTCAGGCTTCGGATCTTCTTCTTTTTGCTTGGTGTCTTGCCCAAATTCTTGATTTTTGTCCACAAAATCCCTTAGCTTATCTTCTAAATTTATCTTGTAAGCTTGATCTTTGTAACTGAACCAAATTCCTTCCGGAAATAGCCATTTATACTTTATCCCACGTTCCCTCAGGACAGCTGCCAGCCTTTTATACTTGAATCTTCTTTTCCGAACTAGAAATGGAACGTCCTTCAGGATCTTGACTTTATTTCCCAGAAAGTCCAAGTCCGCATTATATGAGTTATATAGGATAGTGACCCGGACCCTCCTAGATGAAAACTCAATAAAGATCTCGCGAGGCAGCTGCCGCTTCATTGCATATTTTGAAGAAGCCCGACGGACTTCCAAAATGGCGCTTTTTACTTCTTCTTTAGTTGCCGTCGCGGGTGTCGCCAATAATTCCGAGGCAAGATCCCTTAAATCCTCGTTTTCCTCTTCTTTAACATTCTGGAGGTGCAAAATAGTCTGTGTTCGTTCCACTTGCAGCCCGATCAGCTGGTTTTCCACCAACTTTAGCCCCTTGTTCATTGCTCTCATGAGTGACGCATTTTCCTGAGCAGACTTCTCTGCCCCCCCCCGCTACTTCCTTGATGGCTTTCACATCGCTCTCAATTAAGCCCACCCTTTGATCTGTTTCATTCAGCTTGTCAACAAAGGGTTTTATGGCTTCGATAACTGACCTTTTCACCAGATCTTCGAGCGACTCCCCTCTTCCCTGCAGGGCAGCTGAAATTGACTTGCCCAAAGCGGGACTCTGCTTTTTCGCTGCCATTTTAGGGGGGGGGGACCGCCAACCTTCTGAAACTCAACGAGGGGGAAGAAATCCGAGTCTTCTTAACTTCAGATCCCACCACTCCTTCACTTGCGCTTGTAATAACAGAAGGGATTCGCTTACTTACAGGCTTCCGCCTAGTCCTGTTCTTTGCCGTTTTCCATGGCCCGGCAGCACACAAGGTGCTGCGCACGTCTGCCGGCCTCCATGGGGACAAACGGGCAATTTACCCCCTGCCTCAATTTCCAGGGGGCTCTTCCCACCGCATCCTGGACCCTGACTCCCTCCCTGGGAGTCCTGGGGGCTAATCTTTGCAGATCAGCCGCCCGGTCAGGCTGCTCGGGCGCTTCCTCTCGGACCTGCGGAGAGGAGCGTCCGACATGGCCGCGAAAACGAAAACGAATCTCGTCAATTGGCATTTACGACTCCTAGTATCTACTGGAATTTTCCTGGGGGTGGCCATTTGGGGGTCTGTAACTTGGACCTCCGAACTGCAATCTTGGCCAAACTAGGAGGGTGGCTGGAGGAGAGCCTGCTGAAGACACACTGCAAGTTTGTCATCTCTGAGCATGAAGGGAGCGGTGCTAGGGCCCCGGAAGTGACAGATCCCATAGATATGCCAGACCAAGGCCATGAAGAGCTTTGCATGTGATTGCCAATACCTTGAATCGAGTGACTGCAGAATGGGAGTAAGATTCATGCTCCTCCTAGGTCTCAATAATAAATGAGCTGACTGTACCTTATTTACTCTCAGGAGCTAGACGGAGCATGCACATCACTCCCATTCTGCAGTCACTCCATTGGCTTCCCATCAGCTACCAGGCTCCATTCATGGTCATCATTACTATCACTTTCAAAACCCTCTATCGCCTCAGCTCCTCATGTCTGTGCGATTGCCTCTCCCCCTATGTTCCACCATGGCAGCTTCGCTCATTTGAACAAGGTCTTCTGAAGATACAGTTGGGCAAAATCAACAGCTGCCTGCATATGTGCTTTCTTTGTGGTAGCCCGCACCTTATGGAATGGTTTGCCTGAGGAGGTCAAGAAAGCTCCCACTCTCCTGGCTTTCTGTAAACTATGCAAAACTGAATTAAGAAAATCTCATTCACCTGCCAGTGCTGTTGTGTCTCCCTGTGCCTATGTGACATCTCCTAATGCGTGTTGTTCTCTGCAAGATAAACAGAGACTTGTATCAAAGAAAATGAGAGACAATTCAAAAATACATATAGAATCATATAAACAGTAAATATATTTCTATAAACAAAGTTTTGAATTGGGGAACAATCATATAACATTAAAGTTTGTTTCTTTTTTACTGTCCAAAATCTGTGCTACTTACTGTGCATTGATTTGTCTTGTGCTAGATGTGTTATGCAGGGCAAATTCATAACCTCCCTGTGGAATAGATGGATACAGAAGATCCTCCCACCTTCTGCCTCAGGATAGATCAACAGCTGGTACTATAAGAAATTAAGACATTTTTCAGTATGCTCTGACATGCCCTTTCCCTTGACTTCAGATTTAATCATATACTAAATATATGGCCTAATATTTAGTAAAGAAAAATTACTTGCCTATATAAGTGATGTTCTGCCGGAAGGGGTATTCTTATGAAGCAACCTACACTGAAAGCTGCTTTAGACTTACATTTGTCTGAATCAACGTGGATATTCAGGGTACCTGAAGATACCATTTCATGCCTTGTTTCTATGATATATGTAGGGCTTAGGAAGGCCAGGCCAGTAAGGGAAGTTTGTGTGACCTCTCACATTTAATTCTCTGGTTCTTTTAGGATGTTTGTTTTTTTATCACAAAAAGGATATTAGTTGCTACCATCATCTTTATTAGCATCAATATGATCATCCCAATACAAACACAGGCTTGAATAAGGATGGCTGTAAGTATAGAGACTACCCTGTTTACTTTAGCCAAGGCTTGGAACTACTTTTGTAAATCTTGGCAAAAATCTGCTTCATGAAAGAGCATAATCCAGGCAGGCTTTTATTGTACAATCCCAATGCAACACTTCAATACTATAATGAACTACTTCTAAAAGAATAAACATGGTTTAATAAGAATAACAGGGGCTTATTATAGAAAAAAAGAAAAACAGAATAATGTAACAAAATTCAAGATTACTTAGGTGAATTGCCTTTCTCTACTGCCTATCTAAGATGTTTATTAACAGTAGGGTGCCGAAAATAACATACATTTCAAATATCCTCTGTTTTAGGCCATTTCCAAAATGGAGGCAAGCCTATGTCCTTTGGACAAGCACTACACTCAAGCTGGAATTCAGGAAGGGAGAAAAATGAACTTTCTAAGAGCCAAGCTAAAAGTGATGAATGACACTTGCCTGGCTCACGTGTATTCCTCCCTGTTCACTTGTAGCTTGGCTCTAAGAGCCCTCAAATTGGGCAAATTCATGTGATTTGATGACTAGAAGATGGCTTTCCTGAGGGTGACATGAACTATTTAACACACATTCTCAGAGAAGGACAGGTGTCGTTCCTGGATGTGTGGTCCTTTACACTGGCAGAGTTTCCAGGTGTGGAGCCAGAGCTGAAGCATCATTGGAGTAATAAGCATGTACATCCTTGATCCCATCCTATCCTTTATATTAGTCACAAAAGAAAACCTACAATTTTGTTTAAAAAGCATAGATGATAGCATGGTAATTAGGGATGGCATGTTCAACTGTGGCAATTGGTTCAGCGCCAAACTACCTAAATGCCTGCTGAACAAATTTGCACTGGATTTTACAAAATTGTGCAGGCACTTAGGGCTACATCCGTAAGGGAGCTTTTTGGACTCCAAATTCAGTACTGTTTAGAATTTAACACACCAACCCAATAATCTCTGTGGCTACGCGATTTACAGGAATATCAGTAGTGAGTAAGCTGCCTTTCCGGAGGGGGGGCGGGCGGGATGTCTGTCTTCACTAGTCTTCTTAAGGAGGAACTTGTAGCACAGGTTGAAAACCACAGACCTATATATTTCCAGAATTTCTCCCTTCATTTTCATTTGCTTATAGATTCAGTGATGAGGGCCATCTTGGAAGTACACGTGGCACAGAGTTGTACCATTGTTCCTCATTTCCAGGCCTGTAAATGGCTGGCCCATGACATGCTAAGTTAATGGACTATTGCTGTGTCAAAAGCCTATGCACAGTCCTCTATCCAGTGTTCCACTACCAGGAGCCTTCTGATGTAATTTTAATCTCATCTTCCACATACATATAAATCTCCCCTCCCACTGACCTCTCCCACTGTTTTTGGCAAGACTGTCTTCATATGAACCTATAAAGTGTGCCACAACACTCTCTGTGATGTCTCAGAAGATTTTGGAGTGCATTCTTAATTCATGTATTGAGCTGGAAAGAGCACAGGAGCCCAAACTTGTAACCTGCTTCCAACATGGCAGGAGGTCCTTGAATTGTGCTATTCTAGTCTAACTAGTACGGTTGAGCTCATCTTGACAGTTCCTTCTGACATCCTTAAGAGCTTCACTCTGACATTCCTTGGGAGAATTCATTCTAGCCCTCATATGGCAAAAGAAGGTATGACTCCACATTATGTATATTCCTGGGCAGTGCATCATGCTGAGGCACACCAATTATGAATCAGAGTAGTCAAAGCCTTGGATTCATAAAACTGAATTACTTAGAGGAGTTCCAAATAGTTTCAAAGCCCCAGACTAGTTGAAAATGCATTAAAGGCTGAAATATGCATTAGTATCTTTTCCACATGTAGTGGGGAGAGGGAGAGGAATCTTACTGCGTGAAGAGTAGCCAACTTCCAGCAAAGCAAATACTTATGAAAGAATGTCTCTGCTGTGTTACAAAATCAGGAATACAGTATCTGGAAGCTTACCTGTAAACTCATTACCCAGAGCTTTGTGCTCTCCAGACGTACATGCTGTTTGTCCCGCCTAATTGCTCTCAATTAACTAAAGATAGGAAGCTTCTTCATACAAGAGTGAGCACAATTAAAGCTGAAATGCTGCTAACAGTCACATGTGGTGTGAACTACAGATCTCCATTGCTTACATGTTGAAGTCAGTACAAGTTATCAGAGGATTTGTATGTGCTGAATTCCTTTGGTGAATGTCTCAATGTGTCATGCATGCTTTTTGGCATAGTTTTTTTTACACAGGCACCCTTTTTGGAAGAGTCAAATTGTATCACAAATATTCAGCCAGTGTTCCCTTTTGGAAAATCTTTGGGTTCGATACCAGCAATCATATCTGAGCACAAGAAGTGGGGTTTTTGTTGAGTCTCTCCTCCTGTGACAGACCTCTGACCCCTTATGCTGCTCCGGAAGGTCCTGTCCTCCAAGCAGCACTATTTTAGAGGATATTTTGGAATGCAGAGGGAGAGGTAGCCACAGCCTGTCCCCTCGCTCCAGGGCTTGAAAATGAGGGGTTTGAAAGTGACACGAAACAATGTGCATACTTTCAGGCTCTCCAGAATACTACTAGGCTGAATGTTAAAAAATAAATCTTAAATGTTTCCATCAAGTTATACTCTAGCTCTGCAGGAGAACGGGTGGTTAGAATATCTTTCCATGGTAAATTTCTTGGTTGCATGGAATTTATTTATGAGTTAGCATTTAACAGTGGCATGCCCCATTCTGCCAGCTGCATATGTTGACCCAGCCTTGTACACAGATATAATCTCCATGAATAAATTTGTGTTGTGTTTTAAAAATAAAACTGTTAGTTTTTTCTTGAGTACATAGTAGGATTGCTAGTTCCCCCTGGCAATCAGCGGGTGTTGGGGGAATGCAGGGGGAGTATCGATAACTTAGTATTTTGTGTACACACTTTGTACAGAAGTGTTCTACAGCACCATGCAGTGATGTCACTTCCAGTGTGGCCCAGGAATGACAGCATCATACCAGGGCAAATTCTCTAAAATTCAGCTCAAAACAGTGCTTTGGGCTGAGTTTTAGAGACTCATCCCTGGTGCAATATCATCACTTCTGAGTTACACTGGAAATGGCATCCTTGACTGGGGATACAGGAACATTCACACCATTTAGTCAGCCTGCTTCATGGCCTGCCTCCTCTGGCTGATCAGCTGGCAATCAGTGGCCAGAGGCACAATTGCTAGAAATCTGCTTGCTATCTGCAGCCATCTGGCAACCCTAGCCCATTGTGATGAGAAAATTATCCCAATTTCTATAGAAAAACTACTCACAAGGTGGGGTTGGCACCATGGAGAATGGTGCTCACAAGATCTACAGTTGGTATGTCAAAGAGCCATGTGTGGCTCCTGAGAAATGGAGTGCCTATCACTGCTCTGTGACAGTTTGGTTTCCTCCCCACTTTGGTGCTTTGGACTACGCAACTGAGTAATAAGATAGTTAGTTCACAGGTATCAATGTGAAAATCTTCAACTGTTGAATAATCAGGTATAGGTGTACATAAATCAGCACTGTATTGGATGGTTTGCTCCAATACTGTACGCATGAGACATTAGTAAGCTTCTTAAACCCGCCCTGACTTCTACTCATATTTTTCCAAGCATAGAAGCCGAGCTACCACCCTCTACATCAACAGAGGCATCCTTTTGCTGAACAAAGCTTGACAATTTTATTAATCTTCCTTGCCATTTAATTTGCCTTTCTATTAGCATTCTTACTACTGTTCTCAGGCTTTCCAACTCTTTTTCTTTCCTTTTGTTTTTTTGGACCATTTACAAAAAGCTAAATTAGAATTCTCCTTCCCCAAAGATTTAATAACATTGAAGAAATAAACAGCAAAAAGAGGATCTGACAGGCCATGCTTGATTGCAAGAGCACTTTCAGAAATTATAGAAGCAGCCTGAATTGGCAGCAGCAAGGGTGGATTAGGGGGAGGGCAGGATAAACAGAAAGGCTGTCTTGATCCTTTGGTTTTAATTGTGTGAAATTATACATTTTGCGATGTCTTCCAGGAAATTTCAGGGATATGAAGATGTAGAAAATGACCTGAGAGTTGTCTCGAAAATTATCCAAGAGGAAGACAAAACAGGCGTTCAAGTATGGAGAAAAGGAAGCATGCTAATTCTGTTTCTGTTTTTTCTGAGCATTGTAATGGGCTATTCATTTGGTTTAAATATATAGATTAACAATGTTTGAAAGTAAAGCTGAGCACAGATTAAAGGTTTTCAGAAATGTGAAAGTGGTATGCTAGAACTATCACTGGTTGAAAGTACATATATTCATTTCCTTCTCCCTCTAAGACAAAAACTCTCTCTGGTATTCAGCCTGTCCAAAATTTACAACAGCAAGACCTAACAACCTAACAACTACTTTACTGGGAAGATAAAATGTATTGTTTCCTAATTCACCTAGCCATTTATATAGTTTTCTTTCTATCCCATCTCTTTGGGGCAACATTTCAATTTCAGTTGAGATTAACTTTGGCTCAGGGAATTCCTGGAGACTTGGGGGGTGGACCCTGGGAAGGGCAGGTTTGGGAAAGGGAGGGACCTCAACAGAGTATAATGCCATATAGAACACTCACCCCCCAAGCAGTTATTTTGTCCAGGGCAACTGATCTCTGTAGTCTGGATATAATTCTGCAATAAATCACTCAGAGCTACAATTCCACATTCTTCCTTCAGTAGAACTCTCTTTGAACTCAGTGGGATATACTTCTTAGTAAATGGGTGTAGGATTGGGCTAAAAATTAATGCACTAACAGTGCAATCTTAAAAAGAGTTACACCCTTCTGAGCCCATCAATATACTTAGAATATACTTGGTCAGGACTGCACTGCTAAAATACTTTACATAAATGCTTGACATTTGTTGAATGTCAGCATTCAGATAAGAATATTGCCAATCCAATATTAAGTCCAATTCAGGATATCTTTTTTTATTTATTATTTTATTGTATTATATTTATATTCCGCCCTCCCCGAAAGCAGGCTCAGGGCGGATAACAACATTAAAACATTTAAAACATTTCATATAAAACATTTAAAAACATTGTACAAAGATATTAAAATAGCAGCACTCTTTTCTTGATGGCGGAGTTGGTTCCCACCAATTTATCTGCTGGTGATAAAAGGCAGAAGGCATTCTCATTGACCACTGAAAATAGCTATGCTGGGAATCATGGGGCTTACTTGTACAAAAGCCATATGAGAGACAAAGAATAGCACAGAGAGCAATTGGTTGAGAACTAAGGGACAAAGCTGGCAGTTCCAACAATTAATATATTTTGGTTTTTTGTTTATTTAAACTATATTTTGCTATTTTTGTAAACCATTGTTTTGTCTGTTATGGTTAAAATAAAGCAAAGTAAAAATGTCTAAATAAACAAATACATTTGGTGAAATATCAGCATTCACTTGTAATGCCCAGAAAAAACCTGGAAGTGATGTCAGTCCTCTCTAGGAATTGCTGGAAACTATCATAGAACTATAGAGTTCCCAGCGATTCCTAGAGAGGACTGATATTTCTGGGTTTTAACCAAAAGTGACATCATGCCAACAGACCAACAGTCATTTTCTTATACAGGTGCCAGAAGCCCTAGAGACACACAATGGTGAAAAACAGTCTCATTTAGCATCCACTGGTATGGCTCTGAGTTTCTGGACGTACATAAAGTGTCAACATTTACTCATTTTGGACATTTTGTTTAATGCATGTACTATAATAAATTGAAATTTCCTAGGCTTGCCTAATCCCAGCCACCGAGACATACATAGATACACCAAGATGCAGCTGTCTCTAGTTACAAGCATCCAGGAAATTTTCAGAATCAGACTCTGATGAATTGCCAGAAGTAAGAAGTTTCACAGTCACTGGAGAAATGACTAGGATATATAGAGAAAGATAGATCTCCTGTACCAGTGATCTGTAGAGCAGGGTGCAGGCAATGAAAACTAGATGGAAAATAAATGATGCAGAATACAGTTAGAGTTATGCAAGTTACAAGAATTCATAAAATTCTTTGTGGAATTATAAAAATTCTGGAATCATCAAGAAGAGAGTCTTCTATAATCACATCAGACTTATGTGCCTACACCAAAATTAATTTGCATATTATAACAGGAAATAATGGATTTCCACATATATGGAATGAAAAAGGAAAACAATAGCAACTGAATAATGCTATGAGCTGTCGTTTCTGAATAAGCAACATACAGATACCAGTAACTACTTTAATTTGTATAATTACACTCTGGCTTATGATTCTATCATCTGATTAATTCACCTTGAAAGACAGATTCCTTTTTCCATGGAAAATTCAGACCAAGAGAAATTAGTTTTATTATTGGCAGATAAGGATAAATCTATTACTCTCCAAATGGCAAGGTTTGCTGCCATCATCATAAAAAGACAATGAGGTGTGCTGACCCTAGCATGGTTGACCACTTACTGCTTTACTCTGGGTCATTAGCCATTGGATTGTATGGTGTTTTTTATTATGAGATATTTTAAATGGTTCTTCTGTATTTTAATCTTTTCAATGGAAATGTCCAAATCCTTAAAAATTTTAACTTGATGGGCATTTGATTTCATCTTGTATTGTTGCTATGGTTTTGTGCTAATGCAATAATGATTGATTGATGATGAACCACAGCACTGTAAAGATCATGATGATATGCTAGTCAAAGCCCTCCCTCCAAAAGTTCACTTTTCAAATTTTGTAATAGAAACAACGCAAAAAACAATCCATCAAAGAGATCAAATAAGCCATCAAAGGGATAAGTGAGCTATATATATAATCTAATGTCATGGTTCAGTGAGACAAGCAAACTATAAATATACGGAAGTCTAATTGAAGCTATATATTGTTATTTTTTCAGTTAACAAGCAGTGATTAATACTATCTCAACTAGACAGTAGAGATGGGCACGAACAGAAAAAGAATGAACATAATGTTAGTTGTTTGTTGCCATCCATGAACAGGGACTCATGAACAACCATGAGCATGGCCCTGTTAACAAACATGTTCGTGGTTGGCTGTTCGTGGGAGCCAGCAGACTCTCCTCCAGCCATCATCCAAGTCAAGATCCCTACCACACCACTCCTAGAAACCTTACTTGAGCAGGCAGCAGGAAAGATACCAATAATAAATAATAGCTTGGCCCAGAGCCTGGCAGCAGCAGCCCTGGAACTTGAAGGGGTAGATCCCTATCTCATCATACACAAAGAAAATTCAAGCTCCAATGCACTCTCTCTATCAAAATGCCAACAGCAACTCTCTCCCTCTCCACTGTCTGCAAACTAAGCCAGAGCTGGGAGCTCCCCTCCCCCCTGTTCTTTGCTCCCTTGTAACAAATTTGGAGCTCCACACTTGAAAGGAAGACCTGCCTATCAAGCTAAATTGGGCTTAGATTGGGGTTTCCAGGGCAACAGCAGGAGTTCAGACAGAGTTCAGACAATCCCTGCCTAAGTTGCCAAGGGAATTGATTGCAGATGCCAGACTGTCTGGCTTGACAAACAGCAATGAGCAGCAACAAATGAGGCTTGCAACGACCACTTGTTCATTTAGAATGGGGCCTCACAAACAGCTTGTTCGCGAATAGCAGATTGGGCTGTTCGTGGTTTTTTTTTGTTCGTATTGCTGTTCGTGCCCATCTCTACTAGACAGTAATATAATTCTGCAGCACAGAGACTCTAATATCATGACATCATGCTGATGAGCAGTAAGTCTAAACAGAGGATACAAATCCTTAATTTTTTCAAGCCATTACCAAATTTTAGGAGCAGTGTCTGACTTTTAATACCTGGAAAAATTAATCTTGCAGCAGTAATTAGATTCAGTACCATCACTTTAAGTTTCCTAGAAATCATGGCAATATAGTTTAGGAAAAGTGTCTCTAGCATGACTACACCATCCATGATTGCATCCACAATTGCTTTCCAAAAGGGCTGTGCTCTCCAACATGACCGTGACATATGAAGAAAGCTGGCATGACAGGATTTACATAATGAAAACGGATCTGTATGAGAATAGTAGTTTTACATAAGCCTGTGCAGAGGTAAGAGCCATTGGTGGATAGGCTTACCAGTTGCTGGCCCTGGTGGGCAATCTCCCAGGGGGTTGCCCAGTTGCCTGCCAATTGCTGGTGATCGGTGGGAGTTGGCAACCCCCTTGACAATTGCCTGCCAGTCCTACCAGTCCTGAAGTGACATCATGCCAACCATGGGTATGTTCCCATGCTTCACTGGGGCCAAAGTGCAGGAACACACCCATGGCCGGTGTGATTATATCACTCCCTGGAAGTGATGTCATCATGCGTCTCTGAGAGTGGAGATTTCTAAAGGTAAGTCCCAGGTGTCCCTCCCCCCCATTCCTGCTGGGAGGGTTTAGGTATCTGGTAAACCTATTGGTGGATCACTTTCAAGATGTTCTCATTAAATAAAAGTGAAACTGAAAAGGAAGAACCATGAGGAAAAATATATATAGTTCCACACTTAATACTTCAAAACCAAGACTCTTGCTCCATTTAAAATGATAGGTCAACTTAGCTTTAGAGTGCCTCTAGAACCAAAAATGTATGCAAATGCTTATTTCCTCGTGTTATCAACCAATGTCTTAAATTCTGTAAGCCTTCTTTTTAAAGTTCACATTTTTAAATCTAGGAGAAACTAAAGCAACAATGGAATGAAATTTCAACGAGTGATTCTAAAACGCATTTAAAATTATTCTAAAACTCAAACCATTTTCCTGTCAGGAAAGAAAGGGGTAAAAGGGGTAAACTATAGCGTTGTCTCATTCTCTGTAATTATTACAAGCAGGCCACTTGAACTTATCATTTGAACTCCAATCACATTTACAAAATCCCCTCCTGAAAAGGCAGCTCCTAACTATATCCACATTTATGGCTTAGGGTGATTCCGTATGTCCTGGCATAGTGCTATACTCATGCAACAAGGGCGTCTTCCTGGTGCAAATTCTGATGTTATTGCACCTCAAAAGGGGAATCATGGCATGATGATGTCAGAAATCATGCCAGGAAGATGCCCTCTTTGCGTGAGTATAGTGCTATGCCGGGACGTGCGGAATTGCCCTTAGTCAAAGAATCCAAAATTAGGCATGTTGAACACTCAGTGAGAATTTTCATTAACTGCAGCTCCCTATTACTCTCCATCCAACAATGTACATTTGACAATGTACATTTATTGAGAAGAACCATAACTCAGTAATAGATCATATCCTTTGTATACAAAAGGCCTCAGGTTCAGACTTCAGCATCTCTAGTTAAGATGATCTCAGGTGGAGGGGCTGAGAAAGCATTACCGCTAGGCAAAGTGGACAGTGCAACCTCTAACTAGATCAGGGGTCGCTGGCCATGCTGAACCTCTGAGAACAGGCAGTGGCTCTGCAACAAGATGACTCCCATAGAGGAGAGGAACCAATTATAAAATGGCTGCCATGGGGGCTAGTACTAATAAGAAATCACCAAGAGTTTCTACACAAAAAAAAGTTAGGAGGTTTCAAGCCAGTATCTTCCTATTACAGAGGCTGCTGTTTCCAAGAGGGTGTTTCTTGCAGACTCAAAGGTCATGCTTCCTGGACTTTCCTGAAGCGCCTCCTACTCCAGTGAAGATAGTTAGGGTGGGTAGCCATGTTGGTTTGCAGTAGAACCGTAGTATTTTCAGGGTATGAGCTTTCAAGAATCAGAGCCCCTTTCTTCAGACTATTAAGAATATCTGAAGAAGGGAGCTCTGACTCTTGAAAGCTCATACCCTGAAAATTGTGTTGGTCTCTAAGGTGCCACTGGACTCCAATCTGGCTACTCCAGTGAAGTGGAGGAAAGCCAGGACTGACTGTTTGCTTTGGGAAGGAAGCAAGTGGGTGCCAGAAAACACTGGCAGGAACCAGTTTGCCTATGAGCACCAAATCAGCTATCACTGGGGTAGATGCATCTGATTCAGTGTAAGGCAGCATCATGTTTCCCCTTTACACTTAGTGTGTTGTTGACAGCACCAAACATTGGCAAACTTCTGTTGCCACATAAATTGTGAAGCAGCAAAATGCAAAGAAAAAAATTCTGTGGCTTATTCATTAGGAAGTATGAGGTTTGTCTTAAAAATATCCAAAGAGAATGACTACAAAATTAGCACAGGCACAACAAAATGAATGCTGGGATCCAACAATTTATCTAATATACACAACAGTGTGTGAATAACAGTTTTTTGCAACAATATGAGGATTGACTATTAAGACTTGGAGTGACATTATAGCACTTGCAAATTACAACAACATAGTGCTTGAAGAGTAATAGTACCTATATTTCATATTATAATTTTAAAGACCATAAGCAGGAAGTAGCACATAGGAGAATTTTGCCTTCAGCTATTACATTAAGTTAATTAGAATCCCTGGTTCATATTGCAGAGTGAGAACAAAATACAATTTTTTATTTCCATTTTTATTACCAAGGCACTAAAGATTTTACTAATATCTATACAACACACACATTCTTCAGAAATTCTTTGACCCTAGGCTCTTAACACTTACAATGCCAGCTTTTTAGGAAGAGCTCTAATATTTCATAAGCCTTAGGGAGTCTTCATTTGAGACACACACCAGTGAGGAATCTTTTTGAAAGAAAATCAAATCAAGCCAGAAAAATCACAGTCTATTGGCACAACACTAGAAAGTTTTTCCTGGATGCATGTCTATATTTCATAGCTTACTTTACAGCAAATAACTGAGTCTCAGGAAAGAAAACAGTCTGCTTAAGTATTTTTAACTAAGCAGCTGACGGTAGTAGTTAAAAAGCCTCAAATTCCTTTCACTGCAGATTTCCGTATACTGCAAGATAAAGTATTTTTAGACGGAATGTAGTCAGACTTTCATATTTTTGCACTATCAACTATAGAGCCATACAGACCCTGTTGTCACCCTAGCAATACCTTTTCACAGTTTTGGTGGGGTTGTTTAGGAGGGGGTGGCATTTGCATACAGAAAAAAAAATCCTGGTCTTGGTTATATTCAAGATTAAGTCGGAAAAAAGAAGCACATTTTAAGAGCATTTGTTGTGGTTCCTTTCTATACTTCCCATTAAACACAGATGCATGCACACCTAAGGATGCATGGAGTGCACCCCAAAACATGAGGGCGGGGGTTCATTTTAGCTACTTTAAACAAAGGATGTTCAAGCCATATAAGAGAAAAGGGCAATAGACAATAAAACCAGCCTACAGTCTGCCAAAAATAGAGCTAGAGCAACAATACCAATGCAGGAGAAGCAGAAGGAGTAAATTTAGTATGATATTTCTTTGTGACATGTCAGGAACTGTAAGGGACCAGGGATCCCAAAGCAGAGGCTCTGACAGCAAGAATGACTTTTCTCACCCTCTGCTCAACCAATAAATGTGGGACTGAGCTGGGATTTTAATAGAAGTCACCATGCTCTGTTGGCACAAGGGCCTGTAGTAGATTCTTCTGGCCAGTCACACCAGTGCAGACTAATAAAGGACTCACTACATAGCCTAGTCTGCAGTCTGCAGTCACATTGCAAGGAGTCTTTCCCATCCATAGGTTTAAGTTCACTGGCTCTGTCCCAGCCGCTGCAATTCTGCAGTCCTAGTAGTATGGCCAGGCATTGTTGCATGCAAGGATCACCACAGAAGTGCTAAAATGGGTACAAATAAATGAACTAGAAGGTCATCGTTAGATATATGATTGTTGAGGCCATTTTGTTTTCTCAACTTGGAATGGGTCTGTTTTTCCTCAGATTCTTTTTCCGCAGAGAATTCTCAGAGAAGGCGCAGACTTTCCTCCCTGTAAGCTCTCTGAAAGCTTGGAAAGAATGGGCCCATGGGGTACTTTCTACCATACCAAGCTTTCCTGCCCTGGTTTCCCTCTCTGCTTCCAGTCCAGTTTCCTAACTGGAGAAAAAGAAAATCTCTGACATGGATTTCTGGGAATAGTCTGTGGAGGGCCTACTGTAGGGTTGCCAACTCTGAGCTGGGATAGTCCTGGAAATTTGGAGTTGGACCAGGGAAGGATGGTTTTGGGGAGGGACCATAGCGGGGTATAATGCCATAGAACCCACCTTCCAAAGCCGGCATTTTTTCCAAGGGAATTGGTCACTGTCATTTTGAAATCAGTTGCAATTCCAAGAGATCTCCAGGCCCCACCTGGAGGTTGGCAAGCCTAACCTAGGTATAAACTTCCTGTATAATCTTAATGGAGATTTCATGTTCTGGGCACTGCAGTTTTTAATTCTCACCGGCTGAACTGACTGACTGAAAAACTAGAGGGGCCAGTTCACACGGCAGCACAAAGGAGGATTCCAAACAGAAACACTGGGATATAGGAACACAGTGAGAAACTTAAAGATGGGCCTTCCATTCTACCCATCCTCGCCAGCTATCAGCTTTGTTCCTCACACCCTATCAAGTGTGAGGAAAAGGAGGGAGAGAAGGGTGGGCTGGAGGTGGTTGGCACTGAACTAAGCTATTTATCAGCTGTGCAGAACTTTGGAGAAGAGTTTTACAGTATAATTGGTGTGGCTTTTCAAAACTGAAAGGATTCGTTCATGAAATCTGACACATTTTTACTGGTGCTAGTATTGGAGGCTCCTAATAAAGGTCAGCTTCCCAAATGTAACATCTTCCTTCCAACCCAAAATAGAATAGATTTTAGTAGGATAGTAGAAACGGAGAACATGATTATACTTCAGCTGCCTTTACTTGTTTACATTATTTTCCAGTTAGAATACTAATGCTTAATTTAAATTGAGGATCCCTCTCATTAGGTCCTGAAATATGTTTTAAAGGCAATAGCATTTCTGCAATGTTGAAAAAGAAAATCAAAGCCCATCTCCACATGTGTAGATATTGGGGAACTGGGCTTTCAGTTCCCTTGACCCACTTGGTAGATCAAGACAATGGCCTGTGTCCAACTACATTAAGAAAACTTAATTTGAACGAGAATTTCCTGATTCTTAGCACTTAAGTCACTTTGCCTTCTAGAGGAATCAGGAGTAGCCCTATCAAAATAACCCTACAATACTATAATGTCCAGATGCAAATTACCTGCAGTTGCTCCCCCCACCCTTATAATATGGTTGAAGCATAGCACAGGGCAGACCAGCTTGCCTGCTTTTTCTCTGTGGCATAACGTCCGATGGCATACTGCACTACTGGTTTGTACTTTATGCCTGCTATATTTATAAGTAATAGTCAAGAGTGCCTAGAACACGGCACAGGTCTTCTTTCTGTTTGTATTAATCTAAATAAATAAACAAGTCATGCAAGCTGCATGTTTCAGCAAGTCTCCTCAGACTCCCTTCCAATTTTTCTCTGTGAAATGTGTGCTTTGTAGGCAGTAACTCACAATCATACTGCTCTTGTATGTTTATTTTGCCTTCTGCAGTACTATGTTAATACAGTTTGCTTGGGGAAAGAGTTTCTATAAACAATAACGTGATTTATTCAGCGTCACTTGTGGCCATTGTATGGTGCAGACAATATGAAAGGTCATCATCCCTCCGAATTTGCACCTGAAGATCTCCTTACCTAGTTGCACAGCTTAGTAAGGGGCAATTCTAAAAATACATGAAGGAAATGCCTAGCTGTCTCTTTAGGACAGCTCACCAGCTAATTTGTACAGCTGAAGTCCTGTCCCTGGGGAGTAAATTCTTAGAGGTCAGTGCTGAAGTTTGATGGATTAGACTCCTAGGGCTTGCCCTTTTGCCTGCTGAAATAAATTGGGAGGTTTCCACACTGGGAATACAAAAGGCATGAGATACTACGGAAAAAGTTTTGCCATTGCAACTTCGGAATGGTGCACAGAAGGGTCTTTTGAATGCAGATATTCACTCAAACATTAAAGATCATGGAATTCCCCAGGCTTCAGGTGCCTTTGGCTAAAGTTGGCTGCCCATTTATTTTAAACTAGCCCTAGGAAAGTCAACAAAATTGCCTTGGAATATGGATTATGACCATTAGGAGGTATGGCCAGCTGAAGATATAAGGTTCGTCAGTGCAGACAACTGAACTCCTTTGATGGAGTTCAGATGACCCTGGTGGACTCAATTAAGAGCCTAGGGGTTATACGAGATCCAATGCTGCTTCTAGATAAACAAGTAACTGCAGCTGCAAAAAATGCCTTTTCATAACTCAGTCTAGCCTGGAAGATGCCCTCCTACCTTGACACGGCTGATCTGGCCACCTGGATTCATGGCTAACTCAATAACATCAAGACTAGACGACTATAAGGCTCTCTACATAGGTCTCCAATGCTGACTCAGAGACTCCAGCTGGTGCAGAATGCTGAAGCTTGTTTACTTTCAGGAGCTAGACAGAGCATGCGTATCATTCCTATTCTACAGTCACTCCATTGGCTTCTCATCAGCTACTGGGCTCAATTAAAGGTCATGACTATCATATTCAATGCCCTTCATAGCCTTGGCCTTTCATATTTGTGTGGCCACCTCTCCCCCTATGTTCCACCATGGCAGCTTTGCACATCTGGACAGAGCTTTCTGCAGATAACACCATGAAACTGGGCAAAATCAACAGCTGCCCCCACACATGCTTTCTCTGTGGTGGCCCCAACCTTAGGGAATGGCCTGCCTGAAGAAGTCAGGAAAGCTCCTACTCTCTTGGCTTTCTGCAAACAATGTAAAACTGAATTATTCAGGAGGGCTTTCTACCCAGATTATGGGGCTGTATTGTAAGAAGTAGCTCAAAGAGGTACTTTTTTAGGACAGGACTATACGCTACTCTGTTGGGTACCATCTGCTGATGTAGAATGTATTCCATGCTGCTAAACATGCCATGTAAATTAGTTATGCATTGTTTTGGAAAGATTTAATCTCTGTGTTTGACTTTATGCTTGTTTTCCAAATTTTCTGCTACTATACCTTACTGTACCTCTTTCACTGTTTCATTAACAGTTGTACATTATTGCACTTTGCTCAGTGAATGTCCTAGCTGTTGATTATATTGTATCTTCACTTGCACTGTGTAATCCACCTTGGATCTCAGTGAGAAAGGCAGACTATACATATATAAATAAATAATAGTGCAACAGTCACATGTATGTCCAAGATATTACTTCTATCCAGATGGCCAAGATACTTCTGTACCACAGCATCATGTAGCACCAAGAAGTCATTTTCTATAAAAAATAAAAAGATTAAAAGGTCACACCACTGAAAATTAATATCTCTTACTAGACCTGATAATGAAATTGTGTTTCAACGTAGTTTAAATATAGGTCAAGCAAATGAGCTGGAAAAGATAATTAAATCGTGTAGTAGTTTACTTAAAAGGGAGGGGAGTTTTAAAAATTAAAATTCATCCTGCCCATGGTTTTGAAGAAGAGATTTTCATAATGATTGTCTTTCTTTAAGGGCATAAACCCATGGGTATCACATAGTGCTGAGGAGTAAGGCCTAAAGCAATAAATTAACAGAAAAATCTTCAACTAGGAAGAGACTGCAGCTAATAAATATTTGATCAGATACACAAATTCACACAGTTTGATAGTGCCGAGAGGAATTTGCCATCATTTATTAACTTGTGCAATGTAAATGTACAGCATTATAGTTCTGAAGGAACAGAATGTTGATAAAAGCCATTGCCTGTTTTTTTCAGTCTACCATTTTGCCAAATTAGAAGCATCTGAAAGTCTGTCAGACTTAAAACTTGCATAGATAAAACAAGGGAGTCAAAATAAATGAAACCAAGTCCCCATGCAAAGAAACTCCAGAACATTTCCACAGTGGTCAGGATGCAGACGCACATGGACATGGGCACACTTCATAAGTGACCTCGGGGCCATTTTCGTGTACATTTTACGTGCTGCTTATTGTTTGCCACTTAGGACACATTTGGACAGGTGAGGTATGCATTTTAAATAAATGCATAAAATAAATAAGTGCCATTTGCCCTAGACAAGTGTACACTAGTCTTCTAATTTAAATGGGAAAGCAATCTGAATGGACAGTATACCATCATTTGAAGAGATCATACAAATGTCCATCTTGATGAATGCACATTTGTTAGGAAAACACAATTACTCATAGATTGCAATGTATTTTCCCAGAAAAATAGACATTTCTTCACACAGGAAAAGAGACAAGGGGTGTGATTTATTTCCTCAGCAGTGTATATCTGGGGGAAAAAATTAATGTCTAAAACAATCCTAACACGGAGAAATGGTCCTGCCAGTAGAGTTGCCAGCTCTGGGTTGGGAAATTTCAGAGATTTGGGGAGGGTGGGGTTTGAAGAAAGAAGGGATATCAACGGGGTATAATGCCACAGAGTCCATCCTTCAAATCAGCCAGGAATATTGAACTCTTTAGTCTGGAGATCAGCTGTAATTCTGGGAAATTCCCAGGCCCTACCTGGAGTATTGCAACCCTAACTACCAGGCTAAGTTTTCTGTGGCTTTCCCATCTAGAATTAGATGCCACAACAAAACCCATTTTTAAAGGGGCTACTTTGGGTCCTACCATCATGGAATCAGATCAGCCAGTACAATTGCTACTGGCTAGAATGCTGTTAGTGTTTTCTGTATAGTAGAAGAGTTTTTAGGTTAGATATCATAACAATCTCAGAACAAATCAATTCAGTCTGTTATAACAGCAGCTTATGCTCCAGACTTAAGCACAGTGTGATGTTTTCATTTAGATGATGTTATCTTAATTGGAAGGAACTGTGCCAGGGATGCTAAGGGTTGCATGGTGAACCTTGCCTCATAGGCAAGGTAGAGAATAGCAGGGCAGGCTGCCAATTGCACCATTCTAGCTTACAAATTGTCATCCCTCCAGCAACATGTTCTAAAGTGGTGAATCTATCATGACTCGACTCTTAGAGTCAGACAATGGATGACTGATTACTCCATAGAAATGTTACCAGATCCAGGTCACCCTATTTCCTTACCTGAGGAACAGATACATTATCTGCTTCTCAAGTCTTGCTGATGGTTTGTCTTATAGCCTACCTAAAGTCTCTGCCTGTACCTAGTTCTGCTGTTCCTTTCTCTTATGTTTGCTCCAATCCATGTTGCATTTCTGCCACCTCATCTTTCCTCAGGACTGGGTCTGCAATAACAGGTCTCCCCTCTCTACCACCACACTCCCCTATATTATTTAAACAGAGACAATGGCAGTTGGCCATGGCATTCCTGTTGCTTTCAGAGAGCCAGTTTGGTGTAGTGGTTAAGAGTGCAGGACTCTAATCTGGAGAGCCGGGTTTGATTCCCCACTCCTCCACTTGAAGCCAGTTGGGTGACCTTGGGTCAGTCACAGCTTCTAGTTCTCTCAGCCCCTCCCACCTCACAGGGTGTTTTGTTGTGGGGATAATAATGACATACTTTGTAAACCACTCTGAGTGGGTATTAAGTTGTCCTGAAGGGTGGTATATAAATCAAATATTATTATTATTATTAAAACTACACACAATGGGTGATACATAGTTGTGGCCAAACACAGTAGGCCTACGTCTCTTCTCTTCCCCAGAGACAGACAGTAAAGGGGAGATGTGAGATGACATTATCATGCAGTTGAGTTTTTCCACCTATACAAAAAAAGTCAGCAGAATGAAAAAAACCCCAAAGATATGAATGTGCAGCTTAGACTTATTAAGGAATCTTGAATATTCCTCCTTGGACCAACAAGCAAGTACTGGGAACTATGAAGAGGTGACCTTCCTTGGAAGGAAAAGGAATGCCTCATGCCATTAATCTCTGCCTGTTTTTGTCAATGAAGGAGACTCTCAGACAGAGTTTAAAGTAAGCCTTACTTAATCCTCAAAGAAACGACAGACAGCAGAATGAGAACAGCATTTTTAAAAAGCTTTTGGGGTATTTGTTAGTTAATGCAGCAAAGTTGCACAGTCAGGTGTGTGGTAAACCAGTATATTAAAAGTTACTTTTATTGAAGCTGATTCACATCCACTTTTTGTAGTAGCAGAAGGGAAACCTAAACTAAATTAACACTGTTTCCCTATTACAAGTGGCCGTCTATTCTGGCTGCAAGCTTGCACAGGAGAGCTCTGCAGAAGTATCTTGCTTCTTGCAAGACAAGGAGGGAAGAGAGAACAAAGGCCACAGAAAGAAGTCAGAAGCTTCCAGATCAGAGAGAGCTGTCACACAGTCTGCTTCAAATTTAAATGGGAAAATACTCACACACACACACCCATGTCCAGGCATGCTGAATTACTTCTTGGAGGGATTAAAAGACCTTACCGATAGAAAATAGGCTTCTTGGTATTTCCGTGGAGCACAGAGGAGCAAGTAAATATAATAATGTTGTGCAATTGCTGGCTGATTATCATCAACAGGTTATTGTCTCTATGTTTTGGCCTGAGGGACTGGGCTGCTAGACTCATGTAAAAAATGCTAATGTCACTGGAGGGCAAAATAAAGAATATGGTCCATTGGTATGGTTCTTCTATGTCCACTTTAGACATAGTGCAAGGTAATTTGATACTTGGATAAAGGGTGGAAAATCTGCATATGAAATTCGATCTCTGGTGGAACTGAAAACAAATTTATTGAAACATTTATAAACTCCCTTAAAATAGCTGAATAGCAGAAAGGTAGGATACACATCTTGGAAAGCAAAAACAACAAATGTTTATTTAGAGGTGCAAATTGTTAGGAGATCATTCCTGACAGCTAGTGCACATCAGAGCTTGGAGAACGTTCACCTGAGAGAAGAGGCATATGTATGTGAGAAGAAACAGAGTTTGGAACAGAGATTACACAAGTATCAGATAGAGTCTGTACCTTGGGGTACAGAATCTTTCTCTCTGGGAATCAGATGTGAAATAGTGAATCTTCTGTTCTGGAAGAGACCTTTTTGATGCTAGCATATGTAAAGAAACAGATATTATGAAGACACTATACTATAGCATAGTGGTTAAGTAGCTGGGCTCCGAGCCAGCACTCTGCTGGTTTGAATTCCACTACAGCCATGAACTCTGCCAGTGGCCTTGGTTAAGCAACTCCTCTCAGCTCCAGCTCCACAGCTGTATTGTGGGGATAATAATCACACTTACTTTGTTCACTACTCTGAGTGGGGCCCTAATTCATCCAGAAGGGTGATATATAAGCACACCGTTGTTATTATTAATAATGCTGCTCTGATTTCTTCCCTCAAAGGAAACTATACCAAGGTAGTACTGTTGCTAGACTTATTTAAAGTATTTTTATTCTGCCTTTCCAATACACTATAGGTGGCTACCAGCATCTGAAAGCATTAAAAATTATCAATTAAAAGATTAAACACATATCACAGTACTAAGATAAACTCCCCCAAATAGTATAGTCTCAGTGCCTTCACTATATCAAACACAATCTGAAAACATGGGCAGAAATATAGAGAAAATCAAGAAAAAGCTATTTCAAGCAACCCAAGTTTACATGTTCTTTCAAAGACTAGAAAGGAAGGCATCTGCCCCATGGTATCTATCTAGACATTCCTAAGAACAACTGAAAAGTCCCAATTTCTAGCCAGAGTCAGCTGAACAAGATATGATAATCTAGATAATCTAGTGAAGCTTCCCTTCACAAATGTGATTTCGTAAAACAAATCAGGTTCGGCAGGGTATAAAAGCCAGCAATGTGGCCAATTGGTCAGGCAATACTGCTGGGATGTGAAGGTCACCCACAAGTCCTAGACAAAATAACTGATTGGGTGATGGTATTCTTTGGGGTAAGGTGTACAATAGGTCCCATTCCTAAAATGAGGGGTTCAGAATGGAAACATGCCAGCAGGAAATTAAACAGCAGGAAAAATAAACCAATGACTTAACCTGCAATGTTCATCTTTAAAGGTTATAAAAAGCCAAAAGAATCCTTTGTTCTCATTTTTGATTTTTGAAGAGGCAGCTCAGTTCAGTCATGGGATGTACCCTTGATCCCACCAGAAAATTCTGAATTCTGTTTATTCAGAATAGAGTTAGAACTAGTGATGTGTGCTTCAAATCTCTGAATTGAGTTTTTAACCCAAATCGGGCCTGATTTGGAAAGATTTGGGATTCCCGAATTGACCCCAGAATTGCTGAGCTGATTCAGGAATCCCAAAACAAAGCTTTCCGAAGTGATTCGTATTACTTCAGAAAGCTTCAGGCAAAGCGGCAGCAGCCACAACACTTTTCTAGCTGTTTGCATTTGCAAACAGCAAGAAAAGTGCTGCTTGCTTTCAAGATTCTGAAGCAGGAAACCTGAATCTTTTGGGGGTGCACACTCCTAGTTAGGAGTGTGTAACTAGTTAGAGGATTACTTAATCTTTGTTTCTTTAATCTAAAAATCTTTAGATCCCACCTTATCTCCTCATACTCAACGCAGTCAGCTAACAATGAAACACCAAGTTGCAAGAACACAAAACAAGTACAAGATTAAAAATGCCGAGATTAAAAAACACATTTTTAAATGCCCAGATTTCAGATATAAAAGCCCCCCTCCCATAACAAAATGCACATAATTAAAACACACAGTTAAAAATGCTCATAACTGAAAGTACATTGAATGAAAAAGATATCAGCTGAAACAATCCCACTCCATATGGGTCAACAGGTTCAAAGGAAATCAAAATATGGGTGCCATAAAATGAAATAGATGGATGTCACCAGTAGAGATGGGCATGAAACAGTAAAAAAATGAACCCTGAGTTTCATGGTTCATCGTGTTCTACGAAATACAAACCACAAACTTTCACGAAATTGTCCCGTTTTGTGAAATGCTTCATTAGGTTCATGATTCGTCAGATTCTGGGGCTCTACAATAGCCCTCTTCATACCCAGAGATGCCAAACTCACAGGAAGACTTCAGCAGGCTCTCCTCCAGCCACCCTCCAAGTAGCTCTCTTCAGGCTCTCTTTGCTGACTTTTCCCTCCCATCCTCCTTGCGTCCTGTTTTCTGCCACTGCTGGAAGAAAAGTCAAGTGGCACAGATATGCTTGGGTTTTCCTCTCTTCGGGTTCTCTTTCCTTCCCATGCTCCCATCCTTTTGCTGCTATGACATGCCCTCCCACTGCCTCTGTTTGACCGATGGATAAGGCCTAACAATCAAATCTATAGGCTTTAATATATGTCTAACATGCTGCTCTGTGCAGCTGATTTTTGTGTGCAAAATGTAGCACAATAAATAACCTTTGTTCAGAAAACGGGCCGTGCCAAACAGTTGACAGATATTGTTAAGAGAAGACTTAGCCAGAAAAGTCGCTGTGACCTGGCAGAGAGTCCTGGCCACAATTGAAGTGTGAAGTGGCTTGAATTTTTGGCAGGCAGCCTAGAAGAACTTTGCCAGCTTAAACTCCAGATAGAGATCATGATTCTTGAAAAACAGGCCTTTACTTTAATAGGGTTCTGGTTTATTGAGAGACCCCAAATGATGGCTGAGGGGATTGGATTGAGAGAAAATAAGGGCAATCTTAATAGTTTGCTTTTTCCCTCTCTGCAATCTTTAAGATTCATACTTATTAAAGTTGCACACTCAATAAAACCTATTTCATCGGAAATCCCCAGTTTGTTTGCTGACACAAATACACAGGAAAGGAGTGAAACAGCTAAACAATCACTTATTATTGTTAGGAAAGTCCCAAAATTATAGAGTGTATCTCTTTCTGATAGAAAAAGTTTTCTTTGAACAAAGCAAAGTTCTTTAATCTGAACTAACAATAGGAAGGGCCCGGTTCCTTTTGCAGTTTGCTAAACTTCACTTAGGGTTAAAAGAATCAGTTAGTTATGGAGTCATGTTCTCTAATACAAGTTATAAGCACAACCATTCACATACACACATATATATATCAATACAGAATCATACTGTATCCATATAGAGATATATTCATACTTATTCATATAAGCTACCAAGATAGTAGTTATATAAGTAAATGGAGTTATAATAGGGTGTTACTCACATAGTCACATTTAAAGTAGGGACAGATGTTCAGGATGTTGCAATACAGCATAGTTGACTCGAGGAACGGGTCAAATCAACCCAGAGAATTTATATTGATGTATTTGAGATGAGTTGTCATAATTTGGGCACCAACAGCAAATTCCAAGATAGCTTAAAGTGACCAAAAGAAGAGAAATGGCCTTGAGAAAGGGAAACAATATGGCAACAAGGGCAAGCCAAATCCCAGAACAGGGGAAGTCCAGAAAAGGTCACACAGTTATTTTGCAAAATTTATTGATTACAGGACTTTTCCTGCCAAAGATGAGATAGAATCCAGGAGATCTGATTGGTTGAGAGAGGTGGGTAGATGTGCCCAAAAGAGTATAAAAATGGACGTAGAACCTGATGGAGGAGAAGGGAGGAAACTATTTTCCTCTCCACCTCTCCTCAATTTTGCAGGTACACTGTCCAAAAAGAAAAGGTAAACTCTCCCTCTCTTCAATATAGACCTCTTGGATTGGTAAGATACCCTGCTATGCTATGACAGTATATATTTTATTATATTAATATAATAAATCTT
The DNA here is from genome assembly GCF_028583425.1 of Eublepharis macularius. Classification (NCBI taxonomy): domain Eukaryota; kingdom Metazoa; phylum Chordata; class Lepidosauria; order Squamata; family Eublepharidae; genus Eublepharis; species Eublepharis macularius. The sequence goes on from NC_072795.1 coordinate 99,855,056, forward strand.
TTATTAATAGAATAATATTCTTTTATTATATCTGGACTTTTATTAATAGAAATAACCTTTTATTAATAGAAATAACCTGAGTCCTAGGTGTTTCTATTCTATGTAATTCACATTTTTCCACATGTCACAATCTGGTCTCTTAGAGCTCTGCATTATGATTTTTGAAGAGGCTTGGTTTGAATAAATTTTATAACCCTATAAATTGGCTGTTTGATTTCTTTCTTTCTCCTCATAGGAATCTTCCCAGAACAAAACTTAGAAAAGATTCTCTCTCGCAGGCAAGGCTTAACTTGGGCTGAATCCACATTACCTCGGCGTGTCCCAGTGTTGCACTAAATGTTTGCTAAACACCTGGAAGTATAGCGTCTTTCAAGCGCGATTTCTGAATTGCGCTAGAAAGACGCTATACTTCCGGGTGTTTAGCAAACATTTAGTGCAACACTGAGGTAACACTGAGGCAACGCTGAGGTAATGTGGATTCAGCCTTGGTCATAGAAGACCAGTTAACACCTCCAAGTTCTTGAAGGAAAAGCTGAGCAGAGCGGATCTGCTCAGGATCCGTTCCGGGGATCTTGGGGGTAGGGGGGTGGGAAGGCATGTCAAAGCAGCAGGAGGACAGGAGATAGAGAGCCAGGGAAGGGTTTCTGAAGCTGGCAAGCAGCGAGCAGTGGCAGAAGGAGCTGCTGAGGCTGCCACCACCGCCACTACTCCACCATCCCATTCTTAAAAATGGAGAAGGGAAACAGAGAGGGGAAGGGGTCTCTGACTACAGTTCCCAAGTAAACTTGCGCAGACCCACGTCACTCAGCTCTCAGGTTGGCAGGGAGAGTTGCCTATCAAGGTTATATGGGCTAAGTCATGGATTTTGTGAAAAATGCTGCCCCATGAAATACATTTTCGTGATACATGAATCGGCCCGATTTGTCACAAAATTTGATTCATATTTTGATTTGTGCCCATGTCTAGTCACCAGCAATATGAGATAAAGTTACTTCACAGTTGCAGAAGAAAGAACAAGCTGGTATAAAGTATAGAAGAACAATTATGCAATAGGCAGCGAACACTAAACAGGTCAGGATAAAGTACACAGTTGGATGGAGTATGTGTCAAAAGTTAGCCTGAATACAGGAGCCTTAAAATACACTTCTAAAAGTCACTGTACTGATGCATAATTAGATGGATGAACTTCTGTATAATTTGGTATATGTCATAGAAAAAAAATTCCCAAGAGAACAGCCTTGTTAGCAGAACAGAAATAATGCAACCTTTTAAAGTCCAAAACTACAGCTATCTATGTTTTAAAATCTCATGTTCATTGTTAAAGTATCGTCATATGTTCCTGTACAAGATACCCTGCAGGAGGAATATGGCATTAAGGCCAAATTTCCTCATGTCTACACAATTTTATTACTAGGTAATATGTATACGTTTGTACATCCAGTGCAGCAAACCAGTTAGGGGAAATATTTAATTTAAACCATTTAAGTAGCATTGTTCACTGACTTCCACTTAAGCATATGCTTGAGACAGCTGACTAGAATCTTTCTAAAAATGCATTTACTGAATGATATCAACAAAATAACTGTGATCATGGATGCAGGACTATAATGAATCTAGAGGAATCTTTTTTGTATTTTGTACAGGTACATCAACAGTGTGATCCTAAGCAGATTTACACCCTTCTATGGTCATTGAAGTCAATGAGCTAAAAGGGCAAGAGGCCTGGTAATATACTCTTATATTATTCCAAAAATTTACCACACCAGTAACCATGGCTACTCTGTTCTTTAGATTTCTCCATATACGAACTGTTATGCCATTTGGTTAAGCATTCACATGAGCTGCTCACCATGTTTTCTGGTAATTTTCTCTCTGTTATTGTAACCCTTGAAGATGACATTAAGAATATTGCTCACCCCACATCTTAAGTTATTGCAGTCAAACCACAGATCATGCGCTCAAATGGTCAAATGAGCCATTATGTGAAATGATAACAAGTCTTACAAATTACAGGTAAGAGGGTGGGAGAAGTTGACAAGAGCTTGTTTCAGGCTTGTGTTAAAATCTGAGCCAAAGGAGAACTCCAAGTTGTGATTCTCAATCCTATGTGTTGAAGGCACGCATCATGAGCCACCAAGTTTTGTAATCTCAGAATGCAGAACTTTGGAAACACTGCTACATGTAATTAAACTCTTATTAAATGTTTATTGAACATTAATGATTGTCTCATGCCTTAACCAGAGCACCATTCCTGCTATTACTTCATATTTACATGTTTCATGTGTTAAGAGTTATTTCAGTTACATATTCTCAGTAATCCTTTAAAAGGCCTATCAGAAAGGCTAGTATTATTACAGTTTTGGTGAAAGTGGCAAATTTCTTGACCCCTTATTTGTGAATTCATACTCATAAACATGACAGTCATACTCATAATAATAGGCAGTTCTCAAAATCAAGTATGAGGCAGGCAAAGGACAAGTCATAAGTAGAGATGGGCACAACCCCCCCAAAAATGAACCTCATGATTTGTGGTTCGCAGCATTCCATGGAACCTTGAACCATGAACTTCCGACCTTTCGTTCAGCCAAGGCTTTTCTAGTCCTTTTCCCGGTTCGTGGTTCATTGTTCCATGGCATTTCAACTGCCCTGCATCTCCTGGGCAGCAGGAGAATGGGGCTGTCCATTTCACAGACCCCACGCTGGTTCCAGCGCAGGGTCTGTGAAACAGACAGCCCAGGCAGCAGTAGAAACGGGCTGTCAGTTTCAAAGACCCTGCGCTGGAACTGGCATGGGGTCTGTAAAACTGACAGCCCATTTCTTCTGCTGCCTGGGCTGTCCGTTTTACAGACCTCGCACCAGTTCCAGTGTGGGGTCTGTGAAACTGACAGCCCAGGCAGTGGGAAAAGAGGCTGTCAGTTTCACAGACCCTGACAGCCCATTTCTCCTGCTGCCCGGGCTGTCCGTTTTACAGACCTTGCACCAGTTCCAGTGCGGCGTCTGTGAAACTGACAGCCTGGGCAGCAGGAAAAGAGGCTGTCAGTTTCATAGACCCTGCACCGGTTTCAGCCCATTGGCTGAACCCAGCGTGGGGTCTGTGAAACTGACAGCCTTTCTACTACTGTCAGAGTGGCAAGAGAAAGGGGCTGTCAGTTTCACAGACCCTGCACTGCGTTCAGCCGATGGGCTAAAACTGGCACGGGGTCTGTGAAACTCCAAACTGGCCATGGAATGACTGGAAAAATTTGTTTGTTCCAGAAAACGCATTTCCATGGGACGCGTTTCGGTGCAAACGAACTGGCCATTCCATTCAAAAAAATTTCCATGGTTCGTTTTGTGCCCATCCCTAGTCATAAGAGATTACTAGCTTTATTAGTTGTAAGAAGTACAGTATCAACAATAAGAATGACTGCATAAGAAATAAGGGGAAAGTAGGAAAAAATGACAGTGCAATCCCATGGTTTCATTATGCAGGATGAGGGAAAGTATTTGGGATACTAACACTGCAATCACTGTTGACTTAAATGGACTTAAAAGGATGCACTTCTGATTTTTTGGTTGGTTTTAATAGTTTTAAAATGTGATTGTAATATGTATGTTTTGATTTGTTAGCTGTTCTGGTGGCCCTTATGAAGGCAGAAAGGTGGGATACAAAGTTTGTAAAATTAAATAAATAGGTTGCCGTGATAAATTCCCTATGATAGATGCACTGTGCCAAGGACTCTTTGACTATTTCCACATGCCCTTATAGGGACGGCACACTAACAGCATGCTGGTGACATCTACATTTGAAAACAGATGTAGGCTGTTTGGCTTCCTTTTTTTGGGCTCTTTTTCTGAGACTGTGTTCCCAAAAACGCCACCAAAAAACAAAACCAGAAACCAAATGGCCTGCATCTGTTTTGCAAACAGAGACATCTGGATTCACAAGGAAAAGCCACCAGCATTCGGTGCATACACTGTCCCTTTAAGGGCATGTGGAAATGGCCTATGCCAAGATAATACCACCAGTATAACCCTAACTCTGATCCTACTCCATCACCAGGCCCGGCGCATCCATGGAGGCAGTGCCGGCAGCTACTTCGAGCGCTGAACTCTGAAGGAGGCACCATGCCTGCCCCCGACAACCCCCCTGACCCGTAAGCGGGACGCATCCCCGCTCACCTCTTCACTCCTTTGCCGCTGCCACCTGCCTCAGGTGAGGGGGATGTCACAAGTGATGTCATCGCACAGGGCCAGAGCGCATGTGCGCTGTGCATGTGTGCACAGGGCCAGAGTCACCACCTCCTGCCCCGAGCCCCACAACCACGCTATACCGCTGCCCCTCCCAAACACCAAGAATGCTGAAAGCAGGCTGGAAAAGCTGTAGAAGTTATAATTTTGGAGATGTATTTAAAATTCATCATTTTAAAGCCTACCATATCAAGTTGGGAAGGGGGCGCAATTAGGTATCTCACCTCAGGCTCCAGAAACCCTGGCACTGGCCCTGTCCATCACTCTAAATGCTGAATATGGACAAGGTATTGGGAGTAGCACAAGAGGAATGAGACTGATTCTAAGACTCCTGGGAGCATAGACTTCAGCCTAGGGTGCTGAAGAAACATGATGGTGGTGTTAGTGGACCATCAGCACAATGGACAACAACTTCACTTTTCACTGGGGCAAGAGGCTGGCTGTTACAATTTCTCAGAATTCAAATGTATCCCATCACAATGTAGCATCTTGTCTAGGGATGTTTCAGTGTTCCTGGTGATGAGAAAAGCTTTCTGACTATTTGCTAAAAATATATTTAGAAAAATAAAAAATAGAGAAAAATGTCAACAATTTTCTGAAAATGGACTGCATTTTCAAATCTCTTTGGTTTCAGAGCTAAGGAAAACAAAATGTTTTTTGAGGTAAATATTCAACCAACATCTCTAAGGAGCAAGAGGCCTTTCAAAAATAGTTTCACACATTCGTATCATCCAGAAGGGCAAGGCTTATTTGCAGTACATTGTCAAATGAATAAATTTCACTGCCTTCCCATCACTCCAAAGGAGGTATGAAAGAGCTGTGAAGATAGAAAGAAGTGTGTTGAAGTGTACACGTAGATCAGGAGTCTCCTAAAGGTGGCATTCAATAATGACAAATGTTAGCAAGCAAATGATATAGCCACAGGAGCCAGAGTGTCATGAAAAATGAATTAACCTTTTCTCTGCTGGAATTCCTTCAACATCATTTTCAACTCAAATAGGTGTTTCAGTGTAATCAATGGAATTTGAAGGCATGACAGGAACATCTGGCAAACATCTGTCAGACATTCCTAGGAGGTGCAAAGTGGCTGGAGCTTCTGGAGCTGAGAATGTTGTATTGGAAACAGAAGAGTTTAGGAGGAAGAAACTTTTTTTAAAGTCTATACATTTCTAAAAGTCAGCACATGCTTTTTCCAAATATCATTGCATCAGTGCATTTTTTTTTAAAAAAAAATCAACTTCTGATCTCTCAGTGACCTATCAAATCTGGACACCACAGTATTTAAAGATTTTTACAGCTGGACCTCCTATCTACAAAAGAAACAGTTTTCATATATATTATCTTACAAATATTACCTTACATATATTTCCCTATCAGGTAGACCAGCTTTATTATCTTACCGAGTTCATATTAGAGAAGAGGCTACTGGTAGTGTGGCAAAGAACCTGAACAGCAATCAAAGAAATCCTTTCTGATGTCAAATATCACTTCTCTCCCAAGCTCACTAGGTGTTATTAGGTGTCTTTCTTTTGACATCAGCCATCTACCCCTTCTGTAATATGGGGACAATGACACTCTCTTACCTTACAGGATTGTTACAGATTAATGCAAAATGAATATTATAAAGTGCTAAACAACTACTAAGTATTATTATTATAACCAAGTGTGCATCATGTTCCAGTGCATACTCTTAGCCATTGTCCTATACCAGTGGTAAAGCATATATTTAAGCATAAAGGGGCATTACCTGAGGCCTGTCATGCTTACTGCTGAAGTGTACAGGTCTAGTATAATTCACAGAAAGTTGATGTGTTTCAAGTAGAGGTGGGCACAGACTGGGAAAAACCTACAGGCCATGGGTCCATGGTTTGTGGTATTGCACTGACCACAGACAAAGAACTTTTCATGATCTAGTGCCGGTTCACGAACTGACCGGTTCAGGGGGGATTTAAATGTTAAAGCGCTCCTGGCGCCACTTGTGAGCAGTGCCTGCAGCACTCTAACCCCCTTGCTCCAGCTGACTGGAGACCCGCCAGTCAGCTGGAGCAAGGGGGAGATTTAAATGTTAAAGCGCTCCCAGCGCCTCTTGCCAGTAGGCTGGGGAGGCTTTAACAGACCACGGACCAACAGACTGGCGAAAAAGTCCGTGGGATCCATGGAAAATGGGCAACCCATGACCCCCCGGTTCACAAACACTGAACCAGCCAGGTCCATGTTAAATTTAGGTCCGTTTTCCAGTCTGTGCCCACCTCTAATTGCAAGCTATTCTCAACATACAAGATGACTAGTCTTCAGGCAGCCCAGCTGCAAGTTACAGGACAAGCCCTTAAGTTGTGGCCTGCTGGGGCTCAATGTTTTCCTTATTCCCAATATTATTAAAAATAACAGAGAAACTTGCTGTGCTAGAAACAGCTCCACATCCCACCTTATCCACATTGTGTCCACCAGCATAACATGAAGGGTCTTTGCTGTTCTCCCATCAGACTTTTCCTTTCTCACATGATCTCCTTGCCTATGCTGAGAGGAGTACAGAGGTAAAACTCAGTCAATCAAGAGTTATTTCCCCAGACTTTTTTTTTTAAAGAAACAAAGACTTTTCTTCTTTATCAAGCATGGAAGGAAAAGAGGGGGGCAGAGACTGCATATTGCAAAAAACTGAAAAGAGCTCCGGATAATTAATAATTGTTCTTAGAGAGTCATTTATTGTTAATTAAGAAGAGTTAAAATTCATTGCCAATAACAAAATGTTATTTAAAGATTTAAAAAGGAGTCAACCTAAATGGGAAAATAATTGCTTCAAATTCTCTAAGGTATGTTTTTTAGCAGAGCCTCAGTGCGTGAGAAGCCTCAATCTCAATTAGGCACAATTATCAGATTTCTGATAATTAATATTATACTAATACTTGCTGTACATGTGGACATGCTTCTTGACTTGAGGGGAACCCTCTCCCAAAGATGCTCATTGTTATAACATAGTTGCTAAGACATTGAGCAACAAATAAGGACATTCCCAGTTTAAATCCTATCACTGCCATATTCTTAGTCAAGCCACTCTTGTTTGGCCTAACCTCCAATATACAGAATCCCCAAAGTTTGTTTTAAGGGAAATACTTTGAACACTCTAAGGTTCTGTATAAATGCTGAATATTATTATAAGTGACCTAATGTGCCTTCTGCTCAGTTATTTGCTAGAACTCTGCACTTTCTCCCCCAAACAGATGGTGAAGGATCAAGCCTACTTCAGTTTGGGTGGTGGTGGCTTTATCAGAGAAACCTAGGACTTGGTGGGGGCCCACAACAAATGTTGTGGATTGTGTTGGGGTGCCATGGGGAAAGCCACAATGAGTCTGGCAACAAAGTGAGTGTGGAGGCAGGGCAGGGCAGTTGCAGGGAGGAGAATTTGCCCTGCTTCTGTTTTTCCCTACAGAAATCCTTCCCTGTTCCTACCCTCTTCCCTAAAATCCTTCAATTTATTTCCCTCTTCTCAAAAATCCTTCCCTGTTTCTTTCTCCTACCCCTTCCCAAGGATTCTTTTCTCTGGTTTTTCTCCCCCCTCCCAGGGATCCGTCTCTCTCTCCCTCTTTCCAAGGATCATTCTCTTTTTCTTCACCCCCTTCCTAAAGATCCTTCCATATCCACCTCACACACACACTTCTCAAAGGTCCTTTTCTGTTCTTTTCCCCCATCAAAAAATCCTTGGCTGTTGCCTCTCCTATCCCAAAGATCCTTTCCTGTTTCTTCCCTCCCCACTTTCTGAAGATTCTTCCTACCTCCCTTGCAAAGACCCTTCCCCTTTGATCACCCCTTTCAAATATCTTTCCCTTGTGCATGCACACATCACCAGGGTTTGGGAGGGACAGTTTGCAGCTGTGGCATCTGAGGCAGGTAGGCTGGGCTTACAGCCTTGGTGCCTGAACCTGGCACAGCTCATGGTCATGTTGCTTAGGGAGAGGCAAGGCCTGGCAGCAGGGACAGGCCATGCTCCTCCAGTGGTGGCAAACCCCTTTTGACTTAGCCATGCTTTACTTTGGCCAGGCCATTTGGAGTACTTGGTGGCCACAAGGATCCTGTGGGGGGCTGAGGACTGCAAATAAGTGTTTGGGGAATTTTAAACTTCCATTTTTGTTTTTGAATGTTTTTATATTTTTCTGCAATAACGGGGAGGGGGGGCGGTTCCACAAGTTTGCAGAAACATGCGTTGTGTTCCCAAGTGGGCCTAATGCATGGGTTTAAGTATCCACAGATTGAGGCCGCTTGGCTATTAGTATATAAGATGTGGATAAACCCACAGGTGAGGATAGTTGAGGATCTAAGTTCATACATGGAAGATCAGAGGGTTGGATCTTTCACCAAGTGAGAAGTCTGATAGGAATTCTTAGACAAAAGGAATCCTTGAGTACAACATATAGCATAGACAGTTGGATTAGCTGACCTTCAGATATTTTCCAGCCTTAGTAGTTTACATAAGAAAAAGTACTGTGTATATCTGCGGCAAAGTAATGCTGGTCCTCATAAAACTAACTTTGGTGTTTTGTAACTCAGTCTTGGATCACAGAATACAGAATCCCTGACACAAGATTCCTAGTGAAATGTAACAGTCATGGCTAAGTAACTGGTCGAGACACCAAATGCAGAGAATAGGAATAAAATCAAGTTTTCACAAAGGATAAAATGAGGCAGCAGCAGAGAAAGACCCCCCCAAGAACCAAACTACATGTTTCTTCTGCTATTATGAATAAGCTTAATACAAGTAACTGTATGCATTTTTTCAACAGGGATTTTCACTGGTTTTAAAAGATCATTTCAGCCTTATGCAACATCCTCATGTAAACAAATGCATAGATAGAAGTCACTGAAAAAAGCACATAGAAGTATTTTTTACATTTGACTTTCTTGACAAACTAGAAAAGCTTACATTCAATTGGAAATACATATTAATTGGGAGTTATCAGGAATTAAGGGATTTCACTTGAAGCTGTGAAAAATGCTAAAATATCTCATTGCATTATATCAGAGAATTATCACTTAATTAAGGGATTTTTCCCCTCCCCAAGCATTCTCTCTGGAGAGTTAAGCTGTTGAAGAAAAGAAGAAAAGAAAACACAAGACATTTTCCCCAGTGTTCTGTAGAGATTATTTACAATAGAGCAGAGGTGCATTTTTAACATGATTTGAAATCCAAGTGGCATACAAGCTTCTTTTTTTTAAAAGGCAGATTTTACTTGAAAGAACAAAGTTACGTAAACAGAACAGGAATTATTTATGAAGCTGCTTCACAGTATAAGTAGAAATAGTTTCGCTACAGTTATGCCAGCATTCTCAGTATTAAACTCATAATATGTGATGGGATGAGGAACTCCAAACAAATGATAACTTTTGCTGGCTAGGGAGTTCTGATTGGTTACACCTCCCTGGAATGTGACTAATTTATGTTCAGGAAGCTAGTCAATTGGTCATGGTAGGGCTAAAGCAAAAGTGGAGGAAATATCCCCCAAAAGTCAAATACCTTTTATTCTGGAAACTCAAGTATCAATAGTGAGAAACTCCGTTTCGATAACACTTAAATAACAACAACATTTGATTTATATACCTCCCTTCAGGACAACCTAACACCCACTCAGAGCAGTTTACAAAGTGTGTTATTATTGTCCTCATAACTATCACCCTGTGAGGTAGGTTGGGCTGAGAGAGCTCGGAGAAGGTGTGACTGACCCAAGGTCACCCAGCTGGCTTCAAGCAGAGGAGTGGGGAATCAAACCCTGTTCTTCAGATTAAAGTCCTGCCACTCTTAACCACTGCATCAGACTGGCCAAAGGATTTAATATGGGGTGAATTTATTGTTACACATATAGTATACATGATTGCATAACTGCTACAAGCAGCTCCATGACATTTTGTACTTGAACAACAGTTGCACATGGTGCATGCCTTTTGTGAAAAGTGCAGGATTGCATGAACTGTTGCTTTTCTGAAAGGAGTGACTGAGAACAGCTTAGGCCTTGGCAACTGATTCATAATGAGTAACTTGTCCTCCATTATCTGTCCCAACGTATAAATTGTAGTATGAGGGCTGCCACCAATGCATGAACCCTACTTCACACACAAGGTTGCTTGAGAAAAAAAAAAGCAGAGACTGGGAACTTGTGGGTGGCACTGGCAGAAGAGTAAGCAAAACCTGTAATCTCTTTTTTTAAAATATATATATATATATATATATATATATATATATATATATATATATATAATTTTATTAAAACAAAAAGGGTATACAGAAAAAGGAAGGGGATAAGCAAAGCAAATATAAAGCTATGTGCTACAAGGATTATTAAAATACAGAGTACAAAAATCATAACCTTTAGAGATATTAGAATAATAATTAGAATAATAATTAAGCCTATTTAGTGTATATTTTCCCAAATAAACAACACCTGCAGAATTCAAACCTATTTCTACTCCTTATTTTAAACAAAATAAAAAGCTAATTATTTCATTATTATCCCATCTTATCATTACCTTTTCTTAACAATAACAATAACAATTGTTAACAATAACAACGCTTATTACTTAATATAACTAATACTGCAATCCTAAGCAGAGTTACTCCAGTCTAACCCCATTGAAGTCAATGGACTTAGACTGGAGTAACTCTGTTTAGGATTGCATGGTAATTGTCATAACCTTGGGAAGAGTGTTAAAGTAAGGTAATAGTGGGAATTCTAACCTGTTTCTACACCTTATCTTAAAAAATGGTGGTGGGGGGGAGGCATCCTTATTTCCTCTATTTTTATCATTATCTTTTACTAATGTATTTCTTAACAATAATGTTGACTTTTTGCCAATATTTCAGTATTATCTACCATACAGTCTATTCTACCAATTCTTTAATTGGCCTTCTATTTATGTAACTTGTCAGTTTTGCCATCACCACATATTCTGACATTTTGGACCAAGCTACAAGTGACAAATGACACTTGAATGGCAAGTGAACAGACTCACATGTATTCCTCCCTGTTCACTCGCACTCCACTTGATCACCATGTGAGTCTGTTCACTTGCTGCTCAAGTGTCATTCGTCACTTGTAGCTTGGCCCTTTGCCTTTCCAGATTTCCCTGGTTGGTCATTGAAAACCTATCTCTTGCTGACTCATCTTTGGGATAGGATTAACTCTTCATGTGTTGTTTCAAAGTATTTATTATGACTTACTGGTGTCAGGTTCATCTCTAAATCACTTTCTTACATAGGAGGATACTGAGACCTGGAATATACTGGAGTGATTCAGTTTTTAAAATGGGTTGAAAGCCAGAAACCCCAATAAAAAGTCTAAAACCAGCATGCAAGCATTGTGTAGCGGTGGAACCATGAGCTGGGAGACTTTGGTTTAAGTCCCCACTCTGTCACCAAAGCTTGCTGGGTGACCTTGGCCAATCATATATTCTCAGCCTAGCATACCCCACAGAGTTGTTGTAAGAATAAAATGGAGAAGAGAACTATGTAAACTGCTTTGGATCCCCATCGGAGAGAAAGATGGGGTATAAGTGAAGTAAACTAAAATAAAACACCAAATAGCTGAAAAATTAGTAATCTTCTGCTATTTTCAGCCTGTGTGCATTTAGACTGAACTTCTGAAGTGGGAAAAGAGAAAATGGGGAGATAGAGACACAAAGCTTTATTGACTACACAGCAATGATTACTGATCATACATTTAATCTGCTCTGAGAATTACAAGAAAGTTACTGCACCAGTTAGATATCATAGGGTTTTTTTCCCCTTCCAAAAGCAAAATGCTGGCTAGGCAACTTACTAATGACAAAAGCTTGGCAGATATTTATTTATTTCAACGATGGCCTTTGAAAGACCTTCTGTCTTTCCATATAATATTTTTGTAGTACGTGCAAATTGATACTTCCCCACATCTCTCTTCCTTGTGCATTGTTTTATTCACTTGTTAATTGATGAAAAAAAGCACACACACATTTCCTGTATAGTTCACCCTTTGACCAGGGCCACACCATAAAAGCAGATTGCAGCATAAACATCGCCATCCAATATAATAGCTAGCCTATAAATAAAAATAAAACTTTTAAAACCAGCATACTAAGGAACATGACAGCCGGTGTGGTGTAGTGATTAGAAAGTTGGACTAGGATCTCGAAGACCCAAGTCTGAATCCTCACTCTACTACAGAGTCTTGCTGGGTGACCTTGGGCCAATCCCATATACTCAGACTAACCTACCTCATGGGGTAACGTGGAAAGGAGTACACAGTAAGCTGTTTTGGGTCCCCTCAGGGAAGAAAGCGGGGGTATAAATGAAGTAAGTAAATAATAAACAATGATTTTTTGTATACTTAGTTATTATACAATTGTCATAGGGGACTGAATTTAAAAGGCGTGTGCAGCTTTTAAAGTTGTTTTTTATAAACATTAGGTATTGAATTTTCATTTTTGTTGATAATGGTTGGCATTGCTGACATGCCTTAACTATGTACTTAATTGAAATTGTACAGGAAATTATAGTTGAACTGAAAGCCAGCACTGATTAGTACATACACAAAGCTCCACATTAATAACTATTAGATAAAGAGGTAAAGGTAGTCCCCTGTAAAAGCACTGAATTTTGTTATGGGGTGGTTTTCCATTGCCTTCCCCAGTCATCTACATTTAATTATTAGTGACATAGTAACAATTAGTGCCATAATTAACCTTTGTCTCTACGGCATTGTGGACAATTCATATTAAACGGACAGAATCTACTCAAACACAATCACTTGAACTGCAAACCATATGAAGAAAAAGCAAAAAGCATGACAAGCAGGAGTAGGTCACTAAGTCAAATACTGCCCTAAATGTTCTTCTGACTTGCATCGGCAGACTAACCACTGCAAGTGAGAAGAGAACTGAACTGAGAAACTCCTTCAAAATGCATCATGATTTCTTATATGCATGATATAAGATTAATGCAAGACTGGTTTGGAGATGGAGCGCCAAGTATCAACCATGACTATTACAGCGCTTAATGAACTCATAAAGGAGGTGTCCAATGGTCCCAACTGCAGACTATAAATTATTCAAAATTGCTTTGCTTCTAAAATATAGTGACAACCTAACAGCAATTTGTTTGATCGCCTGGTATGTTCCATTCAATACTTGTGGATAGAGGTGGGCATGGACCATGGGTCTGTGGTCCATGGCGGTTCACAGACCATGGACCACCAACTTTTCATGGGCTAGCGTCTGTTCGCGAACTGACCAGTTGGTTGGTCTGGCCGGAGCCAGAGCACTTTAACCACCCTTGCTCCAGCTGACTGCCGGCCTGCAAGGGGGGATTTAAATGTTAAAGAGCTCCTGGCATCGCTTGCCAGGGGCACCAGGAGCACTATAACCCCCCTTTGCTCCAGCTGACTGGCAGGCCACCAGTCAGCTGGAGCAAGGGGGGATATAAATGTTCAAGAGCTCTCAGCACTGCTTGCCAGTGGGGCGGTGAGGCTTTAATGGACTACGGACCAACGGACCAGTGAAAACGGGCATCCCATGACCCGCCGGATCATGAATGCTAAACCAGCCCAGTCCATGTTGAATTTTGGTCCATTTTTCGGTCCATGCCCACCTCTACTTGTGGACCAAAAATGTCAGAAAATCATTGCCTCAAACTAGGCTTGGCTAGATACCCCCTCCCCCCTTATTAGACAATGCACTTATTTTGAATGCATGCTCCTTCATTTTTGGCATGTCAAATAATAATGGATATTGTTTCTTTTAAAACACAAAGCTCCTGAAAGCTCTATCAAACATTGCACCTCCATAGTTTTGAAACTGTGATTCATTCAACTTAACTCAAAAGACCAAAGGTAGAATACACGTATCAGGGACTTTTACCTACTACATCAATTGAGAGTATCCTTTTAAGTATACCAATTATACTAAATTCAATCAACAGTTGGATCCAGTCAAGTATGCCATCCTTCATTGACACTGAACTATGGAACGTGTGTGTGCGTGTGCATGCATCATGCACTTTGTAAATCTTTCTGCTTCTGCAGGCTCACAGTATAAACTATTGGCAGTCTTGATTGGAGTGCATCCATTTTTTCATATAACCTTACAATGACTGACTGGCAATTTAAAAAATTTCCTTTCCACAGAAGACTCTATTTGCCATCCTTCCTTATTGTGGTCCATTTTCCTCTTTTACAACAGGACCTCCCCCCGCCCCACAGCCCCTGCAATCTTTGCAAATAGTTCACATTTTTAAAAAGTGTGTGTGTGAAGACATACATTTTCTTGCTGGGCACCCACTGTAGGGATACCTTAATTAGTAATTAGTACTATAACTATTGAAGGAGTTCCAGGAGATGGAAGGGGGCCTGGGATGGCATGGAGTCTGTGGGCTAAGCTATATGATTGATTATGAGATGTCTCTGGGTTCATTGCTTTGATCAAATTCAAAACATCAGCTCCAAGAAAGTAGCTTAAAAGCCACAAAAGCTGATTTTTCTGATGACAGGCGGCGCAGGTGGAATGGGGGCTCTTGCTTCCTCCTAAGCCTTTTTCCTGATACTAAAGAACCCACAGTGAGCAGTTATTCATATAAATTTGGAGCAGTACATGAAGTTGACTGAGCACTCACAGGTCAGCTCAGACTCCTTCAAGAAAATTCCTACTCTGAGGCTTGTCTCCAAGGGTGATTGGCTGGGAGCACTCAGCTCTTCATTCCTTGTGAGGATCTGATTGGCAGGGAGAAATGCCATTGCCAGGGAAATTCAGAGAATCAAAGAAAAACAAGATGCCTGACCATAAGGATCTTAATACAAAAACCAACATGGGTTTTTCAGGGGATGTTTTCATACTACCTAAGAATCCCAGTTTTGTGTTATCGTTCTGAAAAATCATGGTATCAGCCCCAAACAGTGATTTTTTGTGTGTTTATTTTCAGCTCAGGAATTTTGTAATGCACATCCCTAGTTTTGATTGTGATGGGATTTATGGGCTGTTTAAGCATCTTACTGGTTTATGGTTGCCTAGCTCTCCAGTGAGTGTTCTGTCCAAGCATGAAGAGACAGTGGCCGTGTTGGAGCCACTGTCTCCTCATGGAGACAGTGTGCGTTGGAGACCCATAGGCTGCTGGTTCTTGTGGAGTTAGTCGTTAGGTCAGGCTTAGAACTTCTTTGCCACCATGGCTAACTTAGGACTGTTTGAGCCAAACATATACCCCGAATTTAGTTTTTATACTGGGCTGATATTGGATGGTCTAGCGATTGCATTGTTAATTATTAATGCTCAAACCATTGCCTGCTGAAGGTTATAGCTCCACAGGTGGTTATAGCCCCCTGCAGGGACAGTTTAAGTTAAATTGGTCCATCCCTGGTAACTGATGAATCCAACTAACTTCCAGACTGTTCTTGGGTATTTGGAGAGTCTGCAAAGTGACTTAGCCAGTGTCCTGTTGGAGAAATGAAATATCAGGCTCTGTGAAGCAATCAATAGAGTTGCTCTCTGGTGCCCTCTCCTCTTCTGTTAGAAACCTGCAGTTCACAGAAATAAATACCTGATCATCATCCAGACTTTATAAAATGTAGTACACATATACATGAATATTTTGCAAATGTAAAATCTAATCATAACTTATATATGTGGAACAGCCACCATCATAGTCAGAACTTTTATTTAACACTAGCTTTATTGTAAAACATTGAGTGATAAGGTATCCAGTGATATACATGCAAGAGTGAATCAGCTTAAGATTTTCTTATTCATTTGTTTGGCTGAAATATCAGCAGTGTGTTCAGCGATGTGGGTACAGTGATGGAACATCAGGCATAAGATTTGGGAGTACCATTAAAAGGAAGGAAATTCTTAGTTAAATTTTACTGCTGAGGTGAGATCATTTGGATTTTTTGCCTCAACTACCATCTCTGAGTGTATTAACATTTGTTTTTAAAGATACATTGCAACATTTTGATTTTAAATTTGATGCCCTGCTCATGAGTTTGCAGAGGCTCATGTATGTACTGATGCTGTGAATGATCCCAGCTGAAAATTGGGAATGTGGAATTGTGTCCCCCAAATTATGTCTTTCTGATCCCATTGGGTTGTTGTTGTTGTTTTTTAAATAACAACAGCCAAATCAGTAAAATCAATGATCTATTTCGCTCAGTATGCTGTCTTTAACAATGGTCAGTTCCCATTTCTATTGGTTCATATGCTATATATAGCTATATTTCAAGAAATATAAAGAATAAAGAGAAAATATTATTCATATACTTGTGGGATCCCCAATCTTGTTGAACCTGTGGGTGCTTTTGGAATTTTGAGAACAGGGGGCTGCTGTGAGGACTTAGGTGTTTGTTGCCCATTTATGGGACCAGATTGAGGTGCCTGCCTTGCCCTTCTAAGGTCCAGCTATCCATCACTGTGGAACAGGGGCCCCAAGCCCCCAGAATAGAGAGGGGAGGGGTTGATGCTACATGATTCCTCCATTTCTCAGCAATCCTCTCCTTCAAAGGTTGGGGCCAGCATCAGCCATCTTTGTTGACTTCTCATGGTCCTGCTCCTGATGATCAGCCACAGCTTGACATTAAAAGGCTCTAGCATCCATCCTGCCCTCCAGCTGAGGGGCATTGCTGGATGGGTGGCTGCCATGTGGTCCTGCTGGCAGGATAATGGTGGTAACTCCATCTTCAGGGCATCAGCCAAGAGTTGGAGCTAGTTCCAGAACCAGGCAACTATAATAGGGGAGATGCAGTGGGCCACAAATGAGGGGACTGGGGCAATCACAAAATGCTGGGAGGTTCCAAGCCAAGCATCCTCTTGGATGGAGGCAGGGGAATGTAAATTAGTGATGGTGGCTGAGAGGCCATAGCTTAGTGGAAGAACACAAGCTTTACATACAGAAGGACCCAAGTTCAGTCCCCAGCACCTCCAGTTATGAGAATCTCATATATTAGGAGTGGGAAACCTCTAGCTGAGCAGTCCTTGAGTCACTGCTAGTCAGTACAGTAGTACTGGGTTGGAAGGGCATGGCATGGGGTTATTTTTATTCTGTGCAGCTCTTTAGCTTACAATGCTGGCTTCCATTCAGTGAAAGAAAGCATATTTTATATCATTCCTTTTCAATAACTTTTCAATATTTCAAGTAAGAAAAAAATGAACATTTGTTCTTCATTTCTGCCCCAAGAAGCATTAAGCAAATCATTCAACAGATTATTATATTCAGTCTAATAACCTATAATTTGTTGTTAATGCCTACCTTAATTTTAGCATTAGATTAATTCAGTTTCATTGAGAATAGGCAAAGTAAAAACCTGACCTGAACTTGAATGATGCCAAGTAATATATCTCAGTATATTGGGGGGAATAATATACTGGGGGGGAGGGGGGCTCAGCATATTGGCAGATCAGTATTTTCTTTCTAAGAAGTATTTAATTTTTTCATCCATCTTTATAGAAATGTAATACTTCTCACAGTTTCCCATGTTTTCTAAAGCCCTGCTGTGGCTTAGGATTTGTAGTATGACAATATTTCACCATTGGTACTTTTGATAGGAAGTAATTTATTATTTTGATATTCTGTCACAGGTAACCCAGTGAAGGAAATCATTGTTGTAATCCCAGTTTCATGTTCTGTCTACAATTAATTGAAAAGTAGGTCAACAACTACTTCACACTGATTATATTAGATGTAAGAAGGAAAACTGCATAGCAATAGCCATTACACACTTTAAAAAATACAATACTCTTTTAACTCCACCAACCGATTTATGAGCTTAAAGGGGGATTTTTGATACATGTAAACATCCCATTTCAAGAGTGCAATACAATGAAAGCTTCACCTATCCTTTGGAGTTTCAGTAATTGCTGTGAGATAAACATGTGGGCTCGGGTACCGCTAATGAGTGGACTTAAATATAGAAACCAGTAATTAAATCTTGCTTTCTTACCACTCTAATTGGCATTTAATTTATGCACCTGATTTTTCAGGTGCTTGTATGTACTCATTAAACATGACCTCCAAGAAAGTTAGAGATACTGCGGGTGGAGAAAAGGCAGAATGACAGGCCTGCTGCATTGAAGGTTAGCCCTATTTGCATGTGCAGAGAAATGCCTTCTTAAGTACTGTAATTACACAAGCTAGAAACACTAGGGCCGATGCAGGAGCTTTTCACATTAGGCAACATTACAGTAATATTGGTTAGCACCATTGTAATTAAAGGCTCATCAGCATTTTTCTTCTAAACCTTTGTTTATTACTCATTTCTTTCGAAACTCATTCTAAGACCAAAGATGTATCCACTTAAAAGAAACCATTATGCAAGGGGTTGCCAGCTGCGTGCTGGCAGCAGGAAACCTCCTGCCTCCTGCTGCCATTGTCCATTGACACTCAGATGGGCGGTGGGAGGAAATTCCCCGGCAAAACTGGGGAGGGGGATCAGAATCCTCAGCATGATGACATTGTTTTCAACATGACCCAGAAGTGATGTCACCCTGTCAGATGACGTTCTCGTATTTGCCCCAAACATTATGGTTAAACCATAGAGGTTGGGGTGAATGTTAGAGCATCACTACCCTGGTGCAATGACATCATGTCTGGGATGCCTATTTCCACCCTCCCAACTATGACTCCCTGCCTCTCCCGTCACCCATCAGTTGTCAGGCCATGCATGGCAACCATAATTATGCAAGAGGGTTTAATTATTTTTAGAAAACCCTCTCCCCAAACTCTCTTTTCTAGTCAGTGCTGTTTTGCCAGAGAGCTATTTTTTAAAAGATTTGGGGGTAGCATGCTAAGGCTCCAAGCCTCAGGTTTCTGAGACCCATTTGGCTGGGCAGCAAACCCATTGCCACAATCAATGCTCCCATCACAGACTTCTTTTTGCCACTTGTTGGCATTGTGGAAGCCAAGTATCTTGGAAAAGCATCCATTTCAGGGGGGCAGATTTGGACCAAACATCTCCAGTTGCCCATTTTTATTATTATCCCTTAGAAAATCACTGAGAATTTGTGAATATTTAAATCTGTAGGCCAAGAAAGGACTTTCATCTGTGAATATATCCAGATTGAGCAGCCAAAAAAAATTGGAATTAACTAAGAATATCTATGCATTGTAGCTTGAAACTGTTCTATCATGCACAATTATTTTATTTCCTAGTCCTTTGCTTGCACTGCTAATGTCCCCAGTTAACTCAATACCCTAGGTAAATGATGTGCTATTAAGGGGAAGTGCTTAATTCACAAATATATATTAAATATTACATATCTGCAAATTACACTGAGCAAAGCTGTCACAAACATACAGTGCCTCCAAAGAAGTCAGAATCTCAAGGGGCAAATTGTTGTGTTCATAAATAAATTGTATACACAGAGATCTTGTTCTCCATGCGATTAATCATTAAATATCTTTGTGTTAACAATGCAGGAACCAAAGGCCTCAAAATTCTCTTTGTTTCCTTTCCAAGTTAAGGAAAAGGAAGACTGAAAAGACAATTGTCTTCTCAGAAACAAGTTAATAGAAAGTATGTATAATGTATCAGATTATGAGAAAGTTTGGTGTAGTGGTTAAGAGCACGGGACTCTAATCTGGAGAACTGGGTTTGATTCCCCATGCCTCCACTTAAAGCCAACTGGGTGACCTTGGGTCAGTCACAGCTTCTAGGAGCTCTTTCAGCCCCACTAATCTCACAGGGTGTTTTGTTGTGAGGATAATAAAAACATACTTTGTAAACTGCTCTGAGTGGGCATTAAGTTGTTCTGAAGGGTGGTATATAAATCGAATGTTGTTGTTGTTGTTGTTGAAAGAGGCCAGGCTGGCTCTAATGCAACTGGATTTTTAGCTGGTCATGTTTCCTTCTAGCCACTTTTCCAGCACAAGCTTTTTGTTTGAAGGGAATCTAGTGGTATCAATGTAAAAGCCATGACAAACTTGTTAGTTTAAGAGGGGATTATTATGCTTTTATCTCTAAACACCCATGATCTCAGAAAAGTTCAGTTAAAAAGCAAACTAAATGATAAAAGATACTGCCTAAACCAAAAAGAATACACAGGGAAATATTTCTACCGTAGATTCGTCAGCTTCATTTATATCTTGTCCTTCTAAGGAGCTCAAGACAATGTATACTATTCTCATCTCCTCCATTTATCCTCACAACAATCTTGTGAGGTAGGTTAGGCTGAGAGTCACTGGCCCAAGATCATCAAATGAGTATCATGGCTGAGTACACAGATTTCACTAGACTAGTCTGACACCCCAGCTACTACACCACACTGGTGACTCTCCAGTGAGCATAGGCAGGCGCTGGAGGATAAGAATCATTTTCTACAAAAAAATTGACCAAGCTAATTTCTTAAAGAATATCAAAATGGTCACTTTTAGAAACAACACAAGCCCTTTTCAGATGTTACAACTAAGGGTGTACAATATGGAAAAAATGAGCAGAAATTTTGCGCTGAACTCCATAGTTCAGCTCATTAACACAACTTCCGGAATGCTGAACCAAATCTGGGAAATGAGGCTGTAACGACTCCTCCCTGCTGAAAAGTTTGGGTGTTTTATTTCAGTACTTATTACACAGAGGCTACACAGGCAGGCCAGGCAGTCAGGGGCCATCTGGCAGCATTTTGTTTTCTTTAACTGCAAGTTTGTCTACACATGTAACCAGGGATCATTTAGTAGAAAAAGAACTGCAGGAACTTATTAGCATAACTCATTAGCATATGCCACGACCCTTGACATCACCGGAAGTGTGTCATTAGCATAACTGATTTGATCAGGCCTGAAATGGCCAGAATTCAGCTGCTGCCAGATGGGGGAGTGTTCCCTCACCTGGTAGTGGCCCAATCAGGGCCGTTTTGGCTGCAATTCAGGCCGGAAAGGGCCCCAAATGGCTCAAAATGGCCAGTTTGGGCATGGACTGGGCCCAAAATGGGCCAGATCAGGTCGGTCCCAGGCAGGGGAGGGCCCTGCCAGGCCCTGACCCAATCCTGGCAGTTTTGGCCATGATCCTGGCTGAAACGAGCTCCAAATGGCCTAAAAAACCCAGATCAGGGCCAAAACAGCCCAGAACAGGTCAGTGCTGGGCAGGGGATAGTTCCCCACCTGGCACCAACCTGATCCCAGCCATTCTGGCCCCAATCCCAGCAGAAACGGGCCCAAAATGACTGAAAATGGCCTGTTTGGGCCTGGATTGGGGCTGAAACAGCCGGGATCGGGTTGGTGCCAGGAAGGGGAGGGTTCCCCCACCCAGCACCGACCCAGTCCTGGCTGTTTTGGCCCCAATTTGGGCAATTTTGCCCCCAATCCAGGCCGAAACGGGCCCAAAATAGCCAAATATGGCCAATCAGGGCCGAAATGGTCAGGACCAGGTTGGTTCCAAAACGGGTGGGACTGGGTCTGTGCCAGGCAGGGGAGGGTTCCCCTGCCTGGCACCAACCCAGTCCCAGCTGTTTAGGCCCCAATCCCAGCCATTTTAGCCCCGATCCTGGTGGAAATGGGCCCAATATGGCCAAAAATGGCCAGTTTGGGCCAGTTTGGTCCTGGATTGGGGCCGAAACAGCCAGGATCAAGTCGGTACTGGGTGGAGGAGGGTTCCCCCACCTGGCAGCAACCAAATCCAGGCCATTTCAGCCCCAATTGAGGCCTAAATGGCCCCAAATGGCCAAAAGTCAGGTGTCACAGGCTGGGCCAGCCCAAGCAGGGTGGTGCAGGTCCAAACCTTGATACCAAGTCCAGAGGGAGTTTCAGGATCCAAAAGCCAAGTCAAAGCAGTGGTCAGAGCACAAGCTAATGCCAGAGTTGAGTCCAGAGTCCAAGAGCAAGGTCAGGCACAGCAAGGTCAGTTACCGGTAGTGTCAGGTCCAACAGTAGGCCCGGGCAAGGAGCACGGCGTGGTTGCAGGCAGTAGAGATGTTGCTTCCACGCCTGGCTGTTGCTCCTGACTGGCTTTTATAGCCAGGCATGGTTTTCAGCCAGCTGCTAGGGCTCCATCCTGAAGCTACTCATCATCACTCTCCAGCAGCTGGCGTTGGCTCAGGAGACGAGCACTGCGCCGTCTCTCCTGCAGCTCCAGTCTCTGGCGCTGTCTGCGGCATTCTCTGGGTGTGGGTGAACCTGGGGGGGTCGAAGACTCTGGCTCTGCTTCCCCTGTGGTGCTGGCAGTCCCTGACTGAGCTTCCCCTGTGGAAGTCCCTGGCTGCACTTCCCCTGTGGTGCTGGGGCTGGAGAGTACTGATGGCTCTGCTTCAGCTGCTGGCTGTAGGCTCCGATTAGCCAACAGCTGTGGCTCCTGATTACCAGCCTTTGCTGAGTCAGGGCTGGCTGCATGGAGCTCCTCTTCTCCTGAGGAGTCCTGGCTGGCTACACGAAGCCCCTCTCCTCCTGAGGAGGAGTCCTCGCTCTCACTGAGCCCAGGCTGGGCCATGACACCAGGTGGGCAGGGCCACCAGACACATGATCTGTTGGGGAAAATGCCAAAATGGCATTCCAGTGCATTCCCCCTCAAAATGAGCCCTGCATGTAACCAATTGGCTCCAAAGGGGAGAGACTGAGCATTAACTTCATTGGTGGGAAGGGGGTGTTTTTGGCATGTATGAATGCATTTTTAAGCACTTTCTGGGCAATTGGGTTATGGCATTTGCACTGAATGGCTCGTAGGGATCAAAGGTTTGCTTTGCATTGGGGAGGGGAGTAGCAGACAGCATGGTGTCATCAGCACCAGTGTCCCTTGCTATCCATTTCTATGCACTTTTACTCACAATGCAAGGAAAGAGTAGTCCAGTAACATCCATAGGGGCATGCACACATGGGTTTGTGGAGGGAGTGGTCTCTTTCATCCTCTCAGCCCCCCACTGCTGCAAAGGCTCATGTTATGCAGAAGGAAAAACCAACCTCTAGCCTTCTCTTTCTATGTACTTTTTTGCAAAGTATAAGGACAGGCCAGCTACCAGTGGGTTTAAATAGGGAGTCCTGGGCTGCCCCAAAGCAGATTCGGGTGAAGAGGATTCACATCTCATTGTGGAAATGAATCTACAAGGCACAGGGAAATATGACATAACAGTAGGACTCAAAGGTAATAATTTATTGGCTTTGTCATTATCATAAAGAAGCTTTTTTTTTTATTTCACTGCACTGTGCTGGTTGGCAATGGAGTGCTTTCCTGCTTCTGCACCATGCTGGTACGCTGTGTCAGCACCACTTTGCCAGTAAACTACCTGCCATTGTATGCCCCCACCAACACTCCCCTTCTTTGGCATCTATTGTTGTGGGAGTTTTCATGTGCTTAAGGGAAAAATCATTGGATTGAAGGATTTGGGACAATGCAGTTTTTGGTTAAGTGTGAATAGACTCTCATTTCCCCAACTCCTCCCCCCTGAAAGGAACAGTGTGTGCATGTGTGCACACTGCACAACACAACACTCACCTTGATGTGTGCCTTCCCCAAGAATTCCTCGGGGTTCATAAACATGGGACCCTGCTCTCAAACTCAGTGGGTCGATGGTTTAGAGGGAGGACTGTGTTCTGCATGGTTTTGGTGCCACTGCATGAAAAAAATAGCTCCCCCAGAACCTTGTTTCACCACTCCCCCCTTGAAAAGAAGAAAATGTGTTTGTGCATACAAGGCCAATGCATGTACAACAGGCTGAAACTCAGGAAAACAAAAAAACCCAAATGGATCAGTTCCAAGCCAGCACTAGCAGGCCTAGAACAAATGAGTAATGGACCAAAATGATTCTGAAACTCTCCTGGAACTGAAACAGAAAAAGAAACTTTCTTGGTATACACTCCTAGTTACAACCTCATGTACCAGGAATCCATCACCAGGAGTGCATGCGTTGCTCTATTCATAATAAATGGCCCCTCTGTTCCTGTTGGTGAGTTTCCGATACATGTAATTGTAATATTTGTAAAGCTGGATAGATATCTAAGAGTCTGTCTACATGAGATGCTTTGGCGTGTGTTTGTCAAGTCGTCAAGTGTAGGGACATGCAATGTTAGCTGGGAAGCGTAGTTTTAAAAGACAGATACAGTGGAGAGTGTTCCACAGAAAAGCTTTGTTAATTTCATCTTTGCCGCTCCAAAGGCTCTGTCAATTTCACCCCTCCAGTCTAAAACTGTGTGGGATTGCAACCAGAGGGCAGTGAAGAATGGAAATGGGCTGGAGATGCCTTCCAGAGCCGGGCTTGGCTTGGACCTGGAGAGGTTATAATAGGTTGAAGTTTCCCTTCTGGCATTTCACAGCCCCTCCACACAGCTCCAGTGTATAGGAAAGCATTTGTCCTGCCGCCGGCTCTGTCTTTTTAAACTACACTTCCTGGCTAACATTGCATCTCCTGACACATGTTCTTCACATGTCAAATGTCTCATGTAGAGAGACTCTTAGTCAGGCAGTATCTTGAAGGTGCTGTGCTTCAAGGTAACATTGAATGGTATGCAAGGTCAGCCTTTGTTTATTTAAATTGAGAAGTGCACAGGCACAGGCATTCCACATATACAGTATGGCATACATAAGGCCCTAGTATGAGAATATTCACCAGCCAGCATGAATATAAACTTTGATTGTATGAGGCTTGTGATGATCTTTATGAACAGTATTAGCAAACTTAAGGTTCTAATTTTACTATATGCCAAGTAATGATGATAACTTCAGAAGGCGCTCTCTAGTTACGTTTCCTTTTCTATGCCTTTAAAGCTGTTTATGCTCTGTGATTTTTTTTCTCTAATAATGTCAGCATCCTAGCTTTGATCCTATAAAATAGGAACCAAATAGCCCTAGAAGTGAGCCCTATGAGGTCCTTCAGCAAAGTCCTGTTGAAGTATCAGCTACTCTCCCTCTTGACTAACGTTTTTTTATTACAAATGCGATATTAATGGGCTTAGCTGTCACATCCATTCTTCTTCTCATGCTGTTATTCATGGGAATAATTTGCTTTTAGAATAGATTTGGGATTTCTCTTCTAGGCAAAGTTACTTGTACCAGCTAGGCAGCAGTAATACACCATGAATTGTGTTTGAATTGTTTGTTTAAAAAAACCATCCATTTTGTTTTATTTGAAAAATAAAATATTAATGGTTTAATTAAAGAAATCCACCACCCTCTCCTTAAAAAGAAGGAATGAATTCATGGTTACAGGCACTTGGATCTAGCCTTCACTTCAGATGAACATGAGATTTAAATCAAGTCACTGGATTTAGAAAAAGATGGGCAATCAAAGTTGCCTTTCTATCTCTCAGCTATTAATTTTATGAACAGATTTGGATAGTAGTGTCAGCTGAGTCAATCAGTCAACTCAGAAGTAAAAAGTCCAGAATTATAATAGTGGCAGTGTAATAGAGAAGTGACATTATACAGGTCAGCTCCCACAGGACGCCACTTTGCTTTCTAATTTCTTTATATTTCCATGTCAGTATCTTCTTGTATAATCTTACTGGCCTCAGCAGTCCTACAGTTTTTTTATCTAATTCACTTAAACTCCAGGCATGCTTACCATTTAACTTATTTTTCATTTTTTCATTGACTACATTCTTTAAAAAAGACTTCATTTGTAGCTTGAAAACTTACATAGCAATCCTTTGCAGAGTTATTCCAGCCTAAATGTATTTATTTCCATGGGTTTAGATTGGAATATCTGAATAGGATTGTACTGTTAAACTTCTAGGGTTCTGAATATTTGATTATCCAGTTAAAACTTATCAGCTCACATGTTTCACTTTCAGTAAGACTTTTCTGAATATTTGATTATCCAGCTAAAACTTATCAGCTCACATGTTCCACTTTCAGTAAGACTTTAAGCATGTTTACTCAGAAGAAGGAATCACTGGTTTCCAAGGCATGAATTGTGTTTAGGATTGCAGTCACAAAGCCACTGCTATGCATAGTTTCTTGGAAATAAATCTCACTGGGTTCAATAGAACTTATTTTCCATTAAGCAGGACTAGAGATGGGCACGAACAGAAAAAAAATGAACATGATGTTCATTGTTCATTGCCATCCACGAACAGGGAATCATGAACAACCATGAACATGACCCTGTTCACGAACATGTTCGTGGTTGGATGTTCATGGGGGCCAGCAGGCTCTCCTCTAGCCATCATCCAAGTTTGGTCAAGATCCCTACCGCACCACTCCCAGAAACCTTACCTGAGCAGGCAGCAGGAAAGGTACCAATAATAAATAATAGCTTGGCCCCAGAGCCTGGCAGCAGCCCTGGAACTTGAAGGGGTAGATCCCTATCCCACCACACACAAAGAAAATTCAAGCTCCAATGCACTTTCTCTATCAAAATGCCTGCAAAACCAGAACTGGGAGCCCCCCTCCCCCCTGGTCTTTGCTCCTGCCTATCAAGCTAAATTGAGCTTAGATTGGGGTTTCCAGGGCAACAGCAGGAGTTCAGACAGAGTTCAGACAATCCCTGCCTAAGTTGCCAAGGGAATTGATTGCATGTGCCAGACTGTCTGGCTTGATGAACAGCAACAAACAGCAATGAACAAGGCTTGCAATGACCACCTGTTCATTTAGAATGGGGCCTCACAAACAGCTTGTTCGTGAACAGCAGATTGGGCTGTTCATCACTTTTTTTTGTTCGTATTGCTGTCCATGCCCATCTCTAAGCAGGACTGCTGTCTAAGGCCATAATCTTAAGTGGAAACTGTAACTGACCAAGCAACCACATTTGTTTATTCACATGAACACAAGAAGCTGCCTTAGCCAGAGCCAGACTACTGGTCTGTCAAAGTCCATACTGACTGGCAGCAGCTGTCCAAGTCTTTCACATCACCTACAAAGCAGGAGTCTTATTTTAACAGGAAAAGGGATGTGCTGGTGATGGGAACAGTACTTTCCCCCTCTTTACAAGCTTGTGTTTCATCACTTCAGGCATTTTTTTACTAGCCTTGTTCCAATATAGGAAGTGAGCCAGGTTGGGGGAAAAAGTCTTTTTCAAGTAAGGGAACACAGCAGTTGGTTGGGAATGTTCATTTCTGTTCACCTATGCATTTTTTTAATGTTAAAATGCACATAGCATTGTTTTATATATGAAAAATCAGGCACATGTTCAAAAAACCTGGCTGCCCCATAGGATCTGGTTTGGGCCAAAATTCTCTGAACACTGAATACAGCAGGAGTTATATAAATATGAGTAGGATTCCTTAATACATGCCTTTTGTGAGTAAACTGCAAATGCACCCCTCTATTTAACCCATGTTCTTATAAATGTCATGACCAAATAAATCCTGGATGTACGGCAGATATAAAGTACTACACAGGTATATGTGTAGAAGCTGAGTGAAAAATATTGCCCTTTAAGCAGAGGGTGTAGCTAAACTGACTTCTTGATGGAATTTTTGATATGTGCATCAAAACTGTCTGTTAACAACCACATGCAAGAGAGGGCAAGGGAGCTTTAAAAACTGTGTAGGAATTTTGGCAAGCGTAGCTTCTCTCACCCTTGTATGGCAATCTGTAATTGTGGGTGGTACAGGAACCCTGAGGTCCTTTGAATCTGGCCAGCCTACAGATACCAATTCTGCTTGGTAAATCATCAAAACATTAGTTACTATTCTCACTATTGGGTTGGAAAGTCCAACTCCAAAGGGAAAGACTTCCTCTAAAATCACAAGAAGTCATTGCAGGATCTCTCTCAATCGGAAGATTTAATGGAAAGGGGACAGATCCCATCAAAATCCTGCCAGCACAGCCTGTGGCAAAGCCACTTGGGCGGGTGGCAGTTTTTTGCCTCCGAGGCGTGCCCAACATATGGGGCTTTGCTCGGGGGTGGAGTTTGCGCCATTGCCGGCTTCTCCACCCCTCGAAGCTTCAGTTGCGCCTTGTGCTTGGCAGAAGCAAGACGCTGCTTGCTTCTCCGGCACGAGGAGCAGAAGAGACGGCCTTAGCGAGGCCGGGTGGCGAAGGAGCCAGCGGCAGCGAACAGCAGGCAGTGGGCAGCGGGCAGCGGCGTCGGCAGGTGTTCTTGGCAGTGTCGACGGGCACCCGCTTGTCCGTTGGGATCGGCGAGCTGCAGAAGAGGGAGGGGTTTGGCGGCATCTCCCGCTGGTTTTTCTTGCCGAGCAGGGGGGGGGTTGCCTGTGGCTGGGGGGAGGGGTCTTGGTTGTGCCCCCGCGTTCCCGCCCTGGGGGGTGGATCAGCAGTGCGCCTTTGCGGCGGCTCGTCGTAGAGCGTTGGGGACGCCTGATTTCGGCACCCCCCCATCCTTGTGCGAACCTTCTGTAGGTGTTTCCTCCTGCAGGACCCCGCCCAACTTGCCCTCAGGCTGGTCCTTTTTCAGTCTGGCATCCCCCCCCCTCACTGGTGGCCATTTTGTTGGGTGGTTCTGTGAGGCCAGCGGCAGCCATTTTGTCTTTCGGCTGGGACGCCACCTGGTGACGCTGGTGGCTGTTTGAGTTGGTTTGAGGCTTGGCTGGTGGCCTTGATTAGGGCAACGGCTTCCAGTTCCATAGTGGGGGTCAAGTAAATAAATAAATAAATTTAAAAAGAAAAATAAGTAAGTAAATAAATAAATAACATGCCTCCTAAAAAGGTTGTGGGCACTTCAAAAGGCAAACAGCCTGCGAAGCACCCACCAAAGAGGCCTGTTGTGGCATTGTCTTCCTCGGATGAGGAAGATGAGGGGACATCTCGCCAGGAAATTTTGGCCAGGGTTGCGGCTCTCGAGCATGTGCGGGGTGTGGCAGCTCCATTAGGGAGTGCTCTGAGCAAGAGGCCGGTTAGGGCAACATCCAAGTCATCTTCATTAAACAGCATTCTTTCTCGTTTGGCCGCTTTGGAAGGTTCATCCAGTGTTGGATCAAGTGTGGTGCAAGATGGCAGCGACCTTAGCGGGCAAGTGCTGGAGGATTCCACCCCGGAGGCAGCTGGTGAGACGGGACAAGCTGGACTAGAGTGCATCGGGTCACAGGATGCTGGTCAAGTGGCGTTGGTTGTTCAGCCTCAGGAAGCTGAGAGTAAGTCATCTTGGCCCCAGTTGGGGTGTACATGGCCCTGGGGGCATGGGGTCAGGCTGTGGCCTCCTTGCCTCCCAGTACGGCCCAAGCCAGCAGCACACAGGTTACACCTCAGTTAGCACCTCAATCCAGTTATTCTCAGCCAAGTTTATCGGGATCTGCCCAAGCAGGTAATGGTACGGGGTACCCCCAGTGGAGTCAGCATTTCTTACCCGGGGCACTATCAGGGTGCCCGGGTTGGCCAACAGTCTCATCCCAAGCGCAAGCAGGCATGGGGTTGGTCGCCCCCCTGGGGCGCCTTTTATGGCACCCCTTGGGCCAATTATGGTGCCGTTCCATTCGGGGCATTGCCCTTTGGGGACACTGCCATGCCCCTGGGCGATCATCTTACCCAGGTGACCAGGGAAAAGATTTTACGGGGCAAATATGTAGATGTTTTCACCCTTCTCTTCAGGGAGCTGGAGAAGGAGAAAGAGGATCTAGATGACAGAGACAAGGAGCGCCTTAAGCGCCGCAGGATTGACAGGACCTAGGCCAATTGGCTTCCAGGTTTCCTGATCTATGCGGGAGTCATCGCTAGGCCACAGCCTTGGAGGGCAGCCCCCTCGAAGCTTCAGTTGCACAATGTCCGTTGCACTGAAATGGTGGTTCATGCCAGTAATGAAAATATCATGTGGTGAGCTGTTCTAATTGAAGACCATTAGGAAGGTGTACATCCAATAACTGTGCCCAGGAAGAAGTTGTGTATACGAAACGGGAATGGTATAATATGCAAGCATAATCCCGTCGGCACATCAATATTTTCATTTGATTTGGATTGTGGTCACCCTCCTCTGTGGGACTGTCTGCCTACATTCCTAAGAAGGCTCTACTGCAGCTCTCACCCAGACGTTTCTTTATGAACATTACAAAAACACGGACAAACAACTGTTACCTTGTATAATTGTTACTTTGTATTTATTATAGATTGTATTTATTATAGATTGTATTTATTGTTGACACTTTGCACTTTTGCACATTTTGCACCAATATATTGTTATAAAAATCCAAAAATTTTGACTGTATATTCCCGGTATTGTTTCTTGTAGTTCCCCTTCTATGGCAGCCCTCCAAATCCCTCCCCCATGCTGTTTCTGGGTGGGTCCCCCATCCCACAAGGAGTAGCATTTGGGTATGCATTGCATTCTGCAGCAAAAAGTGGGAGGCAGGGAAGTACTTCCATGCAAAGAGGATCAAACCCCGTGGGATCAAACCCATTGTCTATAAATACACAACTCCCTTTTTTTAAAAAAAGAGAACTCTGAGGCACAGAACAACACACTTATAATTAACCTTTCTACTTTCAGAATATTTGATCCTCACACATCAAGTATTCATCTTAAATTTAATAGTGGCATCTGATTTCACAGAAAACACCAATTAATCTTTTGTTTCAGAGACTTTTAAACCATTATTTATTTAGCCGCATATTCTCAGCAAATTAGTGTACATTTGCAAGAGGCAGAGTATGTCATGAACAGACTCCACATATCTGCCTATGAATGCAGTCAGTCTGCTAACCGATATCAGACTGATCTGAGCTTTAATCATGAAAAATAAGGGCTTGGCCTTGTGAAATATGTAGTTCAGGGACATAGCAATGCTCTTTTACATCTAGACCTTGATTTAAGAGACACTGCAGCTAAAAGCTTAAGAGAACTTGCTGTTGCCACTCCAGATTAAAAGGTTGAATGGAAATGAATTCAGGGTGAGCCGCTGCTCTTCATTTTAGTGTAGAACTGGATAGGAACTCTAGTTAAATATACATCTCAGGGTATAACTCTCTACAGAACAAATTATAAATATAGATAACATTCGCTATTTCATGCTCACATTCGCTATTTCATGCTCACATACAGGATGGGGGAAAGGCATGATTTATCTGCTACATTTGTATCATGCCCTTCCTTAGAACAGTATTCTGCCATGGGACAGGGGTTAAGCAGAAAGGTTAAGCATGTAGCCAACATCACAGTTCCAAAGACATAAGGGCACTGCAATCTTTGGAAGCATAGCATTAATTTCTGTTGATTCTTCCCTCACTTTCTCCCTATGTTGTTCCTGAGAGCCTGCTGACACCCGCCCCCCTCCTGCTGAACAAACCTGAGGGGACTCAGGGGGCTGCAAAAGGTGGAGGAGTCGGAAACCACTGGATATGCACTGCCAAGGCCACCCAGTAAGATCCAAACTACACAAGACGCTAGACACGTGTTCTTCATGTGTCGGGTCCCACAAGTTTCCCTGGGTAGTAGTCTTACAAGGGACAGCTGCCCAATGCAATGCTCCACCAGGGGAACAGCGATGAGAGGGATTCTGTCTGTCTTTCAAAAAGTCTTGGCTCAGGTTTTCCTCTGGGAGCTTGGGGGGGGGGACATAACAGGAGGCAGGAAATCCAGGGTGGCTTTTTACAAGAAAAAGATCCCTCTACTGCTGTTCTTCCTAGTGGAGAACCACATCACAGATTCTCTCTCTCTCTTGAAAAAAAGCTACCCTGGATTTCCTGCCTCCTGTTACATCTGCCCCCAACCCCCAGCCCCTGGAGGAAAACCCAAGCTGAGGCTTTTTGAAAGAGAAAATCCATCCCATCTCTCTTCACACAGCAGAGAATCACATTGAGTGGTTGTTCTTTGAAAGACTACATTACCCAGGGAACCTTGCAGGACCCAACATGTGCCTGAGCATCTTGTGTACTTTCCCTCTCAGATTAATAGGTTATTGGGAATCTTAAAGGGAGATAGAAGGCAGAGTGGTTAAGAGCCCAATCTAAATTGCCACTTCTCTTGGTACAGTCCCTGTGCCTTTAATGACTGCATATCAATCAGAAGTTCAACAAGGACAGTTTTTCTCATCACGGAGATGCAATACTAGAAAAATATTCTGTTGAAATTCTGCTGGTCATGTAACCATTAATAGTATACCATTTCTGTGATTAGGAAAGACGTTCCTTGATTCCGTCCTCAACATAGAAGCTGCTGTTTTGATTTCAACTATCAAACATTTCAAAATAAACCCAAGATGGTACTAGAGCTGCCATCTCTGGCTTGAGAAATTCCTGGACATCAGGGGACAATGCCTGGGGAGGATGGCGTTTGGGGAAGGAGAGGGATCAGTATGCTCTCTGAAGCTGCCATTTTCTCCAGGAGAGTTGAATCTTCATAGTCTGGTGATCCATTCCAGGAGAACTTCAGGCCCCACCTGGAGGTTGGTAACCCTGGATGATACTGCCAATAGCTGCTACTTTTATTTCTTTACTGGTGTTATTTCCCACCATTTCACCAAGTACTCAGGCCAGTTTACAACTAGACTAAAGTCCTAATTTAAAACACCAGCACAATAGAAAAGCATTGATAAAGCAAGCATTATTGAGATTGAATCTAATTAAGAGATAAAGAAGAAAAACCCAGGGTAGATTTTTAATAACACAGGCATTTACCCTCCAGCAACCATGAACAGTGTGGGAAATGGGTGAGTGGGCAAAGAGGGTGCCACCACTAACAATGCCTTGTAGTATGTACTAACTGGCCATACCTTCCTAAAGTATGCTTTATTTATTTATTTAGAGTTTTTTTTAATCCTGCCTTTCTGTCATAAAGCCACCAAGGCGGCTAACAAATTAAGATATTCAAATTAAAATCGCAGCTTAAAAACCATTAAAACATGTACACAAACATATTAAAACGAAATGATCAAGCATCCCTCTTTCTACTGGCAAATGTCCACCATTCCCACATTCACAGAAACTCACCAAATACAGGCTTGGGGACATGTGTCTTCCAAAATAACACAGAGCCCCATTCTCAAAGGGGCATCACTGGCAACATAACAAAGAGATTGTATTCAGTTTAATCAAGACTAAACGGGTAGTCCAAGAGTAGAGTTGCCAACCTCCAGGAGGCCTGGAGATCTCCTAAAATTCCAACTGAACTCCAGACTACAGAGATCAATTCTCCTGGAGAAAATGACTGCTTTGGATGGTGGACTTTCTGGCACTATGACCCACTGAAGTCCCTCTTCTTCCCAAACTCCACAGGCTCCATACCCAAATCTCCAGGAATTTCCTAACCCAGAGTTGGAAACACTATCCAAGAGCTCAGACAGAAGTACTATTTGGGCCAAAGCCATCAACCACATTCCTCTTCCAGCTTCTGGCATATGCCTGACCTTCCATTCACTTCAGAAGAACTATTTGGCAGGAATTTTCCTGCAGTCAGCAAGCAGAGGACATCTACTACTTTTCTCTTCTCCATCAATCAGCTGAAACTCCTCAATAGGGAAAAGGTTTGTTTACTTTCATTTTCCACTGTGGGCTAAGGAAATTGTCAGGTCTGTAAATTTGACAATTGCAGGGTTTATTTTTCTTAATTCCTTTGCATGATTTTAGTGCTTTCGCTACTGTGCTCATGGAGAGAGAGAGATTTAGGCCTGGCGTGGCAATAAAATAAGATAAATGGAAGAGATGAACTCCCCAGGCAAAGTGGCCATTAATACAGCAGGATGATGCTAACACAGTAGAAACAGGGACATATAGAGGAGAAAGGGGAGAGGCTAAAAGAGAGACCTTTAAATGGAAAGCATCAATATTGTAGAAGCTGCATTATCAGAATCTCTGTTATTCAAAGCCACTGATGATTTGAATTCTCTCTCTTGTCTTCCTTCCTTCCCCAGCAGCCACACATCAATATAATCATACTGGGGAAAAAATCTCTTGTATCCTATATTTCATGAAATGGTAAGGCAATTGAGGTTGCATTATATATGAACAATAATATAATTTCTATTGTAGCTAGAGATGGGCATGAAATGGGAAAAAACTGAAACGAGCGTTTCATGTTTCGTCACATTCCATGAATCACAAATCACGAACTTTCATAAAATTGTCCTGTTTCACAAAACAAATTGTTAGTTTTGTGATTCGTCAGAACCCAGGGCACTTTAATGGCCCCCTTCATACCCAGAGATGCCAAACTTACAGGGAGACTTCAGCAGACTCTCCTCCACCCACCCTCACCCAATAAGCCAGCAAGAACAAATACTCTAAATAAGAATATAAGCAAAGAAAATTAAAGGGGAAAAAAAGGCCTCGGTCAAGCTAGACCCCAGAGCCAGACAATGCCCTGAGTCTGGAGTTGGGTGGGGTGGAGGAAAGAAGGCACCCTCACCCAATGACCTTCCCTGTAAGGCCAAGAGCTGAAAATAAGAAAGAGGCTTTTCAGTCTCTTTTAAAGCAACAGCAAATCCAGCCGAAAGCTCCCAATTCCACTCTCTCACTCCAAATCCCAGCAACAGGTCCTCCCTCTCCCTCTGTCTACTGGAACTGAAAAGCACGAGGCAGAGAGCTGTGCCTTATATAAGAAATGCTCACATAGAGCAGAACAGGTCTCTGGTTGGCAGACAGACCTGCCTAACACAGTTTGGAGGGATGAGATTGGTGTTCCTATCGCTACAGAAGGCCTCAGTTGCCTAGGGGATTAACCCCCTTGCTCCTTGCTGTATAGGGCAGAATAGAAGCTCTCCAGTTGGCAGGGAGAGCTGCCTATAAAGGTTATGTGGGCTAAGATTGGAGTTTTCAATAGCAACAAAAGGTCTGCAGACATTCTGGGACCATGTTGCCTAAGGAATCAATGGATCAGTGCCAGCCTGTCTGGCATCACGAATCATTCATTAATCAAACGAATTGGCCCCCAAAGTCATGAATTTTGTGAAAACCGTGGCCCCACGAAATGCATTTTGCGAAACACGAATCGGCCTGATTCATCTCAAAATTTGAGTCGTGTTTTGATTCATGCCCTTGTCTAATTGTAGCTTGCCTTTCTTACCCACATTACATCAGACTTTGCTTGACTATACACTGAGTTATAATGAGGTACACTGGTTTAAGTGACACAAGAACCTCTTGAGAGCTAAACATGTCTCTGTTGAAATTTGAATTGGTGGGTCATTCCAGATGGATCCATGAGCAATAAGCCCTGCATGAATATGGTACTGCATAAAACATCCAACAATTATGAAAGGCTTTGGGTGATGCTGCCATTGATTTCAATGAGAAGAGAGAAAGGTCCTCAGAGAGGGCTGTGTTTGAGATCGATGTTTCTCTAAACCTTTCTATAATTCAAGCACTCATGAGCTGAATTTCAAGCTGTAACTCTCAAAGTTAACACGGGAATAATCTGTATTGGGAAATATGAGCCTTTATATAATTAACCGCTCAATAATACTTAGAATCCTGACAGAATGTTTCATCTTCAATCGGTTTTGCAAACTTCAGCTAATTAATCCTCACAACTGCACAAAGAAACAGGTAATCTTGTATTTATTATCCTCTTCACAAAGGATAATAAATTCACCATCATAAGTATGAGAGAGAGAAAGAGAGTATAAAGTAACTTATTTCAGATATGCTTTTGAAAGAACAAGATGATGCATGGTTTTTAAATTAATTTTTAATCTCTAGGAGCAATCTATGATGTGTATTTGTCCCCTCCCCATTTTTTATCCTAGTACAACCCTGTGGGAGATAGCACCCCCCCCCCCAAGTTACCTGAAGACATTCATGGCTAAGTATGGATGACTGAACTCTCCGGACCTCTTTTAACACACTTCCCACCACCACCTCCTATGATCCAGTTTCAAGCAATTTTACATCTTATCAGAGTGCTCCTTATAGTTGCAGGGGGGTGGGATCTTTTCTTATTTTGTCATATGGATAATTCCTGTCCTTTGGCATTTGCTGCTATTTGGCTGTCACCTGGGGAGAGTGACATGAATGAAAACAAAAGCCTACTCTATAGCAAATGAATTAATTACCTATCAGCTGTATTCAAGGTGAGACACAAAGTTTCTAAAAACCAATAGAAATTACAGCCAACAATACAAACTAAATCAACAGTAGGTTTAAAAATCCACCCTATTTAATTATTATTTAAATCAATCAATACCAAAGTATAGAAGTGCTATTCTAATAAAGCAAACTCTTTTAAGTCCATTGACTTCAGTGCTTAGGATTGCACTGTCAGTTATCAAGTGCCTTAAGGAATTCAACATCCAGGTTCTGTAGGACCAGTTATTAAATTGCCTAAAGAGAGGGTAGATAACCTGTGGAAAGTGTTGTTTGTGTAGAGCAGGATGGTGGTGACCTTGGCCAACCAATCAATCTCAGTCCAACCTAGATCACAGTATCGTTGTTAGCAGGGCTTTTTTTCAGCTCGAACGTGGTGGAACGGAGTTCAGGAACCTCTTGAAAATGGTCACATGGCTGGTGGCCCCGCCCCCTGATCTCCAGACAGAGGGGAGTTTAGATTGCCCTCTGTGCTGCTGCAGCACGGAGGGCAATCTAAACTCCCCTCTGTCTGGAGATCAGGGGGCGGGGCCACCAGCCATGTGACCATTTTCTCTGAGGGCAACCCACTGAGTTCCACCACCTGTTTTCCCAGAACAAACGCCCTGGTTGTTAGTATAAAACAAAAGTAGAAAGTCAAATGCAGTCCCTTTACCTTGGCAAAAGGGTGGGATAAAGATACAATACGGGGAGATGCTCAAATGATAGCATCCACAGTGTGTGGTGAAGGAAAAATAGATTTGCTCTGCTGGTAGAAACAAAGGGTCATTTAAAAACTCCTTACAGAACAAGACAAAATCTCTCCCTATATTTTTCTCTCCTCTAGTTCCAAAGTTTCAAACCCTTGCTAGCCTCTGAATTTACTTCATATGTAGCAGCCTTGTCAAATAATCTCAGCCCCTGCTTTCTTTCCTAATAATAGTTTCCATTTCTAACAGCTGCATGGTATACAAAACTTCAGCAAGTGCTGTTTTCCATGTAACTTTATGACAGAAAACCCGTACTTGTGGAATGTGTTCCGCTCATGGAACTGTGAAGGGCATGAAAGCCCTGTCAGAAAGCAAGAGGCAGCAAAAAACTGTACTGCTAGGTGTACGCATTTGATAAAGCTATGTGAAGCAATAGCGTAGTCATTCAAATCACTGGTTATTACCTTTAAAGCCCTAACCTGCTTGGAGCCAAGGCACTTGAAGGGCCATTTTCTCTCACATGGGCCAGCCTACCAGTTAAGTTCCGCTTAGGTTCCAAGGTGAGGTAGATGGTGAACAAAAACAGCTTTTTCTTTAGGAGTACATCCTCTGGAATGCTCTCCCCAGGAAACTCAACTGGTCCCAACCTTATTTTTGTTGTTATTGCCAGTCAAAACATTTCTTTTTATCCAGGCTTAACTCATGGGTTTTTTTTTTTAGCCATTCTATGATCTGCTTCTAGCTTGAGGACAGTTTTATGTATTTCATTTTAGGCAGCTGAATGTAGATTTATGCTGCTTTTATGCCCTGGTTTGATCTTATCTCTTGTTTTAATATTGATAATTTTAATCTTGCTGTTTTTATTACTGTATCCTATTGTTTTTACTTTGTGAGTTGCCTCAAGCAGGTCTCTGGCAAGGTGGCATGTAAATATTCTAAACAAAATAAGTAATAAAATAAAATAGAACCTGTTCACTGCATTCTCTTTATTTCCCTTGCATTATATATAGGCCTTGCACAATAAATATATGGAGTTCTGAGGTTTTATTTAATGATCAAAGAAAAAATCAAAATGAGAATGAGAACACAAGAGAAACCCGCAGCTCTCTTCTAGGGCAACACATGGAGATATAGTAAGGAGCTGGAAAGCTGACTGTAACTCTTTGAGGGTCCCTCATATTGACCCTGAAAAAGCCAGCATCACTTCTACCTTAAATGAGTTATATTTATTTTGGCATTTTATCCCCCTTTTCTTCCCAAGGGGGACCCAAAATAGCTTACAAAAAAGAAAGGTTAAACAAACAAAAAGAAGCCTCAAACAAAAGCTGCTGTAGCATGGTGGTTAAGTGGTTGGACTGTGAATCAGGCCTCTGCTGGTTGAAATCCTAAGACTGCCATGAACTCAGTAGGTGGCCTTGGATGAGCCACTACTCTCAGCCCTAGTTCCTCAGCTGTAGACATGGGCCCGATCCCAAAAAAAATTCTGATTCAGCCGTTCATGGATCTGGGCTGCTGCCAAATGCAGGCCACAGATTCTAAATGATCAACTCTTGTTTCTGGTCCACAATCGGGAATCGGGGAGGCCAGCGCCCAGGGCAACTGTAGTCACGCTCTTGCGCGCGAGCGCGCTCCTGAGTCGCCCCCGCCCACGCAGCAAGCCAGCTGTCCCGGTGCACTGCAGAGCTGGCGGCAGCGCGAGTGGCTCGGAGGCTGCCTGCACCGTTCACCTGCCCCACAAGACAAGGGGCGGCCAGCTTGCCCACGCGCCCCTTGTCCTGGGGAAAGGCGAACGGCGCAGGCAGCCTCCCAGCCACCCGCACTGCCTTTTGCCTTTTGCCTTTCCCTAGGACAAGGGGCGGCTGGTTTGCCCACGCGCCCCTTGTCCTGGAGAAAGGCAAACGGCGCAGGCGGCCTCTCAGCCACCCACACTGCCTTTTGCCTTTCCCCAGGACAAGGGGCGGCCGGCTTGCCCACGCGCCCCTTGTCCTGGGGAAAGGCAAACGGCACAGGCGGCCTCCCAGCCTCCCACGATGCCTTTTGCCTTTCCTTTGTGCCCACCCCCTTCCCCCTCCCTCCCCTGGGTTGCTGCTCCGTGGTTGGAAGGAAGCCTGCTAATCAAGGAAAGCTGGGCTTCCATTCGTGTTTCGAGGGCGACAGAAGGAGGGCAAACAGCTCATTTCCCTGACTCCATTGCCCCGGGAATAAATTACTAGCGCCAGAGTGTCTGCAATTCCGAACAGAAACTGACCCATCCGATCAAGTCCCCAACAAGCAAACTCCCGACCGCTGGATCGGTTGCCATGGACAGAACCAATTAGCTGAGTCACGATGGCAAAAACACCAAAATCGGGGCGGGGGGGGGGGGGTTGAAATTGTAATTCAGATCGTGCCCATCTCTACTCAGCTGTGTTGTGGGGATAATAATAACACTGACTTTGTTCACTGATTTGAGTAGGCACTAACCTGTCCAGAAGAGTGGTAAGCACGCTGGTATTATTATCATTTAAAAAGTTGATTTTAAACCACACCTTTGGCTCTTACCCAAAGGCTTACACCTCTGGCTGAGTGCATATTATATGTAGACATGGGCATGGACAGCATTACAAACAGAAAAAACCCATGAACAGCCCAAACTGCTGTTTGCGAGCAAGCTGTTCATGAGGCCCCATCCTAAATGAACAGGTAGTCGTTAAAAGACTTGTTTGTCCATCAATGACTCATTGGTTCTCTAGAGTGTGGGATCAACTCATCATAGACAAAATAACAGAAAACTTAACCAGCACCTCATCCTCATCTCACTTTTATGAGAAATGGTGGCCTTTTTTGGATTTTATTGACAGGACAGAAGCACATCCTCCGAATCATCTGTACCAAAATATTTTAGATAGCTAGTTTTATAAGTTAAACAATGTTTCAAAGCATCTCACACATTATCTCTTGTTTTAATTGTACTAGATATTAGCATCTTACTGCTAATGATGTATATGTAAACAACTTTCTTGTTTAACCATATTGTTACTTTTTGTACTTGTTTAATGTTCAATGTTTATGGTTGGTTTTAATAAAATTAAAATTTATTAAAAAAAAAGACTTGTTACCTTCGGCAGCCCTTCGGCAAGTCAGAAACTCTGGCGCCTGCTGCAATCAATCCCCTTGGCAACCAGAGGGAGGGACTGAACTCTGTCTGTACTCTTTCTGGCTTTCCTTCTGGCTTTAACCCTTCAAAGTACTTCCAGCAGAGAGTCCCGTTTTTGCCACTGTGAAGAGAAAATGACAACAAAGAGGGAGACCCATGAATCATGCCTTTCCCGGGGTGCAATCTCTCTGAAACTTGGGGTGGGGGGTCCTTCGGAGGACAGTGAGGACTAAGTCCTCTGCAAATTTGGTGGGTATTGGTCATTGGGAAGGGCAGTTTGTAACCCCTCAAAGTAGCTTCCAGCAGAGAGTCCCGTTTTTGCCACTGTGAAGAAAAAATGACAACAAAGGGAAAGACCCATGGATTATGCCTCTCCCTGGGTGCAATCGCTCTGAAACTTGGGGGGGGGGTCCTTCGGAGGACAGTGAGGACTAAGTCCTCTGCAAATTTGGTGGGTATTGGTCATTGGGAAGGTCAGTTTGTAACCCCTCAAAGTAGCTTCCAGCAGAGAGTCCCGTTTTTGCCACTGTGAAGAAAAAACGACAACAAAGGGAAAGACCCATGGATCATGCCTCTCCCGGGGTGCAATTGCTCTGAAACTTGGGGGGTCTTTGGAGGACAGTGAGGACTATGTCTCCAGCAAATTTGGTGGGTATTGGACATTGGGAAGGGCAGTTTGTAACCCCTCAAAGTTACTGCCTTCCAACAGGCAGTTCTGTTTTTGCAACTGTGAACAGAAAATGACAGCAAGGGGCGGGGGAGAGATACATGGATCATGCCTTTCCTGGGGTGCAATCTCTCTGAAACTGGGGGGAGGTCTTCAGAGGACAGTGAGGACTTAAGGGGGAGAGCCATGGATCATGCCTTTCTCAGGGTGCAATCTCTCTGAAACTGGGGAGGTCTTCAGAGGATAATGAGGACTAAAGGGGGAGAGCCATGAATCATGCCTTTACTGCGGTGCAATCTCTCTGAAACTGGGGGGGGGGGGTCTTCAGACGACAGTGAGGACTAAAGCAGGAGAGCCATGGATCATGCTTTTCCAGGGTGCAATCTCTCTGAAACTGGGGGGGGGGGTGTCTTCAGAGGAAAGTGACAACTCTATCCCCTGCAAATTTGGTGGGTATTGGACATTGGGAAGATTCTCCTGGGTGCGAGAAGGACGGGGAGAATCTCCCCACCTCTCTCGCACTGAGCAGGCAGCCTGGCTGTGCGACTGCTCTCCCGGCCCTCCCGGTCCGGGAACAGTTCATGTTCATCCATGTTCATTGTTTGTGGATGGCACTGAACTTCAAACAGAGTGTTCGGGGATTTTTTTCCGTTCGTGCCCATGTCTAGTTATATGCCATCAAGTCACTTCTGACTTCTGGCAGTCCTACAAATGAAACACCTCCAAAACATCCTATCACTAACAGCCCTGCTCAGATCATGCAAACTTGAAGATGTGGACTACTTTATTGAGTCAAGCCATCTAATTTTGGTTCTTCCTCTTTTCCTACTGCCTTCCACTTTTCCTAGCATTATTTCTTTTCTAGTGAGTCTTGTCTTTTCATGATGTGAACAAAGTATAATAGCCTCAGTCTCATCATTTTAGCTTCTAGGGAGAATTCAGGATTGATTTAGAACCCACGTATGTGTCTTTTTGGCCATTCATGGTATCCATAAAACTTTACTCCAGCACCACATTTCAAAAGAAATAGTTTTCTTCCTGTCTGCTTTCTTCCATGTCCAACTCTCACATCCATACATAGTAACAGGGAATACTGTAGTGTGGATTATCTTGAACTTGATCACCAGCAACACATCCTTATTCTTAAGGATTTTTTCTGGTTCCTTCATGCCTGCCCTTTCAAGTCTCAATCTTCTTCTGATTTCTTGGGTGCAGTTTCCCTTTTGGTGGATAATTGAACCAAGGAACAGAAAGTCTTTACGGACTGCGTGATGATGTCACTGCATGTGACGTCATCACGCAGGGCTGGTGCACGCGGGCGGGGGGCCTTCCAGCCCTCCTGTTCAGTTGTTCTGCGGGCCAGGTGCAGCCGGCTGCCCTGGCCGCCGGCTGTGCCTGGCCTGCAGAACAACTGAACGGGAGGCTGCCTGCTCAGCTGCCCCACGCTGCTGTCCGCCAGCACGTGCTCCTGGTTAGCGGCGGTGGCAGCAGCTCCATGGCAGCGCCTTGCACCCTGAGGCAGCTGCCGGGCCGGCCTCAATGGGCGGGCCAGCCCTGATTCCATCAAAACCTTAACAAGAATATGTCAACAAATATGGAAAACAAAACAATGGCACACAGATTGGAAATGCTCAATCTACATTGCACTTCTGAAGAAAAGGAATGCCAAAGTATGCAGCAACTACTGAACCACAGCATTAATTTCCCATGCAAGCAAAGTGATGCTCAAAATTCTACAACAAAGGCTCTTATCATATATGGAATGAAAAATGCCAGATATTCAAGCTGGATTTAGAAAAGAAACATTGCAAATTTATGATGGCTAATGGAACATACCAAGGAATTTCAGAAGAATATCAGCCTGTGTTTAATTGATTACATCAGAAGCACCTCTGGCTATACCCAGCTTAAACACCCATCCAAAGGAGGAACCTACTTATCCCAGTTTTTATTCAGCTGCTACTAGTAAGGCATTCTCACCTCCATCCCTTGCTGTGCAGCACACCTGTATTAAGAAAAGTTTCTATTAATCTTGTGAATGCTTGAAATCATTTGCTTTGGGAATCTGCTAAAATTACACAAGAATTACAGCCAGCAGTGATACTTCTGCTGATGGAGAAGCCACAGAGAGGGCTGTACCTGGGTTTGATGGGTGCAGATTCTGGAGAGGTTCAAATGGAAATTTCAACACTCCTCGACTTTCACTGCAAACTGATACCATTTGGCCAGTTTTGTTCTTTGCACACATGTACAAATGTTGAAATAATCTCTGATATTTTGCCATCTTTTGTTACCAATATATTGTAACGCTGTAATTGCACCTTGCTATAAGGGTCTGAAATAGCCTTATTATGATATCTCCCTGCTTCTTGTTTTCTGTTTCAAAAGGGTTTTTGCTGCCATCAAAGGCTTGGATCTCTTGGATCTCTTCAGTTTGTATTGTATTATAGAAAGGCTTAGTTATAGCCGGTAGTATAACAGAATGGTCAATGTGTGGTGGTGGCTGTGAGGTTAAAAAAAAGAATTCTTTATTCCAGAAGAAACAGGCATTTTGCTTAATCAGAAACGGATTTAATTTTAAGTGCATATGTGTAATGGTTGCCAAGTACTGACAGACTCTCTGACAGACTGTACTTGACTGACTAAACTTTCTGTCTGCACTCAGACTAAAACTGCAGTTTACTTCCCCCCCCACCCACGCCCAGGTTAGGGATGCCAATCCCCTGCTGGGGGCAGGGGATCCCCTGCTCCCACCCTCCACTATCACTACCACTTACCTGGCCAGCGGGGAAAAAGGCAGGGAGCGTGTCTCCTGGGGCACACTTCCAGGTGGCATGGCCAGTTTGGGGCCCAAATTGGCCCACTGCGGAGCGCAGAAGCTTGCCAGGGCACTCCCAGCGGCACTCTCGAGCTCCACAGTGGGCCAAATT
Source organism: Eublepharis macularius (assembly GCF_028583425.1). Classification (NCBI taxonomy): domain Eukaryota; kingdom Metazoa; phylum Chordata; class Lepidosauria; order Squamata; family Eublepharidae; genus Eublepharis; species Eublepharis macularius. The sequence goes on from NC_072795.1 coordinate 99,898,528, forward strand.
GGGCCTGCTTGGGGCTGAAATCAGCCTGCCACAAAGCACAGGAGCACTCCAGGGCCTCTCACACCAACCAGGAAGTGCTCCTGCATGCCACAGCGGGTCAATTTTGGGTCCAAACAGGCCAGCTTTGGCCGGCTGAAGAGCACAGGCATGCTCCTGGGGCAACATGAGGCCTGCGTGATGATTTCACTTCCGGGAAGTAACATCATCATGCAGCTCCAGGAGCGCACTCTTTGCACGCGCACAAACACAACACAACACAGTGAGTGCCAGGTCTCCTGCCTTCCGCCCAGAGGGTGAGAAGACCTGTCAAACCTATCTAGTGTACAGCTACCATCTGGTAACACACTTCAGTCACCTATCCAGATCCCTTCTTGCTTTAGAGGCCTGCCCCATTTTCAAATATTCAAAATCCTCACATTAACCAGCAGAAATAAAGCACAAACTCTTTATGTGGCAAAACATTATACAGTCCCACAAGAGTCTAAATGTTTGACAAAATGTATCTGCTGTGACTTGCAGCAATTTTAGCAATTGTTTGGAGGTAGCTTTGCAGAAGGTGCCCCACTGAGATTCAGCCATCACAGAAATCTGTCAGTTTTGCTCCAATTCATCCCAGGACCTGAGTCAGGAGGAATTAAGCCCCAAATCAGGACAACAGTGGCTGATTCTGCACACGTTGCATAATGCACTTTCAATGCACTTTATCAATCGTTTAAGGTGGATTTTTTGTTCCGCACAAAAAAAAATCCGTTCCAAATGATCTATAAAGAGGATTGGAAGTGCATTATCCAATGTGTGCAGAATCACCAAGCATATGTTTGCTTATGCTTAACATGCACTTTCTGGACCTTGCAGATAGTTTCTTTTGTTAATAAATATTTTATAGCTAGACACAAAAGCATCTGTTATGCTGTTCTCACAATGCCATTCAAAACCCGTGTTTTCAAGAAAATATTATTTTTTTATCTTAACAAAATATGTTTGACTGTGATTGAGAATCTTATATATATTTAAGGATCTTCAAAGCAACCTGACAAACTCATTTGGAAAATGACAAGCAATCACTCACCCTGCTTCGGGATGGCTCCAATTATAGTTCACCCATAGTGTATGTAGAATGCTTGTAAGACCAAAAACCTTCGTGAAAGGGGGTGGGGCAAGAGAGGTTTGCCCTGTATTTAGATTGTGCACAATCAGAAATGTGAAATCAAAGGATTGTAATATGGGAGGGGGGGTGTCTTTACCTGTATTTCAAGCAATTGGCGTATCATTACTGAAAAACCAATTGAGAATATTTAAGGCAGATCTAGCTCTTACCAAGATAAGAACTAACCATTTAAGGCAGCCGTTCTGCTTATCCTTACTCAGAGATAAGTCCCAAGTGGACACAGCATGCACAGAACAGTGTGGAGCTCAGCTTATGTTTTTTCAAAGATTTTCAATGCATATCAGGCACCTTCAAGTGACAGGTTTGTCTGAAGGATAAAGTAGTAGCAAATCAAAATAGACAGCGTTCAGTAAGGTTTACAAATATATTGCCCCTTTTAAAATCTCTTATTGACTGGATTTTTTTTATTGTGATCTTAGCAGCAACAGATTTGATTTTTAGGCTAAAGATGAGACGTTCCAGTAATTTATACTGCCTCTGACCTAATTGGATCGGCTGTCTATTCAAATTCATAACCTTTCCCAATTTTTTTTGACTAAAAAATCCTGAACTCCTACCCCTTGAACATTCCCGGGGGCGGGGGCGGGGGCGGGGGAAGGATTCTAGGACCCATGTTGCCTGACCCTTGGACTACTTTTTGGACTTGCTTTTAGAATATATTACCTGATCCTGGACTGGGATGTTGTACTGGGACTTGAGAGCCGCAGCTTTGGAGACCCTGTAAGTTGCTGAGGCTTGTCTCCCATCTGAGGAGTAGGATAGCCAGCAATTGCATCAGCCTTGTTTATCCTCACCTGCATGTGCAGTGTGCTAAGGTGCCAAACTTCATCCCACTTCTTTAATGTGCAATGATTCTCTACCAGGTTTGGGATGACACCAAGGATGCTCTTTCCCCAAACAGCAATGCTGTATCATGCATAATGCCTCAGGGTGCTTCCAGTTCCCTTACCCATTTTGAGCCACCCATTCCATTCCTGCTAAACTAGTTATGCCTTAAATACATGAATAATAATTGACTGGGCCTATTTATCCCACCCTGGAGTTGCCAGGTACCTGCTTCTGGTGTGAGGTCTCCTGGCAATTGGATTCAATGCCTGCTGGTGCTTTGGGCTCTGGTGAGAGAAATTGGGGTGAGGGGAATACCTGGTGTGTTGGAGTTGCACTGGCACATTGGCATCATTTCAAGTTTAAAGCAGAAGGGCAAGGAGCATTCTCGTGTTTCTGGTATGGTAAAGCTATAGAGTTTTTTTGAGAAATACCAGAGTGTCCCTGATGATGTGCTAATGCCACTTTGGAGAGTGCCCAGAGTGATGTCAGCAAATCACTGACAACATCATGATGTCAACAGTGAAACACACACAGGGCAGGTATTTCTCACTCCCAGGGATGTTGTGAAGCAAGCAAAAATGCCTCTTCTTCACTGATGAAGGCAATAATAAGGCAGATGTGGGAACATTCTACGAAATGGAAAAATAAGACTCTTTGCTAATTGATTCCCATGCGGCCAAAATCAGGCCAGTTTCATTTGGGTCATCATAAAACAGAAGTTTCAAGTAATTTCTGAAGTCCATAAACACATGTAAGCAGCAGCAACAAAGATCTCTTCTTTATGTTGATCTGCTGAAAGCAGATCTTATCAATAGTTTTCCTATCAGCTATCCCATCAGTATTTCAGCCATACATCTGTTCCTGGAGGGTACATAAAATGAGTACTATAATACTTTGTGAACAATATCTTCTACTGTTTGCTGGCCCTAGGTACAAAACTGTAGATTTATGAGAATCTTTGAGTACCTTCCTTCCAAATAAGCTGAAGGCCTTGTCTGGTATCCAAGGGCCATAAAAGCCTCTCTTAGGGAACAGATCATAAAAAGTAAGTTTCTTGTACATTATCAGGGTTGAGAAGAGAGATACTATTGAGAAAACTGGATTTTATAAATATATTCCATGTCTACTTGTGTAACTACTTCTCTTATTCCATTTCTATCTGCTTTTTAATTTTATAGATCTCAGCATTGCTCCTCTTATATGTTATTTATTATAGTGGTTCACTCATCTTATTCTTTTTAGTAGTATCAGGAGCAAAGATTTTTATAGTTTCCCCAGCAGCTGCATGTCTGAGTTAGCTATGCTGGAAGTAAACACACTGAGCAAAATGGCAGCAGTAGAGCCTGCTGACCCAATGCACACCACTGGTTCTCAAGGAATAGTGCATAGAAAGGAAGCAATGGACAGTGGTGTCACAGGAGCTGTGTTATATAGAACCCAAAGCAGTGTCTGCGTATCACAATATCACCTGGAGATGAGAAGGCAAGTCCCTTTCAGGTCACATAATTGGAACAGAGAAAGGATTACTGCTAGACAGAAGAGGCATTTCGAGGAAGATTAAATATATTCACCTGGCTTGTATCATGTCAGACCATTGATCCCTATTGCTCAGGGGTGCCTCTTCTGACTGGCAATAGCTCTCTGGGGCATCAGGCCTAACACTTGCTTCCTGATATTCTTCAAATGTCAGGGATTGAAACTGGAATTCTGCAGGCAGAGCACGTGTTCTACCTCTGAACCACAGCCCATCACTCATGCAGGCTTCTATGTTGATCAGGACAGTCTTACTGCTATTCTCCCACCCCTCCAACACATTTGAGATTCTAGTGCATATCCTACCCAAAGTCTTTTCCAACAGAAAATCAAGTATGTGCTTTAAAGAATACCTTCCCCCTGCCCCGATTATGAGAATAGAGTAGGGTTGCCAGCTCTGGGTTGGGAAATTCCTGGAGATTTGGGGGATGGAGCCTGGGGAAAGCAGGATTTGTGGGGGGTGGGGGACCTCAGCAGGGTATAATGCCATAGAGTCCACCCTCCAAAGTAGCTATTTTCTCCAGGGGAACTGATCTCTGTTGCTTGGAGATCAGTTGTAAGTCTGGGAGATCTCCAACCATCACCTGGAGGTTGGCAACCCTAGAATGGAGCAAGCTCCCTTTTTAAAAAAATTAAGTAATTTCTTACTTTAATATAATACAGTTCAGGAAAGGTCAGGTCTACCTGACAATCAGTTGTTACCTAGGGTTGCTAACTGACCACTCTTTCCTGGGCCAGCTTCCTCTCTTTCCATCCCCATTACTACACCTCCCCGCAAACAATTCTGGGAGATACATTTTTGTGACTCATCATGGAACTTCAGGAGTGTTTGTGTCTTTTTCCTGATTTTGTAGTTAACTTGCAACCACGTATTATGAGAAACAGCTTCACATTACAGCTAGGAACTGTTTTTGCTAACAATGAGTTAGAATTATTATTCCAGTTTAGAGTTCTCTGAACAGCTATGACTGAGGAGATTTGGGGAAGTGGGCAAAGGCAACCACACGTTACTCTGTAATGTCTCATCTGGGCTGTATATCCATGCTACCTGACATGGCCTCTCTGATGCTGCCAAAATATTGATGCAATTAGTGCCACTATACCTATGTCCATAAGCAGGCATCCAGCACTTGCTATGAAATATTAGACTATCAATGCCGGCCAAAATTGGTGTTGCATAAACAAAACTTGCATAGTAGGTTAGTTTCTGGATCTCCCATTTATTTCTATTGATGGCTTTTCATAATTCACTTGTAGTTCTGCTTTGCTCCATCAGTCCTCAGTTATGAGGTCATCTATAACACCTAGAATTAAATGATGTTCTACAAATTACTACTGTGTATAATGCATTAATATATGTTACTCATATCATTTAGATTTTCTATTGAAAATCACATAAATTTGTTTACAATGGCTGTAATTTGTTTAAGAAATTTGTCTTACAGTCTATAAATTTTGTAGAGGTGATTACATCAATGAAGCCAAGCTGTTCTTTTCACAAATATACTCAGGTTTAACTCTGGATCTAGGAGAGCTGAATAACTGCTGCCCAATCTCATATGTACCATCCTTGAGCATGGTAGCTGGGCAACTTCAGAGATTACTGAATGAAGCAAATTATTGGGATCCATGCCAATATGGTTTTGTGGTGGTTTTGTGGTCCTACCTCAAAGTTAGGTTTCAGAGTATGATGTTTAAGGAATTGCTACTCCCCCCTTTGGCCTTTGGCCTATCAGGTTCCACAATGTACAATCTTGTATCCCATGCTTTCAACATCTATGTAAAGCTGCTGGGAGAGGTCCACAGATGTGAGTTGAGTTGTCACCAACATACAGATGACACAGTTCTATCTTGCAGCAGGGTGTGGAAACTGGAATCTGGAGGCAGTTTTGGGGTGGGTGAGGGTTAAAAAGCTGAAATTTCACCACCACCCCAAAAAAGAGGTGCCAGTGTTTGGAGGAAGGTTTGACCCAGGAATGGGGATGTCTCCTGTTCCGGATGGGGTTGCATTTTCCCTAAGGAGCAGGTTCATAATTTGAGAATGCTGCTGGACCTGGGCCTCCTGTTAGATAACCAGGTGGCAGCAGGGGCCAGGAGTGCCTTTCACCAACTTCAACTGGTGAGCCAGCTGTGGTCCTTCCTGGGCAGGAAACGTCTTGCCACTTTGGTGCATTCCCTGGAAACACCTAAATTAGCTTACAACAATGCATATATGTGGGGCTACCCTTGAAGACTGTCCAGAAGCTGCAATTGATACTGAATGCTACAGCCAGGATGCTGACTGAAGTGAGTTGTAAGGACCATAGCTCTCCGATCCTGTTCCACCTACACTAGATCTCAATTTGCTTCTGGGCCCAATTCAAGGTGCTTGTATTGACCTTTAAAACCCTATACAGCTTAGGACCAGCATATCTTAAGGACCATTGTTATCTAAATAGGAGGTCTCCTTAATTGGTTGGGGATATTAGCATTAAGGAGAAAAGTGACAGGAGGTGACTAGGAATCTCCACCAATGTTTATGAGGATTATTCCTTAGAGAACTTTCAAATAAGTCAGGCAGATGTTCAACCGGAAAGGTCTTTTTATTAAAGAGAAACAAATCACACACAGCACATATACAAGGCTAACTAGGAAAGTCAGGGAGGAAAGCGGTTTCAGTCTCAGTTTCAGATCATTATCAATCTGGAGGATAGGAGGGGTCTGCGGAGGCAGGAATGAAAACAACCAGTGTTTTACGGCAATAAGAAGAAGGCTCAAACGAAGTTGAGGGTGGATGTATGGATTCAGAACACACACAGAGAGAGAGTGTCTATGGCAAAATGTATCCTGGGGCAAGCGTGACATCTTGCTCTCAAAAACAATGGCTTAATGGTTTTTCTGGAGGTAGAACAATAAGTTGGGAGAGGCTTGAAATGACTATCTAGGATAGACTATAGATGAAAATATTAGTTGGTGACCTGATAAGTACCAGGTGGGAAAGCTACCAGGTTTGCTGAATAGTTTTGATTAGTGTATGTGGGTGAGGGGGAAGTATAGCAGGGCATTGATGGGATTAGACAAGGGTTTTCTCGGTAAACTTCATTACCTCTGAGTGTCATGGGCTGGGCCGGGCCAGCCCAAGCAGGGTGGTTCAAGTCCAAACCTTAATGCCAGAGTCTGAGGGGAGTTCCAAGAGCTAAAGCCAGGTCAAACCGGTGGTCAGAGCAAGAGATAAAGCCAGGAGTGAGTCCAGAGTCCAAGAGCGAGGTCAGGCACAGTCCAAGGTCAGTCACTGATAGCATCAGGTCCAAAAGCAGGCACGGACAAGGTCCACAGAACACAGAGTGGTTGCAGGCAGTAGACACATTGCTTCCACACCCAGCAGTAGCTCCAGACTGGCTCTTATAGCCAGGTGTGGTTTTCAGCCAGCTGCTGGGGCTCCATCCTGATGCTACTCATCATCACTCTCCAGCAGCTGGCGTTGGCTCAAGAGGCGAGCACTGCGCTGTCTCTCCTGCAGTTCCAGTCTCTGGCGCTGCCTGCGTCATTCCTTGGGCGTGGGTGAACCTGGGGGGGGGGTGGAGGCTCTTGGCTGCGCTGCACCTGTAGAAGTCCCTGGCTGAGCTTCCCCTGTGGTGTTGGAGCTAGAGGGTGCTGGTGTCTCAGCTGCTGGCTGCAAGCTCTGATCAGCCAGCAGCTGTTGCTCCTGATTGCTGGCTTCTGCTGAATCAGGGCTAGGGCTGGCTACACAGGGCTCCTCTTCTCCTGAGGAGTCCTGGCTGGCTACACGAGGCTCCTCTCCTCCAGAGGAGACCTCACTCTCAGACTGGGCCATGACACCAAGTCTCTCTGGGGTGTGGAGGGGCCATCAGTCAGTCAACTGCCTCTGACTCATGTTCTGGTAGTTTTCCAAGATCCCGCCCAGTTTACATCCACTCTGGGCCAGGCAGTGCCTTTGACTTATGAAGGGCATTTATGATGTTTCATTCATAAATTGCCTTCTTAACATGAGGAAGGGGTCTAACTGCTAACAACATCTTCTCCCATATGAATCTACTCATCTGCTCTGATGATATTCGGAGGCCTTGCTTTGAGTGTCCCTGCCATCTGAAGCTTGTACTTTTAATACTTTAAATGTTCACTGTCTTAGGGACCATGTTTGGGTGGAAAAGAGGCATATAACTGTTATAAACAAACAAACAAACAAATGGAGCCTAGTTAACTCAAACCAGGGTAGCGCTGATATAGTTGCCCCTACTCTAAAAAGAGACTGACACTCTGAGCATGAACACATGGAGCACATTCCCAGTTACCCATGGTAAATGCTGCAATCCTATATACATATACTGGTAATAAGACTCATTGAGTCATAAGATTAGACTGCCATTTCCCATTCCATTGTTTTCATTTTGCTGCATTACATTCACTGATATTTACTACTCCGTTGAAATACAGCCATTGCTTAGATACTTCACTCTGAAAAAAATGGAATTTTTATTCATTATTTTAGGTTAATTGGTTCTCCTAGTGTTATATTCTAATGTCCGCACAAAGCATCATCCCATTCAGCTAGAAATAATAGTTATTCCAGGCATATGCTATTCTTATTCCAGAAGCCTTACAATGCTAGTTGCTTGTCAGTTAGGATCTATGTAATGTTTAACCGTTTGCTCCAAGACTGCTTGTCCTATTTGTGCAGCCCAAAACTGTCCATGTTTACTAAATTCTGATGATTTTCATAGAACTTACAATTCTGATGTAATTTATTTTATAAATAAAATCATAGCCCGATTGTAAAGGAAGTTAGGTGCCCTAAAAATTAATAGTCATAGGAGTGTGTGGGTTTCTTTCGCTGTCTCTCTCTCTCTCTTTCAGCATGGGGCTGGCCTGGAAGTGGGTATAAGGTTGAAGGCTGTGTGTTTTACTCAGGAGTAAGGCCTACAGTGTTCCAGGCACTTACTTCTAGGTAAGGATGTTTAGGATTTCAGCATTAATATGCTAGAATCTGTTCTGGTTCCATTCTACGTTTTATGAGTCATTTAACTTGGACTTGGCCAGGCAGCCATGAAAAAATTTGGAATCATACCTCTATAATTCAGTGTCATATTTGACCTATTTCAACAGAATTCACCATTTTGTGCTGACTACTTCTTTATATCTTCCTGGGTCTGTAAAATGGACTACAGATACTAGTCCTTCTGTATTCTAGAATTGTTCCAATCTGAAGGCTTATTCAGACTAACTTTTAAAATAAATAGAGATAGAGATATCTATCTATCTATCTATCTATCTATCTATCTATCTATCTATCTATCTATCTATCTATCTATCTATCTATCTATCTATCTATCTATCACTCAATGTCAGATTCACAGTCTTTACCTAACAGTAGAAGACAGATCAAGAGACCATTGACATTCCCTCTGACCCTGCCGAACCCTACAGAATGTGATCAGACTACCTCACTTTTAAAGTATCAGTAAGTGGTAAAATAGTATGCTCAGAATATGATCAGACTACCTCACTTTTAAAGTATCAGTAAGTGGTAAAATAGTATGCTCAGAATATGATCAGACTACCTCACTTTTAAAGTATCAGTAAGTGGTAAAATAGTATGCTCAGAATGTGATCAGACTACCTCACTTTTAAAGTATCAGTAAGTGGTAAAATAGTATGCTCAGAATATGATCAGACTACCTCACTTTTAAAGTATCAGTAAGTGGTAAAATAGTATGCTCAGAATATGATCAGACTACCTCACTTTTAAAGTATCAGTAAGTGGTAAAATAGTATGCTCAGAATATGATCAGACTACCTCACTTTTAAAGTATCAGTAAGTGGTAAAATAGTTGCATCAAAGTACTTAAAATATTCATTTACGTTTAGAATACTTGTATTGAAATCAATTTCCTTAGCAGCCTTCATGGAATTCTTCAGAATCACTGGTCTAGCTTTTTTTGCCCCCAAGAAGACCCAAGAGAAAGAAAGAAAATTTAAGGAATGCAGACTTGAGTGTCACCTAGATAAAGATGACTCACACTTATTCTGATGCTTCAGTATACAGTCAGCATAAAGACATAACCAGCTGAGTCATGCAGTAATCCAGCTAGGTGGACAGAGGACAAGTCAGCACCTGGGAGCAAGACTGAGGCTCCTTTTGTGACAGCCTGGTCAGACCTATGGGTGTGTGTGCCCAATGCACATATGCTACTTATAAATGATCCATCCTCCCCAAAAGGAGAATGGTGACATGGATGGACATACATACATATGTATGTTCATGTGCATACATGTGTATAGTTGTATGAATTTAGATAGATCATAATGATCTGCATTTTGTGCTGGGGGTATATACAGTCTTTGTTTCCATGTAGTTGTAAAAACCATTCATACCACTTTCTAATCTAAGAGAGACCATGTGCCTAGGAACAAATCATGGATTTCTATGGCAAAAACAGTAATCAGCAACTGATAACGTACATGTATCATCAGACATTCTAAAGAACAGCCACACATCTGGAGACTCAAATTACTGCTGTTTCATCAATTACTGCTCCTGATATTTCCAAGTTTTTAACTACTCACATCAGAGACATCCTGCATCACATAACCAAGTTTCTATTCTGTTACTTTTTAAAAAAGAAGATAATATATCTTTGCTATTCAAAATATTTGGGTCCGATGTCACCTGCATGTTTCCAGGTAATTAGTAAAAAGAAATAGGAATTGAAGGTCAAGTAGTAGATATTTTTGAACAAGAATGTCTCTGGAGAATAGCAATAACTAGCATGATACAGAATAAAGTTTTATGCCATTTTCTCTTTCCTAATACTTTAGAGGAGATAGCAAAGTTATTAATGGCAGATGGTATTATCTATTCATATTCTCAGAACACATTTGATGAAGATACTAATAACAAGCTTCATTTAACAAAAGGAATCCAAATAGGTAATGAAATGGACAAAGAACAGCATATGAACTAGCTATGAGAACATGGATGAACAGGGCTGGTGTAGAGATAGCTCTTAAAAGCTTAGTTCTTAGATTTGGTTGAGTGTATACTTCAAATTACTTGTCATAAATATGGGTAGCCTAAATTTTTACAAGTGTGATTAGGTGCTTGAGTTCTGACATGGAGACTGCACCACTAAAAAGGTTTGCAGGAGTAGTGTTTATCACAGACTATAACCATTTAATAACGTGCATTTCAAACTGGGAACCTCTGCAACTCCATAAGGAGTACTCTAGGAGATCCTAGAGCGTAAGGACAGAAAGTGAGCCCCTCTCACAACATTTGGCTATTGGGAAAATGGAATCCTCACATATTTCAAGGAATGGAAGGCAGGGACTCTCTGTCTCTAGGGTAGAGGTCAGAATCCCTCTTTCAAAAAGTGGGAACTCACAAAGCTGCTGCTTCCCACTATTGAATAGTTTCCAGATCATCTCAGAGAGAATGCCAGAAAATGTACTGACTGGTTGCCAGGATCCCATAGCTCAGACCTAAGGAATCTAGTTGGCTGCGTGGCTCCAAGGAGGTAAGTCCGAGTTACTTCAGAAGTAAACATGCATTGGGCTTCATTCCATTTGCGAATGCAAATGATTTCACCATAGAGGTATAGAGACAGCACTTTTCATCCATAGGCAATAATACTGTCAAATATATCTTAATATGAAACAAGACGTGGGAGTCCCTGTTTGTAAACTGTACACTTTCATTACGGCTGCAAGCATTAGCCTTCAAAATCAGAAAGGGTCTCATTTGCAACTTCTATCTGATAATAGCTGGAACACCATTAAGGGGGCCCTTGGGTGTGGTACAGCCAAGCCAAATATTCAACAGTAAACATGTTGGGCATGAAAGGGTGCTTTGGGAAGAAAGTCCCCCAGACTTCCCACTTAGCACTTACCTCTCTTGTTCTGTTTGATTGTGTTCACAGGCCCAAAGCTTCATTTGCCCTCAGTTACACTGGCACATTGGCTACATAGTAGCATCACTGTTTGCAGAAACAAAAGGAAATAACTGAAAAGCAAAGAAAGGTTCCAAAGCAGCAGCTGATTGGAATGGCAAGGAAGTTTTTGCCTAGAGTACCACCACTGCTTATCAATGGAAATGTCAAGGCACTAGGGCTGGGAAGAGGGTGTTTTTCTTTGGAAGGGATTGATCCTGGAGTTATATGTGCACGCAAACACCTTTGTCTCTTGTTGAACCTCAAACACCCTCCCCCACTATGATTACCAAACAGAGAAAGCATAATTTGCAGGGTGCAAAGTTGCTCATGAAATGCTCCCTACAGTTCTACTGAGCCTTCAGCCTGAGCCCAGCAGGATCGTGCCCCTTCTCTTGGTACATGCTTTGCCTCATTAGAGCCAGAAGGGATTTTTTTCAGGGAGAACTCTTTCTCCTCAAAATGTTACTTTTTGTTGTAAAATACAAGCTCTGTGATAATGTGCCTTAGCCCTATTGATTATATTACACTTCTGGCCCCTTCCTGTCAAATTCAGCAGGGACAGACTTCTTAGCAAGGCCGCCAGAGCCTTATGCCTTAATCCAAGCCATTGCAGAGCTGGACTCTCCGCAGTGGTGGTGACATCATTGCCAGGAATACTGAGGCAGGCTGTCGCTTCAGGCAGGTCAGGAGGACTCAGGAGCAGCACATAGCACTTCTGGCTGGTATTTGCAGCTGGCTCAAGGCCTGAAGAAAAGGCTATCCATTGGAATCAATGCAATTTAAAAGTGTTTAGCTTTTCCTGGATGCTGTATAAATGTTAAGGGCTACTTAATTTATCATGATTAGCTGTGAATAGAGATATACAGTTTAATGAGATAAGGCAAGGAAATAAAGTGTTATGAAGTACTTTACTGATAAACTTTTCTGATGTGATTTTTAATTTGTAAACAAAACATTTTTTGTCTCATAGCTTCATCAACCATAAAATGTCAGTCACACCTTCTGTCACCTTTCCAGAAATCTATAATTATCCCTGCATTTTTATTAAATATCATCACATTTTTAACTATTTCCTTTATTCTATAACATTATGATCTCTTCGATAGTTCCTTCAGCACGCTGAGCTTGGCCTCATTATTTCTGGTTTCCCTGCAGTTTTGCCCTGTTTTTTCCTTCTCTTTCCCCTGTTCATTCCTTCCCTCTTGATCTTTCTTGATAAACACGCCTCAACTCCTGGGCATGCTCAAAGGGCTCAGAAAACTCAGTATCTCTTACCACCCATGTCCTCCCAACTTTTTCTCCCAACAACTCCATATAGAAGTCAACATACTTTTCAGAACACGTGCATTAATGCCATATACATTTAATGATATATATATTTTAACATAAAACCTAAACTAACATTAATCAAATCATAGTTCACTTATCTGTATAGACTTGCCTTATATATTCCTAATTTTTCATTCCTATTTAAATATTTCTATTCTATCTTTACTGTCTATCTTCATCCTCAGTAATTATTTTGTTATAAACGTGTATCACAAACATATATTGCTGATTTCTTTACCTATTCTAATTTAAACTTAACGTTCTTACTTATTCTTGATTTTTAACTAAATAGTCAAGAAACGCTTTCAATTTTTCTTGAAATGCTGAGGTTGGTCTAAGATGCTGATTTTGCCATCATTGCATATTCATGTAATTTATTCTTCCATTCCTTCAAATCTGGAAATTTTACTGCCTTCCATTTTGCCGCATGAATCACTCTTGCCACCGTCACCATATACTTCACTAATTCACTATGCATTTTTGTAATATTGCGCAGTATAACATTTAACAACATATTTTGGGGGGTTCATCACGAATTTAAATTTTAATATCTAAATTAATATTTAAATTTTAATATCTAATATCTTTCATGAATTTCTATCCAATATTTCCTTGCTGCTTTACACGTCCATCACATAGGGATCCCATTCTCCTGGTTGGGGCAGGAGATCCTCTGCTTTCACCCTCCACCCCCACCTCCACTTACCTGGCTGGCAGGGAATGAAGGCATGGGAACGGGCCTCCTGGGCATGCTTCCAGAGCAGTGCAACAACATCACTGATGTTATCGCGCCACCCTGAGAGCATTCCTGTGCTTTGCTGCAGGGCAATGTGAGCCCCAAATGGGCCAAATTGGACCTGTTTGAGATCCAAATTGGCCTGCTGAGAAGCACAGGTATGCTCCTGTGTCTGTGCTGTGATGTCAACATGTAGCTGCATGCGCAACGTTGAGAGTAGAAGGAGGAGGTAAGAGCCAGGTCTCCCCCCCCCCACCCCAGGAGGATAAGGAAACCTGGCAAGCCTGCCACCACACATATGATAAAAAGTTGCATCCATAGCCATTCCATGATTTTATTCTCTCAGGCAAGTGAACATGGATGCACACTGAAGCCATTTTCACAAGTGATACTTAAATTAGGGTCTAACGTTATTACACAGGTGACCCATGACTGAAGTTCCTGATGTTTACTTTTATGGGGGTGGGGGTGGGGGAAGCTGGGGAGAGCATTTTGGGTCCAGGTCATGGTAGGTGCAGGGTGCACCTTTTCTCCTCCATGGTGCTCCATGGTGCACCAGGTGCACCTTTTCTCCTCCATGACATTTCCTTACTAGAAATCTCTGTCCATTAGCTGCTATGTTTCATCATAGGAGAAAGTGACACTTAAAAGACTGGTAGATGTCTCCCCCTTCACCACCCTTCCATACTTAATAGCAACTTGAAAGGTGGAAGGATTTCTTCTGGAGAAACAGCTTGGAAAGGGTTCCTCCCCCTCTCCAGCACTATAGTTCCCATCAAGATTATTTATCCCTCCTTCTTTTTAACATTAATGTAACATTACTGTATATATTACCAATGACAGATCTTCCACATAAAGTATAACTTGAGCATCAGTTTCTTGGCTCTCTAATTTAATGTAATGCCTTTTTTGGCTATATGGTAGGGTTGTCTCTTCTCCATTTTCTGTCCCATATGATCAATTGAGTGGCTATTTCAGTAGCACGAAAAACACTGAGGGCCAAGCTATACAATGCTTTTAAATTTCCATTTAAAAGGGGGTGGAGTGGGCTTGTCACTCAAGATATATACCCCTATATACATCCAAGGGATGCGGTGTGGAACCTATATCTCCTTGGTCTTACTGTAGAACTCTAATGCACTATACCTAGCTCTAACATTTCTTTCTTAAAGCTAATATGTCACCATAAAATGGCAATGAAACTTATTTGAGAGCAGCATGTTCCTTTCAGACAGCACATTTTTAAACAGATTTTTGAACTGAAACATGAAAGTGGTACAATTCCATAGAATTCCTACTGCTGTGCTGCTTCAAGGCCTTTAATTACTGAAAACTCTTGAGTGGTGCAGAATATTGTAGCTCTCATTGCCATCTCAAAAAGTGACCTACCCAATGAAAGTAATAATTACATATGTTGTACATTTAGGATTTGAATATGAATTTTAAAAAAAATCAAAGCAAGCAGCACAGCAACATAGTTGACAAACCACCTAGGAGCAAATTCTTTCTTTCAGGTATCTGAAGTCACTGTAATAATTTTGGAGCCTGATAACTGTGTAGATGAAGTTTTACTGATGGTTGCTGCCAGTTTTTCAATATTCGACATGAGGTGGGGGATGGGATGGAATGGAAAACTCAAAGGATGTGGGGAGCCGACATGATGTTCCCCTATGTTCCAATGTCATGTCTGGGTAAAACCCAGGATATGAGTTGGGGGGGGGGGGCGCTGGCTTTTGTTGTGTCCAGTGTCATCCTTCCCTATCCAGCACCTGTGATGCTGAACATTCTTTCTTACTATATTCTACCATATTCAGAATGCCATCAGCAAGAATAGAAGGGAAAAGACTTCCCAGTTGTCATCTCTTCCGCACCCACATTTACACATTAAGAAAAAAAATCCACAGTACCTAAACAGTACTTGGGATTTATTAGTTTAGTATATATTGGAAAACTTACCTGCTCTAGCTTATTGTGTGTATACACTTATGTAAAAAGCATTCCCTCCATACTGGGCATGAAGGAGCCAGCCATGGTTTTTATGGAATGGCTGTTCTTGAGCAGCAGCAAGCAACCAGTCCTGGGTGAGTCATGGAAGTTGTGCAGTAGCAAGTTGCCCGTGGTTGCTGCCAAGCTTGGCCCCATGAGTCTTCCCTCAAAGGCCAAAAGAGCCCTAGGAAGGTCCTTGCCCCCTCACCCTGCTTTTTACTGACAGAAACCAAGGTTGGAAGGCTGGACAGACTTTTGTGTTTGTCTAGCAAAGCCACTGAGGGGATTTGTTTCTTAAAGGTTCAGATGCTGCTTCTATTACTTTTGTGTTTTTACCCCCCCCCCCCCTTTATTTTTATTTTATTTTTTAGCTTTCAGATTTTTCTGCAAATCTAGGGCTTTTTTCAAGTTTGTACAAATATCTGTCTAGTCTGTCCATAGCTTCAGGCACCAGATTTAAGTATTCACTGGTGCAGCCATGTAAAGAATTAGCTATATATCGGTATTACATGTATATAGACCTCTGCTGTCTATTGAAGATCATAGGATAAGCAAGCTGGAGCTCCTAGACAATCACTGTATCAGGGTTATGGAAAGGTCTTCTCTCCAGAGAGAAAGTGTTACCTTATGATGTATGTCAGTAAATCTCTGTCAGCAGGAATGTATCAGCCTGAATTACCAGGTCTTAAGAATGTAACTGGAAAAATAAATATTGTAATTGGACTCATCCTTAGATCCAGTTTAGTGTAGTGGCTAAGAGCAGTGGGACTCTAATCTGGAGAACTGGGTTTGATTCCCCACTCCTCCACTTGAAGCCAGCTGGGTGACCTTGGGTCAGTCACAGCTCTTCCAGAGCTCTCTCAGCCCCACTCACCTCACAGGTTGATTGTTGTAGGGATAATAACAACACACTTTGTAAACCACTCTGAGTGGGTGTTAAGTTGTCCTGAAGGGCAGTATATAAATCGAATGTTGTTGTTGTTATCTTGGAAGATTTGTTCTGACTGTGTGAGTGGCCAGAATCTGTTATTTCCAAAAGGAAGGTTTGGCTTCTTATTTTCATAGGACCAATTAGACAGTGTGAGGCTTGGACTGATGCTGCTTGTGCATATATGTTCAGCATTCTGACCTGGTCTACAACATTTCCTTCTGTGCTTGTTTTCTACTCTCAGGGAGCTTTTATTAAGAGTATTCAAAACTAGGATTTTTTACCTGCAGTGGGCAGAGTCCATCCTACCACCTCAGGATTCTAGCTCATTCCGCTGCATTCATCCAGGATCTGTGAACCTTACATTTCTAAGTGAACAGACTTCAACAAATTCATGAAAAATCCATTGTCATGACACCTCTGAAGGACTGACTTCACTGTAGCTATCCTGAACTTTCTGTCACTCCAAGAAGAGGTTAAGAGAAAAAATTAATGCTTGAAAATGCCATCTCTAACTTCCTCAATGTAACAATTCAATCCTTCCCCCTTATCACCTTTTCAGCATACGGCCTAATACAGAAGGGCAATCATATAAATCATCTATGATGAGATATGCTTGTGCTCTCTGAATTAATTTGTGGCTCATACTGGAGGAATGGCAGGATTTGAGTCCCGCAGTTCTACTTTAGATCAAAATGGCTACCCACCTAAAAGTATCCACCTGGAGAAATTAATTGGACTAGACCACTGTCTGGTACTTCACTATCCACTTAACTTCTGAATCTGCCTTATACAAAATGAGAGCACTGGTCCATCTAGCTCAGTAATCTCGATGCTGATAGACAAAGGTTTCAGGCAGAGAAACATCTGCTACCGGAGATTCTTTAACTCAAGCTGACAGGGACTGATACTGAGACCTTCTTGGACTTCATAGTGCTCTAACATGAAGCCTGGGCCACACCCCTATTTATCCATGAAGGCTGCAGAAATTGGTTTAAGACCAAATGCACAGACATGATTTGTGACTGGTAGCATGATTAACTTGTCAATCTTCTTTTATCCTGCTTTCCATTTGCAAGGGACCCTCAGAGCATCCAATAGTCATAAACATTCATTCCAATAATGTATCATTCAACCCCCTTCCAAATTTTAAAAATAGCCATACAAAAAAACATCAAAACAACAAAAAGAACTCAAAGAGGATATCCCAGAGTTGAGGGAACATTAGGCACCATCCAGGCCAAATACATAGCAAAATAGCAGTATTGTGATCAGTTGTCTAAAAGCAAATAGGGAAGGAGACCAACATATCTCTGTAGCTAGAGCATTCACAACCTGGGCACCACCATCACAAAGGCATGTCCTCATGTGCACACTGACCATACTTCATATAGAAATATAACAGAGAGCAGGGCCTCATCTAAACATCTTGGGACCTAGGTAGCCCATATTGAAGGAGGGGATGTTTAGGTCTTAAAAAGCCAAAGCCAGCTCTTTAAATGAGTTTCAAACTCAGAAAAGAGTCAAGGTGGGATAATATTTGTTATATGAACCAATAAATTAACCTCCATTTGTACCAACTCAAGTTTTCAAATACTTTTCAAAGGCAGCCCCCTAATGAATGTGTAATAGTAGTCTAATCTGGATGAAACCAGGACATGCATAACAGCAGCCAAGCTGTCCAGCACAACAGCCTCGACAGGACAAAAGTGTCCTTTTCCACAACTGCGCTTGAACATCCAGGAGCAATGCTGGATCTGTGCTGGAAACCTCATTCTTAGGGGAAGGTACAATCCCATCAGAAACTTGCTGGAAAATGAGCTACTTCACACCAACCAATAGTGCAAGTGAGATACAAATTGGGAAATACCTGAGGCTCAAAAATTATGTGATACTAGCAGGGCTTTTTTTCAGGGGGAATGCAGTGGAATGGAGTTCCGGAACCTCTTGAAAATGGTCACATGGCTGGTGGCCCCGCCTCCGCTGAGCGGTGTGGAGGGCAATCTAAACTCTCCTCTGGCTGGAGATCAGGGGGTGGGGCCACCAGCCATGTGACCATTTTCTCCTAGGGCAACCCACTGCGTTCCATCACCTCTTTTCTCAGAAAAAAAGCCCTGGATACTAGGAAATCCATGCTGGAATTTTCTGGCATCTTTTAAAGTTCATTTATAGCCTTTTGGTGCTCCAACACAGACTGAGGCCAAGTGGATAATGGATAATGGAAACCACTGCATGGTTTCACAAATCAAAACTAGGTCCCCTGCCTTCAAGGAAAAAAGATGGGGAAATGACCTGTCCTTATTTAAATAGTTAATAGCAGCATAGGTAAAACTGCAGGGACACAAGGATGAAATCCCCCTCCCCTCTCTGTCATACTGTGCCCAGGCTCTTTTCAGGATTCTAACAGGATCCCCTACATTCTAGAGTAACATTTCTCCCTGTGGTCTGATTCAAACTGGGGCTGCGTGTGGCTGTCGTTTGAATTTAAATACTAGCAGAGATCTGTGATCTTTGTCCACATCCAGTTTGACTCTGATTTGTATCTTTTAGCTACTCCGCTGCATCGGCTTTTGGGGGTGGGCTAGCTGGTAGTTACACCTTTGCAAATGTTCCTTGTATTATCACTTCATATAGAGATGAACTGAGAAATTTAAATGCACCAGGAACAAGCCAAGCTGCTTCTTTGGCGCTGCACGGGCCGTTCAGCTCCTACCTGATGAGCAGCACTGGCTACGGACATCGAATCTCCCATTGCCTCTGTGTGTGGTGCAGGAGGCAGCAATGAGTGAGCTCGCACGGACGACTGGGGCTGCTGGAGAGCCTGAGCCTGCAGAGGTGAAGCTTCTGGGGCTTGGCTTTCCTTGCTTCGATCACCAGCTGGCCTCAAGGGCAACAGCCCCACAGGAATTTACTGGTAAATTAAATGACTAGTCTGCCCCTGACTTCATGTAGCCACTTATGGAATACAGAATGAAATTTGTTTGTTTGTTTATAGTCCGCCTTTCTCACTGAGATCCAAGGCAGATTACAAGAGTGCAAGTGAAAATACAATCTAATCGACAGCAAAGTATAATAGATAAGAAGGACATTCACGGAAACAGATACAATAGGGAATTGTAGCAGAAGCTTTTTAAAACAAGCATAAAACAGAGTACAGAGATGACATCTATGTGAAACAAAGCACAACTAAGGGTCAAACCACACGAGACAAAATACACTTGAATTACACTCAAATTACACTCAAATATGTGATGAGACCCTAATTTCCATGGTATGTTTTAGCAGCATGGAAAGCCGCTAGTAGGTGCATATCTTCATCAGCAGACAGTACCCAGTAATGAAGCATTCAGTCCTCATCCCGACCAAGGCATCTCTCTGAGCTATTTCTTATAACATGGTCCTATAATCTGGGTAGAAAGCCATCCTGAATAATTCAGTTTTGCATAGTTTGAGGAAAGCCAGGAGAGTAGGGGCTTTCCTGACCTCCTCAGGCAGGCCATTCCATATGGTGGGGCTACCACAGAGAATATAATAATAATAATATTAGATTTATATACTGCCCTTCAGGATAACTTAACGCCCACTCAGAGTGATTTACAAAGTATGCCGTTATTATCCCCGCAACAATAATCACCCTGTGAGGTGGGTGGGGCTGAGAGAGCTCCTAGAAGCTGTGACTGACCCAAGGTCACCCAGCTGGTTTCAAGTGGAGAAGTGGGGAATCAAACACATTTGCGAGCATCTGTTGATTTTGTCCAACTGTATTACAGAAGACCCTGCTCAGATGAGTGAAGATGCCATGGTGGGACATAGGGAGAGAAGCGCTTGCACATGAGGGGCCAAGACCATAAAGGGCTTTGAATGTGATAGTCATGACCTTGACTTGTGCCTGGTAACTAATGGGAAGCCTTTGGAGTGACTGCCAAATGGGAGTGATAATGCATACTCCGTCTAGCTCCTGAGACTAAACGAGCTGTAGCAATCTGCACCAACTGAAATCTTTGAGTTGATCTTGAGGGGAGACCAATATAGAGTGCATTACAGTAGTCTAGTCTTGATGTTTCTGTGCCATGGATCCAGGTGGTCAGATCAGCCATGTCAAGGTAAGGGGCCATCTTCCAGGCTAGTCTGAGTTGTGAGAAGGGCTTGTTTATAGCTGCATTTACTTTCTTATCTAGCAGTAGCGCTAGGTCTAGTATAACCCCTAGGCTCTTAACTAAGCCAAGGTCAACTGAAACCCATCAAAGGTCAGAAACACAACATCCTTCAAGAACTCTGCTTTTCCAACCAGCAGCATCTTCATCTTATTGGGTTCAGTTTCTATTTGTTTGCTTTCAGCCAACAACAGCTGTCAAGTAGTGACTTCTCTACAGTATCAACAGGGGACTTGGATAATGATAATGAGATATAAAGCTGGGTGTCACTGCATATTGATGGCATCCTATTCCATAGCTATGAATGATTTCTCCTATAGGATTTACATAGTGGTTGAATAACATGGGAGATAAGATTGTGCCTTTGAAGCCCCAAAAGATAATTCCCACTCTGAGGATAGTTGGTCTCCAATAGCAATCCTTTGGGTTCATCCATGAGGAATGATTTAAACCAGTGCAAGGCACATCTCCCGATGCATACTTCTGCCTCCAAATGCCTCAACAGGATGGGATGGTCTACTGTGTCAAAGACTACAGATAGATCTAGGAGGAGCAATAATGAAGCATGGCCTTCGATTACATTTAGGCGGAGGTCGTCAACTCGAACTAGTAGGGCCATCTCCATCTCATAGCCTGGCCTAAAATCAGACTGAAAAGGGTCCAAGGCACCAGAGTTGTACAAGAAGGCTAGAGTTGGTCAGCTACTGCTTTCTCAACCACTTTGTCCAGAAAGGGCCGATTAGAAATTCGGTTATAACTGGCTACATCATTTTTGTCTAAGGCATCATACATGTTAACATGTTAGATATAATTGTGAAAAAATTATTGTGAGTTACTAATTGTTAATTTTAACAATTAGTATAATTGCTAAGGATGCAAGCTACGGCATTTGAGCAGCTTGTGCATTAGTATTATTTAAATGATAACAGTGTCTGTATTGTCTAGGTATGGAACAGTATAAAATGTATCACTTAAACTCTACAATCTGCAAGACCTGTGGGACCAGTTGCTTGTGAGTTGCAAGGATTCTATGAGAATTTCCAAAGCTGCTTTTTGAAACAAGGGAAATCATAAAGTGGTGTATAATTCCTATGAAAATTAAACCATGCAGAGCACAGGCAATACTTCACTGAATATTATTGTGTGATGATATGACAGCTACAAATTCCAAGGCCTGCCAATGTAGCAATGAGTACAAAGAACTCTGTAACAAAAGGAAAGACAGGTACTTCATCAGAAAAAATCATTTTAGTTAATCTATACATACATTGCAAAGAAATGAAAGAAAGATTTAACACCACTAGATGACCATATTAAACCATCATCTTTGAAATCTATTGATTTCACTAGGGAAAAGAAGTAACTCATTCTTTGGAAAAGTGAGACGTTCTGAAATGTAGATTCATTCCTACACCTGTCACTCTTGGGATAGTCTGCCTGCTACATACAGAGATGTAGATAAATTCTCATCTTGATATCCCAAAAGATAGAACAATTTTGGCAAAGCCATGCTTTGGATGTGTGCTCCTTATGGTGAATAAAATTAGATCACAAAATAATATTACAGAAATGTTAATTGTTGTGTCAAGAGAAGAGATGACCATTTTCCTAAGCTTCTGTGTACTTTATTAGCAATAGGATTTGCTTACGGGGCACAGATCTTCAGCTGATATTCCTAGAGATAGGAAATCAAGTCACACCAATCAGCTAGGTGTGGGCAGTAAGAAGAGACAAAAGACAAGACAATCAAAGCATCCCCATGTTGTTGGATATTGCACTTCTGAAGAGAAGCTGTATTGTATAAAGTTGTTTTAATGTTATTTGTATACTGTTTTATCTGTTTTTAACTGTATTTATGTAAAATGAAATGTCGTACTCCGCCCTGAGCCCACCTGACGGGGAGGGCGGACTAAAAATCTAATCAAATAAATAAACAAACAAACAAACAAACAAACAAATAAATAAATAAATAAATAAATCATTCACTTTCCATATTTTCCTGTCCACACAGGAGAATCCAGCAGCTGAATGATTACAACAGTACAATATACAACATCATGTGCATCCCACCTGAGGCTCTACTCAGTCATACCGCACCTTGGATTGTCATTACAAGAACAAAGCTTGCATGGCTGTGGTCTTACATACTATCTTTCCCTACTTCCTTTCCACACAGCTTGGAGACTAAGACATCCCAATTCCCAACAAACCTCAATTATCTGAGTAGGGTGAAACAACAATCCATGGTTTGTTAGCTTGCTAGGATTCCAGATGGTGATTTATCCTTTAGCACCCTGGTTTGTTGGTTTGCTGTTAAGTCCAATTTGGATGTTAAGACAAGGAGGAAGGGAGCTGAGCATAAAAGCCTGAGAACTTTCAAGCCTTGTTTGTGTCTGAATGCAATCTCAGGGTTTGCAAGGACTAATTTTGTGGAATGAAAGGCTGTGCTGTTGTGTTTTGGAGAACTGCTGCTGGTTTGGGACAACTGCTACTCAGGTGGCTATTTCTCCCCCACGCACACACACCACACACACATACACTATTTATAAACAACTAGATATTACAAAAATGCCACTAAATGCCATCTAGCACACTGTTCTCACATGTAACCTGAACCTCTAAAATGTTGCCTCTTCCTCAGGAAAGCAAACATAACCAAATCAAAACTGTGTGTTCAGCAGGAATTCAACAAGCTCTTGCATCTTTGCCCAGCATGGTGATATAGTGATGCGGAAAAAGTCTGCCTTTTATGCCGGTCATAGAGCTGCTTTGGCAAGAAAAAAAAACCACTTCCCAATCTGATTACATTAAAAATATGCTAAAAACTGTATCCCATGGTACTCACTTCTTGTTATGGGTCAGTTGCTGAGCATGATCCAGGAAAAAGAATAAATGTAGACAACCACTTAACTTCAGTATCTAATTTCTAAAATAAGAAATGCTGGTCTAAACTTGATTCTTAATGATACCTATATGAATCTACCCATCCCTCTGGGATTTATTAGTGCATTCGGACATCAAAATACTAGAGATTACGGAGGGGAGCCCTCTTGGCCACCCCCCGTGTGGACACTGCAATGTATGTTCTTTAGTGTCAGCAGGACAGGTATTTAGAATTGCCAATAATATCACATAGATAAATCTTTGAGTATTTTCTACTTGCAATACATCAGGTGTGGTCTTGGTCTATATCATCGAGTATACCTGTCTGTTTCTTTATGCTGGCAGTACAACATGTCCTATTAGAACATGCATACAAGAACTTATGTCTAGAATTAGGAGCCATAATTTTGAAGCACCATTACCACTTCATTTTTTTTTTTGGAAAAACATAAGAACTAAAGGGAATTCCGTTTTTCCATTCTGTACGTGGCTAAATCTGTACATAAAGATAACATCCAGAAAGAGTTACTGCAATGTGAAGTTCACTGGATTTCCAGTTTGGGCACTATAATCCCCAAAGGTTTGAATAACAAGATGGATTTACCTGTTACCTTTAAGAATTTGAGGACTGTTCCAGATCTCACAGTGCCTCTGTGCCTTTAAGAGTATTTAAGAGTGGTGGTTAGTTTATTATTTATTTTATTTCTTTATGTCATTTATAGTCCACCTTTCTCACTGAGACTCAAGGTGGATTACACAGTGTGAGATTAGTACAGTCAGTTTCAAGGACATTTCCATAAACAATGCCATAGGGTAAATAAACACAATTTACAAAGCCACAGTGTTAGTAAGAATCCCTACAGAGTTGAAGAAATGTTGAAACAGAACATAAGCAATTCTAGGGCTGACATTAAACCACATGAAGCACAAGTAACTCATAGGAGCACATATTTACAACAGGGGGGTAACAACCGCAGGTAAGGCAACATAGTGGTGAAGTCTATGGTCCTTAACTCATTAGCGAAGCATCTGAGAGCCCCTCCTTACAGTACAAAGCCTTTTTGAATAATTTGTTTTTGCATCGATTGCGGAAAGCTAGGAGAATGGGGGCTTTCCTGACCTCCTCAGGCAGGCCATTCCACAGGGTAGGGGCCACCACAGATAAATCTCTTGTATGAGCTGCTGTTTATTTTGCCCATATGCAGGGTGGCACCTGCAGTAGACCTTGTTCAGCGAAGCTGCCATGGAGGAACATAGGAAGGGAGGTGGTCCTGTAGGTATGCCGGGACAAGGCTGTGAAGAGCTTTGTATGTGATAACCAATACCTCGAACTGAGCATTGTAGTTGATAGGTAGCCAATGGAGTGAATGCAAAACGGGGGTGATGTTCATGCTCCTGCTCGCTCCGGATAGCAGTCACGCTGCAGTGTTTTGCTCCAATTGGAGTTTCCTAGTTAATTTGGATGGGAGACCTATATATAGTGCATTACAATAGTCAAGTCTTGATGTTACAATAGCATGGATCCAGGTGGCCAGGTTGGCTATGTCGAGGTAATAAGCCATCTTCCTGGCTACAGTGAAGTTGTAAAAGGCATTTTTGCAGCTGCCTTAAATTCTTGTTCTAGTAGTGGCACTGGATCTAATATAACCCCTAGGCTCTTAACCGCATCTGCAAGGGTCAGCTGAACTCCATCAAAAGTGGGGTGTACAATGTCCTTCAAGATCTCTGTCTTCCCAACAAGCATCACTTCTGTCTTGTCTGGGTTAAATTTCAATTTGTTCATTTTTAGCCATTTCACTACAGCTGTCAGGCAGCAATCCAAGATTCCTACTGCTTACTGAGGGAACCTGGATAGTGAGACATAGTCTGCTTCCACACAGATTGGATAATGCATTGTGTGAAACAGGAAAATCCAGTTGCAAACAATCACTAATGTGCTTTGAAAGTGCATCATTCAATGTGTGTGGAAGCAGCCATAGAGTTGGTTAGTTAATATATTTAATGTTAATTGGCATGTTTAATTAGCACTACTGATGGCCATGAATAGGTGTGAGGGATATATATAAATATCCCAGTCAATCCTCATTATTATGGGGCAATATCCTTTCACTCACCAGGTGCAGGATATTCCAGCCTCTCCTCTCCTCTCCTCTCCTCTCCTCTCTCTCTCTCCCCCTCTCTCCCCCCCCCCTCTATATATCAATATATATCAAAGTCAATAATTGAATCCAGTGAGAAGTAATATTCTCCAGACATATTTGTTCAGATAATATTGAACTTCATTTAATAACTATATACAGTAAAACAACAGCAAAAAATGAAAGAAAGCTTGTTCATGACTTGTACGTTAGATAGACAGTTACAGCAACAGACCTTTTTTAACTGACACAAAAAGAATGTTCATTCACAGCAGGGAGGGGCCAGTTTAATAGCAACAGATAAACAAACTGACACTATACAAAGTATCAAGCCCCCTTTCCATCTGCAAGTACTCTTCACTCTTTCTATTCAAATGAGGCTACAGTGATTTATTCCAACAACAGGTACTATGCCTGACTAGTTGAAGACAATTTCTGAGATGTGGTAAGTAGAGGTTTTCCATTTAGTTTTACGTCATACTAAATTTTTATTGTGTATTTGTACATATTTTTTCTTAACAAGTAAAAGTGTTAAGTTGTTCCTTTGCCCTCAAGAAAGTGAACCAAAATGAGCCAAATCTCTGCTGGCAGCTCGTTGGGCTGGAGGGGTATTCAGACTCAGTTCCATCCCTCACGACCGCAGTGCAGGTTTGCAGTTACCTGTGAAGGAAGACAGATAAAATACACGTTTATATGTCATAGGCTGCACTTACCATTCGTTATTTGAATGGGACCTTCAGATCTCATTGTGTATTTATTCCTCTCGGTGACCCAGACAGGAAGGATCAGGCATGGACATCCTTCATACATATTAGCTGCCTTTCATCACTTCCATTTATTAGCAGTGTGTGACATTGCAATGCCAATATCATAACCAAGGCTTTTTTTCAGGGGGAACGTGGGGGAATGGAGTTCCGGAACCTCTTGAAAATGGTCACATGGCCAGTGGCCCCGCCCCCTGATCTCCAGACAGAGGGGAGTTTAGATTGCCTTCCGCACCACTCAGCGTGGCCTTGGGGACTGCCATCCCAGCCCCAAGCAAGGGATGGCCCTTGGCCTGTTTGGGATGGCCCCCTTAGTTACTGCTATGGCAAGCTGGCAGCCTTTACCCTGTGTAAAGCAGCAAGCTGGCTAAATAGGCCCCATGCTGGGCAAGTGAGCAGCTGCGTCTGCACGAGCCAGCTGCATGGGCTCCATGCAGGTGGGAGAGCAGCCACCATGCTGAGACAGCTGGCTTTTGCTTCTCTCTCCTGCCATTAGGGATGGGGATGGGCTCTTAATCAGGCCATCTTTGCTTCCCATGATGCCCCAAAGGAATGGACACCCACACTAAATCTCTTCTTCTAAGTAAGGAAACATCAGGTACATTACAGGACTTCTGTTTCATTATATATCTGAATTTGTTCACCATTTAGAAGACGTTTGAAAATTGGAAATATTCTGCACTCCAAGTGGTCTGGTCCCTATTGATTCCTCTCTGGTTCCTTCCTCTGGGGAACTATGCAGAAAATCTGTTTATCAGGATCCCATTGCCCTGGTGGGGATGGTGGATCCTCAGGTCCAAGCTTCCACTGCCCCTCCCCCACCACTCACCTGACCTGCAGGGGGAAAGGCACTGGGAATGGGCCCAAGAGAGCACACTGCGGAACAATTCCTTGTCATGCTAGGAATACTAGATTGGAGGCTGATTTTTATCAAATCAGTCCCACCTGGGGGCCTTCACTTCCTTGTCATGCCAGGAAAGGCATCATTCCCAGAGTGACAAGGAAGTGCTTGGGATTGCATGCACAAGCTAAGTTCTCCTGAGGTGCGCCCCTCAACCTCCCCCCCCCCAAGTTGCCCAGTTTGGGCTCCGGGGAACCTGGAAACCCTCTCTGTTTATCTCCTAGCTAGGCCTGTATGCGCTATGCACAATTTGTTACCAACTAAGTCAAACACAGTTCCTCAATCACATAATTTGGCCTACCAAGTGCTCAATGCTGCTGTGTTTCCATGGTCCCAGGCAGGCTGCAAAAAAAAAAAAGGAACTGTGGCAAGCTTCCATAACCGTGTGTATATGGTGGATTACCACATATCATTAATGTGATACATTTGGCTCAGTGGGTATAAGTACCAGGGTAAACATACCCCCTTGAGCCAGCCTCTGTTTTATGGTATCTTTTTATGATAAATCACTGATATTATTTTATTTAATTATTTACACAGGAGGTTCTCATACCACCTCTCAAGACAGAGACCTATTCTAAGCAGCTTACAATTAAAATCATAAATGATCAATATGAAAACAAATAAGCTGTTTAAACAAGCCACTAAAACAACATCAGGGACATAAAAACAACATAAAATTGCCACACCAGTCAGAAAAGAGACGGACACCATGTTGGATCTAAGGGCCACTTTATTAACTATATACAAACAACACAAGCCAAACAGCGGCAAGGACCTAAAGCGGTACAGGTCAAGCCACGGTGTCCCCACTGGACCACCGCCTTGACCTGTCTGGGCGAGCCCCGAAGCCCCAGGTGGGACCCATCCAGTAGATGGGGCGGACCCAGCCGGCCAGGCAAATTTGGTCACCCCCCCTTTAAGCTCCTGACACCTCAGCCGTATAGCAGTGAGGGAAAGGACTCGCAGGCTAGGGTTCCCGAAGGCAGCCTGCCTGTGGGCCTGGCAGCCGTCACAGCAGTACCAGCCCTTTAGGCAGGCCCCTCTTCCCACATAGGGAAGCGCCAAGGGTGCTCACCGTCCCGCACCCTACTCCTACAAACCAGCCATGACTCACCTAAACGGCACCACCTCACACCAAATTCCTCAATCCCCAACTATCGGTGCAAGGTAGGCGAAAAAACCCCTTTACCCAAGCCAATTCGGAAAGGGGGAAAAAATTCCTACCTGGCCCCTTAACGGCAGCCGGCTAATCCTACACCAATAAAATTAGGGAGAGGCGGGTGGGCCGAGCGACTGAGCTGCACTGAGCTGGGAGGGCAGAGCTGCGTCACCAACGCTCGCTCAGCCCTCCCAGCAACTCCTTATATGGAGGGAGGGGGTGGTGCCGTCCATCCCTCCGGTGCAGCAATAAACGGCCCCTGGCTGAGCAGCGTCGCTGCTTGCCAGGAAGGGGCCGAATTGCCACACCAGTCAGAAAAGAGACGGACACCATGTTGGATCTAAGGGCCACTTTATTAACTATATACAAACAACACAAGCCAAACAGCGGCAAGGACCTAAAGCGGTACAGGTCAAGCCACGGTGTCCCCACTGGACCACCGCCTTGACCTGTCTGGGCGAGCCCCGAAGCCCCAGGTGGGACCCATCCAGTAGATGGGGCGGACCCAGCCGGCCAGGCAAATTTGGTCACCCCCCCTTTAAGCTCCTG
Source organism: Eublepharis macularius (assembly GCF_028583425.1). NCBI lineage: Eukaryota > Metazoa > Chordata > Lepidosauria > Squamata > Eublepharidae > Eublepharis > Eublepharis macularius. The sequence goes on from NC_072795.1 coordinate 99,927,515, forward strand.
ACACCTCAGCCGTATAGCAGTGAGGGAAAGGACTCGCAGGCTGGGGTTCCCGAAGGCAGCCTGCCTGTGGGCCTGGCAGCCGTCACAGCAGTACCAGCCCTTTAGGCAGGCCCCTCTTCCCACATAGGGAAGCGCCAAGGGTGCTCACCGTCCCGCACCCTACTCCTACAAACCAGCCAACGCCAGGGCCAAGCCTCTGCTTAGGCCCTGGCGCCCCACTGGTAGCCTAAAGCCAACTGCAGTCCTTGCCGCAAATCATCAAGGAAGATCCGGTTGCCTGTCACGGACAAGTGCACCCCATCGCCCCTGTAGAGGTCGGGGAATTCGGCCCTGATCCTGGGGTGAGGCAAATAAACGCCTAACCCCTCCCCCAAACCCTTCTGGATGGCCCTATTGGCCTTCATCCTGGCCCGCTCAATGGCCTGGCGATCTTCCGCCTCCCTCCAGACTCGCCGAGGAATCATAGCCGACCACATGATCAGCACTCCTGGCCACCGTGCCGCAATAAGGCGCATATCAGATAGCGCCTGGGAAGATAACGCCTTACCCCACATCAAACCCAAATCGTTTCCCCCTAAATGCACAACAAGGATGTGGGGTGGCGGGTCATACCCAACTCCAAACAGCAATGGCAACAGGCCCGGCCACCGAAGACCTCGACGGCCCCGCCATTCAACCGTAGCCCGGTCGCTTAGCCCGAGCTGGGACCCAACCGGCGTCCTACGTGCTTGATGGGCAGCCCAGAAGACAAAACTGTGCCCACAAATCAAGATGCGTTGACGTCCAACCCGTGACGCAGGACCTAAGAAAAACAACAATTAGTAACATTCAAACATGCTTAAGTGGACGCACATAGGACTGGTAGGCAGCTGACCGCCACCTACCCACCTTTTGAATAGCCTGACCTGAATAACCCATAGCAGCGGCCGTCGAAGCCGCTCCAATCCGAAAAGAATGAGTTCCAAAACTCACACCTTGCAGCCCCAGCGTCGCCAGAGCACGCTTAGTCACTGCCCAGAACTGGTATCGGGTTAAGGGAAAACCATCCAGGTGCCGAAAAAGGTACCCCTGCTCACTTCCCCGCACATGCCAATACCTCTTCAATGCACGGACTGGGCATAGCTCCACCTCAGAACAAGAGCCCAACCGAATACAAGCCCCTTTACGCATCTGGTCCGTCTTGGACCAGCGTATCGTCAGGGAAACCGTATCACCCTCAAAAGCCAGGTCACTTGCCATAAGAGCGCGGCCAGACCTATCCTTACAGGAGGAAACCACCAGCTCCCCAACCCGGAGGGCCCCAAAAAAGGCTGTCAACGCAGCCGCGTGAAAGAGCCGTGCCTCATAGCCTGATGCACAAACCTTCTTCCATACCGCACCAAGACCCTTAAGAACGGACGGGGAAATGGGCTGACGCGGATCCTTGCGGACCGCACACTCCCTGGACCAACCTTCGAGCATCTTCCGCACCCGGAAATCGCCCGTGGCCTCAGGAAATCCCCGAGCTTTGCTAATGAAGGCCAGGGCGGCCAGTTGCCCCTTAATGGACTTCACCGCCAGCCCCCGAACCTTCTGGTGGACACAAAACTGAATAATGTGCTCGACCGGAATGGGCCAGGTGTTACCAATCCCAGCATCCCGTCTGAACCCCTCCAACTGGCCTACCGCTCTAAAATACGCCCTCCGTGTACTGGGTGCGATGGCTAGCTGGATGGCGCGGCACGCCTCGACCTCCCAAGCAGCCAAAGCTCTGGAGGCATCGCTGCTGGACGATAATCCGCCTCCGGGGCAAGCTGCCAGAAACGCTCCATCTGTTGGCGAGACAAAGCGTCCGCCACACCATTGCACACACCAGGAACGTGTCTAGCTTTAAACAATATATTGTGCCGCAGGCACAATAATGTAAATGCCCTCACCAATCGCATAACCCTGGGGGACTTAGAGGTCAAGGAGTTGACAACATGAACCACAGCCAAATTGTCACACCAAAAGTGGACAGTGTGGTTCGCCAGCTCCTCCCCCCACAGATGAACTGCTACCAGAATAGGAAAAAACTCTAAAAAGGTTAAGTCCTTAACCACGTCTGATGCCAGCCAATCAGCGGGCCACTGTTCAGCACACCAGTGCCTCCGGAAACAAACTCCGAAGCCAGTGGAACCCGAGGCGTCAGATGTGACTTGCAGCTCCGCCTCGAGCAACAAGTCCTCCCGCCAAAAGGTAACGCCATTAAAGTCACTCAAGAATTCCATCCACACCTCCAAATCAGCGTGCATGCCACCCGTAACTCGCAACCTGTGATGGGGTGCACGCAGGCGAGCCATAGCGTCACAAAAACGACGCAAAAACGGCCTCCCAGGGGCAATAGCTTTGCATGCAAAATTAAGGTGCCCCACGAGCTGTTGCAGCTCGACCAAGGAAGCCTTGTGCTTACCCTTGAAGTCCCGCAAACGGGCCCTGAGCTCCTCAATTTTATCCCAAGGCAATCGCAAGGATTGCTGAACAGTGTCCAACTCAATACCCAAGAAGGTGAGTACCGTAGATGGACCCTCCGTCTTCTCGTGAGCCAATGGAACCCCCAGCTCCGCTGCCATCTCCTTAAAGGTAGCCAATAGCCTGGCACATTGAGACGACTGTGCCCGCCCAACGAATAAAAAATCATCTAAATAGTGGGCGGAGTCACTGCAAGCGGCACGCCTCCTCAATTCCCACTCCAGGAATGAGCTGAAGCGCTCAAAGGCTGCACAAGACACGGAGCAACCCATTGGCAGGGCACGGTCCATGTAATACTCACCTTCAAAGGCAAACCCCAAGAGCTCAAAATCCAGTGGGTGGACCGGAAGAAGACGAAATGCAGACTTGATGTCGCATTTCGCCATCTCCGCGCCCACCCCACACCGGCGCACCACCTGCACAGCCTGGTCGAAAGAGGTGTACCGCACTGAACATAAGTGGTCTGGAATGGCATCGTTAACTGAACCCCCTTTCGGATAGGAAAGGTGATGGATAAGGCGATACTCGCCCGCCGCCTTCTTCGGCACCACCCCCAAAGGAGACACCCGAAAATTGGGGGTTGGAGGGGTCGCAAACGGCCCCAAAACTCTGCCTTCTGCACATTCTTTCCGGATTTTTTGTCTAACTATATCCTCCCTGCCTTGAACAGAACGTAAATTCTCGGCCATGAACGGGGCCCTAGAACCTTGAACGGGGATTCTGAAACCATCCCTGAAACCTGCCAACAAATAAACTGCATCCTCCTTGAGAGGATAAGAACGTAACAGGCGCTCAAGGACCCTCAGCCTTACCGGGCTGGGGCCCTTTTCCAGGAGGCTGCTGGCCACTGGGACCACCACCTCCCTGCTTTTTGCCTCCCCAACCCTGCCGGGCTTTCCCACAGGCATTGTAGGGGTGCTGGCCCGCACAAGATGGGCATTCATGCCGGAAACGGCAAGGTTTTCTAGGGCAGGTACCTTTATATGCATACTCCCAGCAGAGCAGCCGGGGTTGAACCTGCTGCCCCGCCCCACCGCGGGTATTGGTTGCTTGGGCGCTGCGTGAAACTACATGACCGCTATCCGAACGATCCCCTAAGTTCGGCTTAGCAGGGGACATCACCGACAACCACAGCTGTTGGTGAATGCGGTCCCACGGAAGGCCAGGGTTCATAGCTGCCCGCATACGGAACTCCTCATCGTACTGCATCCATGCAGCCCCTGAGAAGCCCGTATAACCTTTCAGTATGATGTCCAAATACTGAAACAGTGATGCAGCCCGACCGGGCTGTGCCCTGGCAATCACCCCGGCATAAATCAAAAAACCAGGCAGCCAATTGTTCCAGGTCCTATCGACCCGTCTCCGTTTCAAACGCTCCTTGTCCCTGTCGTCCATCTCGTCTTTATCCTTCTTCTCTAACTCACGGTAGAGAAGGGAAAAGACGTCTACATACTCCCCACGAAGGATTTTATCCCTCGTGGCCTGCGCCAAGTGATCACCTAAAGGAAGGGCCGTGTCACCAAACGGCAGAGCATGGAAAGGGACCTGGCCATAGTTCAATGCTTGATAGGGATAATAACCCCAGGGGCCGGCTGACAATCCAGGCCAACCAAAGGGGGAACACCCCCAAGCCTGAAAAGGAACCGCCTGCTGCTGAGCGCCAGTTGGAATGCCCTGATTAAGGACGGGCTGCACCGGGCCTGCAAGAGCAGCCGTCGTGTTGGAGGGGGCATCCAGCGCACTACTAACCGACCCACTGGCTGTGCCCTGCGCCCACGGGCCCCAAGGCCACGGATAAGTGTAATGTGGTGCAGTATCCTTACCAGCCGGCTCCACTGGGTCCACAGCCACTGCCACAGGCGGTAACTCCTCGGGCAAGTCAACCACTTCAGCCGCCGGTTCCTGGACATCCGACACCGTCACTGCACGGCCACTGCTGGTTCCAGCCGCCGGGGATCCAGAAGCGCCCTCCAAAACTGCTAAACGACGCAAAATGTCACGATTAGTAGCGTCCCTAGCTGCGCGCCGCACAGGCCGTATTGCTCGCACCCCTTGTTGTGCAGAGCCCATGTCCCCTTTAGCCTGTTCAAGCGCCTCCAGGCGCCTTAAGATACTCAGTTGGTCCCCCAAGGATTCATCTTCATCAGAAGACGAAATAGCCGGGGGAGGGGGCCGTTTAGATGGCGCCCTCCTAGCAGGCTGCTTCCCTTTAGAAGCTCCTTTACCTTTCTTGGGAGCCATAGTGAGTCCCACCTATAGTACGGTACCACAACCTCTGGCGTCACTTCCTTAGGCCTTAGGCTGAATCAGGCCCCCCCAACACCAAACAAGGCTAACCTTGCTTAGCTTCCAAGATCTGATGAATATGGACGAGCCACCAAAGGGTAACCAGGAAAAAATTTCCCTCACCGGGCCGCAGTAATTACTAGGCAAGACTGCCTTGGCCGCACCTTATTCTAAAAAAGGGGGGGCCCAAACATGAATGAGCACCAACCCCTCTGAACACCCACTCGGCAGACCCAGCCAACGTGCAGCACAGCCCTTCCCACTAGGTCACACTGCCCGCTGCTTTAACAGGAGCGGTCAAAATGGCTGACTCCACAAGGCCCACACAAAATGGCCGCCGGACCTTGATAACAAAATGGCGGCCGGCCCCAGGGGCTAGCCAATACGTGGCCCTCTAGGCTCGTTCCACGAGGGCGACGCCCGCACAGGGAGGCCCACACCAGGGCTTACCACCTGCCCCAAAACTGCACTGCAAAAAGGAAGGGGGGGGGGCTGGGCCAACTTCCAACCCACACCCCAATAACCACCCCTCCCAGGTAGCCTGCCTCCCTGTGCCTTGAACGGCAAGTAAGAGGCCGCCCAGCCGCGGGCCGCGGCACACGGGCCACAAAAACCCCCTACTGCTCCGCTGCTCCTCGCCGGCCTAATGCTGCCGACGGAGAAAGAGGAGGCCGCGCAGCCGCGCCGCGTCTCAGCCGTCCAGCGCACTCCGACGCCGCGGGACGACACCAACGCCTCCGATGCTGCCCAGAAGCCGCTGCTGCGCCGTGCCTCGCCCGTCCCGCCCAGAGACCAGCAACGCCTGTGCTCCAGGCCCCCAATCGCTCGCTGGAGACGTCTGTCTCCTCCGAGCGACTGAGCTGCACTGAGCTGGGAGGGCAGAGCTGCGTCACCAACGCTCGCTCAGCCCTCCCAGCAACTCCTTATATGGAGGGAGGGGGTGGTGCCGTCCATCCCTCCGGTGCAGCAATAAACGGCCCCTGGCTGAGCAGCGTCGCTGCTTGCCAGGAAGGGGCCGAATTATCCGTAAAACAGATTTTATACCAGAAGCAGACCCTAAAACTGCTGGAACAATAAAACCCCTAATTAAAAGCCAGACTTAAAAGAGGCATTCTGGCTTGCTGCTAGAAGACAATAATGTAAGCAAGCTTCAAGGGAGAAGGAAGTCCAAAACTATGGTGCCATGATAGAAAATGACCTGTCTCTGGACACCACTTGCCTCACCTCTGAATGTGAGGGGAAAGAGAGCAGGGCTTGGGAGGCAGAGCTTAATTGGCAAGCTGGACAGAACAGGATTATATTCCTATTTTTGCACTGTTAATATGAAGGTGACAAGAATTGTCCTTCTTAGGATTCAGCTTCCTCCCTAAGGTCTCTAGAAATTAACTTTTTGAAGGATGCATCTTATCTCTCATGCATATGTAGATAGCATATGCACATGAACACTGATTGTTCAAAGACTAGAGAGCATGAATACATTGGCACCATGTGGCCCATAGGCTGCCATTTCACACACTGAGTTGCTGCTAAGGTATATTTTTAACATATAGTATATCTTTACCAAAATAACAATTGCCTTCTCATTTATTAAAATCATGGAACACACGATACTGCAGAATAAACTAATGTAGCATACAGTACTCAGAGAAGATCCTTTGGCATCCTTGGGCGGGGGGGGGGGAGATACACCTCAGACAGTGACACTTGATAAAAGAAAATGAGTATTATAATGTATCCGTTCCACTTTAGAAACAAGACTAAAGTAATTCAGTAATAGCAGATCCAGGGAGAAATTTGTATAAAGAAAATTTCAAAAGCATGCATAATCTGATCAGATAATAGGCAATGGCACCATCCTACAGTGATAATCAACTCTATATTCTGCCAAGCCAGATGGGTTCAAGGATAAGCCTGTCCTCTTCCCTAGATAATATTTTTTTCCCAAATGAATGACTAAGACCAGAGTGTGCAGGATATTCTTCAAGTACTCAAAGAAAGAAAAGAGCAAGAGTCCAGAAGGACCTATAAGACTAACAAAATGTATGGTAGGGTATGAGATTTCATGAGTCACAGCTAGAGATGGGCACGAACCTAAATACAAACCAAAAATACGCACGAACCAGGCCGGTTCCTGGTTCACAAACCAGTGGTTCGTGGAAGCTCGTTTCCAAGAACTTCCTCAAACTGGTCTACTGGTTCGTTTGGTTCGTATTAAAGGGTCAGTTTAAATGGCCATTTCCCCAGGGGGGGTTCCGCCGCCCGCCAGCTGATAGTTTAAAGGGACTTGCCGCTTGCAAGCATCAGGGCCCTTTAAACAGCCCAAACTCCAGGCCCATCCCCCCCATCCCCCCCATGGATCCCTGTCAGTGGGAAAAAGAGGATGATTTTTTAAATAAAATAAATGCAAGTAACTAAAATAGGCAAAACAAACTATACATAATAACATCTGGAAACAAGACGAAGCAATAATGGGCATATCCACCCATAATGGAAATAGGCTTGGGGGTCCTTCCATATACCCAAAAGATGATGAAGTGGCTACAAATCAACCCCCTTAGTGATTTCTCACTGCCCATATAAAAGTACAATTGTGCAGTGGCTTTGGCTTGCATGCAACTAGGTAACACACTTAACCTACTTCACTTGTTGGGAAGTTAACAATGAGAAGGAATGGGAAATTATGTACACTACCCTGAACTCCCTGGAGGAGGAGGAAGCATAAAATAAAAACAATTATATTTGCAACCTAAATGTAAAGTTCTCAAACATCATCTGTATCACATTTTTGAGAGAGTTCATTTTGCCACTTTCTATGTTTTAAAAAAGCCAAACCCATTTCCTGCTCTGTTCATGTCAGAAAAAAATATCCTGTCTTTTTGGATTTGGAATCAGCCATTATGATTTGTTATATATGGTAGGTTCACATATTCACAGCCCTCCAGCTTGATTATTTCAATTATCTTGACTGAAATTGCTGGCATTTGCAATGCTACAACTGTTTCAGGACCAGAGTGCACTGAGAGCATGTCATGCTGACACTGTCTGCTGACTCTCTGTGGAATATCACCTCAAATTCAAGACCTCATTCTTCATCCTTAAACTGCTTCATCATATCAGACCATATTATCTAAGGGACCAACTCATCTGTGTCATCAAAATCTCTCACGACAGCTCTAGTTCACAGCCAGACTCAAAAATAAAATCTGTGTTATTGAAGACGTCATTCCTTTCTTTTCTGCCTGGCTTACAAATCTGAAATGCACTCCCCAAGGAAGCAAGAGTGGACAGCTACATCAGGTGAGGCAGGCCAGAATGAAGAGCTCCAGATCCAGATATCTACCCCCAAACTATTATCTGATCAAGAGTTATTTTAAATTATCAACAACAACAATTTATATACTGCCCAGTGCCCTTCAGGACAACTTAACACCCTCTCATAGCGGTTAACAAGTCAGTGTTATTATTATCCTCACAACAATCACCCTGTGAGGTGGGTGGGGCTGAGAGAGCTCTGGAAGAGCTGTGACTGACCCAAGGTCACCCAGCTGGCTTCAAGTGGAGGAGTGGGGAATTAAACCGGGTTCTCCATATTATAGTCCTCCTGCTCTTAACCACTACACCAAACGGGGCTATCAATAATTCCATACACTTTAGGAATAAAGTCTCACTGGAACTTCCTTCTTCTCTTTGTAACTACATTACATTATTATAAGATGTTGTTATAACCAATTGCATTTGCAACCTAAAATCTACAGTGACTTTGTCTCTCCTTTCTTTGAATATGATGCACAATTTCTCTCACTTTTGCCACTTCTACATATATTACACAAATACTACTTCCTTGGAATTTATGATAAATTTTAAATAACAGTATGTGTGTATAAGTAATTGAAAAACTCAGGCCTGCTGAAATTAGCTTGTTCCTGGATTGTACTGTGCTGGATTGGTGCTACACAGCTCTAACATTATTATTTCTGCGTAACATTGTTCCCTGAAACATATTTGTGAATATTTAAAAACATGTTCATTTCCTTAAGTTCAGTAGTTGCTTAATGTCTATCTCATTTCATCAACTAATTACTAAGTTAGAAAGATCTTGTCCCTTTCTTTTCTTTAATTCTCCAGCAGTATGCTCATGCTCTGCCTCTTGGGGGCAAAGACGGTAAGCCACCAAACTGAACACAGTCCATCAGCCACGTATTAGTGTTTGCCACATAATCTGGCAAGTAATTTTTGCAAGTTTGTTTTTTGCAACTATAGACATGGGTGGGGGGACATAGTAACTTCGTTGAGCCCCCAGTGGCCTATCTAGGGTTGCCAACCTCCAGGCTGTTTCAGGTTGGGAGGATGATGCAGAGGGGAGACTGAAACCCCTTCTCCACGAATAACAGGGTCCTGTTAAAAGATGAGCAAGGCATGCATAGGACATGAGGAGAACTCTTAACTAGACATGGGCATGAACGGAAAAAAACCCCAAACACCCTGTTCATCATTTGGTGCCATCTACGAACAATGAACAACGAACATGGACGAACATGAACTGTTCCCAGACAAGTTCATTGTTCATTGTTCGTTGTTCATTGTTCGTTGTTCATTGTTTGTTGTTCATTGTTCGTTGTTTGTGGGGGCCAGAACCCCCCACCCCAACCCCCCACTTAGCCCCCCTCTCCTCAAACCCACTTACCAGGCCCTTTAAAGATCCCTTTAGACTATCAGCTGGCAGGTGGCAGGGGGGGATTCCCCCTGCCGCCTGCCAGCTGATAGTTTAAATGACCCTTTCCTGCCACGTGCAAGGGGCAGGGCCCTTTAAACACCCCACAAACTGACCTTCCCAATGTCCAATACCCACCAAATTTGCAGGGGACATAATCCTCGCTGTCCTCTGAAGACCCCCCAAGTTTCACAGAGATTGCACCCCGGGAAAGGCATGATCCACGGGTCTCCCCGTTGGCTGTTATTTTCTCTTCACAGTGGCAAAAATGGGACTCTCTGCTGGAAGTACTTTGAAGGGTTAAAGCCAGAAGGAAAGCCAGAAGGAGTTCAGACAGAGTTCAGTCCCTCCTTGCCTCCGGTTGCCAAGGGGATTGATTGCAGCAGGTGCCAGACTGTCTGGCTTGCAGAACAGCTGCCAAAGGCAATGAAGGAGGCTTTTAATGACCACTTGTTCGTTTAGGATGGGGCCTCACAAACACCTTGTTCGAGAACAGCATATTAGGCTGTTTGTTGGTTTTTTCTGTTCGTAATGCTGTTCGTGCCCATGTCTACTCTTAACTCATGTGTGATTGTGTTATGACTGACTGGGTAATAATAATAATAATAACAGCAACATTTGATTTATATACTGCCCTTCAGGACAACTTAATGGCCACTCAGAGCAATTTACAAAGTGTGTTATTATCCCCACAACAATCACCCTGTGAGGTGGGTGGGGCTGAGAAAGCTCTGAGAGTGCTGTGACTGACCCAAGGTCACTCAGCTGGCTTTAAGTGGAGGAGTGGGGAATCAAACCTGATTCTCCAGATTAGAGTCCTATCGCTATTAACCACTACACTGAACTGGTAAGGATACTAGATACAACCTGTGTACTCCATAATGTGTGAATCTGCCCACATATGCCATTTGCATTCTGATAACCTGTGTTCCTATCACCTAAGTCTCATTCTGGCAACAGGCCACCTTATTTAATGTCCTTTTCCTTTGAGACAAATCTTGGCAAATGACCAGTGTCATCTTTTCCATACTCCTTGTCACCTGCCATTTTCGTGTGGGAGCTAATACTGAGGCACGCAATAGTTTTTGTTGAGAAATGATTCAGATGCGGGGAGGTTCCAGGTTTGGGGAAAAAGCAAGCAGATGTAGGCATAAGGTTAGGAAACACCTGGATATTTCAGGTGGAGCCTACAGAGTAGGGATATAGGGATGGTAAGGATCTCACCAGGCTCACCATCCTCTAAATCAACCATTTTCTTCAGCTGCTGAGGTCCACAGTTTTTGGAAGAGTGCACAGCCACTGGCCTAGGGTTGCCAACCTCCAGGCGGTTCAAAAATGCCTAAAGCTCATTCTTAGTGTTCCCATTTTGAACTAGGACCAACCATTCAAGATACAGATGGGAAAATTAAAAACTCTGAATGGCTATTGGATCTAGCAGTAATTGAGCTCTTTTCCTGGAAAGTTGAGCTGATAGCTAATGCACTCTGAAACCACCTAATATCTGGAATCCTACTCTTACTTCTTGGGTTAGCAAGATAATTGGTTAAGAATATTAAGAAATGCAGTAGCGCTGAGTCGTTTGAAATATATGGCTAACCCTTTGCAAAAAATGAAATGAAATCCTGCCCTCAAGTCATAGCTGATTTATAGTCCCCACTGGTGTGGTTTCCATGGCAAGAGGCTAACAGAGGTGGTTTGCCATTACCAACCTCTGCACCCCTGGTCTTCGTTGGAGGTCTCTCATCCAATTACTAACTGAGGCTGACCCTGCTTCGGAGATCTGATGAGATCAGGCTTCCCTGGGCTATCCAGGTCAGGGCAACTCTTTGCAACAGACCTCCAATTTATTGAATTTGACACACAACACGTATGTCAAGCCTCCCTCTATGGAGAGAGGTGTTTGTTTTCAGAAATAACTATCAACATGATCCTTGCATTGTAACTACTGTATTTGGCACACGTATAATAAGGCCATTATACATAATCTTTAAGCCTTCTGGAAAGCTATTTAGCCACTGATACAATTGGTAATTTCAATTTTGTACTATCAGTTAGTAAAAATTGCTGTACTACAGCTACAGCATATAAAAATAATCATATTTTCTAAGCAAAAATTCATATTTTTAGGAAATTATATTAAGTTTTTCTTTTTATAAATATAGCACAAACGTTGTTATATCTGTTTTAAAAATCTATAATTTGAAAGAAAGAAATCAGGAAGTAAAAAGTTTCTTAACATTTGTTTGAAATCTTATGTCTGATTAGAGCAATTAATTTCAGGTTCACTGTAAAATTTCAGTATATATTTTTAAAAGAAAAGAAAACAACACTTCTACTAAAAAGATTTACGAATGGCTCTCGGATACTGAAGATACAACATGAATATAATAAATATTTCCAATCTAGCATGTGAAATAGCATTTGGAAATAGTTTGACTCAATCTTCAAGCGCAGTTTTGAGGAACAAAATGATATTTCCTACCTGAGTTAATGTTGAGTAAATTTATGATAATTTTTTCTGAACTTTTTCTGAAAATTCTTTTACAAGCACACATAATATGGCTCATATAACTGAGTAGGACTTGAAAATTATGTTATCATTAACATTTGAAAAATAACTAATTTCAAACCTTCAGTTCTCTTACTAATTTGATGTGCAATTGTGGTTAAAATAAGAGACTTGTAGAAGAAAATAAACAGCCTGAAGAAACAGCCATAGCATGAGATGCTGAAAGTTAGGAATCAATGCTTCATTTCCCAAATCTTCAGCTAAAATTGCCAAGATAGGTCACATGAGTAACAAACAATTCAATGGCTGGGGGTGAGGTTGCCCAGAAGTCCCATTTTGGGGGTGGATAATATAGGAATAGAGATGGGCACAAACCAAAAGACAAACTAAAGTTCGTCATGAACCGGGCTGGGTTTTTGGTTTGCGAACCAGCGGTTCGTTGGAGCTCATTTCTGATGAACCATGACGAACTGCTATGATTTTTAGAGCGGTTCGTATGGTTCATTTTTGGTTCATCACTGCAAACAGCCTGGTGCCAATCAATCTGTTACCTAGGCAAAGGGGGAATGGGCTTTCTGCAGACCTTCTGCAGCCCCAGAAGTGACGAACCAATGAACCAAATGAACTGGTTCACGAACTGGGCAAATTCATGGCGGTTTGTGGTTTGTGAAACTCGACGAACCACGAACTGCAACAAACTGCCATTTTTCTGGTTCGTGGCTGCCTCTATATAGGAACCTAGTCTTACTATCCACTTCTAGAAAATGATGTCCCTTTAGAATATTTGCCAGTCAAGCTCTAAATGGTAACAAGAGCACATTCTAGAGTAGTAATACTGAGGAATACTCACAAGTTAGACATTCTTTACTCCTGAAAGTTTTGTGGAAACACAGTAATTTATTCATGTTCCCAATCTCAAACTTTCAAATCTAGCTCCTTTTTCTCATACTCCCCCACCAGCTCTACGCAGCTCTTCATTTTATAGTTCAAGTCTTCATCTCACTTGTTTTGTCTTTGCTCCTTACTGAAGTTACTTGGTATAAGATGTTTTGCACAGGTCTACTACTACTTTCCTGTGGCTACCCACCTTCCTCACCTGCCATCAACACAATCCACCTAACAGGGAAAAAAATATAAAGTAAAAAAAAAAAAGAGATGGGGGGCAGGATTTTCTTGATCTTGCTGGCGATGGAGGAAAAGCTGTATGGCTTGCCTCTCTAATACTCAAGCCTTTCCCAATTGGACTCCTAATGCCAATCATGATCATGTTAGTCAAGCATTATAAATAGGGTCACAAATCATTTGTGCATACTCACTCTGACTTCTGGGGACTGCAGTTCAATCCTGCAAATGTTGAGCATCTGCCCACATAATGAACGCCACCAGCTGCATAGAAACAGAGCAGCGGAAGTACTTGAAATGTAACTGATTTTCAGTGCTTTGAGTCCTGCTCATGATGACTGGGAATAAATGGAATCTTAGCAAGCCAGAGAATTGTGAGCATGCACTGTGCTGCATTTACAGGGTCAGCTGAGTTGCTGAATGATACAAACTGAGCAATGGTAACAGTATTCAAAACATTGCTCCTGTTTGATTGTGAACAAATTATTAATATGATCGTATGGGATGCTCACCATTAGATAAAATGGGCATTGTGAGTAAAGCAAGTTTGATTTACAAACATCTTATTTGCTAAAATTTGCTTACTTACTTTTAATTAACTTTGTTTTTATTTTTATAGTTAGTCATAAACTGTGTTTTTAAACATTGTTTTATCTGTTTTATGACTGTGTTTTATAAACTTAGTTATATTCATTTTATGACTGTTAGTTTATTCATATTGAGTTCTTGCAAGATAGAAAGGCAGCTAATAGAAGTTTTAAATAATAATAAAATCAAATCATCACTATTTTTCTTTCACAGAAATTATTGTCCATGGTTTGGAAAGATGGCTAGATGTTAATATTTCCTTTTATGCCAAGCTGAGAGAGACTAAGTGAATTTTCACAGACTATATTGGTTATTGGAGATACATGTGCAAGCAAGTATGCGCTCTCAGTGTCTCCAAGTAATCTAGAATGGCAGGTGCTGATGTAAGATCAGATACAATGCTCCTAAAAAAAGCAATCCTCATCTCCATTCAGTGGTGAACTGAAAAGGAAGTTAGAGTCAAGAAGAAATGGCTGGCTAAATAATTTGCATTGTTTTAAGCTCAACAAGTGAAACATAAAGCACTATTGCTAGCAATTCATGGCAGAAAGCCAGATTAAACCACAGCAAAATGACTTTTGTGGCAATTCTGAAGAGATGAGTGGAAAAGAGGAAATAGTGCAGGGAAGGGAAGGGGGTATAGGGAAAAGTGAAGTACTTCTCACAAGTCCTTTCAGGTTCACCTCCAGGCAACTGGGTCTGGTTCAGCAAGCACCACACAAGTGGGCCATAGGGGAGAGACTGCCTGTGGGGGGCAGAGTGTTAGGTAAAGACAGGGGACAGACAAAGGTGGGTAGGAAGGAGAGAAAGAAGTAGGAAAAGTGGGAGAAGGTATAGGGAAAGAAAAGGAAAAAGGACATGGCGGGGGAGGGGGAAACGAGACATTTCCTTCAAGTTCTTGTGGGACCTCCACTTGAAACATATATTTTTATTTTTATAATTGTTCCATCCTAACTGGACCCATGTACAGTCATTCCATTGGCTACCTATCAGTTACTAGGCTCAATTGAAGGTACTGGCTATCACAGACAAAGCACAGTCTTGGTCCGTCCTATCTACATGAGCACCTCTCTCCCTATGTTCCATCACTGCAGCTTCACTCATCTGAACAGGGCCTTCTGCAAGTGCCACCTGGCACATGGGCAAAATCAACAGCTGCCTATACAAGTGCATTCTCTGAGGTGGCCCCCACCTAACAGAATGGCCTATCTGAACAGGTTAGGAAAGCTCCCACTCTCCTGGCTTTCTGCAAACTATGCAAAACAAAATTATTCAAGAGGGCTTTTTACTCAGCTAGGAGGGCTACACTGTAAGGAAGTGGTCTCAAAGACTACATAAAGGGGTAGAGACTACATACTGTACTACTATGTACCAACTGCGGCTGTAAGTATGATCCTGCTGAGTAGTTTCTATATTGTTTCATATGTCAGCCTTGGAATTACTTATGCTGTGTTTCAGCATTTCTTCAGCTCTGTACTTCTGCTAGTTTTAAATCTCTGCAAATTTGCGTTTATGTACCCCATTACATTGTTTATTGAAACGTCGTTGAAATTGACTGTACTGATTCACACTGCATAATCGGCCTTGTCAGTGAGAAACGCTGACTATAAATAACCCAAATAAATAAAATTTTGCCTTTCAGCTTTCCTCCCCTCTTATTGGATTTCTTTTGCTTCTTATGGAGCAAGATTATGAAAGGTATTCTACCTCCCATAAGAAGCAGAGAAAGGTGAAATGCTAGATGATTTGCTAGGCTGATGGTTGATGGTTTTATTAAGATTTTGGATTTGGACAGTTGGCTGGATCAGGGTGTACAAGTGCACTGACAGAGCTCTGTGCCATCTATCACACACCTCTTACACATCTCCAACCTGAATGGAATCTCTTTAAAATTCAGTAGAGGTATAAAATACAGTAAATTTATATTTTATCCTGACAAGTGTAGAAAAGGTATTTTGAATAGCTTCACATCTATATTCTTGTAAGTGAATGTTAACCACATTCATTGCTTTGGCCTAGAGGGCAAGTTTGCGTCAGGCAATCAAATGTTTGGACAGAGGGGAATGCTGTTTATGTTGGGCTGTATCCAGAATATTGTGCTGCAAACAGGACTAGGAGCTCAAGAGAGGTAGAAAAGCTTTACCCCTAAGTAAGAGGATTATTACACTGTCGGATCCCTTATAGTGACTTCACACACACACACACATACACACACAGAGGGGTCAAGAGCTGGAGGAACTCATTAGCATAATTCATTAGCATTGCTCATTAGCATATGTCACACCCCTTGCCATTGAAGGAAGTGGTTCATTGGCATAACTGATTTGCATAGGTGTGGATCCCTGACATCACCTATCCTGGCTGTTTTGAACCCAATCCTGGCCATTCAGGGCCGGAATTGGGCCCAAAATGGCAAAAAGGGGCTGAAAATGGCCGAAAAGGGGGCCAAAATGGTCAGGAACAGGCCGCTGTTGAGTGGGAGAGTGATCCACCACCCATCAGAGGCCCAATCCAGGCCATTTCGGCCACAATCCAGGCTGAAACAAACCGAAAATGGCTGAGAGTCAACTGGGCAGTGCCACCTGACATGTGACCTTTTTGGGGAACTGCTGGAACTGTGTTCCAGCGCGTTCCCCCTCGAAATGAGCCCTGCACACACACGTGTAATATCTAGCACCAATTTCCATATTCAACAAGTGGACCTACTGGCCTCTTCAATCCATCAAATGTGGTTATTATTATTTTTTTTAAAACCCTCTGAGTTGTGGTTCTTGAATGGGGAGGCGTCTGATGTTCTTACAGTAGACGGTGTGGTAGAAAGTTCCCATTAGGAAGCAGCTGAGCTGCAGATAACATAGAGTGTAGCCTGGCTTCAAGGGTATCTCAACATTAAAAGGTTGCATCATTTTTATACTTACAAAAGAACTGTAGTTTGATAAGGATGCCAAGAATTCTGTCATACAGTTATGAGTGCCTGTTTTATTAAGCTATTTATTGGTGATCAGTTTCAAATGGGCGTGCTTATCAATCATATATATGAGGCAACTTGTACAGACATACAAGAGAGCTGTTTTTAATTCTGGGAAGGCCTGATGAAAATCTGCCAATGCTATATCTCTTTTGGCACTTAATCGCTATAAGATTAGAATGAAATTTTCACTGTGAAAAATCAGAGTGTGACTTATATCTAAGTAAACACACATAGGATCAGGCTGCAGATGTAGGAAAGGAAGGGAGGAATCCATCATTTTGTCCTTCTTTACACCCTTGGCTATGCTGAAAAAAGAATAGTGAAATATTAAAGAGATATAATTTGCAGTATGTGATCTTGAGCCCCTGCCCCAATATACAATGTTGATTACATGCAATATTTCCTCCCATTTTCCATTAACATTTCTTGTAGGTTACAGTGGCAAGAGGATAAGCTGCAAAGCCCATTTGCAATTCAAGCATGGTTAAAGTCCTCCTGCGAAGTCATGTCTAAGTACTTGGGAAATACAGTCCCATCTGTGTGTTGACTATAGGAAAACATTGATTTTCTAATATCGACCTCTGTCACTGAGACATTCTGAAATAATTCCATAGAGAAATTCTAGCAACACATATATTCATCACAGCTTGACAAATGCTAGTAATATTTGTCAGATTGCTTGTGATCAATGTTAAATATTATTTCAATAAATTTTCTAGACAAATTAGCTTTTTCTTATCTCACTGATTTCACAGGACTAAATACAATCAAGTAAATATTTGGAAACTGTTTACATATTTCATTCAGATACACCAGGAGATAGAATAAGCATAGGGAGAGGTAGGACAAGGGAAGACTTTGTTCCCTTGTTTTAGCAATAGGAGTCTCCCCCGCTACTTGCAATAACAATGTACTCATCAATATCACAGTACCAGTAAGGGAGTAGTATGTGAGGGTACTTTGAGGCATTGTGAGTGACTCATGTAAACAGGGGGTGTGACTTCCCAGGCAGTGCGCAACATCATAAATGCTGCAGACCTCTAGAATCATCACTAATGTGCTTTCAGAAAGTCATCATAAAAGGTGCACATAGTTATTTAGACTTATGTGGGGCAGAGTTAATTTTGTCCCACTTGAATTTGCATGACAATAGAGGTTAACAACACAAAAGCAAAGGGCAGGACTAGAATGAAATTATCTGAACATTTCATTTATACTACAGGACACGTTAGAGACATATTGTTAAGTGGTTGTCTTGCTAATATGGATTTTGTACACTGGGAAAACTCATCTAAGTCAATTGGAGCATTTTTTTAAATAACTCTTAAGACCTGGATTATCTATCGGTGGGCATCTGAATTTAGAGCAAGAGAGTTCATTGGAACTCAAAATACTATGTTTTGATCTTTCAGTGTGGAATATATTTAGAATCAGTGTCAAGTGTCTCTTTTTACAAATCTTTATCTAACTTTGATTCTCATAAACAGTGCTGAAGACTAATGCAAATAGTTCAGATTGCAAGGATATTTAAATGATGAAAAAGCTATCTATTTATCGAAATAAATAAATCTCTCCTTCCTTGCACTATTTGGAAATGTATAGGTCAGCATGGATATGCTGAAAGCGAGTCTGTTTCTATTTTGGCAAGAGAATTGCTCTTCAGTTGCTGAAGTCACTGATCTTAAGCACAGCTTCAGATAAACAAAAAGGTCCCGTCCTTAGCCAAAAAGATCAGAATATCCAGCCAGTGCACTCCTCAGCCTAGGCTGGAAGGAGCCACTATGCACACATATTTTAAAGACAAAAATCAAGACAAAATAAGGACCGTGGTTTACTGGAGTAGGCAGTGGAAAACAGGGATTGTCCTTGACAGGTCCAGTTGGAACGTGAGTTTTGTGTTACAGCATCTTTACACAGTTCTGGGGCATGCATAAAGATGCCAAAAAAGTTAATTTGGCAACAGTGGCTCTTTCTGTCATAAGGTCTGTTATGAAAAGATTGGATGTACAGAACCTATGAGTGTACAGCTTGCATTCATGTGGTCTATGTGAAGAAGCACCAAATCAACACATGGGGAATGTGGAAGTGGGGCCAATAAGCATTATACTGACCTCCACCTTCCTGTCAATATGATGGATTCAACAACAGGCAGTTACGGTTGACTAACAGCTTGCATCTGAAAAAGTAAGCTGTGACTCAGGGAAACTCATGCTGGACTAAATATTGTTATCATTTAGAGTGCCATTGGACTTCAGTTTTTTTTCAAACTAGTTGGACCAATATGACATACTAGACCAGGAGTTTGTTACCAAAACAGGCACTAGTCCAAGAGCTGTTTTCCTGATTTATGTACTGTAATGAGGAATTCTGTTTGGATGTAATTCCATTAAAAGTTTATTCTGTTCTTATAAAAACTTTTAGATTTCTTTCATATTACTTTCCAAGTCAGTAAGATCTCAGCACAATCAATCAATATCCACTTTAACCTATTTAACTTTCTGTTCTGGAAATGGATATTTTCCAAATGAGAATTGTGTCTACATTTTGTTTATTCATGGAAGACTAATTTTGGTTAAAAAGCAGAGAATATTTTTGAGTTATTTCTCTGTTTATACAAACTAACAAACTAACAGCAACATCAGCAGAATGTAAGCAAGAACTTGCTGAATCAGTAGAAAAATCTAACAGGGGAAGTCAGAACTATATAACAAGGATATGGGATTGCTACTGTAACAAAGCTGACCCCCTCAGAAGAAATTCCATAGGAAAGCAAAATAATTGTCACTGGTTTTGCCATTTCTAAAACATGATGGGTTTTATTATTTAAGACATTTTCATTGAGTACTTTTCCCCCTTATGGTGCGGTAGTATGTTAACTTTTCATTTTAGTTAAACAGTTGCAGCGCTATTTGAGACACTTTTACAGAGAAATAAGCCCCACTAAGTCAAATGGAAGTTATCAATGGGAATAATTAGAGTCAAACCAGATGAGATGCTTCAAGATTTAGAAACAGATCTCCAGTTTGTTTTTTCTTACTAAATAGTAATTGTGGGGACCCCAATTCAGATTGGATCTATGGCCTATGGGACAGGGAAGGAAGGAACTCCCCATGCACACACATGTCTCATTTTCCTGAGTTCAAATACTAGCCCTTTCCATAGTTGCTATTTGTCTCATTGTGGGGAAACGTGCAATCAACAAGTATGTTTCCCCCAATGGAATGTTAAAGATTAGGACAATAGTTAAACACTCCTTCCTCTGCAAGATGTCTCTGAAACAAATCAGGGCCCTTTGTGAATGGAATTAAGGGCCTTGGTGTATTCAGATGTACAATAGATGACAACTAGTCCCATGAGCATTGGCTGCAATTCTAGCTTACCCAAGTGTCCGGAGCAGGCCTCTCCTGCCCCGGACTGGGCCCGCCCGTACACCCCGCCAGGACCCCCAGGGCCCGCCCGCCACCCGCAACACCCCCGCCAGTGACCCCCACTCACCGAGGGACCCCCGACGACGGGCCTGAAGAGGGGCTTGGGCCAAAGGCTCCCCGACGCGCTGCCGCCGGGGCGGGCGGGCCCGCCGCCGCAGAAGAGGCTGCCGGAGCTCGTGCGGGAAGGCCCGCCAACGGCAGCGGCGCAACCGGGGCCAGCCCAGACACCCGGCGCGCCAGCGGCGGCAGGGCCGCAAGCCAGGAGCAGCACGGCGCGGCCGGCGTCGCTGCCGCCGCCGCAGCTGCCCTGGGCGGTGGCCCGAGGGCGAGCGCGGCTGAACGCTGGCAGGGGGAGGGCCTGGAAGGAGAGGCCGGGGGGTGGGTCGCCCAACGAGCCATCCCAATCCGAGATTGGCTGGACGGCTCCTGGGAGGGCTCCCCAGTCTAAGGAGCCGGCGAGGGCGGGGTGGCACAGGCAGGGGATTGGCTGGAGACAGGAGGAGGAAGAACAAGTCCCAGAGGGAAGGGCAGGCACCAAGGGGAAGATGGAAGGGCGCCTGACCCAATGGGGATGGGGAAGCCAGGCACACAGGCAGGGGATGGCAGGATCGGGGGAGGGGATTGGTGCAGGAGCCAGGGGTGGGACCAGGGGGAACTATAAGAGGGAAGCTCCCGGGGATGCCAGGAAGGAAAAAGCTGACTGGAGGACAGACCAGAGAGAGTGAGAGACTCCAGGGCAGCAGGGGGGGAAGCAGACCCTGGTGCATTAACCACTGCCCCCACCCAGTCTGAGGCGGAGGGAGCTCCCTCGGCCACCCCCTGGTGACAACCCAAAGGACGGCTGGACGAGGGGAGGGCGCGGGTGGCAGGGCGGGGCCTCACACCAAGCTTGGATTTATATCCTGCAGTGAACCCCTTCAATCCAATTGTTCCATTGGATTTTCACTAGTATTAAAAAAAAAACATTAAATTAAATTAATTTATTTAAAACATTTACTAGTCACCTTTCTACTTTTCATGAACATAAGGTGGCTTACAATATAAATAAAATAATAAAATAAACAGCCAATGAACATAAACACATAATTAAAAGCAGTCTTAAATTTAAAAAGTCCAAGTTTATATATTTAAAGGCAAATATGGTTGTCTGAAACCCGCCCTTCTGTTGAAAATGAGCTGAACACAAAGATGCCATGACCACAGACTCACCTGAGGGCTCAGTCTGCAGCCTGCTGGTGGGGGGGGCGTGGAGGGGCATGGGGATGGTGGCCACCATTACTCGGGACCTGGTGGCCTGGCAGAAGGGACAAGCCGTGGAGCCAGCTGGGCCACCAACACTTGGCTCCTGAACTGGCCGGCTGGCAGGTGGGTCAGTCAATGCTCGGACCTGCACCGTATGTGCACCAAGGCTGTAAACAGTAAAGTTGTGGCCTTTTAAATCCCAACAAGTCATCTGTATCTTCTGTTGCCTTTCCCATGCCCCTCCTCCCCTTTTGAACCTGGGCTTGCAAATCTCAGAGATGATTTCAAATGTCAAACCATTTTGTATATTATGCAACAATTTGCATAATTAAGGAGCATTCTTTGTTTGTTAAAAATGTACCAGTTAGAGATAATTGCTTCCATAGCCAACAATGAAGACACAATACTGGCAAATTATGAGCCACAACTATATTAAACAAACCTTAACTGATCTGCAATGGAATAATTATTTAACTGGCCACCTTCCCATTTACCAGCTTCCTGCCTTGGGCAAGGACGAGATGTTCTCAAAGTAGTCGACCAGTCGTTAAGACTGGTCTTAAAACACTACAATGGTATACTGAACTGGCCTTTGCCACATTATCAGATTTAGGAGTCTAACAGTGCAATCCTAAAAAGAGTTACTCCCTTTTAAGTCCATTGATTTCAGTGGGCTTAAATTGGAGTTACTCTGCTTCAGATTGCACTGAAAGTGGCCCAAGAGTGTTTCTATCCCAGATCCCTTCAAGCAGCTAAGATATAAGAGATTGTTTTTGTAATAATTGCGAGAACCAGTGTAGTATAGTAGTTAGCATATTGGACTAGGATCTGGGAGAATCAGGTTCAAATCCCCACCCTACCATGAAAGCAGGCTGGGTAACCTTAGACCGGTAACATATGCTCAATATATGTTTTCACAGAGTTATTGTGAGAACAAAATGGAGAACAGCTGAACAATGTAAGCCTTTTTACATCCTCATTGGAGAGAAAGGCAGGGTATAAATGAAGTAAATAAAATTAAAATAAGTAACTTGTGCTGCTTGTCCTTTGAATTTTCCTCCACAAAGGATTCGGTTTTGTTTTCTGGGCCATGTCGGACGCTCCTCTTCGCAGGTCCGAGAGGAAGCGCCCGAGCAGCCTGACCGGGCGGCTGATCTGCAAAGATTAGCCCCCAGGACTCCCAGGGAGGGAGTCAGGGTCCAGGACGCTGCGGGAAGAGCCCCCTGGAAAATCGATGCAGGGGGTAAATTGCCCGTTTGTCCTCATGGAGGCCGGCAGACGTGCGCGGCACCCTGCGTGCTGCCGGGCCACGGAAAATGGCAAAGAACAGGACTAGGCAGAAGCCTGTAAGTAAGCGAATCCCTTCTGTTATTACAAGCGTATGCGAAGGAGTGGTGGGATCTGAAGTTAAGAAGACTCGGATTTCTTCCCCCTCGCTGAGTTTCAGAAGGTTAGCGGTTCCCCCCCCCCCCTAAAATGGCAGCGAAAAAGCAGAGTCCCGCTTTGGGCAAGTCAATCTCGGCTGCCCTGCAGGGAAAAGGGGAGTCGCTCGAGGATTTGGTGAAAAGGTCGGTCATCGAAGCCATAAAACCCTTTGTTGACAAGCTGAATGAAACAGATCAAAGGGTGGGCTTAATTGAGAGCGATGTGAAAGCCATCAAGGAAGTAGCGGGGGGGGCAGAGAAGTCTGCTCGGGAAAATGCGTCACTCATGAGAGCAACGAACAAGGAGCTAAAGCTGGTGGAAAACCAGCTGATCGGGCTGCAAGTGGAACGAACACAGACTATTTTGCGTCTCCAGAATGTTAAAGAGGAGGAAAACGAGGATCTAAGGGAGCTTGCCTCGGAATTATTGGCGACACCCGCGAGGGCAACTAAGGAAGAGGTAAAAAGCGCCATTTTGGAAGTCCGTCGGGCTTCTTCAAAATATGCAATGAAGTGGCAGCTGCCTCGCGAGATTTTTATTGAGTTTTCATCTAGGAGGGTCCGGGACACTATCCTATTTAACTCATATAATGCGGACTTGGACTTTCTGGGAAACAAAGTCAAGATACTGAAGGACGTTCCATTTCTAGTTCGGAAAAGAAGATTTAAGTATAAAAAGCTCGCAGCTCTCCTGAGGGAGCGTGGGATAAAGTATAAATGGCTATTTCCGGAAGGAATTTGGTTTAATTATAAAGATCAAGCTTACAAGATAAATTCAGAAGATCAGCTAAGGGATTTTGTGGACAAAAATCAAGAATTTGGGCAAGACACCAAGCAAAAAGAAGAAGATCTGAAGCCTGAAGGGAGGGGGGAGGCAACGAGCGCAGCGGCTGTAGCTGCTCAGAGAGAATTGCGTCCGAGGCCTGGGGGGGGGAAGAAGATTTAATTTGGGCTGTAATCTGTATTTTGTAAGGTCAACCAGTCCATCATTACTTTATGAAGGTTTAAATTTTTAATTATGGCAGTATGAAGGGAAAGCATTGTAGTGTAGTGTTACCCCCCCCCTTTCCCAGTCTTCCTTCCCTTTTTCTTTCTTCTTCCCTTTTTCCCCTTCCCTTGTACTTTTGTAGTTTTTTTTCTGTAGGTTTCTGTCTTAGATATTAAAAAATAAAAAAAAATTGCAAAAAAAAAAAAGAATTTTCCTCCACAAAAATGTTCATGGATAAAAGGGTAGATAGCCAGTACTGTGTAGTGGTTAGAGTATTAGACTAGGATCTAACTTAGGTCCAAATTCCCACTCTGCCAGGAAATGTGTTAGGTGACCTTGGGCCAGTCACATTCTCATAGCCTAACCTATCATTGTGAGGATAAAATTCAAAAAGAGGAAAGCAATATAAGCCATTTGGGTCCTCATTGTGAGAAAAGGCAGGATATAAATTGTTAAAAAAAAACTTACTTGACTTTTTGTCACGCTGTTAACAGCTTCTTTCACCAACCTGAAGCTTTAGATCCTCTTTTTTCCATATGTGCCAGACCAGGCAATTTGTCCTGTACCTGTCAACCAGTGACTTAACTACAGTGATCCAGGCAACGGTCATCTTTAGACTAGATTACTGCAACTTGCTCTATGCGGGGCTGCCCTTGAGCCTGATCTGGAGATTACAGCTGGTACAAAATGCAGCCCCGCGGGTTATTGTGAGAGTGCCAAGTGGGGCACATATAACACCGATATTATGCGAGCTGCATTGGTTGCCAGTGGAGCACCAGATCAGATTCAAGGTTTTGGTACTGACCTATAAGGCCCTATGTGGACTGGGACCAGCATATTTGCAGGACTGTCTCTCCCCATATATTCCTTGGAGGACACTCCAATCAGGGGACAAACAGCTGTTGGTGGTCCCTGGTCCCAAGGAGGCCCGCTTAGCCTCGACCAGAGCCAGGGCCTTCTCGGTCCTGGCTCCCGTCTGGTGGAATGCTCTGTCTACTGAGACCAGGGCCCAGCAAGACCTACTATCTTTTTGCCAGGCCTGTAAGACAGAGCTGTTCCACCAGGCACATGGCTGAGGTCTGGGCCTCTGCCAGCCTGAAACAACAAGGGGTGTATAAAATCTAACCCTCCCTGTGAAGGCTGTCCACCATCCTGTTTTAATTTGTAAGGCTGATTGCTGGATAATTAGAAATATGTTTTTATTTTAATTATGTTTTAAAATGTTTTATGGAAATGGAATTTTACTGTATTTTAATGGGTTGCAATCCACCCTGAGCCTGCTTGCGGGGAGGGTGGAATAGAAATGTGAAATAAAATAATTAATAAATATATTTTTTTTAAAAAATAAACAGGCTTCTTCCAGCCAATCAAGGATCACATGGGCAGCAGGATGTTATTTCATCACTATACTGGTCAGATTTGACTATGTGGTAATATCATGAAGCCAAAAGAGAGAGAAGGTCGTTCATCTTGCCCCAATCCTGAGTTGGTTTCACCCTGTTCCACAGCCTTCCCCAAATCAGCAAAACGAGAGACTGCACTTCATGGTGTGTGTTTGTGTGAAGATTTTTACAAAATGTTTCCTTTCTTTTGCAACTCAGGCTAAGACTAACATACCATACCATTTACTGTTGAGTCACTTAAGACAAAAGGCTTTCTGCAGCAGTTGCCAAGAACGTTGATTTCACATCATGTGATGAATGGTAGAGGTGTGTTGCCTTTTCTAAGGAGAGAGATCAATAATATAAAGTACAAAAGAAGTGGGTTAATTGCATTAAGCATTACAGCATTGTTTAATGGGAACATTTAGGATGTGGGATAAGCTTCTGCAGCTTGTAGAGTCCATTTGGGGGTGGCCTTGAGAGCCTTGGGTCACCTCCTGAATGGTAACACAAGCGCAAGAGCTTCCCTGTTTCTTTTCTGAATGAAGAACAGAGCCAGCTCCCTCCAGTGCACTGAATGAAAATACAGAAAGAGAGATTTATCATATTTCTTAGGGATGAAAAGCATCTTTTCTAAAGCTTCTCTTTTTACTGTGATTTATAATTTTACAACATCAATATCTCATCTAATAAATTCAGGAGAATTACTCCAGGAATATAAAAATATAGTACAAGCTAATGTGAGTGACATTTATTCTAGCGAATTACTTATTGTATTTAACTGAAGAAAGAAAGCTGTACAAGGCGAGAAAATTAAAGGGGAGAAGTACTTTTTATTGCTTCTCCATTTGTACTGTTGCAGGTGGGAAAGTGGATTTCCTGGTTGCGAAACTCCCTTCAACTAAGGGTTCCCGGAAAGTACACTAGTAACTGGCTGCCACCACTCAAGGATCTTCTGAGAACATCTAGGCTGACCTACTGAGAAGGGGCCTTTCCAGAGCAGTGCTAGCACAATACCAAAGTAATAGGGGGAACCCTGAAAAAATACCTAATAGCAACTATGTAGAGTATGGGCTATCTAGTAGGTAGGGAACAGATTCAGAGAAATATCCCAGAGAAATATATTGTACTAAAAGAAACCACAGGGGGAAAAGACTATTTTTATAAAGAGAAGGCTTGTTATAGAAACAGTGGGAAGAATGGTGGTTGGATTCAAAAGGGATAGGACAGGAGACAAAATACAACAACAGGGAAGAGCACAATATCACACAACCCACAGCCTCTCAAATAAAAGCAGTAAGTTGGTCTAAATATGTTTTACTTAGATTGTAGCAGGTTCTTCAGAGCATGTGCAGACTTATTTGCAGTACCATGACAGTGATGTGGTGGTTAAGAGCAACAGGACTGTAATCTGGAGAATCGGGTTTGATTCCCCACTCCTCCGCTTGAAGCCAGCTGAGTGACCTTGGGTCAGTCACCGGCTTCTTGCAGTTCTCTCAGCCCCACCCACCTCACAAGGAGATTGTCATGAGGATAATAATAACACACTTTGTAAACCGTTCTGAGTGGGTGCTACGTTGTCCTGAAGGATGATATATAAATCAAACGTTGTTGTTGTTATAGTGTGGTGTAGTGTCAGACCAGGATCTGGAAGAACCAGGTTCAAATACTCACTCTACCATAATCAAAAAGAGTCCAGTAGCACCTTTAAGACTAACCAATTTTATTGTAGCATAAGCTTTCGAGAATCAAGTTCTCTTCGTCAGATGCCTGATACAGTATCTGTATCAGGCATCTGACGAAGAGAACTTGATTCTCGAAAGCTTATGCTACAATAAAATTGGTTAGTCTTAAAGGTGCTACTGGACTCTTTTTGATTTTGCTACCACAGACTAACACGGCTAACTCCTCTGCATCTATCACTCTACCATGGAACCATGCTGGGTGACCTTGGGCCAGTCACATACTCTCAGCCTAAACTGCCTCACAGGGTGGTTGTGAGGATAAAATGGAGGAGAGGAGAATGATGTAAGCTATTTTGGTTCCCCATTGGGGAGAAAGGTGGAGTATGAATAAAATTTTAAAAATGTTGTGAATAATTTTGCTCTAAAGTGACACAATGGTGACAGGGGGCTTCTTGTGACAAAAGAATATTAAAAAACAGCAAGTATACAAATAGACACATTGGTCTGCAGGCAGCTTCCAGAAACAAAAGTTGTGTAATGCCTTTTAGTAAAAAGGTAAAGGTAGTTCTGTGTGCAAGCACTGAGCCATTACTGACCCATGGGGGGATATCGCATCACTACGTTTTCTTGGAAGACTTTTTGCTATGGGGTGGTTTGCCATTGCCTTCCCCCAGGAAACTGGGTACTCATTTTACTGACCTCGGAAGGATAGAAGGCTTTGAGCCGGCGACCTGAACCCAGTTTCCATTAGGATCGAACTCAGGTCGTGACTCGTGAGCAAAGCTTAGGCTGCAGTACAGCCAACCAAAATATCACAAAGTGGCCAGCACACTTTCATATTCTTAAGAACTGTTCATCAGGCAGGATGTTCAGAAGAAAAAAAACAAAAAGAAAATAGGGGTGGGGGGAGTTATCTTGAGACATAGTGGCAAATTTTCTCAACAGATAATAACTGTTACAAGAAGGTACGCAGACAGCTGTTGTGCCCATCGGAACTCAGATGGGGAGATCACTCTCAGATGAATGAAGGGGACATGCATGTGTGAAAGAAAAAGAAACAACAGATTTGAATTTGGAACACAGAGAAAGAAGCAGAGAGCGAGCGAGCTGCGAATTAGCTGAAATAACCTTGACAGTGTAGGATCTTTCTCTCTCTCTCTCTGGAGATCTGATGTGGGATAGCAGACAAGCTGTCCTCTAAAAGTAACTCTTTGCCACCACCTAACTCAGTTTGCACATCTATAACTATAGCACTTTCCAAGTTTCCAATACTCTTTTATCCAAAGGGAATCTAGCTGGGTAGCACAGCCTCTGGAACAACACCTGTTCGGAGGTACAGGGCACAGGTGGATCCAGACTAAACTGGCAATTTCTGTCTATTCCTCCATCCTGCTGCTGATCCCCTCAAGTCATTCCTCAGGCCCCCCTTCAAGGAATAGCATTTCATGAAGATCAGAGGGCTGCAGTGGGTGTGGGAAGGTAGGACATTTCCAAGCCCATGTATCTTCTTTTCTCCTCCCAGCCTTATTTATGCAGATTAGGATTTTCCTGCATTCTCCAATTTACTGGTTCCAAGTTTACCTTTATATTTGATCTTATTTGAGACAGCCTTATTCATTCCAAATATCCTATAATTCATTTGCTGGAAACTGCAAAATCCATCTAATTTTATATAGAACATCTTAGTTTTTAAATAATCTACAATTAGAGCAAAAGTGCTTTCAGGTACAGGCCTCCAGCTTGCAGTTATTTCTAGGAAAGGACAACAGGTATGGATGTCATACATGTACTTTTGCTAGCATGCATCTGCCAGGAAATCCAGGGTTTTTCCTGGAAATGACTTTACAATGCAATTCTTTACACCCTTACTTGGAATTAAGTCCCATCTAACTAAGAGAAAATATGAATACACTTCAGCTTTGAGGGAACTAAAGCTCAGACACCAGCCCCTGCAACCAGCAGTCAGTATAAAGCCATTTATCCCTGTATTGCTGTCAGGCACTCCCAGATATGATAGGGGTTGCTGCCAGTCAGTTGGTCTGTCTAATAGGGAATCTAGGCATGCCTTTGAAAAATGTATTATTTCCAAGATTGCCACAACTCTTAAAAAATCTGATTTTTTGGATAAGGAATTATTCATGTAGCATTCTTTGTTTTTTGTATGGAATTTCATAGAGCTTGGCATTGGATACTGTAGGCATGTGAGAGGCAGAGACAGAGAGTAAATTATCTTCCATAAAGCAGCCTTACCTTCCTTTCAACTGGGAGAGGTGGGGGAGAAAAGAAGAAGAGATTTCTCCTACATGGCACTGTTTATTCCTTTATTGTCAATTCCTCTCATCATTCCATGCATAAAAGGAGAATGTGGTACAAGACTGTCCAAGCAAAAGGGCTCTTTGTACCCCTCTTCCCAAGTAGAGGGGCAGCCAGCAACTGAGAAGCAGATTAAAAATATCTGCAACAAAATGGATGCTTATTGGCTTACTTGACATCACTAACCTTCATTAGAAAACAAAAGGACATACACGCTATTTGGAGAGTCAGAAAAGTTTGGAAACTAGCAACCCTAACTGGAAGAGAGCTGCTGTAGCACAGTAGTTAAGTGATTGGGTTGCAAATCAGCACTCTTCTGGTTCAAATCCGCCTACTGCCATGAGCTTGGTAGGTGGCCTTGGGTAAGCCACTCCTCTCAGTCCCAGCTCCCCAGCTGTATTGTGGGGATAATAATCACACTCAGGGCTGGATCTAGGGTTGCTGGCGCCCAGGGCAACCCAAGTCTGCCCCCCCCCGAGCACTGTGCTTGCGCGCACCCCCTCTGGTGGCGCCAGAGGCAGACTACCCCCCTGCCCCCCGTCAATTCGGCCCTGATAACACTGACATGTTCACTGTTCTGAGTGGGGCACTAATCTGTCCAGAAGAGCGGCATATAAATACAGTTATTATAAATGTACAAACGTTTGATATCTTTGTTTCTGTATGAAAGTATAACAGCTGGGACTAACAATTCTATGCCATAATAGCCATCTTCTCATTAATATTTATTAAATAAAAATAGATATATTGTTATTCATTATGCTAAATTGTTGCTGGATTGAATTTTTCTGCACCAATTTACACTTAAATGCTCTGCTGTATTTGGTTTTAGAAAAAAAGTATATCCAAAAAAGTCCAGAGAGATATAAAGGAAAGCATATTTAGAAGAAAAGCAAGTGGTACCTAGCCTTTGGGTGGGGGGCGGGGTGTAATCTGAGATGATTTTTAAAAATATCTTAAACAGGAAATTAGCTGCAGGTGCAATATTAAGAGACTGTTTGGAACTTGGGGTTTTCTAAGGTCAAAATTATTCATCTTTAGTTTAGAAATGTACATCTCACTTTTGTTAATTTCTGTCTCCTCACATCTGTTTCTCAGCACAATCCTAAGGGAGGGTGAAAGTGCTTAGGGAGCCAACTAGCCTGACAGCTGATGCATCTGGCAGTTTCGTCATCATAAATCCCAGTTAAGTTGGCAGAGCTCATTGGTGGCACCCCACCAGAGTTTCACAATGGTGGGTGGCTGCCATGGGCTGGTGTTGGTGGACCTTGAGCCTAAACCCCTGTGCCAGTGTGTGGGGTGGGGCAAGGGGCTGGGCAGGAGTTAGTTGGCTCCATGAACTGCTCCAGGCTTCAGAATACTCAAAACAGCAGCAGAAAATTACACTATGAAAGAAAGATGGCGTAGCCCATGGAATGAGAAAACTTGACATGCACAGCCGAACAGCTCAGAGGAGCATAGGATGCTGACTAAAGCTGGGACCAATCCATTTGTGGCCCAGCAGTAGCCAAGCCACCTCCTGGGCACCCAATCACTACTCCCCACCCTACACAACCTCCAGCCAGAGAGCACATGGACTTGGTAAGTAGAGGTGTGGCATGAGCCCTTTGCCATGGAAACTTAGATGACGAGGCACCTTGTTGGTAGGGAAAGCACAGAACAGGCACTTTGCAAAATTGGAGGAGTGCTTTGCACTCATACACCGGGCAGCGGGGGAGGGGGCAAAGTCCAGACTGTCTAATTAACATCTCACATTCCAGAACTCTGACAGGAACCTCTTCTCCGGAGTTTTGCCTCAAGGGGACGAGGACTCACTAACAGGTAAGAAGGAGCTGGAGATCCTGCTGTCCCAGCTCACTCACCCACAGCTGTCTCCCTCGTTGCCCTTGCACATGAGCTGGTGCCTCCCTGCAAATGCTGGCCTTCAGAGTCAAGGCTGGCAGCATGGAGAGGAAGACTGAACCTGCTCTCTAGGCACCGCAGCCCATGCCTGACAAAGAGGGAGCCATCCAGGCAACTGTGTTTGAAAGAGCTGCCTTGGAGGGGGGGTAGGGGATGTTTGCAGCTCATGACAAGGCTGCCTGAAGACTGCCTTGACTGAACTCCCCACCCCCACCCCGCTTGGGGCAGAGATCAGAGCATGGCCATGGATCAGGGTGTCTGGGTGCCAACTCTCCAAGCTCCCCTGGCCAAGCAACCTTTGCACTCGTTTTCATGCAGGAACACAGTAAGCTAACACAGTTGAGTGCTTCCTGGCTGGCTGGGTAAGAGTGGTTTGGATGCTCATTGCCTCTGCCTCAATGGCATTTCCAACATCCCCTCCCATGGGGGCCTTGAGCCCTCCTGAGGTGCAGCAGACTCGGCCTTACCATTGTTGCACATCTCTTTTTTACTTCGGACAGATGACAATTCAACTGGGAGACATGGGTGCATGGCCGTCACAGTCTCTGGTAATCCTGTCAGTCTGCATCTCCAGCCCATCTCCAAAAGCATTTTCCAAGACAGCTTGGAAGCAGCACAAAGGCCAGCTCAACCTGCCTCCAAAAGACTCCTGGAGCAGTACACACACTCACAGTTACCACCCCAGATGAAGGGAGTTGTCAACCTGTGCCCAGACATCCTCTTTACATGTGGCAGTTCGATAAAGTCTGTGTAGTATCATAATTCTCTCCCCGTCCATTTGCTTGCCTGTGGATGACAGTAGCTCCACATCCCTCCCTGCCCCAACTCCCCTCAATCTGTCACTTCCCCCATAGGGCCACTCCCTTACACATCCCTCCGGGCTGGTACGGATGGGGTGGCTCCAGAAGATGTTCCAGGTGGCAATGGACCTCTGTTTTGTTCTGCTGTAGAACAGAGCCAGAGGCCACACTTAGCTTCCCACCTACCTCCTTTCTTCCCCCTCAGACACCCTGCAGGGAGCAGGGTGGGACTGGGAGGGTCATCCGTGCATGTCTCCCACTGCACTGCTGGCATTTGATAAGTTAGGCAGATGCTTGGCACATAGGGAGGATCAGGGGTTCATGGCTGGCTGCCACTTTTGCAAATGTGTGTGTGTGTGGGGGGGGTGTCTTGTAGGGTGGCTGCCACTCAAAAGGATGGCTCTCTGGGGCAGCTCATTGGCTCAGCCAGCCTGCTCCCCCTTTTGCTGTTTGGAGGGGGGATCAAACTCTTGGCTTTAGTGTGTCTCTTCCCTTTGCCCCATAGGGGTTGCTCTGGGAGCCCCAGGCTTGCTATTCCAGTGCCTTTTTACTGAGCCATGCAGTTCCGGAAGATATTCTTGGTTTGGCCCCATGTGACTCGTAGTAACACCTGAGTTGCAGAGAGGCCTCTCCCGGCATGTCTCTAGGGAACTGCATCCCCTGGCTCTGAGCCTTAAGGGCTACACGGGCTATGGGTTTCAGCCTGGCAGAGAAATTCTTGGTCTTGTTCCTTTCTGTTATAACTTTTCTGGGAGTGTGTGTGTCTCGGAGCAGGGGGTGGGGCTTTGCAAGTGGGTGGTGCTTTGGCTGCCAGCCCTCCTTTACAAGCAATGGCGGGATAGCCTGTCTGCTGCTTGGCTGTGCACCCCCTCTGAGCTGGGGAGGACTCCTCTTGAGCCAAGTGCCTCTGTTGGGGTGCCATGGTTGAGGGGTCTTTGCTCCCTGTGTGCCCGCTTTCTGCAGAGGAGGGGAATGGCACTGGCAGATGGCCACGTGGAGTGATGCCAGTGTGCCAGCCTCAACCCTCAATTTCTGCCAGAGGTTGCTGGCTGCGGCCTGGCAATCCTAGTACTAGGCCTCGGAGCATCTAATATGCTTTTGGAAAAGTTACCTAAGCCATTGCTCAGCTGAGGAGTGATTACTCTTCTCCCTCCCATTTCTTTTTTCCTGCTATTTTTGTCTATACTGTTGCCTTGCACTTCCCATCAACTTCTTTTGTATGAAGGATGATGCTGTCAAGTTGAAAATAAAGGCAAAAATAGAAATATGACGACGAACCTTTTTTTAAATAAAAAAAAAACAGAAGAAAATAAACCCAAATGGATAATTTATAAAGTTGAGATGCAGCCTTTGAATAAATAACCTTTTTTTGAGTAAGGACATTTCAAAGCAGAAGTGCATTATCCAATTTTGCTTTACTGCTGAAGTGTAGATGTGGTGTTGATAAGAGTCTTCCATAAAGAATCCTTTATGCCAATGGCAAATGGTCTTGCTTGGAAGAGCAAGTCTCCACAATGAGTAATATACTGTATTTTATTCGGGTCTCACTTCATTACATGGATCAGATTGCAAGCTCCTGATCCCATCAAATACACTGTCGCCTACCATTCAAATCACAGGTCTTTTAGTAAAGTGAAAATGCAGGTCCATTTTCAGCTGTTTGGAATCGAGAAGAAAACTCAGAAGAATAATTTATGATGGCAATTCTCATCCTTGTATCCTTTTTAAAAATAACAGTTTATAGACAAACCATTTAAGTTACCTTCTTTTACTCACTTTGTGCCTAGGGTTAGCATTTGCCCCCTTATGATGGGCAACCTCCAGGTAATTTTCACTGCTGCTCACTACTGCCCTGAGCATGTCACTCTCAGAGTAATTCTAGGAATTGCCAGAAACTCTATGGTATAACAATAGAGTTTTAACATAGAGTTCTGAGCTACCCATTGTCACTTTCAGCTTGTACAGTGACAAGCACTGGAGCCTTATTTTTATTTATTTCTTCCCCCCCACCCCAGTTCTGGCTTGGCAAGTCTTATCTGTGCCTGTCTTACTCATTAAAGTTTTGTTAAGCTTAGAAGTTTAGTGTAAGATTCTTCAGTTGTTTCTATGCAACTAAAGGAAAATGTTTACATAGATAATTGTTGGAGAGGGAGTGAGGTTATACAAAAAAGAAGATCTTGTGATTGTTTCACAAATGTTTGTAATGAATCAATTTTTCTAACGTTTACATAATTTGGGATATAGAGCTGGAATCATAGAGCGTGAATCATAGCACCTTTCTCCACAACATGAACTCAAGACAGGTTACAAATATGCACAAAGCATAAGCAATAGGAGAGCACACTTTTAAAAAAATCATAATTATTTCAGGTATGAATTTCAGGTAGGACATTGTTTTCATTATCCTAATCTTTTTGGAAATGTTATTACAAGTTTGAGATTTTTTTCTGGGTCGCAAAAATTTGGGATCATAATGTTTTAATCCTCCCTCCCCCTTCATGGTAAAGCAGGAACAGAGGGAAAGAGAGGAATCCGGACTTACCGTACCAACATTGTCCCCTCTGGAGGCTTCTCTCCACCACAAGCAGCAGAGCCCATCCTACAGTCTTAATATGGTGGATGAGATTTGGCTATTTCTTCCCCTGCCACTGGGGGCTTTTAAATTTTTATTTTATTTTATTTTATTGCAATTAAATAGCATTATACAGATACAATAGTATTGCAGTATGAGTACCAGGTTCTTTGAATTCCCAGCTTTCATTTTAAAACAGAGTAAGTCTTTTGCTCCTTACATTGCAGAGATATAACAACAACATTTAATTTAAATACCGCCCTTCAGGACAACTTATACCTACTCAGAGCAGTTTACAAAGTATGTTTTTATTATTCCCACAACAATCACCCTGTGAGGAGGGTGGAACTGAGAGAGCTCTGGAAGAGCTGTGACTGACCCAAGGTCACCCAGCTGGCTTCAAGTAGAGGAGTGGGGAATCAAACCTGGCTCTCCAGATTAAAGTCCTGCCGCTCTTAACTACTACATCAAACTGGCATGTTTCTACAACAGAAGGAGCTAGAGACTTACTTTTTAAACAAAAGCTGGACATTCAGAGAACCTGGTATACATATTGTTATACTATTATATTAATATAACACTAATCAATTGTCAATGAAAAAATACCTCTCCAATGGCAAGGGAGAAAATAGCACCTTCTATAGCCAAGCCTTGTGGGAGTCCAGGAACCCATCATTTCCCAGCTCTGTGATGGGCTCTGCTGCCTCCAGAGCCAGCAGCAGGGAGAAGAATCCAACTGAGTCAATGCTGGCATGGTAAGTCAGAAGCCAGCGTGGTCCTTTCCTTTTTCAAAAATTACCTTTTTGAAATTTAAAAGGCTGTGTGTGGAGGTCAGGTCAACCTGAACATCAGCTTTCCTTGGGAAGAGAGACATTGACAAACAGCTGTTTCTTGGTTCGGCTTCTTCTCTTTCCCTTCCCACATCTGCACTTCCCTCCCAAAAGCTAAGACATTCCCCAAATACTAGAAGGTAAATTACAGGGGTGATTTGCATCATTTCATGCAGCCCTAAGCTGACCTGAAACAACTCATTTCAAGTACAATTTTGGCTCGGGCATATCTGAACACACATCTTTAAGCAAGCAATGATGTGCATCCACTGAGCAATGTCGGAAGCCTTCCTCCAGCCTAAGGAGTTTTCCTCCAATGAAATATCCACAAGTTGGAGGATGTCTTCTAACCTGGAGGGACTATTTTCAGCCTATGGTTGAATCTATATCAATAAAAACAGAAAAAGCATCACATCAGAAACAATTATAAATAACAGTTTAAAACCATATCCTATCACTACACTGGGAATTGGGCCTTTCTACATGGTCAAATTGCAGCGGTTCAGATTCCATTCTGCTTCTCATGATTTCCAGAGTTCTGCACGTGTAAGGAAGTAATGAGATGCAGAATTGATTTTTTTCCCGTCTTTTCCCCAAGTTTTTCCCCGGCAGACATACCGCGACTTTTTTTTTAAGCCGTTGCTGAGCTGCCACTGCTGCATCTTATGTATGTGCAGAACTCTTACTTCCATTCTTCTCCTCTTCCCCCCCCCCCGCCTCTTTCCTTTCCCCAGGAGCTGATTGGTTGTCCCCACCAGTAATCACTCCCCGCATCCCCTGGATCCTCATGGAGTGGACTTGCCAACCCCTCCTGCCAGCACTGCAAACTCCTACCTGGTGGTGGCGAAGGACATAGTGAGGTCGGGCATAGGGGAGGCACAGGCAGAGGTGGCCAAGCTGAGCCGCAGCCTCAGGAACCTCAGGGATGATGGCCCCACAGCAGCAGTGCCCAGGACATCCTCCGTCACTGGCATGGGCTGGACAAGTGGACGCAGGTGGAGCAAGCTGCCAGTGAGGTTGGGGGAATCAACAGAGGCTGAGGGCCATCCCAACTAGCCCTAAGTGGGGTTGGGCTGGGCTCCCAGCCAGGTGTGGCTGTCTAGGGCAATTATTTGTTTATTAATTTTACAGTTCAAAGGATTTTCCAGGTTCCATTTTGTGAGAGCTAAAAATGGCAGAAATTGCTGCAATGGAGCATTGCTTGATAGAATGCTCCATCATGTGACTGGGTACATCCAATAGTGGAGCTTCATTGCTGAGTGCCAAAATCCTATCCAATCAGCCAATAGTAGAACTTGTAAGGGGAGGGTAATGCTGGGCACCTGTTGTTGCAACATTGCAACATTACAACCCATGCACAAAAGTAAAAAAAAAAAAGTGATGTGGATGACAAAGCCCAGAAAGCCTGATACAACATCGATGATTCCTCTAACACCTGGAATGAAAATCCAGACACCAAATTAAACCCATGACGAACACTGTAGAAGGCCGAAAGTCCAAACCAAATCAACATCAATTGGAGTGATTACTTATAAATGCCAGATTTAACCTTGTGTGTGGAAAAGCCCATTCATCCGGGCTAAGTAGTCTTCCTTTAAGAGAAGAGGCTGAATCTATACAAATGAAATAATGGGGGGGGGGGGAACACATCAGAAACAATTACAAAGAGTTTAAAAGCATATGCCTAACCTGGATGGCAGGCCTCCTCAGCCCCACCCAAGATACCTATCTTCACCTCAGGTGGTACATTTGGCCCACAAGGTGAGGAAGTGCATTTTGGATGGTTATTACATGGATATCTTCATGCAGCTGCACTCTGAGAGGGCCAAGAGTGATTGTGGATACTCAGCCAAGGGAAAGAAGAGTGACAAGAAGGGAGTGGCAGAGAGCAACTTTGACAACTGGTTGGCTGGCTATACTGTCTTCATGGGGGGTAGTTGCATCGGCCTATCTGGAGATGCACCTTTTCAGTCACCTTAAGAATGTGCTGCAGGCACGATCCTTGACTGGGGATGTGGAAGCCGCTGAGTACAACAAGGAATTCTGGAAGACAGCTTTACACTACAAGAAGGCACAGTGGGATCAAATCAATGACAAGACTTGGCTGGTGATGGTTGGACCACAAGTGTTCAGCAAGAGTGAGCAAAACTGGGTGGGGAGGGAAGGCCTAAGGCAAGATCTAGTTCTCAGGGTATGCTTGGAGTTCAACCAAGGAAGGAGTCACAGGTCTCTATGCAAGTTTGACCACATCTGTAGAAGCTGCTAGCTCATCCTCAGCCCTTTTGGTTATCTGAGTGTCTGTTTCCCTGTTTTTATTATTCCTAGATCATAATGCCCTTTTCAAGAGATAAAAGCAGAGCTCACATATCAATAGTATCTGCATTGCTGGAGCCAAGTCAACATTTTGCCTACACTGAGACTGACAAAACCTTAACATTCAAATTTTGAATATTTGCACATTCTAGTTTTGACATTAAAAATAGTGTTGACATTAAAAACAGTTTATAAACCCAGATGCTTGCTGATAAAGACTAGCTTATCAAAAAGGCAATATCTTGCCAAAACCAATAATGGCTTAGATACCCCTGGGTATTTTCATGGGTGGAAGAATATTGCCTATCACCTCCTGTGGCTTCCTGAAATGCCTCCCCCCTCAAATCTTGTGAAACAGGATTTTAGAGGGAGGGATTTCAGGTGAGGGCAGAGCAAGAAAGTTGTGCTCCATGAGCTCATATCCTTCCACCCACAGAAATACTCCAGAGGATCTATGCCATTGATTTTTTGCATTTCTGTTCTTTGTCCTTTTTTATAAACTGAGAGGTAGCTTTCATGAGATTTCTGAGAGTTTTTCCAAGGCAGATTCATTCCCCCATAGCTTCAACTATGCCATATGTTCTCTAATCAAGCTTCAGAACCTAAGTATATTTTGTTTTCTATCCTTAAACCTGTACATCCAACATCATCTATAATGAAATATGTTAAAATACAAGAGAATGCAAAGTTATGTTTTTGCAAGCTAATTCAAGTAGAAGCATTATCTACAACATCTTCCCCCAAATTCATTTCAGCTTCACACTTCATCTTTCCACAAAAACAAAGCTTTAGTAACAATTCAGTATCAAACTCCTAGCTTTGTTTGGCATTTACTAATTCCTAGATTAATTCTGTTGATCGGTTAATAATAATTTTACTCTAGCCATAATCTCTTCACTGCAGTGGCATCACTCAGACTATAGATTTAATATTTTACATGATTCTAAAAAGCCCTAAACAGACTGGGACCAGCATACCTAAAGGACCGTCTCTCCCCATACGTGCCCTTTGTTCAACCAGAAAACATCTACTGGTGGTCCCTGGCCCCAGGGAGGCTCAACTGGTTTCTACCAGGGCCAGAGCCTTTTTGGTCCTGGCCCCAACCTAGTGGAACTCTCTGTCTGAGGACAATTGGGCCCACCATGATCTTGTATCATTTAGGTGGGCCTGTAAGACAGAGATGTTCCACCAGGCATACAGTGGAGATTAATTTTAGTCCATCAGTGCTGAGCCTTCCACCGGTCTCCCTCTATGAGGGATTATGGAGGGTCCACTGCTGGCTGCCTCAAAAAGGGGTACAGTAATTTATCTGTCCACTACTACCTCGCCTTTTTGTATGCTGACGGGCAGGAGTGCAGGACTGCCCATCTTGAAATGGTTTTATTGATTGCTGTTTTTATGCTGTGTTTATTGTTTTTATGTTGTATTTTAATCAATGTTGTACCTCGCCCTGAGCCCGCATGCGGGGAGGGCGCATTAAAAATGTAATAAATAAATAATAAATATGTCCATATGGTGCATGTTGTATTTTGCTGCTGAAAGTTGTTCCCAAGTAAGAACTCATCTATGTCTCTCAAGTAATGAGAGATGTTCAAGGTCTTTCAAATAGCTTTTACTATCAGTGACTAAAATTAGACCACAGAACATTCCAAACAATCAGTGCTTTGGTGTAGAAGAGATCTCCCCTCCAAGTTAATTATAACATGTCCTGAAATGTTAATGTACAATGTGGGAGGCCACTTGTCACTTACCAGAAACATCGAGAGGCAATGGAATCCCAGAATTTTAAAGATATAAATGTGAAAGAAATTGTGCCATCATCAGTTTATGGCCACAGATTGTTGCCCAATTGCAATTTCATCTGACCTGTGGGGCCCGATATTTAAAACAAACAAACAAAAAGGCAAACTGTTAACTGGTTTAGTTCTACTTAGGGAAGGGTAAAAGCAAGTGGATGCAATTTATCTATAGGAAAAATTAAAAAGTGGCTGTTTCATGCGCTTCACCCCCCCCCCCACACACACACACACTTGCCTATATATTCTCTCCATACTCTGGGAGAGTGCTTTACCTTGAAGCCTGTTATTCCTTGTTTGTAAAGATACAGAGGAAGGTTGTTAGATATGGGACCTTTTCCATGGTGCCACATGTCTATGGAATTTCCTGTTCAGATAACCCTGTTTGGACACATCTCTTCTGACTTTAAGAACAGTAAGCATGACGTATTTCTTTGTGTTACTAGAAAGACAGAAGTAGTGGCTTTTAAAATCTTTTTGATCTTGCAATGGATTTCATTGCTGCCCATTATTTTGTTAGATTTTTGTAGAACTATATTATAAAAACTATATGCTTTGTAAAAACAATCTGAACTAAAGGTAGAGCAAAGGTTAGTACTGTTTCAAGACCCTTCTCTTCCCTCGTTTCCTTAAGGTTTAAAAAAGCACAGAATTTGGAGGGGAGGGACAGGGTTCTCTTCATAATTTTTTGGAAGGCAGAAGCAGATTCTTGCTGTTATTCTTTGCCTCAGGATCTTTATGCGGGGCATCAAGAGTATGGACAGTCCCCTAAGGAGCTAGTCTCCATGAGAAAATGAAATATAGACTCCTGGGAAATGCAGATTCCATTGTTCAAGAGTTATTTGAGTGACTAGTGATTTTAAAATTGCACAAAGACACTTGCATCCACGAGAGTTCAATCTACAAGCTAAGTGACAAATGGGATTCCATTCCTGTACAACATTCTAATCGTACAGAAAATGCTGTGTTCCCACAGTTAATTCTAATTTATTCAACATAACACCACCACAATTATTATCCTTTACATTGCTTAGATGTAGATATCAGAGCCACTGGAAAAAACCTGGAGGCAATATACATATTTGAGCAGACTTTGAACATGTGTGTGTAAGTATGTATGCCTCGAGATGCACATAAATACCGCCCCCCTAAATTGTTGAGAAAATGCAGACATATCAGGCTTTGTGATCTATTTCCTTAGATTTGCAATATGCCCCATAACTCTAACGGTGGAAAATGCATTGTTGATAATGCTAAATGTCAGTTTTAGTGAGATTCATGATATTCAAATCCTTGGTATGGATTCAGCTATAAATATAAATATCTTGTGTACAGTAGAATTGGTTGTCAATACGCTTTGCACTATGGTATAAATCCAGGATGTTTACAAATGCAAAAGAAAATGGCAACACCATAGAGATCCAAGGTTCATCTCAAGAGTAGACATGGGCACGAATGGTAAAAAAAACCTGAACAAGCTGTTCGTTGTTCGTTGCCATCCCCGAACAATGAACAACAAACAACGAACAGTAACAAACATGACCCTGTTCACAAACATGTTTGTTGTTCGTTGTTCATGGCCCTTTAAAGATCCCTTTAAACTATCAGCTGGCAGGTGGCAGGGGGGGATTCCCCCTGCCGCCTGCCAGCTGATAGTTTAAATGACCCTTTCCTGCCACATGCAAGGGGCAGGGCCCTTTAAACACCCCACAAACTGACCTTCCCAATGTCCAATACCCACCAAATTTGCAGGGGACATAGTTCTCACTGTCCTCTGAAGACCCCCCAAGTTTCAGAGAGATCGCACCCCGAGAAAGGCATGATGCATGGGTCCCCCCCTTTGCAGTCATTTTCTCATTACAGTGGCAAAAACTGAACTGCCTGCTGGAAGGCAGGTATTTTGAGGGGTTACAAATGGACCTTCCCAACGTCCAATACCCACCAAATTTGCAGGGGACATAGTCCTCACTGTCCTTCAAAGACCCCCCAAGTTTCAGAGAGATTACACCCCGGGAAAGGCATGATCCATGGGTCCTCCTCTTTGCTGTCATTTTCTCTTCACTGTGGCAAAAATGGGAGGGACTCTCTGCTGGAAGTACTTTGAAGGCTTAAAGCCAGAAGGAGTTCAGAGTTCAGAGTTCAGTCCCTACTTCCGTTGCCAGGGGAATTGATTGAAAGGACACAGACAGTCTGGCTTGGTGAACAGCTGACGAAGGCAACAAACAAGGCTTGCAATGACCACTTGTTCATTTAGAATGGGGCCTCACAAACGGCTTGTTCGCAAACAGACGAACGGGCTGTTCGTGGTTTTTTCCCATTCGTGATGCTCTTCGTGCCCATGTCTACTCAAGAGTAGATTTCACACAGCTATAATACATCCAACATCATAATCAATAAATAGTGTGTATCTTGCCAAAAGACAGTGTATTCTTAAGGGATAATTTCCCCACATTTTTACTGTTGTATTATGTGTGAAATGAAAAATGATCCTATGGACAAGTTATAAGGTTAGACAACAGGAAATATCTTATCTCTGCTTTGTCCCCAAAGATGTTGGTGACCTTTTAGAACCTCTTCTCTTCCATTTCTCATCTCTGAGGCACTGGGTATGTTTAGGGCATTAAAAGGGGGAAGGGGATGCCATATTAAATCAATGCAAAGGCATGGGCAAGATTTGTTTTAAAATGTAGCTGGAAGAAGTTGAAAAATACATGATTTTCATGATCTGGGTAAAGGCATAATAAAGTAAGCTTCAGCAAGGTCCAAGGACCAACTGTGAGTGATGAAAGCAAACTTCCACAAAATAAGGAAATGCATTCCTCCTACAGGGTTAGGTATTCCAGGCATGTGAGGAACTTCCGCAAGGGTCTTTGTTTCCCTTGAAATATTTTTCTCTGAGCAATAGCCTTTATATTCATTTAAAAAATTTTTAGCAACCTTTGGTAGCAATTCTAAGAGCAGCCCTTTCTTTCTAATCTTAACCACTGGCAAAGGAGAAGGTGCTTATTAAAGGAGAAGATGTAGATTCAGAAGACACCAAAATA
This sequence comes from Eublepharis macularius, assembly GCF_028583425.1. Lineage (NCBI taxonomy): Eukaryota > Metazoa > Chordata > Lepidosauria > Squamata > Eublepharidae > Eublepharis > Eublepharis macularius. The sequence continues at coordinate 99,969,911 of NC_072795.1, forward strand.
CATCTTCAAATTACTTTTAGGACCAAACTACACAATACATTTTTGATTACTCCAGTCTCTGGACTCAACTCGCTTTCACCACAGCCACACAGCAGCTGTGGAGATAGAATGTCATTTAAAAATTACACTGAGGCTGAATTCAGCTTTGGACTGTGGCACAGAGGAGAAAGGGCTCTTGTCTTCCCCCTTTGTCATTTTCTGAAGCTAAAACAGCCCCAGAGTGGAGTTTTTGTCCAATTTTGAAGCTGCACATCTCAGGGAAATAGCGTAGGGGAAGGCAGGAGCACCTCCCCCCCGCCATATACTAGAACCCTGAGCTGACTCCACCCCCAACAAATTTTTAAAATGACACATCCTACAGTTTGTGGCAAAAGTTAATTAGGTCTAGGGACCCAACTCATTAAAAAAAAATGTCAAGTAGTCTGGCCCTTAGACACCACACCAAAGGCTGCAATAGTTTGTTAGAAACAACCATTCTCCCCTGGCTGCATGCATATACACATAACTAACTCTTTGTTATTTGTGGCTCCAGCAACTGAACAAAAGGGAACAGTCAAAAAAACACAATTTCATCTCCTATGTCATAGAATGGACACAGGTAGGTAATCCCTCTGTACCTTACACAACAAGCTTGCTGAGGCTCCTAAAAGTTAATGCTGTAGCACATTTTAGTCTTTAAGGAGGCACAGGGGAATATCTGGATTCTAGGGAAAGCATTTGGCAATTTAAATTCTATTCTTATGTAATGTCATGCTGGACTACAAATAGGTACTAATTTTGATTTCCCTCTTCGTCATTTAAAGGCTTCTAAGTAGCTTTTGGTTCCTCAGCAAAAGTAAGACTAGTGAGACTTCACAAATGTATCGCATCAAACCCAAACGTAAAGTATACAATGTTATTACTACTGATGGTTCAGTTTTAGAGGACTGATCTGAGTTATGAATCAGCAACCACTCTAGTGTACCCAAAACAAAATACAAGCAGCATCACAGAACATTAAGTATTACCTAAGGGCTCATCACTGGGATTTATATTGTGTTAAAACTATTTTAGTGCGAGCATTATGAAAATTCACAGCTTTCTGCCTGCTGTTCAATACTAACCGAAAAGATGTACTCGGCCTATCTACAACGCAGCTCCTGATTAGAACAGAGCCTGGTTCAAACTTTGTGATACTTGAACCCAGGGGTTATTTCGTAGAAAAAGAGCTGAAAGAACTCATTAGCATAACTCATTAGCATGTGCCATGCCCCTTGACATCACCAGAAGTGTGTCATTAGCATAACTGATTTGCGTATGCCACACCGCCTGACATCACCTATCCTGGCTGTTTTGGACCCAATCCCGGCCATTCAGGGCCGAAATTGGGCCCAAAATGGCAAAAAGGGGCTGAAAATGACCAATAAGGGGCCCAAACTGGTCAGGATCAGGCTGCTGCTGAGCAGGAGAGTGATCCACCACCCGTCAGAGGCTCAATCCGGGCTGTTTTGGCCCCAATCCAGGCCGAAACGGGCCCAAATGGCCAAGAGTCAGGTGGGCAGGGCCACCTGACGTAGGGTTGCCAGGCCCCCTCGATCTCCCAGTGGGAGATTGGACCGGGCTCTTACCTGAGGGGGGGTGTGCGCGTGCATGGAGCGTGCACACGTGCGCTGTGACATCACCATGCAGCCCATTTTGGTGTGGATTGGGCCCGTTTTAGCCCCCTGTGGAGCTTGGGAGCGTTCCTGCGCTCTGCAGGGGCCCACAACGGGCCCAATCCGTGCCAAAATGGGCCCGATCCGCACCCATTTTGGCGTGAATCGGGCCCATTTTGATGCAGATCAGGCCCATTGTGGGCCCCTGTGCAGTGCAGGAACACTCCCGCGCTCCACAGGGGCCCCAATACAGGTCAAAACAGGCCTGATCCTGGTGGCTGGAAGGCGCCCCCCCCCTCGCTGGCCAGGTAGGTAGGAGCGTGCACACGTGCGCTGTGACATCACCATGCAGCCCATTTTGGTGTGGATTGGGCCCGTTTTAGCCCCCTGTGGAGCTTGGGAGCGTTCCTGCGCTCTGCAGGGGCCCACAACGGGCCCAATCCGTGCCAAAATGGGCCCGATCCGCACCCATTTTGGCGTGAATCGGGCCCATTTTGATGCAGATCAGGCCCATTGTGGGCCCCTGTGCAGTGCAGGAACACTCCCGCGCTCCACAGGGGCCCCAATACAGGTCAAAACAGGCCTGATCCTGGTGGCTGGAAGGCGCCCCCCCTCGCTGGCCAGGTAGGTAGGAGCGGGGGTGAGAGGGCGGGGATCCCCCACCCCCACTGGGGGTCTGGCCGCCCTAACCTGACATGACCTCTTTGGGGAACTGCCGGAACTGCATTCCTGTGCGTTCCCCCTCAAAATGAGCCCTGCTTGAACCAGTGCAGACTTGAACTAGGACAATGGCACTAAGGATTCAAACGTTGTTAGTTTACCCCTGGAGAACTGTGATCACATGTGTTTGAAATGAGAAGTGATAATGAGTTTCAAAAGATTATCTTTTCTTTTTTGAGGCAAACAACAGCCCATCGTGTTGTTTGGAATGATTGGTTTCCAGCATTAATTTACGATCAAGAACATAAACAGGAGGGATGCTCAAAATCAGAAATGACATAAAGTGCTTATACACACTGTTTTTTCAATTTATTTTCTATTCTATTGTTAACTTGAGAGTTGAAAAAAACACTGAGTAAATCAAGAAAAAATTGGAACTTGTTCTGTTTAAGTCACTCCTTAATGAAACCAGCCACTGAAAAACGACTCTGTATTCCATCAAATAAAATGCTTTTAAAAAAATACACATCTCACCAATTACCTGAATACTATTCAGATTCCTCACCACAATTTCTGTCTGCGACAAATATCTTGGAGAGAGCAGGCTTGTAGAGTCCGAGTGCAGAAGTTCTACAACTAGTTTTCCAGAACAAGAGAATATTGTAGATCTGAGATCTTCATATGATTTCCAGTGTGATGTAATGGTCAGCATGCCAGGACAATGATCAAAGAAATCAAATCCAAATCCTTGCTCAGTTGTAAAGCTCACTAGATAAACTGCAGCCTGTAACCCTCCCAGCCTAATCTACCTCACAGGGTTGTTGTGCGGATAAAGTGGGGAGAACCATGCACCAAAGCTCCTTGTAGAAAGGGTGAGATAGAAAGAAAAATACATAAATATCACAAACAGGCAGAGCATGGTTGTCTGGTGTCACCCAGTCTGATCATGTAGTGGTTAAGAGTGTGGGACTCTAATCTGGAGAGCCGGGTTTGATTCCCCACTCCTCCACTTAAAGCCAGCTGGGTGACCTTGGGTCAGTCACAGCTTCTAGGAGGTCTCTCAGCCCCACCCACCACACAGGGTGATTATTGTTGTAGGGATAATAATAGCATACTTTTTAAACCGCTCTGAGTGGGCGTTAAGTTGTCCTGAAGGGCAGTATATAAATCAAATATTATTATTTATTATTAATTCCCTAGGCTAGGAAGACTGTGGGCTGTTGAGTAGCTGCAGTTTCCTTCTGCAACAAAGAGGATAGGTTTAGATGGGTAGCTGTGTTAGTCTGCAGTATTTGAGTCCAGAGGCACTTTAGAGACAAACAAGATTTTCAGGGTGTAAGCTTTTGAGACTCAGAGATACCTTCTTCAGATACAGGGGAGAGTGAAGACCTCTGAGCCTTTATATCCTAGTCAGGAGGTGGCTGGGATGAAGCAAAGAAGGGAGTCAGGAAGGATATAGAGGAACAAAGCAGCTTCACTTGACTCACCTCCTGACTGGGATATAAAGGGTCAAGATTTCTCTACTCCTCCCTGTATCTGAAGAAGGGAGCTCTGAATCTCAGAATCATACACCCTGAAAATCTTATTCATCCCTAAGGTGCCAACTCAAATCCTGCTGTTCTTCTGCAACAAATATCAAGTGTTTTAGCAAACGTACAAGAATGTGCTCAAGAGACTCCATGGAAAATGTTGCTATTTACCCATTCAGTTCAATCTGTAGTTTTATGAAACTTAATGAAAAATGCTATTGAAGTCTTCCATCCATTTAATAAAACTCTGCTCCTTTAACTTAACAATTAAACTCAGTTAATTTCTCTCTCTCATACACATGCAGACAAACATACATTTTTGAATGCTTTAAACAAATACACCTTACCAAATGTGTCATCTGAGGGGATGCTATAGTGATGATTTATTGGTCTAATACTGTACACTATCAGAGAACAGTTGCTGTGATAATAGATTGTTGTAATATATCATCCAAGTGGCATTATCAAGAACATCCCAGAGACAAACTTCTTTTTCATTTTAATTGAACTTTGACTTGGCAGCTTAAAAATACTAAGAAAACAATTAAATCCCCAGTTATGTTAACAGTCAAGAATTTAAAATCATGGAAGCAAAAATTATTTCTCATTTGGTGGCCCCCAAACACCATTCCTTAAGTGTATGATTCTGTCATGGAGATAACATATTACCCCATCACTCTAAGACCAGTATTTTGTCACACGGAAACGGCAAAGGCCCACTGATCTCAGTACCGACTGGCAGCAAGTCTCCAGGGTCTCAGGCAGAAAAAGATGTTCTCCATCATTGCTTTCCTTGAAGATAAGAGAATCCAAAATCTTCCTGGTCTGAAGAATAAGGTGACACCAGAAGTTCTGAGGTCTGCTCTGACCCTGAGGACTATTTTAGCAATAACTTTTTAGACGTCTCTATTTACGTAGTATGCTTTTATTGTCTTGACTTCTATTTTCCTTATTTTTATTGCCTTAACTTTAAAAAATTATTTTGAGGGGGTTGACTTACTTGCTTACTTGCTTCGTTGTGAACCACCTTGAGCAAGTTATGGAGAGGCAGCACAAAAAAAAAATGTCTAAATATATCTGCCATCTAAGATAATTTCAAAATAGAGAGGGCAAAAACTGAATCTGGGAACTTTAGTCTCTCCTAGTAAGTTCTATAGAGACCATTAGATGAAATGTAATTGCTTGCATGTCACAAACTCTTCTTAGTTAATGTGAATCACATGGTTGTTTCAATAATTGCACTAGAAATTATTAGGTAACCCAAATTAAGAGAACTGCAGGACAGGAGAAGATAATTAGGAAGAGAAAGTGGAGACAAGAGAAGAAAAGAGAATCAGGCCACTGAATGCACATACATATCCAGTGACTGTCTTTCTGTTGTAGAGGAATATATGTACACTCTTCCCTGATCACACCAATTGATATATGATAGAGTCACAATATAAAATTTCCCTGTTTTTCAGATTAGTCAAGCTGTAGGGCTTCCGTGCACAGTACCCATATCATATAAGAGGAGGGAGAACACTGGAAACAGCCGAATAAGTTTGGGGTTGAGCATTTGTTCCCCCCCCCCCCATGCTTCCCACAGTTCATTTACAGGCTGAGCATGGCCTCAGGTGTGCCATGCTGGTGGAACCATGACCAGGGCAATTGGAGCAGATGTGACTCAAACCTAAAATTCATTATAAATGTAATTGTGTTTCTCAGTGCTTCAATAACAGAGATTCTGCTGCTTACAGGATATTTCAACCATTTTGATTATGCTTTCTATTTTGCTTCTTTTAGTTCTCACATTGATGCCTTTGTCATCAAATCAAAGCCAAATCAGACCTTGTGTATATCATGAGATGGGACACAGGAGGCTGGCCTAACTCGCTGTCACACACAAAAAAAACTCATATGAAGTGGCTTTACTCCCCTTAAAAATACTATGTTTCTTTGTTGGGCTATGGAGGGTTGTGAGGAGGGAGAATGGATTTCTGGCCAGGGGGCAAAAATGACTTAAGTTTGGTGAAGAGGTTAAGAGTGAAAATTGGGTATGATTCCCCACTCCTTCACTTCTAGCCAGCTGGGTGACCTTGGGTCAGTCACAGCTCTCTGGAGCTCTCTCAGCCCTACGCATCTCACAGGGTGCTTGTTGTGGGGATAATAACATACATTGTAAACCGCTCTGAGTGGCCTTTAAATTGTCCTGAAGGGTGGTATATAAATTGAATGCTATCATTATCATTATTATTAACCAGTGGAAACAATATGGGAGGGAAGCCAGAAGCCCCTCTTCCCCCTCAAAGCTCTCTGGAACCTACAGAGAAATGGAGCACTTTTAAGGTGAGTAAACCCACTTTGTATGAATTGTTATGTGTGACTGTGATTTGGGTTAGGCACCTGTGATCTGATTTGTGTCACACATAACATCTAATTTGGTTCTCAATCTGTTAGGTACACTTCATATATACGATGAAGCACAAGCCAGTTGTTTTCTAGACATGACACAAAATAATTGCAATAAAAATGACCCTCCCCCCATTTAAAGTCTAGAGGAATAGAAGTAGGCAAAGACCATCATGTTTGGGTGTCACTGCTGAAAGTGGACACAAATCTTAAAAGTCCAATAGGAGTTCAGCTGTATATATTTTTCTAAGTACTGGACTTTTGGGTAAAGTCAAGTAATAAAGATGCCCAAGGAAAGCCACTTCTGTTTACTTAAGCATAAATATGAGTTGATGTCCCCTGTTCTATTGTGTTATTATCCCATTGTAAGCTCTACCCACCTCCAAGTTTAATTTCAAGAATTTCAGATTCAATGCATGCAGTTTGCCAGAGTTTTGAGTTTGTATCTTGACTTATCTCATTGATTTCCACTATTAATGAGTTATGCACATTGATTAAAACACCACATTGAAAAAACATCTTGATGTGCTCATGTGTGTTGATTAAATCACAGAAAGAAAGAAAGAAACTCTTCCATTGATCAAGTAATTGCATCAACATTTCTGAGTAATTCAGCACTCCAAAATCCTGGAACAAACATGGAGAGAATAATTCTGTAAGCATCCCTAGATACAACAGCTTGCATGCAGCTATGGGAGCAATGGAGAATCTTAGATTTGCAGAACCTGCATGAGAATCCCAGCCCTTGCAGCATATTAAGTCATTGTTGTAGGGCCATTCTCTATGCCACCTCCCAAGAATGCCTGGTATTTGTTGGTGCTCTGTTCCCTGCAGCGGGTCTGGAGGAAATCACATCAACACAATGCCCTTGGAGTTGTGTCCCATGACCATAGATATTTGTTTCAAGCACAAGTCCTCCTGTAGAAGCAGATCTGCCTTCCTCGCTAGATAATCCTATTTTTGTGAACAAGTCTTAGCTAACAAAGATAAAATGTTGCATTGTATCACAGTCTGTTCTGTCTACATACCTGTCCCTGTGAGGGATCCCCAAAAGGGAAAAGAAGAAAAATAATCTAATAAAAACTAAATCTCACTGTTCAATTTTAGGTAAAGCTGACAAGAACGTTGCCCTGTGTGTGTGTGTGTATGTGTGTGTGTCTGTCTGTCTGTCTGCCTATGTATAGGTGAATGATTGATGTGATGAATCTGTGGCAAAGCATGAAATCCCATTTCAGGTGCCTCTGAAGGAAGCTATTCTTATTAATTTAAGGGAGCCCTAATTTAACTCAACAGCCAAGGATACAATAATAAAAATCACCATAATTAAAAAAAATGAATGCTTCCAGAGGTATTTTTAAAGTAACATGTTAAAATAGGACATACTTCACAAAATTCATCCAAGAAATTCTGATTATAAGTCAGAAATAAGAATGAACATACATATATTTTGGGCAGCCATTTCCCAAGAGCTCACAAATCTTATGAAAACCAACCCACTAATGTAAGGCAGTAGTATCAGTGAACATAATAATGGACTATAATTTCTACAGACTGTCAACAGCTAGTAAATATATCAATAGGGAAAAGCTTACTACAATACATATACCACTCTATTTTCTCTTTCAAACTGGTAAAAGTTCCAGTACTAGAGACAATGTTAACATTCATTTTTAATATGGATCAAGGCTCACAGCCTTGCCAAAAATATCAGCTTTAGACCTTAAGATTTTGTACTCGGGGATAATCTTCATATATAATACACAAGATGGGGATCTTCAAGGATTCTTGGAAATGGGAGCAATTTGGAAATCCCCTATCCCTCCAAATCTTCCTTTCCAAGATTTCCTAAACTCTCAGGGGGGCTGAGAAGGCTAATTCCTCCCCCTTCCATAATACATCAGGGCAGTGGTGTAAGCTTCTTCCCTTTCATGGTTTAAAACACGTTTAAAAAGTCAGCGCTCTTGATTTCACTGGGATTTTTGGCTGCTTCAAAGATTACAGATTAAAAGTGCACACCATCTCATTTCAAGAGCTATGTGCTCTTTGTAGAGTTCTCTCTTTTGTGTACACATATTGTATACAAGCTGAAACTGCTAGATATATTGTCGAAGGCTTTCACAGCCAGAGAACATTAGTTGTTGTAGATTTTCCAGGCTGTATAGCCGTGGTCTTGGCATTGTAGTTCCTGATGTTTCGCCAGCAGCTGTGATGTTTCGCCAGCATCTTCAGAGGTGATGTTTCGCCAGCATCTTCAGAGGTGTAGCACCAAAAGACAGAATTCTCTCAGTGTCAATGTGTGGAGAAAATGTTAGCAGGTAATTTATATCTACTCAGGAAGGTGGGTTTGGGCTGAGTCATCCTGTAAGAGTTTCCCAGGTTTTGGCATGCTAATAGGGGGAAGCTTCACTGAATCCTGAGGAGGTTCTTTTGCATATGGATTGGTGATTGATATGCTAATCTTATCTGTAGGGCTGCTGTAAGATGTCAGGTATTTTGTTAGTCTGGTCTTTTTCAGGACTGGAAACCATGCCCCATTCATTCTTAAACTCTCTTCTTTCCTGTTGAAATTGTGCTTATGCGTATGAATTTCAATGGCTTCCCTGTGCAATCTGACAAAGTAGTTGGATGTGTTGTCCAGTATTTTAGTGTCCTGGAATAAGATACTGTGTCCTGTTTGAGTTAGGCTATGTTCAACCACTGCTGTTTTTTCAGGTTGGCCAAGTCTGCAGTGTCTTTCATGTTCTTTTATTCTTGTATGGATGCTACGCTGTGTGGTCCCGATGTAAACTTGTCCACAGCTGCAGGGTATGCCGTTTACTCCTACAGAGGTGAGGGGGTCTCTACTGTCTTTTGCTGATCGTAGCATCTGTTGTATTTTTCTGGTGGGTCTGAATACTGTTTGTAGGTTGTGCTTTTTCATAAGTTTTCCCATGTGATCAGTGATTCCTTTGATATATGGCAAAAACACTTTTCCTGTGGGAGACTGTTTTTCCTTAGTTTTTTAATTTATCCTTGGTTTAATCGCTCTTCTGATTTCATTTCTGGAGTAGCCATTTGCTTGAAGTGCGTGGTTTATTTGATTAATTTCCTCGTTGAGAAAGTGCGGTTCACATATCCATCTTGCACGGTCTACTAATGTTTTTATTATGCCTCTTTTCTGTCAAGGGTGGTGATTGGAGTTTTTGTGTAAGTACTGATCCATGTGAGTTGGTTTCCTGTAGACCTTGTGACCTAATTGAAAGTTTGCTTTGCATCTGACCAAGGTATCTAAAAATGGGAGTTTACCCTCAATTTCTTTGTCCATGGTGAATTGTATGTTCGGGTGGATATTGTTGAGGTGGTTTAAAAACTCCATCAATTCTTCCTCACCATAGCTCCAAATGATAAAGGTATCATCCACGAACTGGAACCAGACTGTAGGTTTGAGGGGTGCTGATTCTAAAGCTGTTTTTTCAAAATGTTCCATGTAGAAGTTTGCTATAACTGAGCTGAGAGGGCTTCCCATGGCCACCCCATCCATCTGTTCATAGAATTCGTTATCCCATTGGAAGTAACTGGTTGTCAGACAATGGTGGAATTTGTGGCTTGTTGCAAAGTGTACATGTAGCTGGATATTTTTTCAAATCCAGTGGTGTACACTGACTTCTTAGAAACAATCTTTATTTTGTAGGCACAACACCAAATGAAAGTGACAAAACAAAATGACACTAATTATCACCAAATACCTGAGAACATAAAAAAAAGTTTCCAGCTGATGCCTAAAACTCAGATGTGTTCAAATCAAGCAAACAGCTGACAGGAAGGAATTCTAAAGACAAATCCGAAACCATTGTGACTCCTGCACAAGCATAAGCATTGCCAAAGATAAACTGTATGTAATAAACAGTTCTATTATTTGATCAAATTCTGTACAGGGTGACAATCAATTGCTGAGGTTCACAAACATGGGTTAGAAACTGTCACATCTCTTTGTGCCTTACACAAATTTGGAACTTTGCTATGTCAAACAATGAAATGCCTGCCTAACCCCTGTACACATAACAAAAACTGTACAATCAGACCAGGATCAAAGAGGGGAAGATTCTGCATACATGGGGAGTAGGTGAAAAGACCATCTCAATTTTAGTTTATGCAGATGACACATTACTAATTCTCCATACCCAAATTGGCTTTAAAAGGTTACTGAAACAGTTCAGGTCCTATGGTAAAATAAATCTCCTCAATGTAAATTATAATAAAACCAAGACTGTAGAAAGGTACATCATTATAAATGGACAGTGGATGAGAAGCCATTAGAAAAGATATCTAGTTTTACATTGTTGGGTTGGATTTCCACCAAACAGGCTCTTGGACAGCCCATATTGATTATGCCAAACATAATTTCAAAAAAGTTGTCCTTGAAATCCTTGGATTTTATAGGAAGATAGGAAGTTGCCTGATTCCTTCAACTTTGGGTATTTTTAGAATGAAATTACTTCCCCAGGTTCTATATAGAAGAGCAATTTGGGGTTCTGGAGATCTCCAGCCTTTAGAAGTTGCTGTTGACTGCTCCTCCCTCAAATCTTCAGTTATAGTCCAAGAAGAATTATCCATACTCTCAATCATGGCATTAGTTTATAAAGTTGCCACAAGCTATTGAATGAAAATTATCTTTTGTACATCTTCAGGCCTCATAACTTTGACATATGGAGAATGAAGGCTAACTCATGGCATGGTTTTGTATTGAGATTAGTGGCTAGTTTTGGATTCTCAGAAGAATACTTGAGGAACTTTGGCTTCCTTGCAGCCAAATTTTTAGTAAAACAAAGGTTGTTAATCCAAAGTGCTCAAACTGATGCTGGATTAGTAGGCACCTTGAGAACAACCCTCCTTTACAGGCAGTTAGTTCCTTCTCCCATAACTCTTCCAGCATACTTTATTGATCTAATGAATTATGAGCACAGAAAAGCTTTCACTAAGGCGTGCCTCAATATTCTACTGCTTGCAATTTTAGAAGGCCACTCTAATGGGACTCTGTACAGTGAAAGAGACTGCCCTTGTGACTATAGGTCCATTGAGGATTTTTCCTATGCGACGTTCTGGTGCCCAACTTTTGAGACTGAGTGCAAAAGACTTCTGAGGACCATTATATCTCAATTCCCAGGAAGGTCACATCAGGACAAACTAGTATTACTATTGGCAGATAGGGATAAATTCATTTCTTTCTGAATGGCAAGGTTTGTTGCCACCATCATAAGATAAAGATGAGACATGATGATGGAAGCATGGTTGACCTGCACACTCATTTTTCCACTCTGAGCCATTAGCTATTGGATTAATAAATTACTTATAAATTTGTAAGATGTATTATCATGGTTCTATTTAGAGACATTTTAAATGATTATTCTGTATTTTAATTTATTCTATGAAAATTTGTGAAAATTTCCTTTTCTTATTTTGATGGAATCATTATGTTGTTGCTAGGGCTTATTTACTGATGCAGTAAAGACTAGCTGACTGGCATAATTGGGGAAAACCTCACCTATGTAAAAAAACATTAATTCCCCTCTTTTCACCTACCAAAAAGGTAAAAATCCTCAAAATAGAGCTTATAAAGACTGCACAGGGACACAGACGTCATGCTGCCATACCAGGCAGTGTGAAGGGGAAATGCAGGCACCAACCCTACTGCAGAGTACTGTGCTGGTTTGTCAGGCAGGGTGAGTGCTGAGGCCTCTGACCTCCCCCTGGACCTTTCAAGAGGGAAGAAGTTCTGCTGCCATGGAATACAGCACACCTCTCGAAGCTGATTGCTGCTGAGTCATGTCTCCCTGGCGACCTCTTGGCCTGAGTTCCAGCAGCACCAAGGCTTACTGCCCACCTGCCCAGACCAAAAGCAGCAACATATTAGGTGTCAAAAGCAGGCAGGCAGCCATTCCTACTTCCCCTTGCACCCCAAGAAGCATCATCTGTGGGGAAAGGGAAAGGGCTGTAGCTAGGCTGGTACAATTAAGCTATATTTAATTGGTTGGAGTTGCCAACCTCAAAGTGGTGGCTAGAGGTCTCCTGGAATTACAACTGATCTCCAGGCTACAGAACTCAGTTCCCCTGGAGAAAATAGCTGCTTTGGAAGAGGGACTCTATGGCATTATACCCCACTGAGCTCCCTCTCCTCCCCAAACCCCACCCTCTCCAAGATCCACTTGCAAAATCTCCAGGAATAGCCCAACCTGGAGCTGGTAGCCCTAGCCTGAAAGGAAGTGAGAGGTCACAGGCCACGGCACATAACCACATGACTTATACTCTTCGAAATTCCTTTTCTAATGCATCGCTTTTCCTTCATTTTTCAGATAAAAGTTGAATTGCCAATTTGTAATTTTTAAAAAATAGCTAGTCTGTAATAGAGATGGGCATGAACTGAAATACAAACCAAAATTAAGCACGAACCAGGCCGGTTTGTGGTTTGCAAACCACGGTTCATCAGATCCCATTTCTGATGAACCGCCACAAACTTTCAGGCTGGTTCATTTGGTTCGTTTTTTGGTTCGTCACTGCAGACAGCCTGGTGCCAATCAATCAGTTTCCTAGACAACAGGGGATGGCCTTCCTGCAGACCTTCTGCTGATCCAGAAGTGAACTTCTGCTGGCCTGGAAGTGACGTTCTGCTGACTCGGAAGTGATGATTTTCTGACCTGGATGTGACGTTTTCATGAACCAAACCAGGGGCAGGTTCATGAAAGTTCGTGGTTCGTGAAATTTGATGAACCATGAACCACATGGTTTGGTTATTTTCCCGGTTTGTGCCCATCTCTAGTCTGTAACCAGAGCCTGGACTGAGATTTGAGTTATTTTAGCATGGAATCTGAAGGGCCTTTGTGATTTCAGCACATCAGAAGCAAGGTTTGGCAATCAATGCTAGGGTTGCCAACCTCCTGGTGGGGCATGGCAATTTCCTGGAATTACAACAGATCCCCAGATGACAGACATCAGTTCCCCTGGAGAAAACAGCTGCTTCAGTGGGTAGACTCTGTAGCATCATACCTTGCTGAGCTCTTGCCCCTCCCCAAACCCTGCCATTCCCAGGCAACCCCCAAACTTTCCAGGTATTTCCCAACCAGGAGTTGGCAACCCTAGTCCATGCTGAGTGATGAGTGGGAAAATGTTAAGCCCACTGTCTAGTTCAAAGTACCAGTTTAGTCAACAAAATACTTTACATGGAACCAGAGACAAAAATGCCTAATGGTCAAGTAGAGAAAAAAACCCATCAGTTGGCAACTCTAGTAATAATTAGTGTCTCTCCCAGCTCCATTCTACTATCTCTTTGCAAGGGCCTCATGCACATGGATATTAAAGCATGCTGAAAGTAAGACTGTATATATTAAGGAAAGCTTGTGATCCAGGTAGAAAGCTGAGGTCCAGAAATTTAAGAGAGCCCCCTCTCCTTGCTAGCAAAATTATACAGTGATCATTTGTCTGTATGAATAATATGAATGATTGGTGGTTTTAAAATTAGACCTAATTTGCATATAAAATCAGAAACTTTCAGTCTAACAGTAGTTAAATGAATATACAGAACTTTGATCAACTGTTTGAAAAGTACTTTAATAATTATCTCAGATATACTTTCTACAAAAAGGATGGAAAGTATTAAGAAAACAGCTGAAGCGAGGCACTAAAGCTCTGATTTTGCATGGAAATACAGTTTTTTGGTCATTTGAGGGAAGACAGAAATAATTTTCTTTCTTTCCCCTTTGACTAATATGCATTGTCGTATATAATCTTTTATAGAAATGAGAAATAACAAGCTGTTAACTTTGATACACATTTTTAACTGAAATACTGCAGAGGAATTGAAAGGTGAGAATTTGTTATGCACAGTTAATAATGGTAATCACAATTTTGTGAGGGGAAAGGATTATTAATTACCTTAAATAGTCCTTAAAAGCTAACATGCTTATAGAATAGAATGGCTCATAAAAAGCAAACATAAATGATGTTTAAAAAGTATTTTGATAAGTCCTGGTATACTTGTCTTCGGTTAGTTGAAGTTGTCATGTAGTTGTGGGAAAGTTCTGAAGGAACATGAACATGTGCTTTGGCTTTCCTTTGATTCTTCAGGAATGGTGAAATTTCATAGAATGTGTTGTGTAGCTATTAGTGCACCAATCTAGGATATGGAAGACAGGCAGTGCAATCCTAAACCTCGCCTCCCCATCATCGTGCGGGTGCCCGTGTAACCCTAGTGATGTTTGTTCTCTCCCAAAGGACTTTCACAAGTGTGCAACGCTGGCATGGCAGGCTTTGGTTCCTCAGTGGGGAGAAAGAGAGGAATTAATGAAGCAAATAAATGGAGCTGAAAATGGAGGGCAGATAAAAGGTAGATTGGTTGATAAGTGGGAAGGAAAGAAGGTAGTCGGGAAAGATGAGGATATGAGGACTAGAGATGGGCACGAACCACAAAAAAACCAAACCATGACATTCATGGTGAGTTTTCACGAACCAGGAACCACGAACTGGCAATAACTGGGGCAAGTTTATGAACCAGTTCATGGTTTGTGGAGTTTAAATGCCCCTTTCCAGCCACTTAGCAGAGGCAAGGAAAGGGGCATTTGACAGTTTAAAGGGCCCTTTCCTGCCTTGCAAGTGGCAGGTCCCTTTAAACTATCAGCTGGCAGGCAGCAGGGGGGATCCCCTCCTCACTGCCTGCCAGCTGATAGTTTAAAGGGACCTGCTGCTTGCAATCGGTAGGGCCCTTTAAACTGCCCAAACCCCAGCCTCCAGCCCCACCCCCACCCCCAGCTCCAGCCCCACACTTACCTTGCCCTGCAAGCCCACGGCATCCTTCCCTTCCTCCTGCAAGAGGCAAGAAGGCCATTTTTGGCCTCTTCCGCTGATGCCTGGGCCCACAGGGTGGCAGAGGAAGCTGAAAATGGCCTCCCCGCCCGTCAAATGGTCACTGCTGAGGGAGGAGGGGGAGGATGTCACTGGCCCACAGGGCAAAATATATGTGTAGGGCTGGGACTGGGGGCTGGAATTTGGGCAGTTTAAAGGGCCCTGCCAGTTGCAAGTGGCAGGTCCCTTTAAACTATCAGCTGGCAGGCAGCGAGGGGGGGTCCCCCCTGCCACCTGCCAGCTGATAGTTTAAAGGGCCCTGCCGCTTGCAAGCAACAGGAAAAGTTTGTATGGCCATTTCCCTGGGGAAATGGCCATTTAAACTGCCTTTTCAATACACCCCAAATGAACCAGTAGACCAGTTTGTGGAAGTTTGTGGAAACGAGCTTCCACGAACCGGCCTGGTTTGTGCTTTTTTGGGGTCGTAATTCAATTCATGCCCATCTCTAATGAGGACTGCCAGGAAAGAGGAAATAGTGTGGGGAAGGGGATACAGGAGAGAGAAAGGTACCCCTTGAAGGTACCCTCTTTGAAGGTCAGTGCAACTGGGCCAGTGGCCAGCACTAAGCAGCTCAGCCATAGCTTTTCCAGATAGAGATTGTCAGGAGGACTGAGGAGGGAAAGCTGAAGAGAGGAGAGCAGATAAATGTCGGTTTATTCTTCAGGAAACCCTCAAAATGAATCTAGGGCTATGTACTGCGATCTAGTACCTACTGTACCAGAGTGAAGCTGTCAGCTGTAGTGGGGTGAAAGACTGAAGTACTGGAGGGAGCTTGAAATACGTAAAAGCCTAGGGCCCTGGCCATGGGTTAATACAGCCCTGCCTGGGCAGTTTAAAAAGTTTTGTATGGAATATTTAGTTCATTTGTAATTTTTTTCTATAGAATACAATATCAAATGAAGAGCATTCTGTGAGTGCAGTCCATGGCCTGCTGCAACAATTCTCCCAAACTACACAATACAAGTGGTAAAACTGGTTTAGTGTTTTTCTAAAAAACATTTCTAGAATATAGTGGTTGCCAACACTAAAAAACATTTTCCCCTCCTTTCTCTTTTTGCATTTTTAGATAAGAGCATTGGGAACATTTTTATATTGGTTTCTGAATGTGTGGGCATGTTTGTTTACCATAAATATTGTGCAATTGACCACTGAGGAAAGCCATAGGGCCAAAATATGTATGGTCTGTCTTTGTGTTGGTCATTGGACTGTATCATCATCTGTGTATGGAAAACGTTCTAGCTATTTATAACATATGCACATAGCTTGCCATTCAGGCCCTATGTTTTTAACTTGTTTTTAACTTGAACTTTGCGCACATCCATAATAAATATCTTTTTGGAATATATTTTATATTTTAGTTTGACCCCTGTAGTTTCCCATGAAGCTTATTAGGAGGACCATGTCAGACTATCTTTCCTTGTGATTCAGAAGATAGAAAGACGGTCTGCCCCACTTCTTGGATACATGTTAAATACAAAAAATGCTTATTGTGAAGCAGAAGAATTCTATCAAAAATATTTCAGCAATTTTTTCAGAGAACAGAAAACTATTTAACAGCAGATTGAGTCAACATGCAAACCCACATCATAATGTATTAGAAGATCAGGACAGAAGGGTTGAAAAAATGCTTGTCAAAAACTGTTTGATGAATGTTTTCTTAATAATGAACACAATCACATAATGAAATCATGATGAGAGCAAAAAATGTTCATGCTTAATTGACTTTTTTTCACAATTCATTATCTAATCAATTCAACTGCTTAGCCTGCTGGGTAGGCAGCACCTGGAATTACAAGCAAAAAAGCGTAGATTGGAAGGATGAAAATAATTTGTTGAGATCACAAGTACAGATCTGCTTAAGTCAAAATGGGAAATAATCCATAGAGTAATAAGTCATGTGGTGATTTAAAAAGTCTGGGAAATACGACTTACTGATATAGATATATCATATTTGTCCAACGTTTAAATCACTTAAACCCAGTTTATGAACTAGTGCCACCTGTAATGTGAGGGAATTAAATATGAAATAAATAATATGCAGGAAGCATGAACATCTACATCTCAAGAAGACAGCCTGGATTCTGTGTTTATCAATGGGGAAAAACAATCGGCATACGTCCGTTGTGGTTTCCACCCTGAAAGATGAGCTTCACAACTTGGGAATGCTCCTAGATTCAGCATTACTTACGGATGCACAAGTAGCATCCATAGCTTAGACCACCATTCTCCAATGTTGCTTGGCATGTCAGCTGCATTCCTCCAAACTAGAGGTGGGCACGGACCGAAAAACAGACCAAAATTTGACATGGACCAGCCCGGTTCAGCGTTCGCAAACCGGTGGGTCGTGGGACACGCGTTTTTCATGGACATGATGACTTTTGGCCTGGTCCGTTGGTCCGTTGGTCCATGAAACCAGACACCCCAGTGCTGAGCAATCAGTTTCCTAGGCAACATACAGAAATTGCCCACGGAGCTTCTGCCTTTGGAACACACCAATATTAGCCCTGAAAACCTTGATAAGTAGCTTTGGCTGCCAACCAGAGAGCTCCCATTATTCTCTATGAAAGCAAGCAGTATATACAACACCCAGTGCTGAGCCGCGGTTTCACTTTCCAGCTGGTTACCGAGGGAGGAACTGCTTGTTACAGAAGGTTTTTTTTTTTATTGCACCGGAGGGAGGCTTGGGGATTGTGCTGCAGCAAGGCCCAGGGAGGAAGCTTATTGAGTTTCCTCAGCTGAGGGCTCACTCTTCTGTTTCATTTTTTTCTTTCAATTCTTATTTGATTGTGGGGTGTTGGGCTAGCCTAGGGATCTGCAAATTGTTGCAAGCCAATGCAAGTCAATTGACGTTTGTGGCTCCTATTCTATCCACTGGAAGTTTCCTGCAGGCAGCCACTTTGGGGGTCAGTAACTCGGAACTTCAAAATGTGAACTTGGCCAAACTTGGAGGGTGGCTGGGGGAGAGACTGCTGAAGGCTTGCTGCAAATTTGGCAACTCTGAGTGTGACGGGGTGGTCCTAGGGTCCCAGGAAATAATGGACCATGGACCGATGAATCAGTCCACAAACTGGGGCAGGTCCGTGAGAAGTTCATGGTCCATGGTCCGTAAAACATGATGGACCACAGGCCAACAGTCCACGTTTTTTTCCCCAGTCCATGCCCGCTTCTACTTCAAACACCTAGGCATGTATGTAATGCATTACACATGGGTTACTTTTGAAAAGTCTTTGGAAACTTCAGTTGGTTCATAATATATTGGCCAAATAGTTAACTAATCCTGTCCAGAATGAATTTACTATACTACACTTACTTCTTAAAGATCTTTGTCATCTTATTTCTGGGCACAATTCAAAGTACCTAAGATGGAACTCCTTCCTCAGGGTTTTTATTTAGCGCTAAAATGGTGCTATTTCCCGGCAAACACCCACCTTATTCCAACACTGTAGCGATTTTCTCTCTTCTGCTTTGTGCTTGATAGTTGTGTTATTTTGTGCCTCATTGTGAATGCCTCACATCAATGTATTTCGCCTCACAATGCCCTATGCCCTCCCTTCAATCCCAGAATCCATTTCTTCCCACGACTCCCCTTTTTAAAATTTTATTATGTCCTTATAACGCCATAACGACATAACACAATGCAAACTTTCTGCTGAAGTAAAAATGACTCAATCGCCATGGCAGAGTCTTCAGCGATGGGGATCACGCCAGACAGGGAGTTTTCTGCGGGCAAAGGGCTATTTATATAATTTCAAAGTTGGAAAAACAAAAGGGTCGTAATGTTTTGCTCTAACGGAATGTTTATATGCTGTTATTCCGTTATAGTGGAATTAAACGCCAGAATAATAAAAAAAGGGGGGGAGGAGCTGCTTCTGCGCGGTTAGAGAGAACAGAACAGAGTGCTTCGGTGTGGACAGCTGGTGGCGCGAGGAGCTGTTAGGTGACCCAAAGAAACGTTACTGTGCCGATAACAGGTAGGATGCTATATGCTGTAAATTTAACAGAAGAGATGCCCGTGTGACGACGGCCAGGGATATCTACCCAGTACCATCTTTTTTAACTTTTAGGTACCAAAGTCTCACTTGGTTACCTGAGCTTTTGGTGATTAATTTTTTTTTCTTATTAAGTCTGAATTGTTTTCAAAGTGGATATATTACAGTTTTGATTGCTTAATCCATATTGGATTTATTTTTCTTTTTGGACACACATTTGATAATAATTAAAATGGCTCTAAATTGGTTTTATATATGATTAGCTATCTTCAGAATACTCAAGACTTTATTTATTGAAATTATAAATAATGGATTGCTTGGTCTGGTTTTTTTTGGGGGGGGGGGTGAACCACTGATACACAGATAGAAAGATGCTATAGAATTTTAAAATAAATAAATATATTAAATCATTGGTGGTAAGTAACTCACGATACTTATCTTGAAGATCACATCTAAAGATCAATTTTAAAATCAGCTAAATTAAATTGTCTGATTCTGTTTCATAGGTTACATGTTCCATATTTACAAATCTCTCTCCAAATATGGCAAAGCTAAGAGAGAAGTCCAGCTATCATATCTGGATACACCCTTTATTTGTACACAAGCCCAGTGAGCTCAGGATCTGAAATAATGAATAATACTGTACTGCAGACTTAAATGGCAGTTTGGATAAGCATGTAATGCCTTACAAAATTTATCAGAATACAGGGACGGGAAAAATAGCAACACAGAGAGAAAGTTTGAATGAAACCACCAAGTAAAAGCACCGAATAATGTTAGCATACTGACATATTGGCAGTATTGAGTATTTCAAGGTTATACTGCAAAAAAGATTTGGCATAATGAGTAAATATAAACCCCATTTCTTTACGGACAACCAACAGACGCTTAATGTGAAAGCATGAATAGGATTCTTAGAAAACCATTCTTCCTGACTATACTAAGTAATAGCAGGTTATTCTATACACATCAGAGTTTGCTAACGTCAGTGAACCATGCAAACACATTTGACAGTGGTAAGGCAGGAAGGATGAAAACAGGACTGGGGGAAAAAAACTCTTTTAGAACAAGGGACAAATCCTTCATGACAAACTCAATAAAGCCCAAGAGAAATTTCTCCCTAGTTATACAAAGTATTTGGACAAAATGTCATTCTTCTCCTATGATGATGAATAGGTTCTTGCTGTCTGCAAAGAAAAAGTGCAGAACCAATACATGTAAGAAGAATGGAAAACCTTTCCAGGAATTTTTATACAGCCATAATTGTGCCCTTTTTAAAAAAAAAAACTCTTTTAAAAGTATGTTACTTCACAAATTCAAAAGTACCATCCCCACGTACTTGTTCAGACAGGGTGCTGGGGAAATGTTCTTCATGCTCTGGAAACACCTTGAGATGACTTCAAGGCAAACTGTTTAAGAGTACAATGGGGTAAAAGTTTCATTCTGCGTAGTCCTATAGTGGATATCCTACTTTAAAAAACAATAGGGAATAACAAGCCCTAAGCTCGTATAATGTTCACCTGCCACACAGCATTAAAGAACCTCTTATTTGCAAACATAGTTTTGCACCATTATCTTTGTAAGTCAATTCAAGATACAGATTTCACATTTAAACTATTTATATTTTACAGATTTAAAAGAATCCTTTAACAGAACTTTGAAGATATCTCACATTTAAGAATATTGTGATTTTCTCTTTTTTATATTGTACTTTCAAATAACTACAGTTTTGCACATTAACTGAATGGGCTAGCCCCAGCTCCTGATTACCAAACAGAATTAGAAGGAGCCATATTGTGAATGAATGTAGATATTAAAAGGATCGGAAAACACTTTAAGCGCAGAGCCAGTGTGGCCTAGTGAATAAGTCAAAAGAGTCCCAAATTGAAATCCCTACTAAACCACATAACTCGTTGATCGTAACTCTCAGGCTAAGCAGTTGTTATATGGATTAAAGGCAGAGGGGAATTTGAAATTAAAAATAATAGTTTTACTATATCCAATCATTTAATTCCTGGCAAGAGGTACACCTCAACAATATTTCTGGTTCATTAGGGTATAGTTCACAAGTGATACTATTCCATTTTATCCTTTATTACCATAATTATTTTGAATCTTTAACATTAACTCAATAGAAAATTATACCATGCTAAGTAAGCATGGGTTGCCTCAGCATGTGTTGATATACCTGCTTTTTGCAGTGACGCAGTGATTAACATGTTGAACTTGGACCAATGAGACCTGGGTACAAATCCTTGCTCAATCACTGACCTTGATCAGTCATGCTTTCTTGCCTAAACTCCCTCATATGTAATTGTGACAGTATGGGGTGGGGGATTATGCATTCTCCTTTGGTTTTCTTAGAGAAAGAGTGGGATAAAAACCAAATACACAAATAAAAGTTTGCAGTGCTCCACTGGTTAAAAATAAGGTCCTTTTATAGATCCCCAGACAAAGGGAAAAGTCCATGAACTGTCCTTTCCACCTACTTGGGTCAGTTCCACTTCTAGTTGCCAGAGAAAAACAAAGAGGGGAAAGATTATCTTCATGGGGCCTTACTTGTGAACTTCCCAAGGACATCTGGTAGGAAATGGTTGGAGACAAGGGTACTGGACTAAATGAATCTTTGCTTTGTTTCTGCAAAACACTTTTCATTTTCTCATGTATACAAGAACTCACCTTCAAAATGGAGTTTTGCTCCAGATCATTTGTATTATCCCAGTCATCTTGGGATAGTTTATGAAATTGATGTAACCTACCTGGGGTTCCCATTATCTGGGCGAAAAGTTGGTTTATAAATGTTTTAATTAAAATAAATATTCTTCTTATATTAGCCTGAGCTTGTCAGAGCTGGGAAGCTAAGCAGGGTCAGTCACAGTTAGTACTTGGATAGGAGACTACCAAGAAACGCTGGGGTTGCAGAGGAAGGCAATGGCAAACCACCTTTGCCTACTTCTTACTTTGAATACCCTACAGATGGGGTTGTGTGACTTGACTGCATAGTATTATTGTTTTATCCGGTTTATTTTCCTTCATGTTAAGAAGCTATTGCTTGAAATATATGAGTCAACTATTGGATATGTTGTATTAACAATCACTTGAGATTATTCTGGAGGAAAAAAATCTGTTAAATAGACTTCTTAATGTCACAGATAATGAAGTTCAAATTTCGTTCATCAGTTGTTTTTAACTGTTCACGTTGGAAATGCAGTAGGATAACACAGCTGAAAGATATTCCCTCCTTGTATTTTATCATTTTTTCTCCTGAAATGGAATATGTTATTGGTATTTTATCTTTGATCATGAACTGGTAGTGACTGAAAATTCACTTCTGAAAAGCATAGAACCAATTAGACATACAATTTGTTTCAGGCTATTGATTATTATCCATTAAATTGCATTTACTTCTAAATTAGTCATCTTGATTCTGCTCTGCCACACACACACACACACACACACACACACACACACACACACTTTGTGTGGGGGGGGAGAATTGCAAAGTTCCTTCCCCCCAGAGATATTGCACTCCTCTGTCTTTGAAAACTTTTATTTTAAGACCTGGCAGATTCCACTCAGAGTGAGGGGTGGGAACAGACTAAAGGCTTGTGCCCATAAACCAGTTTGGTGTAGTGGTTAAGAGTGGCAGGATTCTAATCTGGAGAGCTGGGTTTGATTCCCCACTCCTCTGCTGAAGCCAGCTGAGTGACCTTGGGTCAGTCACAGCTCTTCCAGAGCTCTCTCAGCCCCACTTACTTCACAGGTTGATTGTTGTGGGGATAATAATAACATACTTTGTAAACCACTCTGAGTGGGTGTTAGGTTGTCCTGAAGGGCAATATATAAATTGAATGTTGTTGTTGTTATAAATTACCCTAGAAAAATGCTTCTAACATAATTTTGCTTCTATTTTCAACCTTCCTCTCCACAGCATTCTCAAGCAGCTCTTTTAAACCTATAGTTCCCAGGAAACATTGCATCACCCAACACTTGAAGAACACATGCCTGATGTCTTATGTGGAGAGACTCTGAGTTAGACAATCACGATTACCCGGGTACCAAACTCACATGATAGTAATCTGTATCTAAAAGATACAACAAATTCCTATTGCCATCAGTACTTTTAAACAATTCAAAATAAGCTCCCATGCTACAGGGCATGTTGCTTTTCAAACTGAAAAGCCTTTCAAATATGAAATGGTATGAAAATCTAATGTTCAGAGGGGTGGGGGTGTCACATCCTTGCTTTGATTGAAACCCATGGGACTTATTCCCTCTAAATGAGAGAATGAATGGAAATGAATTCTGTAGCAATCTGCTTAATGTGAAGTAATGATCTAGTACTTTGTGTTATGCAACGATATAAGTTACGAAGTGTATAATCCATATATAAGAATTCTGAGATTAGGTTTTTTAAATCTGTGTACCATTTCTATTGTGTACAAACTCCCTTCTACCCACAGAACAAAATCAAAATGAATACTAGCTGGGATAAATTTTAAAAACTCAAAACATGTAAAAAAATCTTACTGTATAATTGAGCACCAAGAGTTTCCATGTCCCTTCCAGAGGTCATTAATAAAGTGAAACAGAAGTAAGGTAATATGGTGGCATTCTTTGAAGTTTAGTATTCCTAGGGGAGACAGGAGGAGGTGAAATGAAATTATTCCAATGGTAGCTACTTGTTCTTTATACCATCTAATCCTGTCCTTAAACTATCACAGCATTTCAAAGCTTCAGTAACAAGCAACAACTGCAAAAAATGTATTTAACATATACTTTTTAAAGAATTGCCATATAACATATACTCTGTCGTCCTCAATCTAAAACCAGACTGACTCAGTTATTTCATATTTGGAGTGGAAGGAGATAGGATCAGAGCCCTGCTCTGTGGCATATCCATAGGTAAGAACAGTTGTTGCCAAGTAGGCCCCCTCTCCTGCTTTAAGGCCTGCCATGGACTGTGCCAGAGTTTCCTGCGTTACTGTTTTACTGCTACACCAAGATTGCCCTGCATGTGTGCGCTCTAATACATGCGTCAGTTTCCTGCCTGCTTGTTAATTACCTTGCTGCTGCAATAGACTGTGTTAGTTTCCTGACTCCATGTCTGGATGACTCCACAAAGGACTTTCTTCCTGGGCAGCCCTGCCCAGACCTATATCTGGACCTCCCAGTGTGTGTTTGGACTTTATTACACGTGTGCCCCGTGCCTGCGTTGCCATCCACCATGGACCACACCCAGAGCCGGCGCCAGAGGTTTTAGCGCCTGCGGCGGCGTGCGCCTGCGCCTCCGCGTGGCGTGATGACGTCATCACAGACGTCATCACGCGCCGCAGGGGGGCTGGGCGGCGCACGGACCGCCGAGCGCGGGCTGCTGCTGGAGCGGCGCGCACAGGCTGCTCTGTGCGCCGCCCCAGCAGCAGCTCATGGCTTCTGCGCTCGGCTGGGGCGGAGGAGTGCGCAGTGGAGCTGGCGTGGGCTGGCTACAGCTGCTGCTGCAGCCATCCAGCCAGCTCCGTGCCGCCGCCGCCGCCGCGCGCCCCAGCCGAGCGCAGAAGCTGCGAGCCGGGGCTGGGGCGGCGCGTGGAGGCTGCTCCGTGCGCCACCCCAGCAGCAGCTCGCGGTTTCTGCGCCCAGCTGGGGCGGAGGAGCGCGCAGCGGAGCTGGCGTGGGCTGGCTACAGCTGCTGCTGCAGCCATCCAGCCAGCTCCGTGCCGCCGCCGCCGCGCGCCCCAGCTGGGCACAGAAGCCGCGAGCCGCTGCTCGAGCGGCGCACAGAGGCTGTGCCCGGCTGGGGTGTGTGGCGGCGGCGGCAGCAAGGGGCTGGCTGGCTGGCTGGCTGCAGCAGTAGCTGCAGGCAGCCCAGTCATGCCAGCTTCGCTGCACGCGCCTCCACACCCAACACCCCCTCCAGCGCCCCTCCAGCGCCCACGCGCCCGAGGCCACCGCCTACCTGGCCTCCATGGGCGCGCCGGCCCTGACCACACCTGTTCCCTGCTATGGACTGTGCTTTACGTGCTGTTTCCCTGCCTCCATGGAAGCCTGCCTCATCTGGACCCAAGCCGCTGTTAGCAGCCGGGCACCTGCCGGGGAAACCTCCAGCAAGCCTGGCCAGGCGCCCCCTGGCCAGTTCCCGCCTGGAGCCTCCCGCGGGCCGGTCACCGAGCTTGCCCTCGCTACCAGGCAGCCTGCTAGCCAGCCCCAGCCATTCCCAGCCGGCAGCCATGTTCTTAGGCAGCCAGAAGACCTAGAGAAGAAGCCTGCTTTGGGAAGCCATTTCGGAGAAGCGGACACACCACGTCCGCAGCGAGAGGACCTCGCCCCACTCTGCATATCTTAGGAGCCGCCCCGGAGAAGAAGCTAAGTGACGACCATCCCAAGAACTTAGAGAATGCATCTCAAGGAAACCTCCACATTCCAGAGCTGATGACATCAGGACAAGCCCTGTCCGCTGGAACATCCTTTCAACATGCTCGGATCTCCCCCTCCCTCCTTTGTCTCCTCTTCCTGAGGTGTCACTATAACACAATCAGATTCCTAAAGTGGCCCATCCAAGGCATTCAGTAACCCATTAAAGCCTTTGTTTTAACCCGTGAGAACCACAAGGTACAGCACCAGCCCCAGGGTGCGTTTTGGGGTATTTAAGCTGGCCGCCCCGGCCACATGGTGCGTACGCCTTCCCTGTCCAGACCCCTTGCTGTCTCTCTGTGGATCCAGTGCTGGCATTGGACCACCTCGCTGTCGGGTCTCTGCTCCGTTTCAGGATTGTAAGTATCGTCCTTATCATCGTGGGTACCTGCTCATGCAACCGTCTCTGTATTTTTTACTCCGCATTTCCTAGTTCTTGTATGCTTTCTTGTATGTATGTGCAAGTTCAGGCTTATGCCACACTATTAGTAAATACACGTGTTTATTGAATCTATTTGTAGTCTGCCTGTTTGTCACGAGAGTTTCTGGAATCAAGACCTCCGTAAACGTTGGTTAGATCCACGCTAATTTTAGTTCCAGACTGCTGAGCTAATTTCCCCATTTAAAAGAGCAGTTCTGGTAACACAGTCCTCCAGTTGCTCAAATTTAGGAAATAAATCCCTGCTGTGAAATTAGAAAAGGAAATTTTCACACAGTGGTTGACTTGGCATTCAAACCTAGTCGGATGCAAAGCTCACATTCAGTACACCTTAGACAGCCAGAATCCCAGACTTTGTCCCCAGGTAGGTTAGGATTCACTTGAGCTCTTTCTATAACCATGAATATGTACATATATTCTGTGCAGTTCAGATAGGTGCAGGTCAGCCAAACAAACTGAAATTCAGCTGTTCTTCCAGCATGTACATGGATATAATGAAAGGGAAAGCTTTTGCCTCTGACTAGAGATCTGTTAAAGACTTTGGCCTTTTGCCACTCATTCTAGCAAATTATGCAAAATAACAGCTTTGCAGTAGTATATAGAGGAAGAGGCACTGGAATTAATGCAAGTTCCTGTTGATAGGAACAGTAAAATGTTGACAAGAAAATAAAAAGATTGCAAGCAATAAAGAAAAGCTTACATGAGATAATATAATGAACAAGAACAAGAACTGACAGTATGTATGGCAGATAGTATCATGAGGTTGTTGCTGATATGGTCACGGTATGGAAGAAAGACCCAAGTATGAGTTTAAACTATGCTCTGTCAGCTTGGAAAGAACATTAATAGCTACAAAGGCCTCATTCCCAGCAGCAGAATGCAAGCACATTTGCTGTGGCCCAATCAACCAGCCCGTGACAAACAATAAAGGCAATTTTCAAAGACAAGTAAATAAGTGCTGCTGGGTTCGCATTTATCTGGGACAGAGAAAGCGATGCTGGTGTCTAAAAAAGCAGTAGCATGCTTTTTGTTACAATATTAACAAAGATGCCTCATTTCTGTACTCCTCCGCATTAAGAAAGCTATATAGTGCAATGGAAACATTCTCTGAGTGTGTAGCCTATATTACAACTTCTGTTTAACCTGATTGCTTACTAATTGCTTACTAATGTGTGGAATGAAAACTCCCAGCTGCAAAAATCAGTTTTCACAGGGTTAAAATAAAATTTCCACTGGCAACCGACTGCATTTATTCCTTCCAGTGCGATAATGGCGCACAGAGCTGTCCCCTCCCAGAAACAGTTTTACACACAGAAAGGATCCTTTATGTGCACCTTTATGCACAGAAAGGAAAGAAGAACCAGCAGCATCAGCGGACAGTGGGGAGGGAGGGGTCTCTGTTCCCTGAAAAACAGCAAAGGTTCATGTTATGCAAATGAAGGTAAACTTAAAGGGACCTCAACAACAACAAATTAAACATAAAGCAGGATTTATTTTCCAAATGTTGCTGGCTAGCAAGAGCCAATGGTGCTGCTCTCCAGCTTGGCTGCCAGCCCACCAATAATGGTTTGCTTGCAGTTTTCTGCCATCGGAGTAATTGAAACATCAACTCTGCCCAGCTGACATTCACCTACTTTAGGGTCTGTTAACTTCCATCCTTCTGAGGTCGGTAAAATGAGTACCCAGTTTCCTGGGGGTAAAGTGTAGCTGACTGGGGAAGGCAATGGCAAACCACCCCGTAACAAAGAGTCTGCCATGAAAACATTGTGATGTAACGTTCCCCCCGCCCCCCCATGGGTCAGTAATGACTCAATGCTTACACAGGGGACTACGTTTACCTTTTTTAACACTGACCCCTTTGTTTGTGTGTGCTGGAAACTTGGTGCGTCAATGGTTCAGATGAAGGACTGTATTCTGTGTGATTTTAGTAACATTACGTGCAAAAACAACTGCCTCAGAGCCTCCAATTGGTCCCCCTTCCCTTCCGCATTGCAGAATGGCCACAAAACCAGGAGAATGAAAGAAAATTAGCAAATTTTACGTTTGACCTGGTGGCACCCCACTGGGAAACTACCTAATCACAATTAACATTTTATTTGACAGCCACAGATATGAAAATGGAATGGTAATTTTCAAAATGCACACCCCTACTAATGA
Source organism: Eublepharis macularius (assembly GCF_028583425.1). NCBI lineage: Eukaryota > Metazoa > Chordata > Lepidosauria > Squamata > Eublepharidae > Eublepharis > Eublepharis macularius. Next base: position 99,997,990 of record NC_072795.1, read on the forward strand.
TCACTGATGACCAACTGACAGAATAGTGTCAGGCAGATAAATAATCTGGAATTGATGGTTCCTACTAGGGATGTGAATAATGAAAATCATGAGCTGTAAAAAGCATGTTGAAACTATTTCAGGGTCTTACTTGTGACTTTTTGTAATGGAAACACTAGCCTGGGCTAGTCACAAACCCCACCCTGAAAAAAAATATGTCTATCATGTTTAAAATTTGACCAAACAGCCTTGAAAACAAAAGCATCAGAAACATTTTCTAGATTCCCTTTGTATACATGGACATAGTAACAGCGCAATAACCATTAAAAAATAAAAATGAATTAAGAAAAGGGGGGAATTACATAATCATACATGCGAGCCAGACACATGTGTGATGTTTAAAGGAAAGGTAATGGCAAGAGGAGGGGTTGGAGATTTGTGGGAGGGCTCTTCAGAAGCACAAAAAAGCCTCCATATGCATTGATATGCATTGATATGGTAGGATATTTGCACAGAAAACCTGCATCAAAAATAAACATGGACCAAAACTGGTCTAAAAAAAAAACTTAAAAACTGGAATCATCACAGCCTGCTCACACGTGGAAAATGATGACATGTATAATGAGTGAAATAACCTGCCAGAGTCTCATGGTAGGCCATCCCATTAAGGATGTGTGGAAGTGGCCTAAGTGGCTGCAGTACCAATTCCTCGAGCTGCTCTATGTGCAACTGATTCCTATCAATTCTACCATAAACATTAATGTTAAACATGGGCACCTTACATTGCTTCAAAAATGAGGATCCCTTTATTCTATCTGTCTGATATTTGGCAGTGCAGATGTACTGCAATCTCCTGAGTTTTACCCAGTTCAGATCAAAAACCAGGAAGGTACAGAGCCAAAACACACGAGAAGAAATACCCAGGTTCAGCACGTGTTCTCTTACCTCAAGCTTTGCCGGGATCTGTAGGCGTCCTGGAAGCTTAAAGTTTAGCATTTACAGAGCAGCAGGAAGGGAAATACAGGCGCCTATATTTCCCTTCCCCTTCCTGCTGCTCTGTAAATGCTAAACTTTAAGCTTCCAAGATGCCTACACTTCCCAACAAACCTTGAGGTAAGAGAACAAGTTTAGCATTTACAGAGCAGCAGGAAGGGGAAGGGAAATTCAGGCGCCTGTATTTCCCTTCCTGCTGCTCTGTAAATGCTAAACTTTAAGCTTCCAGGACGCCTACAGATCCCGGCAAACTTTGAGGTAAGAGAACACGTGCTGAACCTGGGTATTTCTTCTCGTGTGTTTTGGCTCCTAGACTCAAGAATGATGGGGAGGAGTACTTCCATTGAAACTGATGGGAAATAATAATGAAATAGAATTATGAAAACAAAACAACAATAACACAAGGAACAATTATGAAACAAAACCATACAAAACAAACCAATAATGAAACAATACATTGAGAATAATAAAAGAAATGAAACAAAATCCCATGCAAAAGTCTAGTTTGTTTATCCATGATTGTTTAAACAGGTAGTGCTCTGGGGGGGGGGGAACTTTCTGCTGCCGGTCAACCAGGAAACAAACAAACAAACAAAAATCTATCCTAACTCATGTGTTCACAGAAGAGAGAAATTTTCACAAAATCATTTTTGTTGAGAAGTTCCTGACATGAAAAATTATAGAAAATAGAAAACAGCAGAAAGAAGATGACTGCCTTGTCTTACGGGCTTCCTTTTTCCTCTTCACTAACTGAGAAGGTGGAAGGAGGTCATGGGAAACTGTAAAGAAATACCTTTCTTAATACCTGCTGGCCTGTCCAATGAAGCGGTTTTCAAATCATAAACTCAGGAGCGAAATAAGATCAAGCTTTAGTGAAATAAATATGAAGCCCTCAGAAACCACATCCTGTCGACAGATTTTGAAGTCACAAAACTCACACAATAAACTTTGTGGAACAGATTCCTTGGATCTGATTGGGAAACAAACAAAAATCTATCCCAAGTTCCACAGCAATTGCGTATGCACAGAGAGAATCTCTCCACCCCTCTCGCACCAGGCAGGAGCAGCCAGGCGGCACTTGCTCTCCCAGTGCAAGAGGGATGGAGAGAATCTCTCCACCCCTCTCTCACCAGCCAGGAGCGGGTCAGCTCTCTCGGTGCAAGAGGGATGGAGAGAATCTCTCCACCCCCTTGCACCAGCCAGGAGCGGGCCAGCTGTCGTGGTGCAAGAGGGACGAGAGAATGTCTCCGCCCCTCTCGCACCAGGCAGGAGCAACCCGGCGGCACCCGCTCTCCCGGTGCGAGAGGGACAGAAAGAATCTCTCTGCCCCTCTTGCACCAGCCAGGAGCAGCCAGGCGGCACTTGTTCTCCCAGTGCAAGAGATTCTCTCCGTCCCTCTCTCATCGTCCAGGAGCAGCCGGGCAGTGCTTGCTCTCCTGGTGCGAGAGGGATGGAGAGAATCTCTCCACCCCTCTCGCACCGGCCAGGAGCGGGCCAGCTCTCCTGGTACGAGAGGGACGGAGAGGGCAGCAGCAGCTGCGCTGGCTCTACCGGTGCCAGAGGGATGGAGACAATCTCTCCGCACCTCTCACACCGGCAGGAGCAGCCTGGCAGCGCCCACTCTCCTGGTACAAGAGGGATGGAAAGAATCTCCCCGCCCTTCTCGCATCATGCAGCAGCATCCTGGCTGTGCCGCTCTCCCAGTTCGAGAGGAATGGGGAGCATCTCCCTGCCCCTCTTGCACCAGCCAGCAGCAGCCCATCAGCGCCGGCTCTCCCGGTGTGAGAGGGACGGGGAGAATCTCCACACCCCTCTCACACTGGGCAGCAGCAGCCCGGCAGCCCTGGGGTGGGGCAGGGGGTGGGAGCTGGGGCTTGTGGGGTGTTTAAAGGGGCCTTCCACTTGCACGTGGCAAGAAAGGGCCCTTTAAACTATCAGCTGGCAGGCGGCAGGGGGGAATCCCCCCCTACCAACTGCCAGCTGATAGTTTAAAGGGATCTTTAAAGGGCCACGAACAACAAACAACGAACATGTTTGGTAACAGGTCACCTTCGTCTATGTTCATTGTTCGTTGTCTGTGGATGGCAACGAACAATGAACAGTGTGTGTGTTTGTTTGTTTCCGTTTGTGCCCATGTCTACTTACAACTGAGCCAGTCTTACATTTTTCACATTCTAAGGGTCAGTTACCTGTGTTAAGAAATCCTAAGACTTTTTTCTTTTAATAGTATCCAAGGTAGCCTATGTACAATGGCACCAGAGTATTTTAATATAAGTTTTTAAATCTGTTTTTAAAGTTGACTATTAATTTATTGTGTTTTAATGATGATGTGAGCCACCCTGAGCCTATTCGTGGGAGGGTGGGATATAAGTCAAATAAAATAAATAAATAAAAATAAATAAGACATTCTTCAAAATTATACATGTTTTTTAGAAGTTACATGACTGCCCTCTCCCCAGGATTATCATTCCCCAAGAAACAAATGTTTTGTCTTTTATAGCCATCCCAGTAACTCTGTTGTCAAGGGATCACAGGGCCAAATGAAATGTAAATGGCATTTCCTCGTGAAACGTTGCCCAAGAATGTCACTTTCCCAAAGTCTTCAGGATTCAAATGAGAACTGAAAGTCAAGGCTATAGTACATGTCACTCTAGCCTTTTCTTAGCTCTATGGCTGTGACACAGGATACCATAAAAATCAAGCAAATCCATACTTTTACAAAAGTATCTGTACACCTTTATTACCATCACATCACTCTGAAAGAGATTGAGTCAAATACAGGAACAATAGGCTCATTCAGGCTTTCTGATATATTGCCTTGCCCATAGTTTTTGTGACTTACAGAGATATTTCTTATGTTAGCAAAGTGTGAAATTACTTTGTCACTGCTACCAAGCACAGAGGAGATTACTAATAAGGAAACATAGTTTTGTGCTGCTCTGTTAAGGCCAAATGACTTCTTTAGGATGATTTAACAGTAATTTCAGATACAACTCTAAATAATCATAATAATTATAAGCCCTCATGCACCCCCCAAAACACAAGTTAAGACTGAAGAATGTACACAGAACGGCAACACATAACTATTGCATGTTCTGATACGCACAGCAGATCTCTACCCACCAACTAGCTGTATACTGTTTATCACATAATATCTGTTAATAAATTTCACTTTGCACACCCATTTAGACTGTTGGAGTATTGCCCTACTTTTTGGATTCTTCAATTGTTTGCTATCACTTCTTTTCATTTTGAAGCTATCCTAAGCCTAAATCCATTTCAAAATGAAGCTAAATTCATGTTTAGGTTTTCTCATCTTTATGTTTCTGGAGTTATGCCTCGCTGACTAACTCTAATGCCCAAAGTGGTTATGTGGAGAACAAGAAAAATAACAGGCTCTGACAAATGCAAGTTAATGATAAACCAAATAGCTGTTCCTACAGACTTTCCTGTATATGTGTGCTTCATGTGCTATAGAGCTATGCACCTGTGAAGGCAGCTAATTAGAGCAGTTTTTGGTCACACTTTGTCATGATGCAGGATAGGAGTCATACAGCTGTATAGGGAATAATGTATCTTTCTCCCCCACCCAAGTAACTACAACTTAGATGAGAGATGAAAAATTATGTGCATGCACCAAATATTCCTGACATTTTTATTCATTTACTTTATTTATAGCCCACTATGATATTGCCTCGTTCAACAGAAATGGCACCAGAGGTGTTTTTAAAATTCCATAGACAGACAGACAGACAGACAGACAGACAGACAGACAGACAGACAGACAGACAGACAGACAGACAGACAGACAGACAGACAGATAGATAGATAGATAGATAGATAGATAGATAGATAGATAGATAGATAGATAGATAGATAGATAGATAGATAGATAGATAGATCCGAACACGCACATACTTCAGTTCTTTTCACAGAATACTTAAAAGTTTGTTTTGAGGCTTTGGTTCCCTTATTTTTCCTCAACCACTCTTTTTATTATTCTCTTTCTCTTCTGGAGTTAGGAATGCTGGTATCCACTTTCTAGTACCCCAATCTCCTCTACAAACACCAATGCTTTCCTTCAGTTGTTACCTGAATCTGAAGGTCTCCACAGGCATTTTCAAACCATACCCAACCAGGGATCTCTTCACTCTCCAGCATTTCCTCCCTGTTTAACTGGGATGGGGAAGTCTCCTCTCCTTAGAAGATTTATCCCCTTTCTTAGGCCCATTTGGGAGTCTGCAGTCACACCTAATTCCCAAACCTCCTTGCCAACTTTCCCTAGTTCTCCTGCTGGTGTTAAAACTGAACTGCTCTCCATTAGGACTCTGTCTCCCCATTCTTCACATTCAATTCCTCTCTGAAAAAAGACCCTCCTCTTTCCAGTTCATGTTACCCAGTCATATCACTTGAAGTAGACTATCATTCAAAGCTCTCTGATTCTGTGAGGGATTAACCATCACTCCTACCTTTCCCACAATCCATCACTCCCATATTTCTCACTGAGACTCAAGGTGGATTACATGGTATAAAACAATGCATTCAAATAGCATTATAGAATGAGATGACTAATAAACAGCGCCATAGGGTTTTCCTGGTAAAAACACTGGGTCATGCAGATGTGATGGGCCAAGAACACAAGCTACACAACCCTGAAACACAGGTTTTGAAGAGTGAAATTTTAACAATGAACATTTAACAGAGGTGGAGAGAGAAAGTACAGTTCCCATGAGGCTGTGTGAGAGAAACATGAAAATTCATCCACATTCAGACTGTTAACCTACCAATAATAACCATCAACTTTGTCAGTTATGAGGATCACAGAAACAGCTTTCACCTACAAGTCAATGTGAGTACACTATGATTGGTTTTTTTTCCATTGTGCAGATTTGCAAGTTGGGAGGCAACAGAAGTGGCAAGGGGAGGGATGAAAAGAGCATGAACACATGCACAGTCAGATGTATTCAAATCAAATGTGTTCAAACTGTCTGAACACCACCAAACAGTTTATTGAACTTTACATTGTACCAATCACAATTAGCAAATCATGAATCAAAATGGCAGATGATTGAGCATTCCGAAATACAACTAGCTTTATTTCTGATATTACAGAATTCAGCTCAATGCCATATGACCTGCCTTCAACTATAACTCATTTTTGTAGTAAATTAATTGGTGTAACTAGTGTTAATTAGTTGAGCTGTAAGTTAAGAAAAGATGTTATTTTTTTCAAATTTATATAGAAGAAAAAGATTGTATAAAAGATGTCCTTACCTTTGAACAAAGGTAAGGATACATTATTATCTTAGGTTTCCTTCAATATCTAAAGGCATGTCTAATATAAAACTAATTTAAATTATTAATGATCAATGATAATATTAATAATAGCAGGAACAACAACAGAGTGTTGATTCACAGCCCAACCACTAACCACTCTGCTACAATAGTTCAACATCTTGTAATTGGTTGGAAGCACAATTCTTGGGGGGGGGAGCTGTTTAGGGAGCTGATTAGCCATTATACCAGCATATCTCTGTGGTATGATAGGTAAGGAAGAGTTATGCAGGTACAGCATCTCAGCATTGCCACACCTGTCACAACGGTAACATAGACCTGCTGAGCATTTCTCCCAGTGGGACACTGGCATAAGGTCCTGCATCAGTATGGGAAGAGGCAGAGCCACAGGCTGGAGTTAGTTGGCTCCTTGTACCAGTCTGGGAATGCACCCCCCCCCCAACTCCAGTGGATACTTGCACCTGCAAAAAATGGCATAACCCATAGGTGCCCAAGCAATGGAAATGGCCAACTGCCCCTCCCAGGCACAGCCCCATCCAAAAGCCCCAGTGGAGCACAGGATGCTGATTACAGCCACAACCAATCACCTCCTTTCCCAGCAGCAGACAAGCTCCCTCACCAGCACCCAATCACTGCTCCCCCAGCCTCCAGCTGGTAGCAGATCTCCCAGAATTATAACTGATCTCCAGGCCATAGAGCTCAGGTGCCCTGGATAAAATGGCTGCTTTGGAGGGTGGACTATATGGCATTGTACCCTGCTGAGATCCCTTTCCTCCCCATCCCATGCCTTCTCCAGGTTCCACCCCCAAAATCTCCAAGAATTTCTCAACCTGGAGCTGGCAACCCTAACATAAACCCCAGCCAGGATGTCCCATGGGTCAATAAGTAAATCATGCAGCATGGAACTCTGTCTCTGATCTCTCTGCTTTGTAGACTTAGAGCACACCACTTAGCACATTGGGGGCAGGAAAAGCCCAGAGTGGCCACTTAGCACTAATACCCAAGAGGGAGAGCAAAGTGCACACTGTGTGGCTAATGTGTCTACTCTCAGCTCAGACTTCTAACAGACTTCTAACACAGAATATTAAAGACCTGATTATACATTCGGATTTGAATTATGATACCAACCAAAGGGACACAGGGCTACCGAGGGGTCTGTACAGGTGTGGAAGATGTAAACAATGTTTCCTAATTATGAATGTAGAGGACTTGAGACAACTAGGAATTGAGACTACGCACGAATTTGTCAATTGCGGCACCGAAGGAGTAGTATATGTATTGAGATGCCCATGTTGATTGTTATATGTGGGAAGTACTATACGCTCCATTAGAACAAGACTCAGTGAACATCAGTCTAGAATTAAGAACAACGTACTAGAAGCCCCTTTAGTGCAACATTATCAAGACAGGAAACACAGTGATATGGAAATGGTTTTTACTGTTCTGTTCAAGACCCGCAAAAGAGAACATATGTCTGCAACAAGAGAGCTTCGTCAGAAAGAGACATTTTGGATATATAAACTCAACACTCTCATACCCAATGGCTTAAATATAGCCAATGACTATACCTGTTTTTTGGGCTAATCACTTATAAAAGTAAGATCACTTTAAGGAGGGACATTGTGTGATTTGGGCGTGGATTCCTTTCTGTAGATAAAACGGCTGTTAGTTAATGGGCTACAGATGGAAGAAATTGACAAATTGGAGAGGGGTATGAAATGGTAATCTTAGGAACCTCTGAGTAAGTATATTGGATTTTGAGTGCATTATTGTAAATATAAAGTACTGGGGGGTTTTGTACATATTGTAATTTTGTATGTTTTCCAGCAACTGTGCTCTTTGAAAAAGAACTTTGGAAACGGACCTTATGAGGATCTGGACCGTCCGTTAGAGAAATATGGTCACAGAACTATCAATATATACCAAAAGAACAAAGGTCTACTTGTGATCTGTGACTTTCACAGTGTCTGGAACCACCTCTGGACTATACCCATATTGAACTTGAATACAAGGCGAATTGGATTCTATGTATGAAAATTAGTGTCATATGATGCCAGAAAGCAATTGCCCTTTAATAATAATAACTATAGCACTTTGAGCACGGGACACTTTAATTGACTGTTCTTTAGAATACATATGATGCCTGTATAATTGAGGTTGAATTGGTTTGCAATATGTGGTATAGCTCTTGGTTATGTAATGAGAAACAAGTTGAAATATGGAATTAACTAGTACATGCTTTATTGATTGTTAAAAATTGTAAATTAAATTGTGGAGACATTGCTAATACACGGGAAATTTCTTTTCTTGATATTTGGTGACGAACCTAATGTTATGCAGTTTGGGGGGGGGGCACAGATGTATATGTTTGCAATTAAAGAAATCACATTTATCCATGATGGCAAGCACGCTGAGAAAAGTTTTTTGGTAAAACTCACTGGTTGGCTAGCATCAGTATCTATGGCAAGGAAAATTCAGCATGAATGTTGAAGTCATCCAGAACAGTCAGTCTAAGCGTCTCCAGTACCAGATATGAGAGCACCTCTGCCAGCTCAGGAAAGTTGCTTACTGGAGAACTAGGCAGCCAGTAAACAAGCAGAATACCTAGTATATCCTTAGTTCACAATGTAAAGAGCATACAGTCATTGCTAGCTACAGTCTGTATTGGGAGTCTGCAGAAGTTCAAGGATTCATGGAGGATAATAGCAACCCCTCCTCCCCAGCCATCTGTGCAGGGTTGGTGGAAGATTGCATTACCAGGTGGTGTTGATTGTGATGGACACACCACATCATTTTCTTCTAATCACATTTCAGTTAAGCAATCCAGGTCAATTTCTTCTTCCAGCCATCTGTAAGAGGAGGAGGAGGACCTGTAGCAGCAGCAGTACTTCTCCTGTAGACATGTTTGTATTACTACGTCTCAGCCCACATTGAAGTGAAAGAGCATGAACCAAATATGTGCCAATCTGTTAGATAAGTTTGGAACTGGAGACTCCTGCTTCAGTGAAAGGGGTTTTTCACGTTAGCAAGTTGGAGTGAATTACCTTCCATTTTCTTTGGGCCCTAGAATTCTACAAATCATGCAATAGTCCCTATTTATAAGTGAACCAGCTGAATTATTATACAATTCATGGAATACAGGGAGAATGCCAGGTTTTGTTCAAGAAGTATCATATAACATTCACAATGCACTGAATGTGTTCAAAAATCATCACCTTATTTATAACTTCTTAGGGTGCATTACAACCTTTACAATGTATCATGTTAATATCTGATATATGACATAATTGACAAACAATGGGAAGCAATGCTAGGCAAAATGCAGTGCAGCTTTGACTCAAAATTAGATACTACACTTATCAAATAACAGTTTCATAAAATGAATGGGTAAACCACATGGGCCACTTTTTGAATAGCATTCATTGTTGCTTCTACTTGCACCATTCTCACTCTTTGAGAAGTTTCAGTTTGGAATTGCTTCTTTGTAGAGGTGATTTTAAACCTCAAGGATGCAAATCTCATCTGTCCAATCCAATTGGGGGTTGACCATGATACCAATGGGATTGCCAAATTTTCTTTAGCACAAAATAATTGCAATGAGATTTCTTCATCCATCATGCTAATGATTCAGTTCTGTGAGCCACCTGCACTGGCAAAAATGGTCTGGATGGAACACCATACAACGCTACATTTTGCAATGTTGCATTGTACGAGATGACAAGGTTGATCAGAGTTGATATGTTGACAATGGCTGCCATCAGTGGCACAAAAACATAGGGAAAAAACTATTGTGCAGCACAAAATTAATCAGTGAAGAGCTTGATGGGGAGATGAAATCACTATGAAGCATCCTGACAGGCACTTCAGTTGCTCTGGAGTCAACCCCATCAAAACATCCTTATTTCCCTAACATTATTAGGTTGCAACATGTCGTAATGAGATTTGCAATCTATACGTCATCATAGGTGCAATCATCTATAATTTAGAAATGTAGTGCAAGGGCTTTAACAAGAGTTTTGTAAAAAAGCCTGTGTCAATGCTAAAAAATTATCTGGATCACAAAAGCTCCTGCCACGATAAATTTGTTTGTCTTTAAGATGCCTCAAGACTCCATGTTGTTTTGGCTTCAACTGATTAATATGGTTACCTTTCTTCGTATAATTAGTTTAAAATGCAGTTTTACTATTTTGAAATATTCAGTGCACATCGCAGTGCAATTATACAATTGAGATTCGACTCCTCATTTGAAAAAGATCACCAGAGTCCATGGAGCAATACAAGGTCAGAATCATTGTTCAATCATTTTGCGATCTCATTATAGCTTTCTTTACTCTTGCTCTCTAAGACAATGATTAAAAATAAATCGCATTGTGGAAGACACTCATTTTGTAATTTGCTTTTTAAGTTGAGTATATAAAGATAAAATGTATTTTGCTTTCTTGTTTTTGAGGGTTCTTTGTGTTATTGGACCCACCAATATCAGTTGAGAAAACAAAGCATTTGCATCTGCAGCTACTAGGTGGACATTCATTACAAATATAAAGCCATGTCTCATGAATGTACAGTGCGCTCTGCCACCTGTACCGAAAGATTATCAGCAACAGAAGACCTGCTGTGCCACAAAAGCTGTCGTCACTTTTAGGAATGTTTTATATGGAATCAAATTAGCAGAGCTGTGCTCCAATGATGAGATTCTGTAAGGTTTTTAAACATCTCAGACAGAAATTCGATTAAGATTAATTCAAGCCAAGCAAGCAATTTTAGAGGGGCTGGAAGCAATTTCCTATCACATCATGGCTTCATGTTGCTGACATGAATGCCTAGGTGGAAAAAATAGCCCCAAAGTGCTAAAGTTTCCAAGACACTACGGTGAACTGTGGCAAGAGAAACTGCACAATGCCCTTGTAAACACGTATTTAAATAATAAGGCGAATCCAATGAAAGAGATACAAAATACTCAAAATGTAGAGCCAAGAAAATGGACTCTGCAATGGAGGACGTTTCAACAATCACCATCACATTTCAAGGCATCGACTCTTAAAGGTGAGCCTTTTCAAAGGAATTTGCAGGAAGAGTAAGATTTAATCTAGTGCCATTTTAGAAAAATGATAGAGGTGCTCATCAAATTATTAGTGCACTGGTAGAGCATTCAGAATCTAAATCCTTCACCACCTCCATTTATTTTATGATGTTGAAAAGGTTATCCTTCAAAAAAAAAACCCTGTCAAGCAATTCATATAAAAGATTTAACGTTTTAAGGACAGATAAGAGCAAAACATGTCATTATATCTTTGAGGGAAGAGAGCTTCTAACAACTGTAAAATTATCATTTTTCAAAAGAGAGGAAAACGAATACAAGGCTTCTTCACTTCATCTTCAACTCCGTGTGGCTACTCAAGGATGATAGGATTATTTTCAAAGCACAGATAAGTTAGCAAAACTCAGCCACATGGAACACGATCTTTTTGTCCAAGTTTGCCAATCTTGTTGACTCAGAAATTAGTTTTGTTGAAAACCCAGGGAACAGAGAAAGATTCTCTTGCAAAAATAGGATGTTGAGACTTGTAGTCATAGTTGAAACCCATACTCATTTCATTTTAATGAAATCTAGGCATGCTCTCTCTCCTGTATAGGGTATGCTGGGAAAATTCTGCTTGATAACAGCTCCACACAGGGACTTTCACAGGGCCAAAGTACATAATGACTTAAGGGTCTATAACTAGATTTCTGAAGCCTCAATTTAGCCTCAAAAAGATGGTGTATAAGGGATCAGGGGGCTGAAGGATTGTAGAATGTGGTTGCCATTCTTCTCATCAGGGCTTTTTTTCAGCTGGAACGTGGTAGAACAGAGTTCCAGAACCTCTTCAAAATGGTCACATGGCTGGTGGCCCCGCCCCCTCATCTCCAGACAGAGAGGAGTTTAGATTGCTCTCCATGCCGCTGAGTGGCGCAGAGGGCAATCTAAACTCCCCTCTGTCTGGAGATCAGGGGGCGGGGCCACAAGCCATGTGACCATTTTCTCAGGGCAACCCACTGAGTTCCACTACCTCTTTTCCCAGAAAAAAAGCCCTGCTTCTCATCCTCAATGACACAGGCAGTTTAACCTACTTTAGTAAGGCAGTTGTTATATGGACTGATTCAATCACACAGAGAATCTCCTTGCCAGGCTAAGCAATTGCTAGGAATGTGGAATGTTGGTACAGACATATTCAATGTGATCAGTCCAATCCACAGCAACAGCAATATGGAACTGGCACTATCTAAAAACATTTCCAATAGCTTCCTATTCAAAGGAACAAAATATGAGAATCAGCCCTAAGTGCTGACATTATACTGGATAATGGCACAATAAATGGCACAATGGAATAAAAACATTTATGATGGGTTCTGAAGAAATACAGAATATTTTTAGTAATGCTCTTCATCTTTAAATAGGGGAACCACTAGGATAATCTACAACTAGTTCATGATCTGATCATTAGCTTTGCTTTGGATGAGCTAGAAAGATTATGGGCTAGAGGACAGGAATAGACTACTAGACAATAAAAAGAGTACAGAAGAAAGAAAAAATAGCTGGAACATAAAAAATATTCTGAAATTAAACAAGATGACCTTTTTTAAAAAGAGCAACAAATATTTGGCATCCCAGAAAATCAAAGGGAAATAACTAACAAAATTGCACAAGAAACAAATGAAAGTTAGTAAAAGAAATAATGAAGTGCAGTGAGATTAAATACAATTCCATGAAAATAATAACAGGTCATGAAAATAATTCATCTTTTTCATGCTAAGTGGGGATGTAAATTATGCCTTTCCATTTGGAATGAAGCAATTCATATAAACACATTTTAAAGCAACCCCTGATCTTAACCAACTTGTCCAAGCATGGAAATTAAAAGCAAATGGAAATATTTACGGTTGACATTTTTTCTACCTCTGAAAATCCTGACACAGTAAGTATATTCTAATTCTGTATTTGCATGTAACCAGGCAATCTTCCTTTCCCATTACCCAGACATTGCCTCTGGAGTAGGGCAAGTTCGTCTTCATTCTTATGCGTCAGCTTAACCTTTGAGAAATATTAGTCTTCGCTGGGTGCCAGCATAAATTTGAGTGCTGATGGCAGAAGTCATGCCAAGTGCAATTTTCCCTTCTAAATATGACCCTGTAGAAATACATTTGAGAATTCCTGTCTCACCAAGTAAAAGTCAATGATAAACTGGTATTTGTTACAATAGAAAAGATATTCTGGTAAACTACATCAGCCAACGAAACCAAGTTCTGACTAACATCTACAAAACTCAGCCTCAAACTATGATTGAAGTTACTTGAGTTTACTTGAAAATTTATTCATCCTTTCCATAGGTAAGGAAACATGAGTGCCCTAAGCAAAGATATGCAGAAAGGAGCTTTTCTTATCACCCAAACTCCAGGCAAACATCCCCAATCCCGGGTAAGCCCCCTCTCCAGTTGCCAGAGGGGACTTACACAGCATGCAAAACTTTTATGAGAAAGGAGGAAATGGTAAGATTGCCCTCCCTTACACTCTGATGGTAGCAGAGCTTTTTGCATCAACAAAGTCTAGAAGGAAGAGAGGTGATTTCATCTGGTTCCCATTCCTCAGTACAGTCCCTGTGCCTACCATGTGCCTTTTTGTGAATAAAGATCCCCTGACTAGTTTTGCCAACTGTAGCTTGGGAAATTTCTGAAGATGTAATGGTGGTACTTTGGTAGGTGTAGTTGGGAGAAGAGAGGCAGCTCAGTGGAGATGTGATGCCATAGAGTGCATCCACCAATGCTGCCATTTCCTTCAGGGGAAATGATTTTTGTAGTCTGAGAATTCCAGGAGAACTCCATGCCCACCTGGAGGCTGATAACCCTACTCCTCCTGACCATCAACAGTACCTTTTCAGGAATCAAAGTCTGTTGACAGAAAGCGGGAAATTCTGACTTTCACAAACGATGAAAGTACGATGTTTTAAACACCATGAAGATAAGGTTACAGAGAAGGTACAGAATAAACAAGCATAGTGACCAGAAAAGGACATAAGGAAGAAACTATGAACTGAACTGATGACTAGCAAGAGCCAAGCCAACAATAACAATTATATAAACAAGAGCATATATCATATAGAAGAAGGGAGCTCTGACTTTTGAAGCTTACAACCTGAAAATCTTGTTGGTTTCTAAGGTGCCACTGGACTCAAATCCTGCTATCATATAGAAGAGTTGTTTTGCCGAGTATATGTTGTAGTCAAAATGATTGCTAGAATTGTTTCTTGAGCTGCACCCACACTTCATTAGGCAGCTATGAATCACTGATCTGGACAATGATAGCACAATAGCTAAAGAAGTATAGATACAGCCTATGTGCCCATGTATGTCCCATTTGTGGAACAGATTACAATGCCTTGGTAATGGGCATAAAAGATATTGCCAGTTTGGAAATTATCTGTACACTGAAGGCTAATTTTTTATAAAATGGCTGAATTGACCCAAATTTCAACATTCAGTTACTGCATACATATTACTAATTATACATCTATTCTTGTACCTCATGTTAAAGCATTATAATTATGAACCAAAAAAGTCCTACTAGCTACAGCAGGATAGCTGTAGAGCATTTCTCTTATTACAAGTTTACGCCCCAGTTCTAAAAACTTTTACTTTGGAGTAATTTATCCTAATCCCTTCATAACTTACAAGACTGTAGACACCTCTATCCAGTTCCGTATCTTTAAATCTTCTTTTCTTTCAAACCATTTTCAGTGATGCAGAGAAAGAAAGGCAAAACCATGTTTTGATATGTTTCAACCTGTCAAAAAAGCTATATAACATCAAAGCTATGGAACACAAGAAAAGACTTGGTATGATTTTTAATGCTTCAGAATATGAAAGTCTTTACTCTTTGGAAGACTGATTTCTCCACAGGTTTCTCCCCCATTATTATACATGTCATCTGTTGACTGTGGTCCTTTGTGGCCTCCAGAACTCCAAACACTTTTTTGAAATTCTTGAGCTGAGTTTACAGGATTATAGATAAATTGGTAGTCATTTTGGAGTGAAGCATGTAGGGATCAGAACCAGCAAAAGTAATGCAGTGAATAAATGAATACTGTCTTTACACACCAAGGAAATGTTGTGTTCCTCCATCACTATACTTTTTAGAGTGCTTACAATTGTTAGTCATGACTGAACAGCAGGGAACTCCCATAGGAATGGATTAAAAAGTCCCTTCATGGTGTAGAAAGAACAGGCTTCATTCAGGCAGTTTTGGTTTTGTAGGCTGTTGTGTTACAAAAATATTACATGAGATTCTTAAATCTGAAAGTGAAAGAGAGAATGACGTTTTGTCCATTTTTTCTTTCTCTACCACATTTTGAGATAATCAGTAAACTCACAAAAATGTGAAATACACAAAGAAATGCATAATATATTAAAGTTTTGTTTTGTATTGAACCCTAAAAATATATTATTATATCTTACCAAGTAATATTATAAAAATATATAGTAAACTATTTAAATATATGTTTACAGCGGCAAGAGAAGTATACACAGCAAAATGGAAGGTAGAATGCTGTCCATATTCAACAGAATTGATGAATAAGCTATACAAATATGAATCAATGGCAAAATTTACATCTTACATACATAATTGGCCAATCCTAGAATTTCAGGCAAAATGAAAAGCTTTTGATCATGTAGCTGAAAATTAGGAATAACTAAGAACAATGATGAGTAAAATAGATTAGTTATCAAATTTGTAATTAAAATGTTGAATATAAATGTATCTTAATATAAGTATCATTGTATTTCATAGAAAGTGTCTTAAGAAATTTAATGAAGGGGATGGTGGGAAGAAATAGGTCGTGTTTTATATATTCTCTTATATACAACCATTCCTGATTCACATAACTATGTTATACAATCCCTTTTTTCTTTCTGTATCCCCTCTTATTATTGTTGTTGTTATTTTGTTTTTCAAAACAAAAAATATATTATATTGAAAAAAGTAAACCCACAAAAATGTGAATTGTACACAGAGAAGCAGAAAATTATACTTCTTTGACTAGGATGGGGGCAGACTGACTTTGCTTTGAAGCTTGCTGACTGCTGGGCCAGTTACTTTTCTTCTGCCAGTCCTAATTCACAGAGTTGTTGTGACTTGTGAGAATAAAATAGAGAAGGGAGAATCACGTACACTACCCTGAGCTCCTTGGAAAAAGGGTGAGATGAAAATATACCAGCTATATATTAGGAAGTGATAGAGAATATGATTCTCCATGGACTCATAGAGGAAAAATGGAGAGAACTAGCATATCAGGAAGAATAGTTCAGCCTTGCAGATTTCTCCTAGCATGCTGCTTTTCTATGTATACGAAAGACGGCAATCCCAGCCACAGCTGAAAGCTGTATCCGGGGGCCGCCTTTTGCTGCCCTGGAAGGAGTAAGAATGTAATTGGGATAAGAGAAGTTATAGGCAATTCTGAGTGATTGGAGCTGTAAGTATTTTATAATGATTGACTCTAGACATTTTTTTGTATAAAGATTTTATTATACTATTGTAATGTTATTTATTATAGGGAGATAACTGCTTATAGAATGCGCTTGAAAAAGCGGGTTTGAAACAGGAGAAGCGCTAGCTTCCTGTTGAGTGGTTCTGGATAGCTGTGAACTCTCCTCCCCACTGAGACTTGTGAATCCCTACGGTGCCCGGAAGATGGCATCAGTGACTTCTGGAGTTGGGAGTATGCCTGGGAAGAATTAACAAGGGAAGATCATCATAGGAAGAATCAATTGACTCCAATTCTCTTTTGAGAATGGAAAGAAGTGAAACTCGTGTGGACTTTAGCGTCATTATTATTATTGAGATTCTTGGATTTGAATGTATTACTGTTGAGATTCTTGGATGTGAACATATCATAACTGCAACTGTGATTTTTGATTGCATATGCAGTATTTTTGGAGGCACTGTGCACTTTAGGAGTCAGTATTGTAATTATAGTGTAGTGAAACTACTGTTATCTAAGATTAAAAGTTTTGGAATAGTTTTGCATGGTGCACTTTAAGAATATTACTGTATCCGCGGTTTCCTTTTGCTTTACTGGTCGGTAGTCTCTGCGGTGCCCTTCAATTGTTTTTTTTTTTAATAAAATTTTATTGGATGGGTTCACATACATTTCAAAAACATTTTACAACAATATACCCCTTTTCTTAATATATGTTATCCCACCGACCCCTCCCCTTTTCCCTTCTTGACTCCCAACAGCACTCTGACCCCTTGTCCCCTAATAACTAACTCTAGTCTAAATTGCTTTTCCCCTATTGTTTAAGGCAAAGTTTTATCTTATATTTCTAAATCTCTCAGTAGTTATCAAGAGACCACAACTGATCTTTCACATCCCATTTCTTTTCTAAATATTTTTTAAGTTTACCCCAATCTTCCACAAATTCCCTTGGATTTCGTTCTTTCAATTTCCTTGTTAATTTGTCCATTTCCACCATGTGCAACAATTTCTGAATCCAATCTTGAATTTCTGGTAGCTCCTCCTGTTTCCAATGTTGAGCATAGAGTAGTCTTACAGCCACCGTTATGTAATAAACCAGGGCTCTATCCTTAACATTAACATTTTCCATATTTAACCCCAATAGTAACAGTTCTGGGCTTTTTGCTATATTACTTTTCAAAACTGATGACATTTCAGCAAAAATCTTAGACCAAAATAGCTTAGCTTTTTCACAAGTCCACCACATATGATACATTGAACCTTCATGTTTTTTACATTTCCAGCATTTGTTTGACATTTGATTGTTAGCATTTGCTAGTTTTTTTGGTGTTAAATACCATCTGTACATCATCTTATAGCCGTTCTCTTTTAGACTAGTAGCTGTCAATATTTTCATTGTGTTTCTCCAAAGATATTCCCAAGTGTCCATTGTAATTTTTCTATTAAAATTCATAGCCCATTTTACCATTTGAACTTTAACTGTTTCATCCTCCGTGTACCATTTCAACAAGAGTTCATATATCTTAGAGATAATTTTTAGGCCATCACCTAACAAAAGTTCTTCTAGGTCCCCATGCTCCTGTCTAAAGCCTTTCTTTCTTTTATCAGTTTCAAATCGATCTTTAATTTGCCTAAATTGTAACTATCCATATTGAAATGGTAACTCTATATTGTCTTTAATCCTAGGTTCGTTTTTGTCCCACTTCAACAGTTCTTTGTAGGTTATCCATTCTTCTCCTTTATATTCCAGACTTGGGTTCACAACTTCAGCTGGTACTATCCACAATGGTCTTTCTTCACCTAAAAACATCTTATATTTTTGCCATACCACAAAGAGATTCTTTCTAACATAATGATGAAGAAACATAGAGTCCATTTTGTATTTATCATACCACAAATATGCATGCCATCCAAACAGCTTATTGTGTCCCTCTAGAGCCAATAATTTAAGATCAGACAATTTTACCCATCTCTCTGCCAAGTTAGGCATATTGCCTCGTGATATATTCTCAAATTTGGTAATTGCAAGCCCTCCCTTTCTTTGGCATCACATAGCACCTTCATTTTTATTCTTGGTTTCTTCCCCGCCCACACAAATTCTGCAATTTTTCTCTGCCATTTATCAAACTGCTTTTTGTCTTTTACAATTGGAATCGTTTGTAATAAAAACATCACTCTAGGTAATACATTCATTTTAACTACTGAAATGCGACCTAACAGAGACAGATTTAGCTTATTCCATTTAATCATCTCTTTTTCTATCTGATCCCATAGTTTTTCGTAGTTGTTCTTAAACAAATCTATGTTCTTAACTGTTAACTCAATTCCTAGGTATTTCGTTTTCTGAACCACTTCGCAATTTGTTATTCTCATCAAGTCCTGTTGTTTCTCCTTTCTCATATTTTTACAAAGCAATTTGGACTTAGCTTTATTTATAAAAAATCCTGCCAAGTCTCCAAACTCCTTAATTTTGCCCAATAATATTGGTAATCTCTGAGTTGGTTCTTCTACTAAAAATATCACATTGTCTGCAAAAGATCTAAACTTATATGAGAAACCTTTGATCTTTATTCCTTTAATGTCTTCATCCTCTCTTATTTGCCTCAATAGGACTTCCAACACCATCACAAATAATAAGGGCGAAAGTGGTCATCCTTGTCTCGTACCTTTTCTTACCTCGAATCTTGCTGTTACATCGTTATTTAAACATAGTGTCGCTCTTTGGTTCTTGTAAATAGCCTTCACTGCCTCTATGAAGTCTTTCCCCAAGTCCATCTTTTCCATTGTTACAAACATAAAGTCCCAATTTAAGTTGTCAAAGGCTTTTTCTGCATCCAAAAAGAAAAAACCTATCTCCTTATTAGGGTGCTTGTCATAATATTCCACGGCATCTAACACCACTCTCAAATTGTCTCTGATTTGTCTATTTGGTAAAAATCCGGCTTGGTCTTCTCCAATCCAGTCCATTAGTAGTTTCTTGAGCCTTTCTGCTAATATCTTGGCAAAGATTTTATAGTCCTTATTTAATAAAGATATTGGCTTATAGTTCTTTACATTCGTTAAATCTTGTGACTCCTTTGGTATCAATGAAATAGTGGCTTCGTTCCAAGTGTCTGGAAAGCTTTCTCTTTTCAAAATACCATTCATCAGCTTTTGTAGGGATTGCACTAGGTCCATTTTCATTATTTTATAAAACTTTGCTGATATTCCATCCGGGCCCGGTGCTTTCCCCACTTTGGTTGACTCTATGGCATCCAAAATTTCCTGTTCCGTAACTTGGCAATTTAAGGTCTCTTTCATTTCCTTTGTAATCTTTGGTAATTTAGATTTTCCCAAGTATTCATTGATTTTCCCTTGTTCTATTGTTCTTTTCTGAAATAATTTGGCATAATATTTATAAAAAGCTCTCTTTATGGCTTGATGGTCCATTAATTCTTTCCCATCTGCTATTATTTTATTAATTATTTTTTTTCTCATTCCTCTTTTTAAGTTGCCAAGCTAGATATTTCCCTGGCTTGTTTGCCCCTTCAAATGATTTCTGCTGTAACGTCCTCAGTTTCCATTCTAGTTCTTTATTAGCAAAAGTCTTTAACTGTTCTTGCAATAACTTAATTTCTTGGATTATTACTTTCTTACCCGGTCTTTTCTTCAACTCTTGCTCTTTTTTTGAAATTTTTCCCTGAATTTCTTTAAATTTTTCATCTCTTATTTTCTTTTCCTTATTGTTCAATGTAATAAAAATTCCTCTAATCACTGCTTTATATGCATCCCCACCGTATGCATTGGTACCTATTGGCCTACATTATATTGGAAGAAGAATTTCGTTTCCTTTTGGATATATTCTACATTTTCTTGCTTCAGTAACAGATCTTCGTTCATTCTCCATCTTATTTTCCTGTGTCCACTCGAGGCCTTCCACATTACAGGGTTGTGATCTGAACTCACTCTTGGCATTAACTCAATTTTCTTTGTCATACCACTCAACTCCTTTGTTGTCCAAATCATATCAATTCTCGAAAACGATTGATGTCTTGCCGAGTAAAATGTAAAATCTTTAACTTTAGGATTCCAGCTTCTCCAAACGTCCACCAGCTTTTCCTGTTCTATCAGTTCAAAAAACGATTTTGGTAACTTCCCCAATTTTTGCTTTATCAGCTTAGTTTTCCTATCTACTTGCAGGTCCACTACCCCATTAAAATCTCCCATCAACATTATTTGGTCATATGAATGTTGGTCTACATTTTGTATAATCTCCTTGAAAAATTCACGTTTTGCTCCATTTGGCACATACATTCCCAAAATCAAAGTCTTTTTAGAGTTCATCATTATTTCAACTGCCACATATCTTCCATTTGCATCTTTAAAAACTAATTTAGGATCCAATTGCTCTTTTATATATATCACAATTCCCCTTTTCTTTTGGTTTGCAGTCGTCATAAACTCTTTCCCTAATTGACCATTTTTCAAAAATTTTGCATGTTGCTCTTTTATATGTGTTTCCTGCAAGCATATTATATTGCAATTTTCTTTCTTTAGCCAATGAAATATTACTTTACGTTTTTGTGGTGAGTTCAATCCATTAACATTCCAAGATATTAATTTGTACTCCATCATGTTATTTTCTGTCTGTACTGGGAAAGTCCTTGTCATTTTGTAATAAGAATAGATCCATCCCATGCTTTGCCTTAATCGTGATTCTCTTTGCCTGAATTTGGAAGCTCAATCCTTCTGGGAGTTCCCACCTGTACCTTATACTCTTATCTCTCAACTTTTGCGACAATTCTCTGTACTTCTTCCTTTCCTGTAGAATTCTTCTGGGAAGCTCTTTCATAATTCTCACTCTGTTCCCTTCTATTGACAGAGGATTTTCAAAATGTTTTTTTCAGGATTTCCTCTTTCACTCTTCTTGTTATCAATTGAACAATAATATCTCTTGGTAGGTTCTTCTGTTGCGCATAGCTGGAATTGACTCTGTATGCTAGATCCAAATTTGTTGCTATCTCTTCTGGTTGCATATTTAAAAATTCTGCCAAAATTTCTGTTATTTGCTCCTGAATCTCAGCTGATTTTCCATGATCTTACATTCCATTACAGCCATCCATTCCTGCAGCACTCGATTTTCTTCTTTCAGGTTAGATGTCAGCTCTGTAGTTTTCTGTTCCATTTCTTGAACTGTCTGATTTGTTGTTTGCAGCTCTTTCTTAACTCCCTCTATATTCCTTGCCAGGTCTGTTATTTCTGACTTCACAAATTCTTTTATGCTTCTTATCATGCTGTCCTCCATCTTCTGCATCGATTGACTCAGCTCTTTGTTGCCCTCCAACATTTTTTTCCACTGTTTCTATTGCTGTTTCTATAGTTACCTGCCATTCCTTCTCCGCTTTCTTCATCGCTCCTGGACTTGATTTTGTGCCCCCCCCCAGGTATCTGCTCTCTTTCTAAGCTCCATTTTTATTTTCCAATGTTTTTACTTAATTCCACTAATTTAAAGTCTATTTTCTTTTTTAAAAATCCAGTCCAATTTAAGCTTTCAAAATGTCGGGTGCAATTTCTCTATGGTAACTTCCTGTTTACTTCCTGATTCCTAGAATGGCTGGCAATATCTTCCATTTCAATTCTCACTCCTTATTCTCATGGTTTTTGCTTTGTTTTGCTTCCGCTATCTTCTCTCTTCCTCTGCTTCCTTGTTCCTGTTGCTTCTCGTCAAATCGGGCCTCTCTAGGCAACTCCTTCAATGCTCTCTGTCCTCTTGCAATATTTGCTGCACTCGTACTCCAACTCCCTCCCTTTTCTCAGGGTTGTTATCTCTGCCGCGACCACAGGTATGCATAAACAAAAAATACTTTAATTCTTTTTTGCACTTTAAAGTTTGTCAAACTCTCTTTTTAGTTCCAAATTTATTTTATCTTTTCCTCTTATGTCCCAATCATCCACTGTGTTAAAATTTGAGTGGGTCTCTCTTCTATTTTCAATTCCGGAAAGTAAGATAACAATCTTTACCTCTTATGTTCCTTGTGGGATCTTCGTGCTGTTTCTTTTTGTTTCCAATTGTTCAAATCTGGTCTCGAGGCTTGGTTTCTGGTGACCTTATGCCAATCGAATGGCTCAAAGAGCACTGTAGAGATTTTAGCTTGCCCTTCTCTGGGGGGAACTCAAGGTGTTGGGGGAAATCCTTTATTCAGAACCCCCCCCATCACCAAGATCACATGCTCTCAGGGTCTTGTAGCGTTCGAGACCCTCCTCTGCCTGAGGAGGGGCGGCTGCCGGTGATCCAAGCAACTGGCAAGCCCAGAACAGATACTCTTGATAGCCCAGCTTCTGGACCACGTCAGGTCTCCATTAATCCCAAACCGGAAGTCAATTGTTTATCTGGAAGGAGTAAGGGCAGTTCTCTCCTTCCAGGATCCAAATGGAAGGGGCATAGCCAAGCACAATTTTGAATGCACTTCACCTGTTGCCCCTTCAGTCAGCGCATTTAGCTCAGTCCACCCTCCACACCCTGTAACAGGGCAGGATTAGCCAGTCACCTTATTAGGGGCCAGGTAGGAATTTTTTCCTCTTCCACCTAATTGGCCTTGATGAAAGGTTTGGTTTTTTTTTGCCTACCTTGTTCTGCATGTAGTGGTTGTGGTCATTTGACTCAGTGGTGCCACAGTCTAATTAGATCATTGGCAGGTTACAGTTGGGAAAATGAGAGTGGGCTTGTGAGCACCCTTGGCATATCCCCATTGGTGGGGAATTGGGGTCTGTCAGGAGTGGCTTCAGCTCCATGGCCCAGCTGCGAGGGCAGACTGCCTGATGAGACCTCCTGGACAAGTCCTTCCCTCAGGCTGTACGGCTTGGGGTGTTTGGAGCTTTATGGGGGGAACCGTTCACCCGGCCGGGCAGGCCCAAGCCATATCTCATAGATAGCTCGCACCCAGGGCAGTGGGTCTCGCCCAGACAGGTACAAGGAGGAGGTCCCATGGCAACCACTGGCTTGACCTGTACCACTAGTTACCCCCTTGTTGCTGCTGTTAAATGTTATGTTGTTGCTTTAATAAAGTAGCCCTTAGTACCCAAACCTGTGTCTGCCTCTTACTTCCAACTAGAGTAGCAAGAGCAATATTCCTTACTTATAGCCTGAAATAAATCTGTTGGCAAAGTGCTGCTCGAACTAAGGAAAAGCTAGTAGGTCATACAAAAATAGAGCTGCATTTCAACAAGAATTTTTTTTAGTAAAAACACATCTACACATGCAACAACGCAAGGGGGAAACTCAGCAATCCTTTTCTTTTAAGAATTGGAAATTAATAAAAAGTTGCTTAAAGCCAAGGAAGTAAGTTAAAAGCACTTAACCAACTTGCATGATAAGTTATAGCACCATCTTTGGGGTAAAATTGATTTTTTGCACCTTTGGTTACTAAACATTGACCTAGTTCTGCTGAGGTGACATTGTCTTTCCAACAGGTACAGGCCAACAAATGCTGTATCAAAAATTCTGGATTCTATTAACTGCATAACGTGCTGGCATGCAAAAGGACTGGGGGGGGAAAGAAGAGGCCTCATCTCTAAACTGCTGCTCTAAACTGCTGCCAGTTTGGTGTAGTGGTTAAGAGCAACAGGACTCTAATATGAAGAACCAGATTTGATTCCCCACTCCTCCACTTGAAGCCAGCTGGGTGACCTTGGGCTAGTCACGGCTCTCTGGAGCTCTCTCAGCCCCACCCACCTCACAGGGCGATTGTTGTGGGAATAATAATGACATACTTTGTAAACCAATCTGAGTGGGCATTAAGTTGTCCTGAAGGGTGGTATATAAACTGAATGTTGTTGTTATTGTTGTTGTTGTTATTGTTATATTGTACAACATTATCTTACCCTATCTGATTTTCATGCTCCAAAACAGGATGGGTCCTTGTGGTGCAAAAGCACTGTCAACCCAACAGGGAAACCTGTTGTGGAAGACTGCCTTTTAAACTTCACTAGAACACTTAAAAATAAACTGAGAGAGACTTACTGTGCAATCCTAAGTGGGGGTGGTGGAAAGCACACAGGAAGACAACTAAGGCTTGCATGGGCATAAATGGCACTTACATGGACGTAACACTTTCTGCGCTGGCGGCCACCCAAGGTGTGCTACCGCAGTTCGGTCACTGCCGGTGGGCACATTTGGCAGCTGGCCAGAGGCGGAAGAGCAGCATAAGTTCCCGCACTGGTGCCAGAGGAGGTGGGGTGGGGCACAGGCCATGAGTTAGTTGGCTTCTAAAGCCGTCCCACACCCAGGAATGCCCCTGCAGCAGCAGCAAGTTACGCCATGAAAAAGGCGGCATAGCCCATAGCTGCCCGTTGAATGGGAAAACTCGGCCCACCCTCCTGGTGCCCAGCCCTGCCCACAAGGCCTGAACGGGGCATAGGATGGCAACTACCATGGGGACCAATCCGCATGCGCATCTGGGGTTGGCAAGCCCCCTCCCTGTGCCCAATCAGCTACCCTACATAACCTCCGGCTAGGCTGCCTATCCTCAGGTAAGTATGAAGAGGGGAGGTTCTGCCTGGCAGCCCCCTGCCACAGGGCTGCTGGGGGGTGGGGGTAGCGGGGATGGCATGTCTGACTGCCATGGAGACGGTTGCCCAGAAAACTGCTCTTGATGCAGCCATTGGTGGGGGCACCAGCTACTCATTTTTGGGCTCTGTTCAAACTGTCTCAGCTGGGGCCCCTCCTGGCAGAGGAGGAAATGCAGCTGCAGGTCGGGTTGACTGAGTGTTCGTAACTCCCTGTTGCTGGAGTGTGCTCAGCCCCTTGACTTTCTCCTTCACAGGATAAGACCATCCCGAAGCAGAGCACTTTCTCGCCAGAGGGTCATGCATGATCTCGTTGTGAGCTGCACCTGTGGAGCTGCCGCTGCTGCTCCCAACCATGGACACCCTCCCAGAACATTGCAGATTGGGCTTGGGTCACTTGCAACATGTGTCTGTTTCCCTTGCAGGCACGTCACAACTCATCTGGAAGAACAAGGAGCGTGGCTGTTCCAGCCCCCAGTGATCCTCCTTGAGTGCCATTCAGGTCCAGTCCAGGAAGTAGTTTCCCAAGGCAGCCCGCATCTTAACCTTGCCCCTGCAGCTCTGACTGCTGCACAAACTGCCTCTGCTCCCTTTCCAGCCAAGAGACATTGGCAAGACACATGTCCAGAGAACCTCTTCACCTTTTCTAGTTTAATAAAATACGTGTTGAAAAACACCAAACTGCCTGTCTGTTTGCTTGCTTGCCTGACAATGACAGTACCCCCCCCCCCCAACTCCCCATCAAGATGTCTTTTCACACATCCCCTCAAATGTTTCCTGGATCAGGGTTGGGATAGATGGGGTGGGCTCTGCTACCAGAAGGAGCAGGTGTCAAGTGGTGTTTTGGGGCCCCGTCCAGCCCCCCTGCCCCCCTTCCTCCCTCAATGTAACTTCAGGCAGTGGGATGGGAATTGAAGTGTGGCCCATGAATGTCTGGCAGGGCAGGGGGCACTGCTGAGGACTTTCATTCTCTGACAGACAGAGCTGCTGGCATCTGATAAGCCAGGCAGATGACCGCTGCATATGGGGGAAGGGGATGTTCCTGCAGGGAGGTGGTGGATGTGGAGTGACATCTTGGGATTTCTGGGGCTCCTCCTCTGGGAGTGTGAACCACCCTCCTTTTCGCTGTTTGTGGAGGCAGGGATGGACTTTTGAAATCTGGCGCGGGGAGGGGGTGGACGACAGCCCCTGGAGCAGTTTGTCTGCTCCCACAGATTGTCAGTCCACTCTGGGGGGACATCATCCCAGGACCTGAGCATAGCTCTTGAGGTCCAACCTGCATCCCCCTCGCATCTTTGTGATGCAGTGATGTGTTCAAATGGCACCACCGCAAGTCTGTGGGCCTTCTGGCATTCATTGAAGAACCCACCCCCGCCCAGCTGCCTCTCTGGAACCTGGGGGCCAATCCCAAGTGCTGCAGACTGCAAGTGTGACCCTCGCTGGGTCCTGCCACCTTTCTATTCCCACTTTTCAGGGAGGGGGAACCTGTTTCTTGTGATGGTGTTGGCGGAGGGGGGGATTTGCAGGCATGTGGAGCTGCAGCCAGCAGCCTGGTCCTCATTGGGAATGGGGTTAAACAGGCGAAAGGGTGGGTGCCCTATCTGCACCATCAGTGTTACCTCTGCCTCCCTGCAAGGATGCCTGTTTCCTGATGGGGGGTATCAGTGGTCAGCGGGGATCATGGCCTGCTCACCCCTCACTCGCCTGTCAGGGGAGTGGTGCAGCCATTTGCTGGTGTGGGCAGGGTTTTCAGGGAAACGAACAGGGTCCTCTTGGCAGTGGCTGTGCCTCGCTTTGCCAAGCTCTGGCGCCAGCATGGCTCTCCTGCAAAAGTGGGGGAGCAGCACTGCTTTTATGTTGACACGCAGCCAGGGGCACTGGGTCAGGCTGCCTTTTATTTTAAAGATGGAAGAATAATACCAGTTGCATTCCTCTGCATATGTTACATTATGTTGGACAGTGCAAGGACACATAATTATTACTTTTATATCCCTCCCCTCAACCATTATGGAACTCAAGACAGCTTACTTACGATAATCAGATCTCCCATTCAGATCATAGCCAGACCTGTTTGTCTACAGCAAAGATACTGTATCATGATGACTTCTTCAACCATACTCTAGGACCACATATACAATCCGCTACTGCAAGGAAAGGATCATCAGTACACTACTTCTGAGACTACAGATAAACATTACCAGAAGAAGGAAGAGCTTAAAACAACTTCAGTATAAAGAGCAACTAAACCATCTTGTAATGCAGCCTCTAAGCCTTGTTCTAGAACTAAATAAGTTCCTGTGAAGTTAGGACAAGTCCACAAACTACCACTTCCCTAATACTGCTAAATATAAGGGATCATCTCGGAGTTATAAATGTCATCAATACGATTAGGAGGTAAGTTTCACTGGCACAGGCATTTTATGCCCTATGTAAGCAATCATTTAACTGCTGGTTATCAGTTAAATAATTGAATCAACTAATTATCAATAAATTTAATTATAGACCCTGCCTATGTGTGTGTGAAGGTATTCAGCAACAGCACATAGTTAGAACTGGTCACAGATTTGGTATGAAAAAGCTTAGTCACAGACAGAAATTAAAAAAAAAGTCACAGGCATTGTCATGCCCCTGCGCGTCCGCTGCCACTGCCCACCTCTCAGCCATGTTGGCTTCCTGTTGCTGGCCTTGAAAGGGGGTTGGCCTGGCTATATGCGCCATCCCTTCCCTTGTTGCCTGGGTGTCCTGGGGAGATGGCCTGGGGCACTCCTCGGGGGTGTCATCATTTGGGGCTTCACCAGGCCACCCACCAGCTGTCCCATTGTCTTGGTGGTCTGCCTTGGAGCCACGGGTCTGCCTGGTGCTCCTGTGGCCGATTCTGGCTGTGCACCTTGGCTACCTTGGCTCTTCTTGGGCCATCACTGCCCTTCGCCACCGCTTCTTTCTTCTCAGCCCCGGCTCCCTCTGGGGCCATCAGATGAACCATGGGGGCCAGCGCCACATCCTTTGATGGGGACAGGGAGGCCAGGGGCCCTGACCCAACAGGTATAAAAGAATCTTTTAGCCAATATCAAAATGTTTGCTCTTTGATGCAAATATTAAACATGATTTTTAAAATCTCATTCTATGTACAAGGCTGATAAGTCCTCCTCCTCTTTATATAGAGCTCTTTATAGAGAGGTTCACTAATGTGGAAAAACAGCTAATGTATGATTCTGATATGTCTCAGTTTGTCATAACAATCATACAATGCAGACCATCTGCAGTTGATTGGAGTCTGAAAGGTAAGATGCACTGAGTAGTTTTATGAGATAAATGATATGCACAGCGTGACAGGAATCCCATTGACTTTGAAAAAGTGAAGGAGGATCAACATGAGTATCACTTTTCTAATCATGCAAAATTATTGGGTTGATATTTCAATCATTATCCTTGTAAGTAGATATAAAGTTTTGAGGCGTGTTGTTATTCATGTCCCTTGGTCTCTTTGGGCTTTGCTTTGGAAGCATGTGAAGGTAAGAAGGCAGAAGTTATCTCTCTCTAATTCTCCCTGAAATTAGGAACGGCAAGGCAGCTCTGGCCTGTCTCCAATGTATAGGATCTCTCTTCTGCCACTGCATCACAAAGTGTAGTTGTGTTGTAGCAGTGAAAACTGATCCATGTCCTAATTACTGACTCACACAGCTGGCAGACAGGGGAAGTTTCCAAGTTGTCAGAGCAGGCCAAATCAAGATTCCAAGGTTCAGGAACAATTTAGACACCACTCACAGCTTCAAGTACAAAGGAGTATTCCAGAGACAGGTCCACAGTAATAGTCCAGGGTCAGAGACAAGGAAATCAGTTCCAAACACAAGCAGCAAAGTCAGTAATAAGTGGATGCATTGCTTCCACACAGCTGCTCCTTTCTCAGCTGCTTTTAAGCCTCATGCTGCTCAGCCACCTGTGCTGCATCATGCACCTGCCAGCTGTCTCAATCCTGCTCCTGCACTGTTGATACTGGGCCGGTGCTGTGGTGCTAGCTGAGCACTGTGCCTTCTGGCTTGAAGGGCTGTTCTTGCCCTCCTCTGATGACTCTGTTTCCAGTCCAGGGCTAGAGAGCTGAGGGGCTGATGTGCTGGGACCTGCCTATGGGTCTATGTTTGATCCCTCAGAGACTGCCTCCTCCAGCAGTCCTTCTGCCACTGGCCATGGATCTGAGTCAGTTTCATCAGGTTTGCTAGCTGCCTCTTCCTCAGAAGAGTTCTCTGAGTCTCTTTGCTCTGTTGAGTCGGGCTGGTCCATGACAATCAATTAGATCAGGCTTGCCCAATACTAATGTTATATGTGCAACATAAGAATGCAATTATTTGCTAGCCTCTAGAGGTCAGAAGATGATGGCTGTTGTCAGCTGGTTGTTTAGAATGATGGGAGGCCAGAATTCAGCCCTGAAAAGTGAAAACAAGTTGGGTTGAATATAAACTCTCACCTAAAATGAGATGGCTTGACTCAGTAAAAGAAGCCACGTCGTCCCATTTGCAGGATCTGAGCAAGTCTGTTAATGAAAGGGCATTATGGAGATCTTTCATTCATAGGGTTGCCATAGGTCAGAGGCGACTTGATGGCACATAACACATACACACGAAGTAAGTGATCAGCTGGCACAGTGAAAGCTATTTGGGATGATTCTGCACACAGTTGCTAATTCAGTGCTGGGAAATACCTATGCAGGCTAACTGGTGAAGGAAGAGAACCAGGACTGGAAAACATGCCAGCAACACCGTTTTTGCAAATCTTTAGGTCTTACAAGGAATGTGCATTTGAAAACCACCTTCTGCATGTCCTGTGCCCTTGTTAGACAGGAGCAAATATGTTTGAAAGTTGTTGTATACTCTTGGGACAACCTGAGATCACTATTCCTTGAGGATTACCTCTTCCAATATGAAGCCTCCTTACTTAATCATCTGTGAAAACTTTGTTTTAGGTCCCATCTGATTGTGATTTGTCACCTTTGGATCTGGATCAGAGCATTATCACCATTATATATCTCATACACACACACCCATATACTTCTTTTCCCCATGAAATAATAAATTACAGCTGCATGAATAGCTAAGCTACTTTCAAATATCATGCACTATATATACTTCTCTTCCAGAGATCCATGCAGGCAATATAGTTCTCTGACATTAATTTTTCACTTTTCTTCAGACACAAGTATGAATTCTGAGATGTACCCATTAAAAGAATAACTAGAAACCCTGGACGCCAGAGTCCTATTTTGTTTTCTGCTCTACAGAACATTAACAGCAGCTAAGTATTCTACTATACCATTACATTCTTTTTAGAAGTTGAAATCACTCCCACAAATAAGCAGGCACTTTTATAACTGAAGCTTTGGGAAGAAATACAACTTTTGATTGACCACTAGAATTGCTAAATTACCAAACTGGCAGGAAACCAAGAGAATTACATTGTCATAATTGCTCTGGTAGAACATTGACTAGCTAGAGGTGATGGTTGATAAATCAACAAAGCAATTATAAGCAAACACCTTGCCTACAGTATACATGTATATATGTCACTCAAACCTATGATTACAGAAAAGCCAAAAATTTTGCCTTTGCCTTTAAAGTAATTTTAAAGGTGATCTCTACTGAAAAAGCAATGTTCAAACCTATAAGCAAATTATCTAAAATCCTCTAGTTATCCAATTTTTTCTTGCACATTAAATATACATTGACACATAATAATAATAAATGGCACAGTTGACCCAGAAAGCAGAAAAAGTACGTACTTTTTGTTTTTAAAAAACATACAATTTTATGTACTAATAGGCAAGTGGCCCTGACCTGAGGATACTTAAATATGGAGAGTGGAGCCAAGAACAGACAAGAGAAATCTTCCTACACACCTGAAAAATGCCCCAGGTTTGCAGAAAAATATGAAGTCTTAAAGAAAAATAATTGGGGGATTTTTTAAAAACACAACCATAAAAAGAGCGTCTGTAGCTTTAACCAGATGCTCTCAGTGGCAGTTACTAGGCAACCATAACAGTTTATCCAGTTTAGCCTGGGGGAGAGAAAGGGCCCTTTACAGGGTTGTTTTGGACTTTAAGGCAGGGCTCATTGTATTCAGGCCCAGAAGCAACCTCTAAGAAACTTGATACCACATCACTTGCATGACTCACCCAAGCCTGGCTGATTGCTACTGTTCAACACTACCACCACCACTTCCCAGATCAGCATAGTGAAATGGTTAGAGTTTGAAAATAGGATCTGAGAGACCCAGATTAGAATCAACACTATGCTATGGAAACTCACTGGGTGACTATGATCCAGTCACATACTCTCAGTCTAACATTCCTCTCATGGTGGTTGTAAAGATAATATGGAGGCAAGGAGAATGATGTAAGTTGCTTTCGGTCCCCATTGTGGAGAAAGGAAGTATATAAATGAAGTAAATAAAGAAATAAAGGTGAAGATAAGGAGCAGATAGAAGGTAAGTGGTTTAGTGAGTTTGAAAGAGAGAAGGACACTGGGAAAATGAGCATATGGAGGCTGCCAGGAGGAGGGAAAGAGGAAATAGTGCGGAGAAGGGGATACAGGGAAAAGTGAAGTGCCCCCTGCAAGTCCCTACAGGTTTTCCACCATGCAACTAGGCCATAAGGGATAGGCTATCCGGGTGGGGAAGGAGGGGGAAAGTTGATGAGGATAAAGAAAGTTGGGTGGAAAGGAGAGAAGGAAACAGGAAAAGAGGGACAGGCTATGGGGACAGAGAAGGGAAAGAGGATACGGTGGGGGAGGGGAAAGTGACACACACACCTCTCCCCACAAGTACTTGTGGGTCCCCCACTTGTAATCATAATTTGAGAAGATGTGATAGCAGTCTCTGGCTCTGAACTTGAGATTGCAGAACTTGATTTGTAATACCAGTACAGGTAATCATCACTTTATTAACATCAGTTGCCAAATGCTATAATAAAATGCCTGCTCATATGTGTTGGTGAGGTCACAAGTATTTAGTATTAGAATATGTCATGTTTCATATCCCATACACAATTCATAAGATTTTATTTATTTTGAATACTTAAAGCCCACATTTTCTTCTTTTGCTCCCATGCTGGGGTTCAACAGTCAATATATATAAGGGATATATATATATATAAGGGATAACCCCCTTATCCCACACCGGCTCAAAGTGCCAAGGGGGTGGCAACATATGACTTACCATTCGTGGCTGTCGTACGGCTAAGTGTGTTGGGTTGGGGAAAGCAGTGGTGAACTACCCTGTAAAAACTTCACTGCAAGACTCTGCAAATCTCTCTCGACGCGCTATCGGACAGAAAGGCCTGGAGGGGGACGATCTACGGAGTAGCCGAGGGCCAGACTAGTACCCAGAAACAGTCTGCTCCAGGACAAACCTAAAGGAACTAACAACAGAACACCACTGGTTGTCACCTATAGCTCCCAGCTCAAACCCATCCAACGTATCATCAGTGAGCTACAACCCATCCTGGAAAATGATACCTCTCTCTCAGAAGCCCTGGGTGGAAGACCTTTCCTTGCCTACAGACAGCCCCCCAATCTTAAACGACTTCTCACTTACAATCATGAATCGGCCAGCAGAGTCACCAGCACAGGTACCAGGCCCTGCAACAGACCCAGATGCCAGCTCTGCCCCTATATCTACCCGGGGAATACAATTACAGGACCCAATGGCATCAACTACACTGTCTCTGGCTCTTACAGCTGCTCATCCTCCAATCTGATATATGCCCTCATGTGCCAACAATGTCCTTCTGCTCTGTACATTGGACAAACCAGCCAACCTCTACGCAAAAGAATAAATGGACACAAATCTGACATTAGAAATGGAAACGTCCAAAAACCAGTCAGAGAACACTTCAATCTACCAGGACATTCCACCAAAGACTTAAAGGTCGCTGTGGTTCAACAGAAACCTTTCAAAAACAAAATCCAACGGGAGGCTGCTGAATTGGAATTCATATGCAAATTTGACTCTGTCAAGCTGGGACTGAATAGAGACTATGAATGGTTATCACATTACCACAGGTAACAGATTCTCTTTACAGAGACGTGATCTGGGGGAGCCCAGTGACGCCTGGTGTGGGCTTTCGGGGACCACAGTTCTCTTTGTCAGATGCAACAGTCAGGGAGAGCTGTGGTTACCGAAGGCTTATACTAAATAGGAATTGGATACCTTCACTGCTACAAACTGACTGCACACCAAAAGGAGATGTTTACATTTCCAAGCAAAGGAATGTTTTGATTGCCTCTATGCTAATTGCATTCTGTCTTCTTGTGATTTATGCCCCCTTCTCTCTCTTTCCCCCTCCTCTTCTGTATCTGCCCAGTTTTGATCAGGCATCTGATGAAGAGAACTTGATTCTCGAAAGCTTATGCTATAATAAAATTGGTTAGTCTTAAAGGTGCTACTGGACTCTTTTTGATTTTGCTACTACAGACTAACACGGCTAACTCCTCTGGATATATATGAACTGTCGCTGATTGGATGAAGAGCAAGTCTACTGAGACATATAAAATTCATTTCTAAACTGTTTTGAAGATTCTGATTATGTTGCTAGCAATTGTGTATTATTATTGTTAAATAATCTGAAGGATGTTTCTATATATCGGCTGTCATCTAACTCATTACCATCTCCAGAATTAGTTCAGGGCAACCACTTTCCTATGTAACTCAGCTGAAAGGGAGCATTAGAGTTCAGCATCATCAATATACTGATAACACTTTCATTCCAAACTTCAGGAGCTACAATCATTTCATGTAGATGTCAAACAGTATGGCAGATGAGATACAACCCATTGACCTCATGTTCTGGAGAGGTGAGCAGTTGACTTCCAAAACCACCCATCAGCTAGACAGTAAAATAATCATAGGGGCACAGTGTCAATACCCATCCTAGATAACCAATTCATAGATGATGATGTCAAAAGCCATTCAGAGGTCAAGGACAATCAACACATTCCCCCCCCCCCAATCTCTGTCCCAGTAGAGGTCAGGGCAAGGTTGTTTCATATGCAAATCCAGGTTGTTAACCAGATGGAAATGTACCTGTAAACGTGTGGAATTTCATAGCCACCACTCATTCAAGCGCCTTGTTCAGGCAGGAGATACTGGTTTCAGACTGGTACTTGTTCAGATCATTTGGGTCCAGGAACTGCTTTTTCAAGAGTGTTGTGACTCGTGAGTAGAGATGGGCATGATCCGCATTACAAACGTTAAAACCCCACAAAAATGGCGATCACGCGATCGTGACCCGGCAGATTGTGATCATCCACGGCCAACGATCCAGCGGTCGGGAGAGGCCTGGATCGTGGTGTTCGGGCTCGGTTCAGGGATCCAGACACTCAGGCGCAAGCAATCTATTCCCCTGGCAACGGAGCCAGGGGAATGCCTGAGTTCTGTTTGCCCTCCTTCTGTCGCCCTGGAAACCCCAATGGAAGCCAAGCTTTCCTTGATCAGCAGGGCTTCCTTCCAACCACAGAGCAGCAAAGCAAACACAAGTTGGGAGAAGACACCCAGGGGAGGGAGGGGGAAGGGGGTGTTCTGTAGCCATGGGCACTCCAATCTCATCCCTGCAAACCCTGATAGGCAGCTCTGACGACCAAACACAGACCTCCTGTGTTGCTGAATGGGACCCATGCCTATAAATAGCCATGGGCTGGGAACAGCAGCGCCCCCCCCCCCTGCGTTTTCCACGATCCGGGTCCGGTTTGGGGACGGGAGATGGTCGTTGCTGTTTGGGAATTTGGGATCGTGGTCCGCACCGAACCACGATCCGCTGGTTCGATAAAATTTTTTGGTTCGTGCCCATGTCTACTTGTGAGCACTGTGTTCAACATGGCTGGGACCTGGATTGAAAACACACTTCTAATCTGAATGAACCCTTCTCAGTCTGTTGACTCTTAGGATTGTATTGTAAATAATTTAAGTCCTGGATCCCTTCTTCAGGAGGGATGCTATGACTATGTCTCTCAAGACAATTTCAAATTTTGGGGACATATATGTAATGTTTTGCATGTAATGTGTTTAATTTAGATTTTATTTCTGCTTGCTAATGTGGGGGTTTTGTTACTGTGAGTTTAAATGCAGGCCTCTGTGGAAAAAAGGGGTGGCTAGATGGGTGAGCACAGTGTGACATGACTGGACTGTAGCTGTACCCAAGAGGGTGGAGTGAGCTGCAGGTTTTTTTTGTCAGAGAGCTGGGAGAAGAGGTTTTCAGTTAGCATTTGAATGTTTTGGAGAAAGGACTCTGGCTAAATCAGACTGTGTGGAAGCTGGAGAGTCTAATTCTGTCTAAGTCAAGCAAACTGGGTGTGGGCCTGAGTCAATTTATGTATATCTGAGAGAGAAATTATTCTATTTAGGTCAAACAATTTATAGGGAAAGGCATGAATGAATCTGTGTCTGTGTGGATGAGCTGAGAGTTTAATCTGTTAGTGAAGATCTGTGTAGAAAATTAGTCTGAATGACGGAGTCTTGAATTTAAATGTGTGTGTGTGGTATGTGCCATCAAGTTGCCTCTGACCTATGGTGACCCTATGAATGAAAGACCTCTAGAATGTCCTCTCATTAACAGACTTGCTCAGATCCTGCAAACTTGAAGGATGTGGCTTCTTTTATTGAGTCAAGTCATCTCGTTTTAGGTCTTCCTCTTTTCCTAGTTGTCTTCCACATTTCCTAGCATTATTGACTTTTCCAGATAATCTTGTGTTATGATGTAACCAAAGTACAAAAGCCTCAGTTTTGTCATTTTAGCTTCTAGAGAGAAGTCAGGCTTGATTTGAACTAATACCCACTGATTTTTCTTTTTGGCCATCCATGGTATCTGCAAAACTCTCCTCCAGCACCACATTTCAAATGAATCAATTTTCTTCCTGTCAGCATTTTTCACCATCCAGCTTTCACATCCATACATAGTAATGGGGAATGCATAGTTTGGATTATCTTGATCTTGGTTTCCAGAGAGGCATCTTTATCTTTAAGGATCTTATCTAGCTCCCTCACAGCTGCTCTTCCAAGTATCAATCTTCTGATTTCTTCATTGCAGTCTCCCTGTTGGTTGATGATTGAGCCAAGGAATAGAAAATATTAAACAAGTTCATTTTCCTCGTTGTCATCTTTAAAATTGTGTAATTCCTCAATAGTCATTCTTTTGTTTTCTTGATGTTCAGCTGTAATCCTGCTTTGGCGCTTTCTCCTTTAACCTTCATCAGTAGTCATTTCAAGTCTTCATCATTTCTTCCAATAACATCTGCATATCTCAAATTGTTAAACGTTCCCTCCTCCAGTTTTCACTCCACCTTCTTCTAGATCTAATCCCGCTTTCCTTATGATATACTCTGCATAGAGGTTGAACAAGTAGGGAGATAATATGCATCCTTGTCTGACACCTTTGCCAATTGGAAACATTCTGTTTCCCCATATTCTGTCCTGACAGTAACCTCTTATCCAGAGTACAGGTTGAGCATCAAAACAATCAGATGTTGTAGCACCCCCATTTCTTTTAATACTCTCCATAGCTTTTCATGATCCACACAGTCAAAATCTTTGCTGTCATCTATAAAACACAGGCTGATTTTCTTCTGAAATTCCCTGGTATGTTCCATTAGCCATCATAAATTTGCAATCTGATCTCTAGTGCTTCTTCCTTTTCTGAATCCAGCTTGAATATCTGGCATTTCCCATTCCACATATAGTAAGATTCTTTGCTGTAGAATTTTCAGCATCACTTTGCTTGCATGGGAAATTAACGTGATAGTCTGATAGTTGCTGCGCTCTTTGGCATCCTCTTTTTTGGTCCCAGAAAAGGTGCAGAGAAAACACCTGCAACCATTTTGAAAACAGAGACAGCGTTCGGTGAGTGGGCTGTCCCTTTAAGGATATGTGGAAAGGGCTACTGTCAAATATTGATCACTGCATATCAGATGCTATGAAATGCTGACCACTGCTGCATGTTAGCTCAGGCCTGATTCAGCTCAGGAACATGGTATAGAGGAGGAGGGGCTCTTGCCTTTCCCCATGACATTTTCCCAAGCCAAATTGGCAACCAGCCTGCGGTGCTGCCACATCTCCCTGCCTGCAGCACCCTCATTTTGGCTCATATGGCAGCAGTAGGATGTGTAGAAAAATATGCCATATCAGTACTTGGGCCAGTTATCTGGGGTGTTTTGATCCACACAAGGGCCAGGTTCAGAATTAAATATATGATATACCTGCCTGACCACTACATTCATCTTCCAAGGCCCTGCTTTGGATGCCAGTGACTTCTGAGATTAGGCAGGTGGCAATCCAAGCGAGAGTCTTCTTGGTTGTGGCACCAAAACTTTGAAACTCTCTCCCCAGCGAGACCCGGCTGTTCTGTTCTGTTGCCATCTTCCACCAGGGGGTAAAGATATTTTTGTTTTGTTTGGAGTTCCTTCAGAGATATATCCTTCCTGCTCAATGTTTTAACTGTTGTTATGTTTTTGTATGCATTTGTTTTAATTATCTTAATAATGTGTTTTTGTTGGTTTTAATAGTTTTTAAGATGTGTTTTTATTACATATGTTTTTATTTCTTTTCCATCTTGGTAGCTCTTATGAGGACAAAAATGTGAGGTATAAACTTTGTAAAATAAATAAATAAATATAATTGGCACAGCAAACACTTCAGCATCTGTTGCATAAATAACACAACACCAGTTTCCTGTTTTGATCTCATTTCTTGTGAATTCTGGGGACATCTTATATACTAATAGACAAGTTACATTGATCTTTAGATTACTTAAATCCAGAGTTTGGAGCCATTAACAAACAGGACAGATCTTCCTACACATCTGAAATGTGCCCCAAGTTTGCAGAAAAATCTAAAATCTCAAAAAAAAAATTAATAATAAAAGTTGTGCCTCTAGTTTTAAGAATCAGATGCCCTCAGTGGCTGATGCTAGGGTACCATTACAAGTTAGCAGGTATTCCAGGCTTGGTTTCTGTCAGGAAAAGGCGAGGTGAAGGGGCAGGGGCTTTCCTGGGCAGTTTTGGAATTTGAGGCAAGACTCATTGGGGCCAGGCCCAGAAGTGACCACCAGAAGATTTGATACCACGTGTCTTTCATGACTCACCCTAGCCTGGCTGCTTGATACTGTTCACCAGCAGAGCCCACCCACCCCCGCCACCAAGCCAATGTACTGTAGTTTCAGAGTAGGATGCTGGTGTGAATTACCACTCTGCTGTGGAAGCTAACTGGGTGACTTTGATTCAATGTCACACTCCAACCTAACTCAAAGGGTCGTTGTGAGAATAACATAGAGGCTGCTTTGGGTTCCCAGTGCAGAAAAAGGAAGACCATAAATGTAGTAAATTAAGAAATATAGATGAAGATGAGGGGCAGATAAAAGGTAAATTGTTTAATGGGTTTGAAAGAGAGAAGGACATAAGGAAAGGTGAGCATGTGCACAATGCCAGGAGGGAAAGAGGAAATCACGTTGGAAGGGAATACAGGGGAAAATGACATTCCACCACAAGTACTTGCAGGTTCCACACCATGCAACTGGACCCAGCTCAGCTGGCACAACACAACTGGGCCATCGGGGAAAGGCTACTGGTAGGGGAGGGCAAAAGGTGAAGATGGAGGGACAGACAAAGGTGGGTGGGAAGGAGAGAAAGAAGCAAGAAAGGGAGAAGAGGCAAGAAATGGAGAAGAGGAATCAGGGAAGAGAAACGGGACATGGTGGGGTAGGGGAAAACTAGATGCCCCTGCAAGACTTTGAGGGTCCCCCACTTGTATCTTCTAATAATGACTATAAAAGGAGAGTGACTGTCCATTGTATTTGACAGTCACTGTTTATGCAGAGAAGGAAAAGGAAGATAATTCTGCTGATACTTGAATACACACTGTTATACACACTCCTCTTATCTCTGAGTAGGCCATCTTTTTGTGCTTATCCATCTGGATAAGGTATTTGTCTTTACCAGTCCTCCATAATAATTCCAGCAAAAGTGCATAGTAAACAGAGGGAAAGCCTTCGACAATACAGAGGAAAAGTAGTTTTCAAAAAATAGATTAATGAAATTGACTTCCAGCATGGTGAGGTTAAAAAAAACTCCAGCTAAGCCATGAAAATAATTAATCTTTTTCATGGTGAATGATGACATATATGGCACCTTTTCATCTGAAATAAATTAGTTCATGTATTCAAATTGTATACTAGTGGGCTGATCTTAAACAGCTTCTCCAGTCATAGAAAAATATTTGTAGCGAACAAGTAGCCTTAAACTGCTTAGCTTCTCAGTCCCCCCCCCCACACACACACTGGTTACCCCCCGCCCCCCCACACACACATCAATAGTTTTACATTCTTTATTCATCAGACCAGTAAAATTCTAATTGATTAGTGTGATGGACTGTTTCAAGTTCCATCCTCCAGCAACCTCAGCCATTCACTTTCAAACAGCAGGCTGGAAAGTTGTGAAGAAAAAAAGGAGAAGTTTGGCGATTTAACTGATAGCCAATTGACAAAGTTGGGGGTTGTTGGGTTTTGGTGGAAGAAGGATTAGGCGGTCTGCTAGTTAAGCAAGGAGTCTATTAGATATTTTGGAGATAGGTAGGGTGTGGGTGTTGTTCCTGTCAAAATAGTTAAAAAGGTGGAAGCCTATCTATTCCGTAGAGGTTTGGGCATTATTCCTGTACAAGCAGAAGACTTTCTGTTCAATGTTATAAGTCTGAATCAGTCAGACAAGAAACCTGCTTCGTAATTGTTATGCTTTCTCAAGCCACAGCTTGCCAGTAACTCTTTTACTGGAGAAAAGGAAAACAAAGAAACAAGCCATGTATACCACTGAAATAAACCTGTTTCTTAGTTGTTTTCATCAAGCCTGCTGTGTGGTTTCTCTCCCCTCATAATGCCTTCACTGAGGATTAGAAGACTAAGTGGTCCCAAAAGCCTCAATTATAAAAATAAAAGTATATAAAAAAAAGAAGTTTGTAGGCTGTGGAATTTAAGTCCTAGTTTCTAGGTCTGGAGATGGGGTGTTGTTACAGTTAGCAACTCCAGTTACACATAAAGAAGTCAGGATAGCAGACAGTTATTGTAGGACTCCTGGTTGTCATTTTTTTTCCATTTTGCATGCCGAATGCCTTAATGTTATTTAATACGTGCTTTTAGGCTAAGCAATGTTTATTGTCATGTTAATAAATAGTTATTGCTTCTCTGTTGCTATAGCCATTGCACAAGGTATGTCTCATTAGCTTCATAATTGTCCTTAAAGAAGATAGCTATAAAAGCTAAATTGAGGCAGGGAACGCAAGACAGAATGAGTCTAAGGTTTGCATATAAATATAATCATTTTCTCAGACCTAATGTGCAGCTTCAAATACGTCTTTCTTTCCACATAGTTAAGGGGAGAGTACGAAGAACATCCTCTTGGAATCAAAATCAATGGGCTCCGTTCCAAGTAAAAGTATTTACTATCCAGATAGTAGTTTATAACCTACCATCTTGAAGATAGTCTTAATATTAAAAATTCAGACAGTGATGGATGATATTAGGATAACATGTTGATTTCAAGAGGAAAAAACATGGGGAATCTTGTCCAATATCACATTCCCTTCCCCCAGAATGAAGAGGCTGCGCAGTCCGTGTTAGAGGAAAATTACAAGGAACAATGCTTCCGAAGGAAATTTTCAGAGCAATCCTGAGCACAGGTACATCCTTTTAAGACCATTGACTTCGATGGGTTTAAATGGATGAAATTCTGCTTAGGACTACACTGCCATTTGCAAAAATCAATATAAGGTAAGCAGAGAGTGTTGACAAAAATATACTAGTGTATGATTTCAAATAATATGGTAAATAGGATGAGTTCCTCAGAAATGTGAGAAAAAATATTTCTAACGAAGTATGGAATTATTTAGATGAAACTGAAATAAATTTGTCCTTACATATTACCGTAAAATAAATTTTTTAGAATAGCAAGATGGTATTTAACCACAGTAGGTGTAACTGGGCCACTTGTGGAGCACCTAGGGTTGCCATCCCCATCCTCCAACTAGTGCTTCTTGCTTCCACCCAGCAGGTCAGTGAGGGTAAAAAAGAGGAGGAAATGGGGAGGGCTTACTGGGTTGTGGACTTCCTTCCTGGCCACACGGTCACATTGCCAATGACA
The DNA here is from genome assembly GCF_028583425.1 of Eublepharis macularius. Lineage (NCBI taxonomy): Eukaryota > Metazoa > Chordata > Lepidosauria > Squamata > Eublepharidae > Eublepharis > Eublepharis macularius. Next base: position 100,039,469 of record NC_072795.1, read on the forward strand.
TCATCATATCACCAGCAATGCTGGTACACCTGGAAATGTCATCATCACATCACTGCATAAGGCTGTAGTGTTTGGATAAATATAATAGAGATTTGCCCAAATACCACAGTCGTTGCAGTAGTTGTGATGACATGATGATGTCATTTTTGAAAATGACATCAGCACATTACTAGCAATATCACAACATCACCAGCATGGGCCTTCCATGACCCTGTAAGTCTCCCACCCACCTCTGCTTGCTGTGGGGGGAGGACTTGACAACCCTGAGACCACCCTGTTATGCCTCACCTAAGTTGCAAAATGACATCGAAGCCCAAACTACAAATAATACTGCAGCTCTATTATCAGATGCCCTGGTTTGTATTTTATCTTTTAAAAAGAGACCTTAAGGGGGCCTGATATGAGGATCACAGAGCTGAAGAAGAGGAGGTTAAATTTCAACCATATTGGTTGTACAATCTCCTCCCTTTTTTTATTTATGACCTTGGCAGGGGAGAATACAAGCACAACTGGGGCACCCAATATGCTCACAAAGATCTGCTCCTCAAGTTGTTTTAGAAAAGTCTAGTATAGTATGCATTATTTTTGTTCTTCACTTTTTATTTCTGCTTATGATTTCTGGTGGAATGTTATCTACAATCCATTCTGCATGGCACAGTTTAAGCCAGGGCTTCTGAGTATTCAAGCCAATCAGCTTGAATACTGAATTGGCTTGGGCTCCTGGCATTCTGCACTGCACGACCTCAAGGCAATTTGGTGTCTGCTTTCTTATCCCAGATGAGTTGAGATGTGTCTGTTTGAAGCAGCCTTTTTGTGGGGGCTGGAGCCAATGTCATTTAAAAAAAAAAAAGGCTTCTCCTAATGACACGGGAGGGGGGGGATGTGTGTGGAGAGCTGCGGAGGGAGGGAGTGGTTTCCATAGCCATTCGAGAAATGTTGCCACAGTATGACCCTTCCCTCGCTTTAAAAAAAATGAGGGAGTATGTGGAAAGCTGGGGAGGGATGGAGTGGTTTCCACCAGGAGGCCAACCAATCAGCAGCCATGGAAAGGAAAAGGGGAAGGAAGAGAAACAGGGCCAAACTACAAGTGACAAACGACACAGGTTGGACACTTGTCAGCTTCCCTCAAGTTTTGATGGGAAATGTAGGCAGCTTGGTGGAATGTTGGACAAGTGACAGTTGAAAAGTCCATTGGACAGCAGTCGAAGAGCCAAGCTGCAAGACCTGGACGCCTACATTTCCCATCAAAACTTGAGAAAAGCTGACAAGTGTCCAACCTGTGTCATTCGTCACTTGTAGCTTGGCCCAGTTAGGGACTAAGAATTCTGCACACACATAGGACCCATCAGTGGTGACTCAACAGCAGCTTCAAAAAAGAGTCACATTATGTGCTCACTGAAAAAAGTCAGGGGAAAGCCAGGGAAAGGTCAATTCTACATCTCATGCCTCCTATCTTCATGTGGAAATCTGGAGAGAAACCGAATGGAATCAGAATCACCCTAAATTGACCATGCGGAATGAGCCTATCTTTCCCATATAAATCCCATCATGTTATTTTTATAGATCTTCCAGGGGAAACAGGAATTAGCTCTCCTCTGGTCTTTGCCTACTTCAGGTGCCAATAATCAAAACACTACATCACCCCCCTGGGATGAGATGTCCTTGATACTTAAGTTTAATGCCTTTCATGCAAATAGTTCCAACAATTGGTAAAGTGTATGTGCCTGGCAGGGAAATGCTTTCCCAGTCAGACCCGTTGATGGAAAGCAAGAAAATGACTGCATGGCTGGTGTTTCTTTGACAAGTACTGAAGTCCTGTCAAGTAGCCAATTCATTTTTCTCTCTCTTTGCCAACGTCACCAGCAAAAAATGAAGATTCAGCAGACTGCTTATAAAAAATTGAAAGAAATAGTAAGTAGTTTTAGGTAAAGAGGTTTAATCTGGGATGCTTCATTTCCTACATGAAATCAGCAGAATAAATATGATGCAGAAAATACAGAGTCATTTTTTTTTAATGTGGTTAGGTTATGAGTAGACATGGGCATGAACTGAAAAAAATGAACCACATGATTGGTGGTTCATCACATTCCATGAACCACGGACCACGAACTTCCACAAACTTTTCCTTTTTCACAAATCAGTTCGTGGTTTGTGGCATTTCAAATGCCCGGCGCCGGCTGCTGAAGCCAGCGCGGGGTGTTTGAAACTGACAGCCCCTTCTCCTGTCACCCAGAAGCAGCATGAGAAGGCTGTCAGTTTCAAAACACCTAGCGCTGATGTTTTGAAACTCCTGCCACCTGTGGATGGCAGGAGAACGGAGCTGTCAGTTTCACACCGCACCGGCTTCAGTCGATCACGGGAGTGGCCCCACGAACTGCTTTTTCATGAACCACAAATAGGCCCGGTTTGTGCAGTTTTTTGCTTCGTATTATGATTCAAACCCACCTCTCGTTATGAGGTCTTTATTCTCATTAACAATGGCATGTTTATTTCATTGGTTTCTATGTAGTTTAAAATATTGCATAAAACACAAGAATCTCAATCAGGTGCTTGGTGGATGAAGTGGAACAAGCTTGCCAGGTTCACAAAAGGGAAGATACTGTTTTTATGTCATTTTTCAGCAGTGTGCTTTATGGCAGAATGTTTTGTGGCCTGACTTCAAGCACCTTTAAACAGTTTTGCAGAACTATGATTAAGCACAGTAAATACTCTGCCTTCAAGCAGTGGCCACTGGCCAGTGCTATTTTTCATCTAAAGGAGAAGCAAGGCCCAAAAGACAAGATGGAATAAAATGTGCTTGTTATTTGATTGTATCATTTTAAGATTCACCCTGGGTCTTTTTGATTGTTCTTATAAATGCATTTATTTATCTAAAAACCATATTTACTGCTTTTCATGCTCATCTCAGCTAACAAATTATAATGAACTGCACATTAAACTGTTTGATGTCCCACAAAAGAGAGGGATGTTAGAGAGAGGTGATAAGCAACAGGATCTTGCTCAGACCTTGCTGGAAGTTGTCAAACAACAGCTTCTCACAAAAAAAGCAATCCTAATGCCCTGAAAAAAGGCATCAGTATTGATGTCTGTTGTTTATGGTTGTTGCAGTTTTATTCCTCATCTTAAAAATATCTATTTAAACTATCAAGTTTCAAAATTCTGTTACAACCTTAATTAAAAATATTGACTATTTCTATTATATAATTATTAACACTGGACAAAAGATCGCACCCAAATAGTGAAGCTTGCATTTTTAGATGCAACTCAATGAGTTTGGTACCAATATGCTCAATGTGAGAAGAATACACCTTAGCCGTGGTTCAGTCAAAGTTAAGCACTTAATGTCATTTGTACCATTAAGGAAATCAATGAGAATTCAAAGTGTTTAACTTGGCTTGATCATGCTACTGTTTTCAGAATAGATAGTTTACCATCTGGGAACTCATAGTGGGAAATACCAAGAAATATTGATAAGGTTTGTTTATATGACTGTTTATCCCCAAATGGGAAAAAAGTTATATTTTGATTAATTCCGATAAATGTAAAGAAATTGAAAGAGATCCTGATCATTGTGGGTTCCTTCAATAACTTCTAATTTTAGTCATCTACTAATGAGTGGGCTGTACAAACAGTACCTTACTACAAATCAAAATTGACATTGAAATCCAAAGCAGAATTACTCCAGTCTAAGCCCATTGAAATCAATGGGCTTAAACTGGAGTAACTCTGCTTAGGATTTTATTGTTTGTGTATGATCTGGCATGGGGAAGAAGAGGTTATGGCTGAAGACAGTCTTGGATTCTTTATCTGTATAAATCAAATTGAAGTGAGATTCATAGTGAATTCCAGCAATGAACTGATCGTTTCTGAAATCAGTACTGTCCACATCTTCTAATACCATGTGATAGGTTTATATTTTGGAATCGTGTTCTACTTTGTTTCATGAAGCTGCCCTATACCTAATCGGACCACAGATCCAATCAGACTGAGTGCAGTCTACTCAGACTAGCAGGGGCTTTCAGTGGTCTCAAGTAGAGGTCTTTCACATCACTATCACTAAATTATTTTAACTGGAAATGTTTGGGATTGAACCTGGGGCCTTCTGTGTGCCAAGCAGATGCTCTAACCAGGGCTTTTTTCTGGGAAAAGAGGTGGTGGAACTCAGTGGTTTGTCCTCAGAGAAAATGGTCACATGGCTGGTGGCCCCTCCCCCTGAGCGGCGCGGAGGGCAATCTAAACTCCCCTCTGTCCGGAGATCAGGGGGCGGGGCCACCAGCCATGTGACCATTTTCAAGAGGATCCGGAACTCCGTTCCCCCGCGTTCCCCCTGAAAAAAAGCCCTGGCTCTAACAATGATCCACAGCCCCTCCCCAAGGGTTATATTTGAATATCAGCAAGACTTTACTTCTATTACTGCTAAACTGTTTGGGGCATGATCTATTGTAACGTTGAGGTGATCAACTGTTGATTTCAATAGGAAAGTAAGCATGCACTTAAGTTTATACCACTTGATGTTCCTGCTTCGTGTTTCTATGTCTCTTCATGCTTTAGTCCCATCTTATCTATCTTGTTTTCTCTGGTTATTTGCCCTCTTGTCATTTTCATTTTCAGCTAAACTTCAGAGTAGTTCTCCTATATTGTGCCCCCACCTTTTCTTTCTTTTTCTCCCTCTGTACAACATTTGAAAACTTATCACTTCTCTTGAATATATGATCTCTAAGCTCTGTCTCTTCTCCCTTTTCAGACTGGTCTTCTAAGCATCTATGCTTTTTATACAACACCAATTAGGAATAAATAAACAAATTAAAATAAAATCATCATCATTTTAAAGACATTAATAAGTGTTTAATTTTGGCCGTATCATGCCTCTTTGTCAATCTGAGTAATATTGCAACATTTATAGGAGAAGACACTTCAGTTACAGAACATAGATTATCTTTCCTGACGGGAATCATAAAAATAGCATCATCAGCATTCCATCAAAACTAAACTTATCTGAATTAACATGATGAGATATAAATACTGAAATCTATTGAATATGTCTTCACATATTTCTCATTTTCATGTGCTTTTCTTTTTCCCAGCAGATTTTAATTTTCCTCCAGCCTAAGTGAAGAAAAATAATTGTGACAGTTACTTGCTGTTAGGCAAATACAGAACTGTGTGTTCCAGTCATATGCATTTTGTCAGTTTCTTTGGACATAATTACGTTAATCTGCCATGGGTATTTTTCCCAGACTGATTTGTCACTGGTGGAATTGAGCATTTTGATTATCTGTGAACCTCATCACACAATGTTGAAGTCAGTTTTTCACTTTTTCCTAAGTTCAAGATTCCTACCCCATTAGAACATTTATATCAGCTTTTCCTTTCTAACAATATTAGCTTTAACTATATGCCAAGATAAAGACTTCAGAGTTGCTGCCGCAAGTTAGTTACCTTCATTTGCCAAAAGGAAAAACAAGGAATAGATTAAAAGTATGAAATGTCTTTGAAATTAATCCACTGTATGTTGTCCTATTTCTGCTTCTTTGAGTTTCATAAACAGCTTGCTTTTGCTTTTAAATATGATAATTAGTACGGTTGTGATCCACTTGCAAGTTCTCCTGCAAGAATGTCATTCAAATGCATGGGAGTTCTGTTGTGTAGCTCAATAGTAGTCAGGGATTTTGTGATTTGACCTGAAAACCTCAGAATTGGGAATGCTATTGAATTTCTTATCTTTGCTGCATCGACATGAAAATCACCATTTTAGTTTTTCTTCAGTCTTGTAGGAATTGCAAGCAAGTCTTTATTTTTGTGCCATTTTCTACTTTCTCAGGTTGAATGTTGTCCATAATTATATGTTTTTCCAACTACTTGTGTGTTGTGTTATATACACATATGCACACTTATTCATATTTAGCTTATTTATAGTATGCCATACTCACCATACTCAAGGTGGATTACAGAGTACAGAAAGAAAAAATCATAAGCTTTGATTCCCAAAAGCTTACACCCTTGGAATCTTGGTCTTTCAGAGGGTAGGCATTGCTGTAAACTCTAGTTTTACCATAAAGTTTCTAGAGCTACATACGTCACGTCTGAGCTTCCACCAGAAGTGATGTCACAATGCACATGACACTGACGTTTTATTGATTTTTTTCTCCTGTTGCCACCCAGAGTCTCCTCTGAAGTACCTTTTATCAGCTTTAACTGATATGCCACCTACAGCTATTCCTCAAGAAGCATGATCTGGCCACAGTAATCCATGGTCTGATTACAGGTTAGAGATCCAGAGGAGTTAGCTGTGTTAGTCTGTAGTAGCAAAATGATAAAGAATTCAGTCAGGGCCGGATCTATGGAGGGGCAGTGGGGCCGCCTGCCCCCAGCACTGATGAAGAGGGGGTGCCAGCATGGCTGCCAGCCGGGAGCGCACGCTGCAGAGCTGGAGCTGGAGGTGGCAGCGCTGGCAGCTGAATGGAAGGGCTGGGAGGCTGCCCGTGCACCACCCCAGCCAACTGCTGTGCCGATGGTGGTGCCTGGCCCACAGCTGCTGCGCCCGGTCGGGAGCGTGTGCTGGTGGTGGCAGCGCAGGGCAACTGAGTGGGAAGGCAGGGAGGCCACCAGTGTGCTGCCCCAGCCACCAGCCATACCTGGCCCACAGCTGCTGCACCCAGCCAGTAGTGCGTGTTGGAGGCAGTGACAGCACAGAGCAACTGAGCAGGTGGCCTCCCAGCCCTCACGCTCAGTTGCCCCGTGCTTCCACCATTGCCAGTGTGTGCTCCTGGCTGGGCGCAGCAGCAGCGGACCAGGCATGGCAGTTGGTCAGGGTGGCACACGGAGCAACTGAGCAAGAGGGCTGAGAGGCCACCTGCGCAATGCCCCGACTGCCTGCCGCACCAATGGGGTGGCCAGCTCACAGCAGCATTCCCTGCGTGATGACATCACATGCAGTGATGTCATAATGCAGACCAGGTACACACATGCACGCACGTGGTCGGGGGGGCGCAACACCCCTGGAGCTGCCCCGGGTGCTGGCGATCCTCACTATGGCCCTGAGTCCAGTAGCACCTTTAAGATGTCAGATCATGGGATACATCTGATGAAGAAAACTGTAGTTCTGTAGTGGTTAAGAGCATGGGACTCTAATCTGGAGAGCCGTGTTTGATTCCCCACTCCTCCACTTGAAGCCAGCTGGGTGACCTTGGGCTAGTCATGGTTCTTTGGAGCTCTCTCAGCCCCATCCACCTCACAGGGTGTTTTGTTGTGGGGATAATGATAACATACTTTGTAAACCGCTCTGAGTGGGTTTAAGTCACCCTGAAGGGCGGTATATAAATCTAATGTTGCTGTTGTCGTCATCATCGTTGTTGTTATTCTTGAAAGCTTATGCTACAGTAAAGTTGGTTAGTCTTAAAGGTGCTACTGGACTCTTTACTATTACAGGTTAGATTACTGTAATGTGCTTTACATGGGACTACCTTTCAAAATGGCCCTGAAACTTTAGCTCATCCAACATGTGGCAGCCAGGCTAACGTCAGGAGCAGGAAACAGGGATCATATCACCCCAGTGCTGAAAGATCTACACTGTCTGCCCCTCTGTTTCTGGTCACAATTCAAAGTTCTTAACTTTACATTTTAAAATTCTTACCTTTAAACCACTAAACGGCTTAGGGTCAGGGTAAGGTTGCCAATCTCCAGGTGGGGGGCTGCAGTTATCCAGGAAATTCTATTTATCTCCAGACCACACAGAGAAAATGGCAGCTTTAGAGGGTCAACTGTATGGCATTATACCCTGCTGAGCTCCCTCCCCTTCCCAAACTCCACCTGTTCCATACTCCTCCTACAAATCTCCAGGAATTTTTCAGCCCGAAGTTGGCAAGCCTAAGTCAGGGTACTAGACAGATCAGTTCCTCCCATATTGTCCAGCCCACCAGTTAAGATCTGCCTCACAAGCCCTTTTTTCTGTGCTCCTGCCTTTAGAGGTGAAACAGATAGTAATGTGAGACAGGGCTTTTTCAGTAGTGGCACCTCACTTGTGGATTGCCCTTCCCCTTGATGCTTCTTGTAGACACCAAGCCAAAAATTTTCTGTTCACCCAGGCTTTTAATTAAGTGGTTGATTTAAAAAACAATAACACTATTTTAGCCTGGAAACTGTTGCTTTAAGCTGATGATGGTAAACTTTTATGAATGTTTTCATGCCGAACTAGGGCTTTTTAATGCTGTATTTTAATTAATATCTTCTAAGTTTTGTTTTTATGTTATTTTTCATGCTACTTTGATCAAGTTCCTGGAGAGGCAGCATCAAGGCTATTTTTCTGGGAAAAGAGGTGGTGGAACTCTCAAGAGGGAAATGAGGGAGAAACACATGGGATCCTTTGAAATAATATTATTTTCACGCTCTATTGCCAAGTATTTTCAAGATGTGCTGGAACTCCATTCCACCACGTTCCTACTGAAAAAAAGCCCTGGACAGCATTTTTTAAAAAGTTCTAAATAAATAAGCAAATTAACCCAGATCTTTTTCCAACCCTCTAACCTAGATACCACACTGATACTCAGGTTACTTGCATGTATTGTGTGAAGAACTTCATTTTCTCTGTCTTGACTCTGCTGCCCATCAACTTAAATGAGTACCCTGGGAGAGGGATTCATTTCATACCACATCTACTATTATAAACTTCTACCACATCTTGCCTTAAGTACCATTCTTTTAAGCTGAAAACCCCCAAATGTAACCATTCTAAGGAATATGTCCCTCCTCCTTGATATTATAAGAAACCTATCCAATACCACATCTGTCAAAATTTACTTGATAGCAAATATGGCAATGTTGCAGGGATTGGTAAATGCTCTGTGAAATTAGCAAAACTGTGTGATTTTGCATTCATAATACTCTGGTCAGGTGTAAAATCCAGCTCCTCACAGAATAATCTAAACTCATCTTTTAAAAAAAGAAAATGTGCTTTTGGCATAGCCAATATAAAATAAGTGATTTTCCATAGAAGGGCTGAATTGCTTTACTACATTTGCTCCTGGAGGTGCCCTTTCTCACATCTTTCATAAAAACAATTAACCTTTCGTCTTGTGAACAAATGTCTAAAGAAAGCCCCATGAGATTCAATATATGATTTACAGGCAAAAATGTACAAAGCTAATTAGTATAAAATGGTCATTCATATATTATCATACACAATAGCTACCTAGTGTTGGATAAATGAAAACTTGAACCAAATGCCATTTTATCATCCAGTTTCTATCACAGACACATTTCTTAAACTTTAGAGATGTTGCACATTTACCATCAAGGTGGCTTTGAGTTGTTATACTACCAAAAGGCAAGAAGTAAAACAGTTACTGCGGAGATGACGGTTGTTGTAGATATGAACTGACATGGCAAAGAATGTAGGACATTGTCATTAGTTGCTGGCTTCAAAAAAGATTGAAATACTTTTTAATTGTAATACTTTTTAACTGTTCAGATTGTATATTTTAAACCTTTTCTTACCCTGCCTCTTCCCTATTAGTTGTTAAATATTTTTATTTCAGTTTAGCTCTTTATTGTATTAGGGTTTTTTTCCTGTGTTCTTACAGGTGCTGCACCTATCATTTTGGAGGGTTTTAATCCCTCAATAATTTTTTCCCCAAACCAAATCTACAGATGAGGCCATGTTGAGAATTTGATATGGTGATGGTGATGGTGATGATGAATGGTGTTAAGAAAGTTAGTAGAGAAATGTTTTTCTCCTCTCATAATAATACTCTAACCCAATTAAATGATTTGGCAACAGATTCAGGACAAATAAAATAAACATGGAATTCACTCCAAGACATGGGGACAGCCATAGGCTAAGATGGCTTTAAAACAGGATTGGATAAATTCATGGATATCATGTCTATTAAGAGCCATCAATTGTGATACTTAAACGGAAACCTTATGTTCAAAGGCAGCATATCATCATGTTCAGATTAGGAACACAAAAGAAATGCTCAGATTTGTCTGCTCAGTTCAGATCATGATGTTTTGAATGGTTTCTCACGTACCAGAAAGCACAACTGAACTTGTTTGATTACTTGTCAAAATTCAGTCAGAACTGTGTTACCATTGTCTGGTTTTTCAATTTCCTTTTTTTCTCATTAATTTTCTGCTTTCTGCTTTTTTTTTTGCCTGATTTTTAACATACCTTCGCTATGTATGTTAATTTGTTTTCTGACTTGCGGGAGTCCTCTGCTGGGTGCATTCCTCCAAGATCTTGTACCAAACATCTAATTGTGATCTGTAACAGTATTTCTAGGGAGGTTGGTCAGCCATGCCTTTGTTAAGGTAATGGTTCAAAACGGTTGACCAAAAGTTTTTCAATGGGTGCTACTGGTTCAGAAATAGCCCAATGATAAATATTTATCTATTGGAGATCAGAGGAGATGACCCTTCCCAGCTGAAGGAGAAGGGTTGGTGCATGTCCACGTGTGTAAAGAAAGACATCAATGTAATGGAGCAACCAATTTTTGTGAACTAGAAAAATTCTCATTTTTTGGAGTTATTTTTGAGCAATAACTCAAAATGAGTTACCAAAGCTGTCCTCCTGTCCAGCTTTTTAAAGGCTGAGTTGGGTGGAGGCTGTCCCCACACTCCACTGACCACCTTTCCCTAGTGACCACACTCTCGAGAAGAACAGAGACAGGGGCTAATTGGGCAGCTGCCTTGCTTGCCAGTGCATAGCCTTGCCCCCCTCCAAGGCCTCACTGGCCTCGTGGGCTGTTTGTGACCACTCCTCTGCAGTTGGCCATGGCCCTCCCTGGGGTGGTTGGTAAAATGAGTACCCATTTTACCAACCTGCCTTGTCGCTTCTTCTACAAATTAAATAAATCTAAATTTCAAAGCATTCGCTGATGCTTTCCAGATTCACGAGACTTTTCCATTTGTTTTAAACTGAGTTGATAAATAATTGTTAATGCTTAAATTATTACTCTGCTCCTTGAAATTCTCTCCCTTTACTTTTTTTTAAAGAAAATTAATTTGCTTAGTTACCTATGGCTTTACAGTGATAATGAACTTGGTTTTAATCAGAAGTTACAGTTATGAATTGTCTTTGATGTGTCCACCTCTTCCTTGCTTAGGTCAGAGTCCAGGTTGCCTTCTCCAGCCTTGGGCCAGTATTGAGCCTCAGAAATTGGGTGGGGGAGGGAAGATTCCAGTGTCATCTGTGCCTCCCTCTTCCCTGAAGGTGCTTGACTCTCCCATCTGCAATGTGAGAGCGGCCTTGACTTTCCTCTTCAGTGTCCTCCTAGGCATCCCTCCAAACCCTGTTAGGCAGGTCTGTCTAACCCTGCCTAACAGGGTTTGGAGGGATGACATTGGTGTTCCCATGTCTACAGAAGGCTCATCTCAGTTTTCTAGATTAACCCCCCTGTTCCTTGCTGTATAGGGCATAATGGAAGCTCTCCAGTAGGCAGGGAGAGCTGTCTATCAAGGGTATGTGGGCTAAGAGTGCGGTTTCCAATGGCAACAAAAGATCTGCAGATATTCCGGGCCTATGTTGCCTAGGGAATCAATGGATCAGTGTCAGCCTGTCTGGCATCACAAATCATTCACGAATCAAACGAATCAGCTCAAAAAGTCATGAATTTCGTGAAAACCGCAGCCCCACAAAACATGTTATGTGAAACATGAATCGGCCCGATTTGTCACAAAATTTGATTTGTATTTCAATTCGTGCCCCACGTCTAATAACTAGAATTCTCTGCACATATGGTGAGGATACGCAGAGAGTTTTTGTCAGTACTGCAATTAATAGGGCAGCTTCTGCTCCCCCCAATATTGATACGTACTATTGAGTCAAGAGCTTCTGATTATGACTGTCAGGTGCTCAAATACACTGGCAGTTATTTCCAAATTGTTATTATATATTTAATGAACCTAAAATATTCAGCAAAAGTTGAAAAATTGTAATTTTAATTTCTATTTGGACAGATTGCTTTTCACTCTCTCTTGCATATGAATTCCTTTGGAAATTCTTTACAAATGTTTATTTAATCATTCACAGGCAGTGAGGAGGGGGAGCTAAACATTGTTTTGCTCCAACTGCATTATCTCAAACATTCCCTTCACACCTCAAGGAGTTAGATTCAAGACAGTTGTATGTGGTAAGTTTTCTAAATTACCTGTCAAGAGAAAATATGTTATACAGCAAAAGCCAATATATATGATGTGACACAATTTGGGTGTTGTGTCATACGTGGAAAAAGACTGAGGCCAAACAAGGAACTATTATCTAGATTTAATAAATATTAATGATATATTCCTTACTTCCTTTTCCATCTCCTTAAAATTGAGAAAAAAGAGTATCTAATGTTGTTACAATGTGTATTTCTTCCATTAGTGATCCCCAGTGTGGTGTCCATGTATGCAATGGCAGTCCAATGTGTTTCATAGCACCTACTTCCTTCTTCCTCAAAGGAAAAAAAAGTCCTGGTTTCTTACAGATGAAAGTAAAAATTATGGAGCAAATGAACAATGGAGTTCATTCATGGGAAAAACTTTTCATAATATAGCTAACCCATATTAATTTCAAAAAATAGAAACCTGAGTTTATCACCGGTATCTCAATAAACAAATCAGGGAGGCCAAATGAGATTCCCTCAAAGATCACTTGTCCATTTTGCCTTCCATCACCTCTTTCACACAGTAAGTGTCTAAACCACGCCTGGGGCTCTTTAACTGTCAAGCACTAACCAAAGCACTTGCTTGAAGATTTTTCTCTAGATTTGGCAATTAGAAATTGTGGCGAACGCTGATATATTATGCTACAAACCTGAAGATGAGAAGATTCTTCAGGAAAAATATAAATGTACATTTTCACGCTTAGTTCATTGTAATTTCTTTTACTTTGTCCCTTGGTTTGCCAAATGACCAGGGGAAAACCCCACTGTCCTAGCCATTTTTTCCTTTGGGTTCAGTTTTCAGAAACAGGAATGGCGAGACTGGTCTCCACACAATTGCCATTAGAAAGAGATCTCTTGTAATTGTAAGATTTCTCCAAAGGCTTAACACTGATGAAGATAATAATAGACTGAATCCAGCCAAATTTAAGCATGCTTAAGACCCACTAATTTCGATGTGACGGTTAAGTATATCCTTGATTCTCCTTTTGAAATCAATGGAACACAAAGTACTTACCTTTGGCTGATTGTGTGCATTTAAAAAAAAATTCATAAACTGTCAAGTGCAAAATAGAGGGTTGGTTTGGCCCTTAGCTGCCAACCACTGGTTTCATGTGATGGCAATAGAACTGAGCTACATTTGGCCCATATCGCCAATGCTTTACATGATACCTTCCTAATCAGAAAACTCACATGAACAGCTAGTTAATGTGCTTCCAGCAAAGTGTTTCACCTTATGATTGTGAGTTGTCTTGTCATCATGCCGAATACTTTTGTACATGCTTTGCTGTAAAAAGCACTATACAGTACCCCAATTGATGTGTCAAATTTAGAAAAAGAAAAGAAAATCGCTATGCCAAATAACCAATGCATGCATATGCGGAGAGATCATTTAATCAATTATATTTCCCTTTTTTATGGTACGCTTGTGAATTATGTTGCTTTTACATTTATAGTTAGGAGCTAGAACAGATGGTGAAAGCTTAGCTGAAAGAGATGCATCTATTAAAATAACCTCTGCTGCCAAGTGATCATTCAACTGAGCTCGAGGTTCTGTTTCCCACCCACCCCACCTCCCTGCTCTCTCCCTCTATCTCTCAAGCGCTCTCTCATTAAGCTGTGTTGTGAATACTTAATACACTGGGCAGAAATTAGATTTTTAAAATATTACACTAAGATTATACACCATAACAGGATTGGCTGTGAAGTAGTATGGAACTGAGAAGGAAGATGAGGGACTTCAATCTGTGCGTACTTCCCCCAGCTTAATTCCCCCTCCACAATCATTAACACCTAGCCATTAATGATTGTCATATATGGGGCAAAATGGGCCAAAGTCAATGAAAGCTACGGCTGTGGTGTTCTTTCCTTATATAACCTCTTTCTATGGGCCTGACTAGAACAGAACTTGCAACTAGACAAATTGAAACAAGACTTTTTTTAATGCAATAACCCTCCAAAACATAAAGTACAACAAAGTTAAACACATAGATGTAACAGCAATCAGAAACCTGCAAAATATATAGTATCTCCATATTGTTGCTAATGGTCACACTGATTTGGATGAGACTGAAGTGTATACTTATATTTCAACACTAGGCAGTTCTGTAGTTTATTTCTTTATCTTATTGAACCAGCTTACCAAGTTGGTAGTTCGGTTCTCAGTAGGTAATATGTTGATCTCAGATCATTTGCCTCTTTTACAAAAAATAAGAAGGAATGGTTATCAACAGGGGTTTTTTTCAGCTGGATCGCAGTGGAACGGAGTTCTGGAACCTCTTGAAAATGGTCACATGGCTGGTGGCCCCGCCCCCTGATCTCCAGACAGAGGGGAGTTTAGATTGCCCTCCACGCAGCAACGCAGAGGGCAATCTAAACTCCCCTCTGTCTGGAGATCAGGGGCGGGGCCACCAGCCATGTGACCATTTTCACCGAGGACGATTTAAACTTTTAAAAACTCCCCCTTGTTCCAGCTGACCCAAACTGACATCATTGACCCTGGGAGCATGCATGCACTTTGTGCATGTACATGTGGTACCAGGGGCACCACCTCCCACCAAGAGTTACCCCCCTGTGCTGGTGGCAACCCACTGAGTTCCACCACCTCTTTTCCCAGAAAAAAAAAGCCCTGGTTATCAATTTGTAGAAATAACAAAAGACTTGTATAATTATGATTCTGGATATGTTAGAGCAGCTAGATGGTCTGGTAATGTAAAGAACAAACGATGGCCATTTTCACACGCTCCTGTAAGATCACGTGAAACTCACGGAACGAAGTGCCTTCTTAGCGCGATTTCCCAGCGTGATGCCCTTTAATGGCGTGATGATGTCAGAAATCGCACCATTAAATGGGATCATGCCCGGAAATCACGCTAGAAAGACACTTCATTCTGTGAGTTTCGCATGATCTTCCAGAGGCTTTGGCTGTGTGGAAATGGCCTTAGTATTGTCCACAAGTCAGAATTTTTTGTCAGTCTTAAGAATAAGATAATGGGGACAGAAGATCCTAAAAAAGGCACCCAATGTTATGAGACTTTAATTGCAAACCTTCAAAAAGAATTATCCTACTCAACAAGAGCTAAAAAGAAGCAACAACAAAAATCCTGGTTCTTTAGTAACTGTAAAGTTATTTTTAAAAACCCAGTTAACTGGAATTTATTAAGGTTACAGAGCCAGGAAGACTGGGAGAAATCTCAAAGGAGTATTATAAGATTAAGCATGAACTGAAGGCAAAAATCAAAAATCATAAAACTAGAAAAATGAGATCAAGATGTGTTTTTTATATATGCAGCCAGTCAGTATGATCCCCATATTTGGAGGGAAGTTATTCATGAGGGCAATGTGGCATCATCTGCCCCATTAAATTACCACATTCCAGCATTATAAAGGGAACAATATTTTGCTGCTCTCTTCTCAACTGCCATACAAAAGGCTTGATCTGTTACAACTGCAACCAGGTTACCAGATTGGCCTCCAGTCTCAACATCCCATAAGAGACACTAATCACTAGGTTAAAAATTAACAAAGCCCTGGGAGGTGACTATATATCTGCTGAAATGCTAATGGTTTTTAAGGATCAGTGGGTTCCCTTACTTGCCCATCTGTTTACCTTGATGAATTCTTCAGGAATAATGCCAGTAGCTTGGGGAAAATCTATTGTTATTTCAGTTTATAAAAGAGGATCCAAAGACAATCCAAGTAATTACAGACCTATAAGCCTGCTGTCCATTATACGAGAGCTTTATTTGTCATATTTTCTTAGGCTACTTTCAGACTGGGCAGAATCCCTATCACAGGTCTATCGTGACTGAGCAATCAGGATTTAGGAAGGGTGGGTCTGCTATTAATAATTCTTGTATCTTAAGCTTTCTTGTATTTATGTATTGTCGAATACAGCCCGGAAAACCCACAACAACCATTTCTTGTATTTATTTATTTTATTTATTTATATGATTTTTAGTCTGCCCTCCCCACCAGGCGGGCTCAGGGAGGAATAAAACATATATAAAGTTCAAAGTTCTTGGTGGTGTTTTTCATGTGACTTTTATAGATTATCATGCTACATTTGATAAAAAATGCTTTGAAAAATTATGGTCTAAACTACAAAGGTATAATGTAAATTCTAGGCTTTTATTTTTACTTGAGTCCCTTCATCATAATACAACAATGCAAGTACATTGTATCCAGGCAGGTCATCTTACTTCAGATATATCGGTGTGCAAAGGAGTTCAGCCAGGTTGTATGTTAGCTCCCCTATTATTTAATTTGTACAGAAGTGATGTAACTCAAATATTTCAAGCAGAGAATGTACATGATCTTAAGGTGGCTGCTTTTATCTTTCTATCAACAAATAGAAACAAATAGTCTCTTCCTTATATTTTAAAACAAATATAAAGAAGAGACTAATCCCAAATGCCCCTACAAGACTTTTAAATTCTACAAGAATTTTAACCAAATTATAAATTATTTCATTTTAGGGTTTTTATTGTTCCATTTATTTGTACAGATATTTTAAATCCTGTTAATTTGTATTTTGTTATGATGGACTGTCTAACTTGTACTGAAATGAATTGTGTTATGGGGTTAGGGTGTTATGGTCTACGGCTACAACAATAAATATTTGACTTATTGATTTAAAGAATCTATATACATTATTATATGCAGATGATATGATAATTATTTCAATAAAAATGGGATTAAAAAGAGCTTTTCAGGCATTATTTAAGTATTGTTCTGACTGTAGAGAAACGCCCGTGTGGTTTCTGGAGTTAACCTTTCTATGGGCTGCAGAGGAGAGGGGCGAGTTCTGGAGTGGAATGTGATTGGAGGGAGAGCGAGTCAGTGGGAGTTGGAAGTTGACAGTTGATGGCTGGAGAGCAGAGGGAGAGATGCCTCTGAGGGGAGGGGTAGATCTAGTGTAACCCCAGGTATCAAAGGATTGGGCCTGCCCTACACAACATCTAATTAGGGCATGAGGGAGATAGAGTAGGGGTTTTTGTTTAGGTTTTATTAGTCCTTCCGTTCACTGTTTATTTACCTGTGTATAGTTAGCAGTTCAATAAATGAGTTTTGGAGTTGATGACGGAGGAAAATTCTTCTGTTCCACATAGTCCCCCAACTGCTTGGGCCCACAAGCAGAGGGGGGGTTAGGAAGCTGTCCCGCCTAACCAGGACCCCATACAGGGACAGTGGTGGCAGCAAATAACCAGAGACAGGAAAGGGAGACAGCCCCTTCAGGTGCCTGGCCAGAGGCAGAAAGGGAGGGGTAAGCAGAGCAGGGTCTACCAGTGGGAGGAAAGGCCCTGTTCCGCCACACTGATAATTAAATGTCTATAAATACTGATAAAATTAAAATTATTTATTTTGAAACTGTCATTCAGCTTCTATACAGCTGGACGATGGAGGAATATAAATATCTGGGGGTTATTTTTTGATGATAAATTAAGCTGAAAGTTGCATATCGAAGCAATTGTAGCTAAGGCTAAAAGGAAAATTGGGGCAACTGTGAAAATTTTCTTTACAAGAGGAGTGCAGTATATTCCCATGGTACTTCAAGCGTTTACTACTAAGATACTAAATCAGTTTTTATATGCAGCATTGGTTTGGGTGCAAACAATATCTCCTTCTATTGAATAAATTCTTGAGAACAATTTTTAAAGTACCTAGATGTTCCCCTTCTATGGCCCTCAGATTAGAAACTGCCCTTACGTCATTTACAAATTTGGCCTGGTTAGCAGCAGCCTTCAGATATAGAACCTGATACAGAACTCATTAATGACCAGAACAATTTTCTTTATAGCTTAATGATGGATTCTCTTATCCAATCTTGGTTTAACCAAATACACAAGAAATTGGCCATCTTGGGATTTTAAATTTCCTTTCAAAACTCTCTGGGACCAAGCAAAGCTACTTTAGCAAATAACATCCATGTAAAAGATACTGATTTCTCAGAAACACTGACTAAAGCTCTTCTTTTTGGTTTATCCTCCCACCAACATGCATGTTACTTATCAATATTAATTGTCCCAAAATATTGCTATGCATTTACACTGGCCAGTCTTAATGTGCTTCCTTCTGCACTGTTGACAGGAAAATATCAAAATATTCCTTCTAATCTTAGATTTTGCCCCTGTTCCAATAACCTTGTTGAGTAATTGGTTCATGTGTTATTTCATTGTAAATTATATGTTAAAGCACATATAGATTTTCTGGAACCAGTGTTGGGTGATTTATAAAACGGTTCTCAGAACAGAGGCTGCTCAAAATGCTATTGACAAGAGTTGACCAAAGAATTACGGTCTCTGTAACCAAGTTTTTGCTTTCCTCAATGAAAAATCACATTGAGTTAATATGCCATGTGCAAATTGTTCAGGTTTCATGTTTATAATGCGGTTATGGATTTGAATGAATGTTGTAACTGGGATTTGTGTGGATTATTAATTGTGGACATTTTTTGTGTTTGTATGGCTTGCAGGCCACAATGAAGATAGTACTGTACTATATAATCCACCACCACCCAGCCTAAACCTCCCTTCACAGGTTTGGGGGCTTTTCAGACAGAAAAGGGCAGTCACCACACATCACCTGGTCTAATCTGTATTATCAGGCAGAGAGCCCTGACTCAGATCTTCACAGGGCCCCCTCTCTCCTCTCCAACAGACTCTGTCAGACAGGCAGACCATTCCTTCTATTTAATTCCCCTCACTCAGCTACTGCCCACAATTAGAGGTGGGCATGGACCAGAAAACAGAACAAAATTTAACATGGACAGGGCTGGTTCAGCGTTTGAAAACTGGTGGGTCATAGGACACCTGTTTTCCATGGACCCCACAGACTTTTCACAGGTCATCTGGAGCAAGGGGTGGTTAGAGCTGGGATGCTTTAACATTTAAATCCCCCCTTGCTCCAGCTGACTGGCGGCCCCGCCAGTCAGCCGGAGCAAGGGGGTTAGAGCGCTCCTGGCAAGAGAGCTAATGTTAAAGTGCTCCTGGCAAGCAGTGCCTGCCAGTCATGGGGGGGGGGGTAAAGTATTCCCAGCACTGGCCTGGACAGTTCACGAACTGGCACTGGACCATGAAAAGTTCATGGTCTGTGGTCCATGAAATGCCACGGACCATGAACCCACAGCCCATGGATTTTTCCCAGTCCATGCCCACCTCTACCCACAACTATTGGGGAAACAGAACGTAGAATTTAACTTTCCATATATATGCTGCCACCATTTACTTAAATTTGGCCCATTTGTTGTGACCAGAGTATTTGAGGTTTGTGTATGTAATATTTTCCTCAGCCAAATATGTCAAGCCAACCAGGGTTAAACAGAAACCAAAAAAAGAACTTCTATTTACAAGATGGAACACAGGAGCGAATTATATTAAAACTCATAAATAAATTGTGGTAAAATAGAGAATGTTTCAATGTATCAGAACAGGTCAACAGCCACCAATCCCTCTCTGCTGCCTTCTCTCACTAGTTCCAAAAGCTTTCCCTCATTTCACTCTCTCCAATGGACAGCAATTTTCATTGGTCCAGCTTCTACCCACTCTCATTGGTTGTTTCTCAGGAGAGGAGGAGCTGGAGCCAGTCCTGACCATCACACCAGGCTATCTGTTCAACTAGATAGTAATACTAGTTAAACTAAATTTAATGCACACACCCCACCTTTCACACTTATAAATTTCAATTACCTTATACAAGGTGATGAGTAGAGAGTTTTATACAGCTCCCCAGCAAACAGACAACCATTCATTGACTCTACCCCTACTGGACTAAACCAATTACTTCCTGGGGGTTACGCTTGCAAGTCAGAAATAGGATGTTCACTCCCACACAGCTGAGACAGGCATGTTCAAAACAACATTCATTTATTAGTAAGGAGATGCCAGGACAGGAACCACTTGTTTTAGAACATGCAGTCTACAATTCTAAGTAATAAACAGAAATAACTGAGCAGGGACTCCACCCTGTGAGACCAAACCGACAAACACAAATTTCAGGGTGGGGGGAACAGACTGTTCCATTGTAATGCTCACAAGAGGCATCACAACGACCACCAAATTGTAAAAAATTGTATGATGCATCATGATTCTTTGTATATTTAGCACTATGGGAAAGATTAAGGTAGTATTTCTGTAATTAGTAGAAAGTAGGAACACACACAGAAATAATCTCCCCCATCCAGACTACACATTCAGCAACCTTAATATGGTAAATTCCTGAGGTGCTACTTCGTACTGCAGGTGGGTCACCTTATGTTGAATGCTGCATTGTACAAGCATTCTACAAATTAAAAAAGGTTTTATCCTTGCCTGCTGTGCTAATTTGCTACTTCCAGGAAGATTTTTTCCAACAGAGAGGGAAGCTTTCAAAACTTGACCTTCTCCAAAGTGATGTCCATTCTACCACCTCAGGTTTCTGTCTCCTTATTTACTTCATTCTGTTGCATGTGTAGACTAGGTCTGAGATTCTTTTCAACATTTGAACACTTTCAGCTTATTTACCTCATATCTTTTCCACAGTCTAAGCTATAAACCAGTCAGACTTCCTGTTATCATAGAATTAGCATCATTAACCCATCACCTTTTTACTACACATTTCGAGGTAAGAATACTTAGGTATTAAGTAACATAAAGTGTCAATATCACTGTGTACTTTGGGGGGTATTAATTAATTAATGCAGAATTGCACAGTTAGGAAAGTGTGGAATTGTATGTAGTGAAACACTTTCCAAGCCAATATATTACAACTGATAAAACTTACTTTTATTGAAACTGATTCACATTCTCTTGCATTCTTGTAGTAGCAAAAGAGAACATGGAAACCTAATTTAAATAACAGTATTTCCTATTACAAGTGGCCGGCTAATCCTGCTGCTGCTGCTGCAAAAAATGGGAGTATGGGTGTGCCTCTTGCAAGTTTGCACAGAACTCTGCAGAAACATCTTCTTTCTTGCAAGGCCAGCAAGAGACACACACAAAAACGGGAAAAAAAGAGCACAGAAAGAGAAAGAAGAGTTAGAGAAGCCTCCAGATCAGACAGAGAGGCATCACACAAATACACAGTCTGTTTCTACTGGAAAGGGAGAACTAGTACCCTCCAGTGTCCAGGAATGCCGAGTCACTTCTGTTCCGCCATACACCACCCAAATCAAAGGATGCATATCCAATGACTTAATAGGTGACTAAACAGACTTTCATAGCGGATAACTCCAAATAAATAATAAATTCAGGCAAGCAGTCTTTCAGAACTGAGTTATGTATAACATGCTTACATTTTAACAGACACATTCATAGTACAACTGTAGCGTTGTGATTCTTTCTCTAGGGATTGTACCATGCAGAGACTGCCAAAATGGTTTCCTTTCCATGACATAACTTTTTGGCCTGAGTTAATTGACTTAAGTGCCAGTATTGAGAGGGATTATCTGTTGCTTTTTCTAAAAGGGAATTTAAAAGATTCCATTCCATTCCTCTGTTCTCCACCCAACCCCGGTTAAAGAGGTTCTGTTGAAATCCATGAGATTGCACAGAAGCAACACAGATTGCATTGATCCCCTATCTGCCCTTCGAAGCTAAAATATTTATCCTACAAGACAAATTTTCTTCTAAAAAGATCTTAGATCCTCTCCAAAACTTCCAATGCCCTTTGGGAGACTGTTCAACAGCATCAGAGTGACCACTGGAAAAGCCTACAAATGGGAAGCCATTTCTCATGGTCTCACAAGGGCTGTAACCTTTAGAAGGCGATGCTGCGCTTATAAAGGCTGTTTGCAACACTTTCTGCAGCCAAAGGGGAGGGATCATGCTGCATTTCATGTTGTGGACAAGGATGAAACAATATGGCTACTTTTGCTTAGTTTTTGTTTTTTTATTTATTTAGCTATTTATAACCCACCTCTCCCCTCAGTGGGGATCCAAGCAGTTCGCATCTTTCTCCCTTCATTTTATCCTCACAACCAGCACCATGTAAAGTAGGCAAGGTCGAGAGAGAGAGGCCAACCCTAGGTTACCCTGCAGACATCCATGGTAAAGAGGGGATTCAAACATGGTGTCCAGAGCTGGCCCCACAGCACAGCACAGACCCCAGCAGCAGCTGTCCCCCAACTATCCTCCAGGGCCCCGATGACACTCAACAGGGCCAGAAGCAGCATGGCAGCCAGGACAAGGACAAGGATGGGCCAGTCACCAGAAAGAAGAGAAGCAGCAAGCAGCAGACTGGTGCCCAGAGCCAGGGCAATGTCAGAACAGGCAGTCTCCAGGAAGACCCAGACGCTGCCCTAGAGGCCAGCAGCAGGGGAGGTGACAGGATGCCCAGTGGC
This sequence comes from Eublepharis macularius, assembly GCF_028583425.1. NCBI lineage: Eukaryota > Metazoa > Chordata > Lepidosauria > Squamata > Eublepharidae > Eublepharis > Eublepharis macularius. The sequence goes on from NC_072795.1 coordinate 100,061,930, forward strand.
ACCAGCAGCCTCTCCCACCAGTTGGGCTTGGCAGGAACCCTCCACCAGCAGCTGAGAAGGCACAGCTCAGTGGGCATTAGCCGGCTGCAGCAGCACTACCCAATGCCACTGCTGGCTGCATCCAGCTGAGAGCAGGGTAGGCCAATGGCAGACATGGCCAACCACATGCAGGCTCCACCCAGCCAGGGCCGGCACCTAAGCCGGGGAAAGAAGCAAGGCCAGGTGGGGGCTGTTGAGGAAGCAAAGAGGAGGGGAGGGGGCAAAGCAATTTGGCAGCCCCTGGCCCAAATGTTAAGCCTTACCCTGGAGGCAGGAACCTGGGGAGGAGGGCAGACCTCACTTAGCATGGAGGATATTAGGGGGCTGAGGATCCCTGGCTGGGGAGGAGAAGCAGAGAGCTTACCCTGACTGCAGAAGGGCAGCCTCTGAGGCTAGAGAGGCCTTCCAAGGGGTGATGCAAACCCAGCTCCTCTGCCAACTCTGAGGCCACAAGAAGAAGCCCCCAACAGGATGAGGAGCAGTGGCCAGCAGGTGGCCAGTGGTAGAAGAACCCTCAAGGAACTGGCTACAGCAGTGGCACAATGGCAGAGGGGCAGACAGCAGACCCTGCCCTTGAGGAGCCTCACACATAGGTCTCCCAGATCCTACACAAACACTTTAAACACTATACAAAGCTTAGCCATTCTCAAAGGAAAGTTGAGGGAAATCAAACTGGAAACCAAGAAGAGGGTGACTTTACTCCTATACTCTGCATCCAGGTTCTGCCATGAAATCAAAATTGTGTCTCACTAGAGGTAACCAAGCCAGTCAGCAATGACACTCCCATCTCCTTCTCTTTCTTTTGTTTTAGAGTAACAGTGTGACTGAAAGGTCACCCTGTGTATCAACATCACACAAAAATTCATCTCAGCCCTAAAATTAATCAATATATACAGATACAATACAGGCTTTGTTGTTGCTGTTGTTGTTGTTATACAGATACATATCTCTGTGTAAAGAAATGCTCTTAACATGATACTGTACCTTGCATTTTAACTTTAATTTGGAGCTTTCAGGGTCTAATCACAATTTAATAGCACACAAAAGATAATATAGAATGAGCACATGACGAATCTATCATGGCCATCACTTCCCACAGAACGAAGGATTATTATTCTCCATTATGGATGCTCTGGAATCATTCAGTTAGGAGAACATGGCAGAATATTTCATTTACCCATCAGCCTGATTATTCTCTCCCTATTCTGTATTTGCTAATGAAACTGCGGTATGCAAAGATCACCTACCAATATTTTTCCTCCACTTGTATAAAATCTTTAAAGTAAACAGTAAAATGAAAAAATGTAGTTTCTGGTTTTGAAAATGTCAGGTTTGCAAGAACTCTTCAGAAAAAATGATAATTATTCAGATCAGAAATAATACTTGACATTCCTGACCTTAATTTTAAATAAAATGTAAAAAAAATCATAGGACACTAAAAGGCCAAGAATATAATTTAATTGCTTAAGAATCTGTTAGACCAGAATGTTACTGGCGCTAATGATTATGGTCTGTTAGCCAGTCTGTGTTAGACGCAGAGCAGCTGAAGATATGAAAATGAATAGATGTATACATTCAAATGTTTATGATTCCCTACTGTTTCCCTCTTTGAAAAATACACTCATATATGCTAAAAAACCTAAATTCTGTTTAGTATCCCTTGGAATTGTAACAGCAGCTAGGCAATTCAGACTTTCATACCCCAGAACGAGCATTTATACACACAGAGACTAGTGGAGAAACCACAAGGATTTGCAGGGGTCACTTCATTCCCCCGTGCATCCCCCTTCCATGCATAATTTGTTATTTGGGGCTACAAAATTATATAACATTCCTAGTGTATCTGAGGATGTGAGCAGTGGCTCACAAACATTCATATTGAAATAAATGCAGTTAGTCTCTAAGGAGCCACTGGACTTTTGTCTTATTTTCTATAACAGACTAACATAGCTTCCCCTTTGCAATATTTGGAATGGAAATCTACCAGACTGCTGCTCCCTTGGGCTGCTGCTGTCACTCAGTTTTTCACTATAGTTCTCAAGAACATGGTTGCTACAATTGCAAAAACTGAGGTGACTTTCCATTATTTCACATTTCTGTTTTATATAATGGGTTGGATCCAGCAGGAAAAAAATCTGCTGGTGGAAGAGGGGGGATTTTTTTGCCCTTAAGTGGCACACCCCAGAGTCCTTTCTCATGCTGTTCTTAAATAGACATGGGCAAGAACAGCATTATGAACGGAAAAAACCCATGAATAGCCCATTCATCTGTTCGCAAACAAGCTATTCGTGAGGCTCCATTCTAAACAAACAAGTGGTCATTGCAAGCTTTGTTCGTTGCTTTCGTCAGCCATTTGTCAAGCCAGACAGTCTGGGGCCTTTCAATACCCCTGGCAATGGAGGCAGGGACTGAACTCTGTCTGAACTCTTTCTGGCTTTCCTTCTGGCTTTAACCCTTCAAAGTACTTCCAGCAGAGAGTCTCGTTTTTGCCACTGTGAAGAGAAAATGACAACAAAGGTACCCATGCAACATGCCTTTCCCGGGGTGCAATCTCTGAAACTTGGGGGGTCTTCAGAGGACAGTGAGGACTATGTCCCCTGCAAATTTGGTGGGAATTGGACATTGGGAAGGTCAGTTTGTAACCCCTTAACGTAGCTGCCTTCCAATAGGCAGTTCCATTTTTACCACTGTGAACAGAAAAAGACAGCAAAGGTGGGGACTCATGGATCATGCCTTTCCCAGGGTGCAATCTCTCTGAAACTTGGGGGGTCTTTGAAGGACAGTGAGGACTATGTCCCCTGCAAATTTGGTGGGTATTGGACATTGGGAAGGTCAGTTTGTGGGATGTTTAAAGGGCCCTGCCCCTTGCAGGAAAGGGCCCTTTAAATGATCAGCTGGCAAGTGGTAGGGGGGATTCCTCCGCCACCTGCCAGCTGATAGTTTAAAGGGATCTTTAAGGGGCCACAAACAACGAACAATGAACATGTTTGTGAACAGGGTCATGTTCGTTACTGTTCGATATTCGTCGTTAATGGATGGCAACGAACAATGAACAGCTTGCTCATTTTCGTTCGTGCCCATGTCTATTTTTAAAGGTCCCCTGTCCCCACAGAAACAGTAGAGTATTTGGCGGGTATTTTGGACCGTGGTGAGAGAAACGAGGTAGAGAAATACTGCTCCTATGATTGAAATTCCTTCTATCAGTGGGGATTTTGCACAGGATCCCACCCACAGATGTTTCAACTTTTTACCGACTTTGTTTTATCAAGCTGCTATTTCTTAGGCCATTGTTCCTCTAGCACTCTTAATTTGCTGGTTTTAATGCATGTAAGTCATATGCTTATCTTGGACTGTCAACATTTAAAACCTGCGTGTTTTCACAGCTCTCCTGCAATGGCCCATTCTCTGCACTCACTAGAAATCCTTCCAGAGTGACTGAAATTCTCTTTCAATTTATAACCTGCATAGTTTACTAATTGGTACAATTTAAAAAATGACAAAAACGTACTTGTGTTATCTGGTATCTGAAGAGTTTGGGCATGCCCAATGGGATTTGAGCAGCAGTCTCCCCTAATTTTTTCAAAAGCAGCTTTAGTTTCAATAAGTCGTCCTGCCCCATGACTGTCCTGCCTTGCAAGAACGGTGGAGATTTTTGAACCTACATTGTGGAATGAAGTATCTGAGGGCCAAGCTACACATGACGAATGACACTTGAACGGCAAGTGTATTTCTCCCTGTTCACTTGCCCTCCACTCAATCCACTTGCTGTTCAAGTGTCATTCGTCATGTGTAGCTTGGCCCTCAGCTTCTACCAGAAGAAGCAGAGAAGTGGAGACAAGCTGCACAAGAGGAAATTGAAGCCCTATACAAGAACAACATGTGGATGCTCACACCACTACCTTGCAAGAGGAAGGCAGTAGGGTACGTGTTGGTTTTCAAGATAAAACATGACAAGCATGGCTCAGTCCAAAGGTACGAAGTGAGAATGATTGCAACATAATACTCCCAGAAATTTGCAGAAGATTTTAATGAAACTTTTGCACGTGTTGTGGGGCACGCTACAGTGAGAACACTACTGAGCATTGCTGCAAACAAAGGCATGCACATGAAAAGCTACCAACTGACAAGTATGCTATTGTAGGCAAGCTACTATACATCAGTACCCTAGCAAAACCTGACATTAGTGCTGTGGTGGATCTACTATGCAGAAAATCTTCAGCACCAAGAATGGAATGAAGTCAAGAGACTGTACCTGACAGGCACAGCACATTTCAAGCTCAAGCTACCAGCTAACTGCAAACCTAAACTGATTGTGTACACAGACGCTAACTCTGGGGAAAACTTGAAAACCATAATATCTACTGTTTTCTATATAGGAGGAATGATAAGTTGGTTAAGCAAGAAGAATGAAACAGTTGCCAAACCTACCACTGAGGCTAAATACGCCTCACCTGGACTATGTTGTGAAGAGATAGAATGGCTACTGAAACTACAAGAAGATCTTGGAATAGAAGTAAATATACAACGCTTTATTAAGACAACCAAAACTGTATCAAGCTGTCACAGAGAGAAGACATCAACCAAGCACATCGACATCAAGTACCACCTGTAAAAGAACTGCAAAAGAAAGGCATTCGGAAGATGATCTACTACCTATCAAAGAGAAGATTGCTGACCAAGTCACTCCCAAGAGTTCACTTTGAAGCTCTGTGAGCAAAGATTAATTTAGTAGACTGATGCAAGGAACAGCAAGATGGAGTATAAGAAGAGGAGAAATGTTGTCCCTTACTCAGGTTTCAGAGGGGGGAAACTAAAGAGTTAGATAGAGAGGTCAGGATCTGTTTACCCTACTGGTGGCACTATTCTTTAATGTGTAGATTGCTATTCTCAAGGACTTCCTCTTTGTAACACCTCGTCTTCCTCTCTTTGTCACACTCTTGGCACCAAAGGGGCAGAACAGCCTGTCCTGCCATCCACTGCCATCTTTTGACTAGATAGTTAGATAGAGATCTCTCTCTTTCCTATCCTGTATGGAGTTCCCACAATTAAAAACCTAAAATTACTTTCCTAAAGGTTAGATAAGGCTCTGTTTCTCTCCCCCATGCACACTCTACAATGCACATTTCTCTGCTTAATATGCATCTCTGCTAATAGAAGTGGCATATGAAAAACCGAGCAGGCAGGATCCTGTGCGTACTCATCGTATGCACACAACTACCTTGCCACAAGCTGTTTTGGCCAGAAGGAATTCTTTCCCACAGTTGCTACATCAAGATGCTTGTGACAAGATTACATGGTGCGTGTGTTCACTGAACATGTGGCAAATATTTGCCCTGATAATTCAGTGATTTAGATGAATGTATAAGCTCAAGCCTTGGAGTGGTTAACAATACATCTAAAAGACATATAAAATAGCATGCTAAACTAGATGTCTAAATGTAGTGCATGAATAGTATTATTAAAATAGTAGCAGCAGAGTGGTTAAAGATGGGCATAAGTGAGGAGGAAAGATCTTTAGTAAAGTATATATAAGGTAGAGAAATATTTGTGTGTTGTGTCGACTGTGAAGATGAGCATGTGGTCTGGGGTCTAACTCCTCTTGATGCCTGCTTATTCCAATGCTTGGTAGGAAATCAGAATTTAAGCAGTCCCTGGAATGATACCAAGGCCATATGCCAATACCTTTGCAATACAACCCTAAACAGAGTGACACCCTTCTAAGTACATTTAAATAAATTAATTTAGAAGGTTATAATTCTGCTTAGAAGTGCATAGAGTCTGTCCATCTTCCTGCTCTATTATAGAAAACTCCTGCATTTGAGCACAGTTTGGGGATGTTAAGCAGAGTACTTGGTTGGCTATGGTTTACCAGTTAAGTGGCACTGGCCGTGTTAAGTTTTAATCTGAAGCAGAGTGACCAAGTTTTATGAACTTGGGTTTTTCTCCCTTCTTTTGGTTCAGTATTAAGATTAGCTCTGATGTTCCCCAGAGGGGTTCTTTCTGGGCCCAGTGCTGTCATAATCTATATTCTGGCAGTCAGAGGCCTAACCTGTTGGAATTACGCATCTCCCCCCATTGATACTGCTATTTTGCTGTATCTTTCTTGAACAGCTTCTGTCCCCGAGGCATTCTCAGTTATGCTGCATTGTTCATCTGATCACTGCTACTACGCTGGATTGATATAATTTGCATCTAATTTGGAGGATGAAGAAACCATCACTCCCACAACAACTATTAGTGCCTCAGTGCATGAGCATGGGTAGCCATTATTCATTTGAAATGTGAAAAATAGAGAATATCCCTTATTGGAAACATTGAATATAATGCAGACTTTAGTAATTAGGTTAAATTTGTTTCACAGAAATCCATTTTTCTCTGTTATCTGAATACCGTATGAACATTTGAAGCTGCAGTTCCTATGTCAGGGCAGGAATGACTGTGGCCAGAGTCAACAGGGTAGAGGGCTTAGATGTTGTGCCAAGGAACTTAAATACCCCTGCAAGAAGAAGGAGATGCAACCCAAATCAATCAATTCAGAATGCGTGAGGTGAGGATCGTGGTTCTGTAGAATATCCATGGTAGCTTTATGTGGGTGACCTCTTCCAGATGAAGGGAAAATGAAGACGTGAATATATAGGTGAAGAAACATCACCAAAGGAGAAAGTGATTGTATCAATTAGCCTAAAGCCTTTGATACCTAAAAAGAAATGGATTGATTTCTTTTAAAAGAAAAGAGAAGAATGCATGCAAACATTAATTCTGGGAGGGGAGACCTTGCAATAACATCCACCAGCACCTAGAATACTGATTTGCAAACATAAGAATAACATTTCTTCTTCTAATTCCAGAAGAGCAGCTATGTTTGTCTGTAGCAGCAGAATAAAGCAAGAATCCAATGGCACTTAGAAGATTAACAAAATATGATGGTGGAAAGCATTGTTGTAGTCCTATTCCAGTATACTCCGGACTCCCTCTTGTTTTTTCTTCTAGTTTGCCACGGAGAGAAAAACAACCAAAACAATACAAGATAATGCCAGCCCATTCACTACTCTGCGAAAGAGAAAGGATTTTTAACACTTCAAATAAGAGGGATGCATTCTAATCAATTAAAAAGGCAGGCATGTTCAACTAGATGGCTAAAAAGTAGACATTAAAAAACAAATGTCATTCTAAAATAATACCAGTGTACAAGCATCAGTCATATTCATAATTTTGGGGAAAGCATTTAGCAAAGGGCAACATAGTACTTCTTGCTTATTAAAGAAGACTGGAGGGGGGGACATTTACCCATGTACAAGTTGATACACGTCAGGTCCTGGCAGGTGACCCCCAGATACTTCACTGCATCAGACTAGGCTGTATGAGTTAAAGCTCTTTATTAGTGGATCACAAGTTCATTACTCCAACAGGTAATTGACTGGAATACTGGTACTAAGAGAAGCATCAATGGTTATACTCCCCTCTTCCCCCCCCCCCACTTCCCTCAGCTGGGGCCGTTAGTTTTGGCGCAAAGCTTTCAGGTGGGGAATTGTTAGTCTGTCTCATGAGAAGAGTTCCTCAAGGCCATCCCTTCTCGGAAAAAGTAGGAAGGCATGTGTAAACAAAACAACAGGAGACAGATAGGGCAGTAGGAGCTCGGGGGAGGTTCAAACACTGGACATCTTCCCTTCCCCCTCCCCATCCAAGTAGTACCCAGGGACCCAGGCAGGTAGCTGAGGCATGGCAGATTGTGGGGGGGGGGCATTTGATACATCCCTAATTGCATGCTGTATTTGGAAGTGACTGTCCAAGAACTTCTGGTCCTTCTAAGCCATTACTTGAGATCCCTTTTTTACAGCACAATTCTGTGCAGAATTACTCCAGTCTAAACCCATGGAAATTAGTGGACAAACTGGAGTAACTGCATAAGATTGTACTGTTATTTGGACAGATCTGGAACTGTATATGGTATACCGTGGTATAGCTTCCCCTATAAGCTTTTCCGAGTAAAGCACAATCCCCTGATTTTCCTTTCATTGAGCCATATTTTAAATATAAAGATGGCATGGACTTTTACCAAAGAAAGGGACCAAAAATAGGGATGGTCCCTGACAGGCAACAGGAGCATATACTGCTTGCACAATAGACTTGTACACTGTGTACTTCATGTTTCTTCAGTGAAGATAAGGGGAGCATACCAGGAATTTTTTTTCTCCTTGTGTTGGTAGTAAATCTTCCGCATAGACTCTAGAGGGTAGGCAGGCACACATATCAGCAGTAACTCCTTGAGGAACTATAATGTTTTTTCCAAGCAGAGTAATTTCTCCAAGTGAATTTAAAGAAAACCATAATGTCTTTTTCAATCATATTTATTAATGCTAGGTAACTAAACATTCTATACCATCAAACACTACTACTGAGTACTCTTCTCCACAACACACAGCTCTGAAGAAGTGACATTTTCTCTAATATACTAAAACTATTAGCTATTTAGGAGTTTTCTTTCTGGAAAGAGAACCACAGTCCAGAAATATGCTGCCAAAATAAGTTAACATTGTTTTTTAATAATTATCATTTTGGTGTAACATTGCTATAAGCAGCCGTAAGTTGTGAAAGGCGAGCCCACATGCTGGCACACACCAGTGGAGTGTTTGACCTGCCCTCCCCTACCTCTTAAATAGTAGACATTGCACTTGCCCAAGTTCAAACTGATTTGGCAAATGGCAACTCCCTTCCGATTACAAAAGAGATTTCCCTGAAGCAGGAGGGCCAGGCTACTGTTCAGGAAAAAAATAAAGCACAAATCCCTTTGGGCAGATGGATCATGGCCACTGTCATTCAAACAAACCATAAAATCCTCTTTCTTAAATGTAATAGAAAAGGAATATCTCTTTATCTGGAACAATTTTGTTTTTTTCATAAGCACTTCTTCAGTACAGGAATCTGATGTTCAGGTTTAGGCCTTGAAATGAATTCTAATGAATGCAGTTAACCCAGATTCTGTTTTTATACTAGCTTCAAGACAGAACTATGGCCTTTTTTTGCATGGGTGATTTTTGCTGCCTGAATTCCAGAAGATTAACGCCCCTTTCAGATTTCAATGTGGCATTTCAAGGGTTCTCTTCCAAGTTTTCTGCCTGTGCTTTTTCTGCATGGGGAGAACTCTCGGAAGAGAACCCTTGAAATCTGAAGGGGAAGTTAACCATCCAGAATTCAGAAGAAAACCCAAAGAAGTATGGAGCCAAACATGGCAAGAATTGCCAGTGCAAAAAAGGCCCATATTTTGCCTGTGATGGAGATACCACTAAATGTCCCTCCCTCTAGTGTGTTCCTTTTATTGTTCATACCACATAGGTTTACTTCTTCCATGTCATGTTTTCCTGTTATGTTTCTTATGCCTACTAGTGGCAGCCAATGATATAGGGTGGAGCAGAAGGTGAAGTAATGCACAACACTATGAGGTAACAATATTAAGTAAGTGATCCAGCATGTTCGGGTCTGATTAGATGAGATGTTACAAGTAGAGATGAGCACAAACAGGAAAAAAACCCAAACGTGATGTTCGTTGTTCGTTGCCATCCAAGAACAGGGACTCATGAACAACCACGAACATGGCCCAGTTCACGAACATGTTTGTGGTTGGCTGTTTGTGGGGGCCAGCAGGCTCTCCTCCAGCCATCATCCAAGTTTGGTCAAGATCTCTACTGCACCACTCTTAGAAACCTGACCTGAGCAGGAAGCAGGAAAGGTACCAATAATAAATAATAGCTTGGCCCAGAGCCTGGCAGCAGCCCTGGAACCTGAAGGGGTAGATCCCTATCCCACCATACACAAAGAAAATTCAAGCTCTAATGCACTTACCCTGTTTCTCTAACAGCAGCTGCCTCTCCCCGAAAGCCAGAGCTGGGAGCCCCCCCTGGTCTTTTCCTCTTGTAACAAATTTGGAGCTCCAGTCCACACTTGGAAGGAAGACCTGCCTATCAAGCTAAATTGGGCTTAGATTGGGGTTTTCAGGGCAACAGCAGGAGTTCAGAGTTCAGACAATCCCTGCCTAAGTTGCCAAGGGAATTGATTGCAGGTGCCAGACTGTCTGGCTTGACGAACAGCAACGAACGAGGCTTGCAATGACCACCTGTTCGTTTAGAATGGGGCCTCATGAACAGCTTGTTTGCAAACAGCAGATTGGGCTGTTCGTGGCTTTTTTTTTGTTCATATTGCTGTTCATGCCCATCTCTAGTTACAAGTTGAGTTGAAGTTTCCCCCCGTCTGACTTGAGTTTAATGTGTGATCCAGCACTCACCTTATAAAAAGGGGGGAAATCAGCTCCCAAGCATGACGCAGCAGCAGGGGGCGGCTCATCATTCCCCCCTTCCTCCTCACATGGTTTTGTTAGCAGAAATGGGCCACAGGGACAGGCTAGCTATTTTAAGGGCCGGGGAAACACATTAAACTTGAGTTGGACTGAGGGAAATGCCACTCCGACTCACACTTTACATCTCATCTAATCAGACCTTTACTGGGGGGAAAGTGAGAACTCAGCACAGGATGCAGAGGTGCTATTTTTGTTGGAACTTTCCACATCACAGGTAACATCTACCACACCAGAATCTAGAGCCATTCCACACCAGGTTTCCTTGCTTAAACTGCTCACAGAAGGGAACCTGGCTTTCTGAAAGAGATCAATAAGCTGGAACTAGATATTTAAACTTCTGCAGGACTTGGTCCAATAAAGCCAGTGTCCTTGCTCTAATCTCCTCTCTGTATCTTCCTGTGTTCATAAAATTTCTTGTAGGGACAATCTATAATAAGTTATAGCTTATACAGTGTTCCACCAGTCTTGTACCTCGTAAACTGAACTTGGCATTTTGAGGCTTCGCAAGCTCATTTGTTACTGCTGGTTAACCCCTTGTGTTTTTTTTTAACCTTACTATCTTTGCTCTCAGCCATATTCAACTTGCTGTACTCCTAACATTACCTGGCTTCCAGCCCCTGATTCAGTTTCAGCTCAGAAAAGCTGATATGGGTTCACCCCACCAACCCCCAACATTACCATTTTACTCACCTTCCAATTAATTCCAAAAGCATTTTGGGATATAATTGCAGATGCAGCAGCCTGTCAATGACTGGCTTGAGATAAAGCCATCTGGTCAGGATGTTGTATTGCCATTTCCTCTGCTCTTTCTCAAAACTGCTTGCAGCTGAGTGCTTCCTTTTTGCAAACTTTAAAAAAGTAGTTGAATCGTTTTAGCACAATATATTGTCAACATTCCACTGATTTATTCCATACAGTATATGAACATATTGCATACCACGTCAACTCTGCAACTTACATTTTCCAACAGCTGTTTTTCTCTTTTGGAGCAGATGGTACATTGAGTGTACCGTGACATAATTCACATTTGCATTATCAGTCACAAATGCTAATGTGTTTGAGGAAACTGAATTTTTCCGTCGAGCTAAGATATTTTTAGTAGCCACAGCACTTTTTAGTACCTTCCTGAAATCGATTAGTTTGTTAGTGCAATCATTAGTAAAATAGACTTCTGCTCCAAGCTGTGTGCATAAGAATATATCCATATACATAAAAACACTATCACTTTTTCTGATTTACATATACAATTGTTCTTCATATTAGTTAAGTGGTCAGAATTCCTTTATTGTACAGCAAACTGAATACGATCTACCAAGAATTTACAGAAACCATTTTTGCTTTGCTACTGCCCTCCAGCAAACCATGATGATCATTTGTTCATGCAATCTATACTCACATAAGTACAATAGTATCTGGCTAAGATGTCACTTATAGAGTAAATGCCATGTCTGTTGTGGGGTTTGGTGATATTTGAACAAAACACACTCATGTTGATTAGGATTCTATTCTTTGGCTGAACTTCCCCATTAATATTCTAAACCCGAGAAAATCTGGATTTAATAGATAGAACTTGGTATTGCGTACCTTTGTACTGGATAATCTGGTTCAGGGAACAGGGAATATTTAGTCAGAGAACACCCTAAACAGATTTGGATAATAAGCATCACCCTATATATTCTGCTTGGCCAATCACCCAAGAAATCCAAATTCTGTGCCAACGTACTCCCAACCAATCCATACTCTGTGACGAATAGATGATGACAAATGGGAACATGTGCATATTTCTGTTTATTTTAAAGATATATCCTACATCCTACAGGTTGGAGGATGGATCAACCACCATATTTGTATGAGCAAAGCTTTGCTCGACATAGAATTTGGAAACCTTGGCACAGAATTTGGATTTTTTAGGTGAGCCAGCCAGTGTACACAAAGCTTTACTTATACATTAATTCATTTAGAGTATAAATATATATGCTCACTGTGACCTAAATTTCTAAGTATTTACATGAAACTTAAAAACATGCCATTTCATTTGCTGACATTCATCCTTTTCTTATTCTTCCTTTCTGTGTCTTGTTTGTTACAATCGTCTCTTGCATCGCTCCCATCACTTTGTTGCCTCTCCCATGGCTGCAATTTAGACTGCAAACTCCTTGGGGCAGGTACCTGTCTTCTTTGCCTGAGTCATTTTGCAAAACACCATACTCATTGATGGCAACAGATCGGACTTCCAATTCCATACATGATTTGAATATCCTTCAGATCATTAAGGGAAATTACAAGTACAGCGTATCAATATTCATTTGAGAGCGCCATCATCCTTCTTTAAGGTCTTGGTAAATGGTTCCGTGCAGAATGACCTTCACAGATGCAAAGTTCAGATATGAAGCTTGAATATCAGCAAGCAAACTATACGGAAAGGTAAAGGAAAAGGACAGGAAGCAGTGGTGTCTGGGGAAAGTATCTTTACATCCTGTGAACTTCTCTGCTTGGGGGCTGCACCTTCTTTGTAGTTAGACAGACTGCCCCAATAAAAGCACACGTCAATTAAAGTTTAAATGCCTTGGAAATGGTGATAGGATGATTTTTCTCAATAGAAATGCTAAACAGCAAGAGAAGAAATGCCTGTCTGGCATATTCACCACTTAAAGCTAATGATATAAACAGCTTTGTTCACTTGCCTGTAACCCAATTGCACAAGAAAGTGCTGAGCACAGTAACTGTGATCTGTTTCTACATACTACCAAATTGGAATATTATTGCTCAACTGATGTGCCAATGAACCTTTACTTTCCCTTGATCCATGTAAATAAGTCGTCTTAGCTACTGTGGACTGTTTTCAATGTCTAATTAAGATTTGATCAACAGAACAAATGACAACACTGTTTTGCCTGTGTTTTTAATATTTATTATACATTTAAAGCCCTAACATGACTTTGTCTCATTCAAAATGACTAAGAAATGGTGGGGGGAAGGCACTGTATAGTTGTAGGTTGGCCCCCAATCTTTGGGCCAGTGTAATCCCTCTTGCTATTTGGGTGAAGAGAGAGGACCAACCCAAGCCTTGACAGAGTCTCCTTCCTGCAGCACAACCTAAGAGCCAGACTAGATGCTCCTTTTTTCACAAGTTTGCCATGGAGCCAACTTGTATTCCCTGCAGCCCCACAGTAGCTGCAGAGAATGCCTTCTTTTTTAAAAAAAGGAGATCCAAAACAGGCTCATAACACTGCTGCGTGGGGGCTCTTGTCTTCCCCTCAAGCTGTTTTCCCGTGTATCAAAAAACAGCACAGGAGGAATTATTTCCCCATTTTTGTTGCTGGAGCATTCTGGGCCTATTGGGTCCAGAGTAGGTTTCTTTAGGAGTGGATACACCACTGCCTGCTTCCAGGCAAGGGTAACCACCCCATCTCTCAGACAGGCATTCACTGTGTCCCAGAATCAGTCTGCCAGCCCTCCCCTCAGCAGATTTAAGCAGCCAGGAGGGGCAAGGATTGAACAAGCAGGTGGTCGGTCTCAAACGTCCAATAATCCTGTCCATTTCCTCAGAAAGTTATCCAAATGGTCTACACATATCTACCGTCTGACGTGAAGAAGGTTCCGGACATGAAGAAGGTGTGTCAGAAGTGCACAAAGATGCAAACCCAAATAACTTTATTATCCGAATCTTCCTGCCTGGTATATATATCAGGGTCTCAAATTTGAGATGGTACTTTAAAAATTAAAGTGGGCTGGTTTCCAGAAATAAATTGATGACTGTTAAACATGAAATAGAGGTTTTATTCCAATAGAGTCAATGAACAGGGGAACAGCAATGGTATGAAAATGTAAAAAAAATATTGATAGAAACACACTCCATTTCAAACAAGGAAACATAAACCATCTACAATTTCTTATGCTATCATAGCTACTATTGTCCTACTGACTTATAGGGGTACAGTGTGTAAGATAAACATATTAGCCTGCCTTGCAGATGAATGTTTCCAGTGGTAACAGCATCACAAAGAGACATTGCACATCTCAGAAACAAGTGGAATCTGTTAGTCAGCACTTTTGATCTCTTGGGCATCAGGATCAATAGAACCAGAAAATCCAGAACCAACCTGACAGGGTTCTGGGAGCTATATTTATACCTCTAAATGTGGAAAGATGTGTGAATTAGGGCTGCAAGGAGTACATGCCTCCATTGGGGTTGGATGTAAATCAGAACATTTGAAAGATATTGGAGGAGTCTTACTTGGTGGGGAAAATAAAGTACAAGGAGGGGGGGGGTTGATGGATGTTTTTAAGTGTCAAAAAGGACAACTCATGACAGGAGAACAGGCAAATATTGATTTAGAGTAGATAGGTGAGAAAAGTCCCCTTTGACTGAGGTGCTCCTCCATACAGAAAACTTCTTAAATTCTACTAGCTCTTTTGGTCAGTGTGGGAGATACTGAAACACATGGGAAAAGATAAATAAAGTTGTTTTAGCAAGAGATAGATATATGTAACTGTTAGTGCTGAAGGTGAATCTGATCCATTTGTGCAACTGGTACCACAGAGAGATCAAATAGCTGAAATACAGCTAATGCAGTGAGAGAGTTGGAGGAGCTGAAGTCAATTATTATCGGGAGCTAGGCAGAGCATGCATATTATTCCTATTCTGCTGTCACTCCATTGACTACCCATCAGTTACTGGGCTCAGTTCAAGGTTTTGGCTATCACATACAAAACCCTTTATGGCCTTAGTCCCTCATATCTACAGGAACACCTCTATGTTCCACCCCAGCAACTTTGCTCATTTGAATAGGACCTTCTGCAGGTGCCACTCTGCAAATGGGCAAAATCAACAGTGATGGTACACGTGTATTCTGAGTGTTGGCTTCCACCTTATAGAAAGGTCTACCTGAAGAGGTCAGAAAAGCTCACACTGTCCTGGCTTTCCACAAACTAGGCAAAAGGAAATTATTCATCAGGGCTTTTTTACACAGTTAACAGGGCTGTGCTGTAAGGAAATGGTTCAAAGAAATGCATTGATAATGGGATCGGGACTGTAGCCTATACTACTGCATACTGCCTATTGCTGAAAATATGCTCTTATTGGGTAGTTTCTGCATTGTTTAATGTATGTCATATTGAATTGCTTATATTTTGTTTCAGCTCTGTATCGATTTATGCTTGTTTTTCAAATTTCTGCAGTCCATATCCTATTATATTGTTTATTAAATGTCCTGCAGTTGATTGTATTGACTTACACTATGTAATACACCTTAAGTCTCACTAAAAAAGGCAGACATGAAATAATGTAAATAAAATAAAAATAAAGTCCATGAGGCTCTTTGATAAGTAAGACGGCCGTTCATAGGCAGCCAATTTCCCCTGACTGCTCAGGGTTACATAACGGACAACTTCTCAATGGAGACTGAATTAAGATATGAAATAATAATATGGTGATTTCTTCCTCTGTCGGGTTGTGCTAGGGGTCTCAGTTTGCCTATGAACATATTGATACAATAAAATGGCTTCACTCTATGAAGATATTTGGTATACCTTCATAGTGAGAAGCCATTTTAATGTATATACCACACAACCGGACAAATCAGCAGCCTGGGACTAGCCAATCCTGTTACAGCTAATGCAGAGTCTAAGTGGAAGCAGATGTGAGAGATTTTATCCACAAAGTGTTTAGCAAAATGATTGCAGTGGGCTGCAGATCAGTCTACCTCCTCCTGTAGGCCAGAACTCAGTAGCCCCTGACAACCCAGAAGAGTTGTGTGGATCTACACATGGCACATTTCCCATCCAAACTCTTGACAAGTCTCAGATTGCTTAGCTTCAGCAAGGTTGCCAGTTCACATGCCTTCCAGCCACACCCTAAGCCCATACTTGCAAGGGGTTCTATACCTATCAGGGGCCCTAAGGCATGGATTGTTCACACCTTACAGCCCTCTTCATATTCAAAAGGAAATCTAAATGTGCTAAAAGTGAGCCCTACAATTGGTAAGCATTAGAGAGAGGCATGTACTGGGGAAAATAACGGTTTGTTCAGGTCATGGGTCTGTCGCATTTCATGAACCTCAAAACAGACTTTCATGGACCCGTCCCAGTTCGTGGACCGGTTCATTGGTCTGTGGTCTGTCACTTCTGGGGGCCCTAGGATGGCTCCCTTCATACTTTGAGCCAAGTTACAAGTGACGAATGACACTTGCCTGGCAAGTGAACAGACTCATGTGTATTCCTCCCTGTTCACTTGCCATTCACTTGCTCTCCACTTGATCACTTGTCTCTTCTGTTGCTCTCCACTTGAACAAGTGGAGAGCAAGTGAATGGCAAGTGAACAGGGAGGAATACACGTGAGTCTGTTCACTTGCCAGGCAAGTGTCATTCGGCACTCGTAGCTTGGCTCTCAGAGATGCCAAACTCACAGGGATTCTTCATAAGGCTCTTCTCCAGCCACCCTCCATGTTTGGTGAACATTGCATTTCGGATGTCCAAGTTATAGACCCCCAAAGTGGCTGCCCCCAAGAAACTTCCATTAGATAGAATGGGAGCGAGGACTAGCTCCATTGAAATACATTGCAGCACCCAAAAGTTGCAATGACAGCGTGGGTTGGAGTTAGAGAATCTTCCTCTGAGAATGGAATGACTGTCCCCAGAGTGAAATGATGGTTCCTGAGAGCAGAAAAACTGCTGTAGGGCTGGGTCAAAAGTATTCTTTAAAGGGACAGTCAAGGAGATGTTCTTGGGGAGGCAGGAGGAATATTCTTTTAAAAGAGAGGAGTACAAGAGACAATCTATGACAGGAGGTTAAACTTGGGGGGAAAGGAATAGATGTTCTTTGGGGAGACAGGAATATTCCTGTGCAGGAAAGGACAGAGGCGATCCATGAGTGGAGGTTAATCCAGAGGGGAGGGAGAGTCTCCTTGGGGGAAAAGGCCTCCCTCACCCACCACACAGACACCTTCCCAGGTGGGACAGGAGCAGAAAATAAAAATAATTAAGAAACAAAATCAAACAGGAAAGGGTGGGGAAAGAGCCGCCTCACCCACCACACAGACACTTTCCCAGCCAGGACAGGTGCTCTAAATAAGAAAGTGACTGTTGTTATTCAGTCTATTTTTAAGTAGAAAAACTAAGTCTTCCGTCTCTTACTCCAAAAAATTCCAGCATAAGTTCCTCCTTCACTAAAACTGCTACTGGAAAATGAAACCATGCAGCTCAGTGCTGCGTATTATATAGTGCTTGCTTGCGTAGAGCAGAATAGGAGCTCACTGGCAGCCAGAGCTCTCTATCAAGGTTTTCAGAGCTAAGATGGGTGTGTTCACAGGGCTGCAGAACTTCTGTCCCCTCTGTTGCCTAGGGAATTAATTGTTGTTCCTTGCTCACATAGAGAAGAATGGGAGGTCTCTGGATGGCAGCCACAGCTGCCTATCAGAGTTTTAAGGGCTAAGATTGGTGTGTTCCAAGGGCTGCAGAAGGTTTGCGGATGTCTCTTCTGTTGCCTAGGGAACTGACAGATCTACACCAGGAGGTGTAGATTCACAGATCGATGGACCAGCCCAAAAGTTGTCGCAGTTGTGAAAAATGTGGTCCTACGACCCACCTGTTCACGAACATCGAACCAGGCTGGTTCATGTCAAACTTCGATCCATATTTCAGTTTGTGCCTACCTCTAGTAAGCATAAATGCTAGAACCCTTTGCCTGGCCAACACAACGGTGCTCTGTTGCTGCACTTCAGACTCAAACAAAGGTGGGCAAGGAACCTGACCTGTTCCCAGTCTTCTGTACGGTGGCCCCAGAGGAAGTGGACAGAAATATATGGCTTGGACAAACATGTCCTCTATTACAGGTGTTGGTAAGCATGATCTCCACTCACAGGAGGCAAAGAGACACTGCATGTTCTGTGCACAGAGAGACATATTACATCTGTTAAGTCCCTGTAATCCATAGGTCTTCCTCACCCAGCATGACTGACTGAAGTCAATACCCCAACATCTGAGGTCCAAAGCTCAAAGGAAGCTCTTCTACTTTCACTCATTTGCCAATGCAAACTGTCAGAATTGAATTTCACTAAACTAAATCTTCAAAACTTCTGTCATTTAACTTAAAGCAAATAATAATAGATCCAGCCATTCTTTCTATTGTGTTAAGAATGTCCCCATTTTATAAAGCATCAAAATTGTCACCTGCGATTTAAAAAAAACCCACCTAATACATGATATCTTCTGGATTCACCGGCAAAAGCTTAACATTTCCCCATGTTTTTAAGACTCAAGTTTTCCAGAAAGTCTAACAATTTAGCCTGTGGCTGAAAACGTAAGACAACTCACAGATGAGAAATGCCACTGAAGTAGTAAGATTTCTCATGAGTAAATATAAGATCAGCTTAAGTTACATTCATATAAATGAATTATGGGTTGGTTTGCACAATTTAAAAACTGCATTTCGATTCCTGCTTCTAATTAATCTAATTTAACAGAACAAAATTATGTTTCAGATCCAAGTAGAAAATAGGAACCCAAGAATTCAACCTTTGTTTGAGACACTGACTTTGTTGACTTAAATTATTGCAATCCAAAACGGACTTGAGTTTGAATAATATCAGTTGTGCACATAAACCACTTCTGGGTTTTGTTGTTTGTACAATAGTCTGTTTCATCACACCTGTCATTCATTTCCAGACCTTGTTTTCATGAACAGATCCATTAAGCTAATTGGCTACTATGTTCATAAGGAATGCTACAGGACAGAGCTTTCTTTACACCTGGTGTAGTATAACTGTGCCAAGATTCTCATTCTTCTAAAAGACCTTTAGATTTTTTTTTATTCATTAAAATGAGGTCACACTTCACAGAAGTACACAGTGTGTTATCTATCTTTTTTAATAAATTGGGAGTCAAATGTTGGCATAATGAAATATGTAGTAGAAGGGGGTTTTGACAGTCATGTTTACTAACACAGCACTATTTCTCTAGAAGAGCTTTTCAAAAAAAGTTCCAGGTTTTAATTACCTTTCAGAGCCACACTTCAAATCATTCCTCCATTCGTTCTGTATTTTATACATATATGAAACCTTTTCTAAAGTCTAGCATTGCCATTGAATACTAATCGTTACATATGGGAAGTTATTAATGATGGAAATAATTTGATGGACATGATCCCTCATGACTTCTTATTCGTAATATGCAGACTTTAATGATGCTCCAAGCATTAGGAACTTCTTTAGATAGAACAAAAAATATTTGGACAGTCCCAGTGAATTCAGTTGGTCCAGATCTTACAATGACACTTTGGTAATTACTATGCAACCTCACATTTTGCAAAATAAATAAATAAATAAATGCCTTTGTTCAAAATAAAGGTGAGAAATACAAGTATTAAACTACACACCCATCAAGTATTGTGGCTTGCTAACCACATTACCTGCATCTAAGAGTTGATGTTTGCCAATTAGCACCACAAAAGAATGGTATACTATTCCTTCAGGACAGGATCTAACAGAACACAGAGACAAGATCTTTCGGCATAAAATTAAACACAACTTTTATTCATAGATTGTGACTCTGTTTAAATCAAAGTAATAAAGTTCATTGGTCTATTGGTCATTCAGAGAAAAGAGAAGAGTGTAACTTTCAAAGCACGGCTTAACTGCACATACAAAGCTGAGTGTAGAGCTGGTATTTGGTTGCATTTACAGCAGGTAGATTCAGAGAAAGGAAAGCACTGCTTCCAGCTGTGTTTGTGCTCTGCAGTAAAGCTTGGTACCCTGCATCTGCATTTGCAAAACAAGGAATTGAGAATGGCAGCTGCTGCCAGCCATAACAACCCAAGCCAGTGGCAGAACAGCTATGAGCCTGTATCATCTCATGATGAGTCAAATGTGGGCTCTCTTATCTGAAGCCACATGTATAGCCATCATTCTTATAGCCTCTAAAACTGGATATTTCCAGCATCAACCAAGTATTCTGAAATGTGTTGGGGAGCCCTTGGCATGTTCAGACATCCTTTCTGCTGGTAACATTGCAATACTTCATAACTATGAATAATTCTTACCTCTAAAACAAATTATTCAGTAATAACCTGGGACTGTGTATTGACAGCAAACCTGCCCCAGAAATCTTTACATATAGAGATTAGATCCTACCAACTCTTCTGCTGATGAAGAATGAGGGAGACATCCTCTGTGACCACAGAGAAAGGCTACGCTGAGAATTATGGGACCTGAATGTACATGTGAGGTGGGGGCTGTAGTCGTAGTATGGAGAGAAACTGAGTGAGACTGAATCAAAATGATGACTGGATCCAACCCATTTTTACGTATCTATCTTTGTTTCCGTATTTGCACAGCAAATCAATGGCATGATTGTTTTTGGTGGTTCAGAGTACCTAAATCACTGTACCTATACGTATCACCAGCTTCATTCAATTGTGTCACTATTACTTCCATGCAAGGTTTACATGAACATGCATTTTACTGTTGTCTCAATCCCACAAAACTAGAGCAACAGAAATTCCTAAATCCCAATTCCCCAATATAGTAGATTGCATGCAGATAATCTGAGACTATTCAGAAGAAAACTACACCTACACTGAGTGTCTATGTATATTTAATATTTCCTTCCTAAATAATAAAGACACATTTACCTGAAAAGCCTAAATGTATGATAAAGGAGATTTTTTTTAAAGGCTGGGAGTTCATAAAACATTTTAGCAAGTCTTTCTATGCATTTCTTTCCCATGGTTCAATGTAATCCAGGCCAAGGTGTGCAAAAATTTCTTCCTCATTCACAGCGTTCAGAAATATTCTCTGTAAGAATGTAAAAAAAACAATATAAGTCAGGGGAGGAATTTACTTTAAAATCATAAAAAAATGTTATTAGCTTTTTTTAGAGAAGGTAACCATCTTTGTTTTATTAGGAAACTCCAGAAAATTCATTATCATGTTCTGATTGAGAAACTACCCCTGGAGAAATAACCTAAAGATCAGTGAAATACTAAGCATAGTTACTCCATGGGCTTAGACTGAAGTAAATCTGCTTCGGATTTCACTGTCTATGCGGTATGTGCAGAAAAACAAATATATTAGGATCATTTTTAAAGTGTCTGCTGGAGTTGCCCCCATATCTCTCCTGAGAATTATTGCAAATCATATACATATTAACATGTGTGATTGCTAACATGAGCACAACTACACTTAATGCCTAATGGATTTTTTCAAATTATTTCTGTCCATAAATTGAATTGCTGTATTTCTTATTCCGGCTTCAGTGATAAATAAGTAAGAGAGGTGTGAAGAGAACACATAGATAACAATTTTATCAATAATTCCTTGCTAGAGCACCAAGATCAAATTTCTGAACATTTTAAACTCATAATTTGCTTTTAACTAATTCTCTTTATGGGACAGAAGGCAGCATGGTATAGCCTGGTCTTGTCAGATTGCTAAGCAGGTCAGTACTTAGATGGGAGTCCACCAAGGAAGACTCTGCAGAGGAAGGCAATGGCAAACCAGTGGCGTTTTTCGCTTGCTTTGGAAGCCCCTTGCTGAGGTTACCATAAGTTGTTTGCAACTTGACAGCACATACATACATAATTTTCATAATAGTATGAATTAATATTATGGATGTTCGTTTTCTAAAATGATTGATATAAAAGAGAATCCTGATTCACTTGTTACTTATTTTTCTTTTCTTTTTTTTAATTATTTTTTTATTTTTTAATTACTAACGCTACAAAAAGGGAAAAAAGGGAACAGGGGGAAAGGGAAAAAACAACATATAAAAACACACACACTACATCTACAGGTATTGCTTTCCCTTCATACTACAATTGTTTAAAGTTAAAACTTTATAATATGCTATTAGATTGGTAGATCTTATAAAATACAAACTACAATCAGGATCAGGTCTTCTTCCCCCCCTTGCGTCTCGGTCGCAGCTCTCTCTGAACAGCTACAGTAGCTGTGCTCGCTCCCTCCTCCCCCCCCCCTTCAGCTTCTAAGTCCTCTTCTTGTTGGAACTCTTTTTTTGGAAAATTTTTATTTTTTAATATCTAACACAGAAAACTACAAAAACTACAAAAGTACAAGGGATAGAAAAGGGGGAAAGAAAAGAAAAAGGGAAGGAGGGCTGGGAAAAAGGGGAAGGCAACATACAGACAATAAACACTACACTACAATGCTTTCCCTTCATACTGCCATAATTAAAAATTAAACCTTTATAAACTATTGATGGAGTGGTTGACCTTACAAAATACAAATCACAATCCAACTTAAGTCTTCTTCCCCCCCCAGGCCTCGGACGCAATTCTCTCTGAGCAGCAATAGCCGCAGCGCTCGTTGTCTCCCCCCCCTTCAGACTTCGAATCTTCTTATTTTTGCTTGGTGTCTTGCCCAAATTCTTAATTTTTGGCCTCAAAATCCCTTAGCTGATCTTCTGAATTTATCTTGTAAGCTTGATCTTTATAACTGAACCAAATTCCTGCCGGAAATAGCCATTTATACTTTATCCCACGTTCCCTCAGGAGAGCAGCAAGCCTTTTATACTTAAATCTTCTTTTCCGAACTAGAAATGGAACGTCCTTCAGGATCTTAACCTTATTTCCCAGAAAGTCCAAGTCCGCATTATATGAGTTGTATAGGATAGTGTCCCGGACCCTCCTAGATGAGAATTCGATAAAAATCTCGCGAGGCAGCTGCCGCTTCGTTGCATATTTTGAAGAAGCCCGACGGACTTCCAAAATGGCGCTTTTTACCTCTTCTTTAGTTGCCCTCGCGGGTGCCGCCAATAATTCCGAGGCAAGATCCCATAAATCCTCGTTTTCCTCCTCTTTCACATTCTGGAGACACAAAATAGTCTGTGTTCGTTCCACTTGCAGCCCGATCAGCTGGTTTTCCACCAGCTTTAGCTCCTTGTTCGTTGCTCTCATGAGTGACGCATTTTCCCGAGCAGACTTCTCTGACCCCCCCCCGCTACTTCCTTGATGGCTTTCACATGGCTCTCAATTAAGCCCACCCTTTGATCTGTTTCATTCAGCTTGTCAACAAAGGGTTTTATGGCTTCGATAACCGACCTTTTCACCAACTCCTCGAGCGATTCCCCTTTTCCCTGCAGGGCAGCCGAAATTGACTTGCCCAAAGCAGGACTCTGCTTTTTCGCTGCCATTTTAGGAGGGGGGACCGCCGACCTTCTGAAACTCAGCGAGGGGGAAGAAATTCTTGTTGGAACTCTTGATGATTAGACACAAAGTCCCTTAGTTGTGTTTCCGATGTTATCTTGTAGGCTTGGTCTTTATAACTAAACCAGATACCTTCCAGAAATAACCATTTATATTTTATTTCACGCTTCCTCAGAAGAGCTGCAAACCTTTTATAGTTAAATCTCTTTTCCGAGCTAAAAATGAAACGTCCTTCAATATCTTAACCCTGTTACCCAGAAAGTCCAAATCCATATTGTACGAATTATATAAGATGGTGTCCCGAGGCTTCTTAGATGAAAAGTCGATAATAATCTCGCGAGGCAGCTGACGCTTCGTTGCATATTTTGAAGATGTCTGACGGACTTCCAAAATGTCGCTTTTTAACTCTTCTTTAGTTGCCTTTGCGGATGTCACCAAAAGTTCCGACACCAAGTCCTTTAAGTTTTCACTTTCCTCCTCCTTCACATTCTGGAGACGCAATACCGTCTGAGCACGATCCACTTGTAGCCCTATCAGTTGATTCTCCAAAAGCTTTACTTCTTTGTTTGTTGCCTTCATGAGTTCTGCGTTTTCCCGAGCAGACTGCTCTGCCCCCGAGGCTGCTTCCTTAATGGTTTTCACTTCACTCTCAATTGAGCCAACCCTTTGACCGATTTCATTCAGCTTATCAACAAAGGGCTTTATAGCTTCGACGACTGACCGCTTAACCAGCTCTTCAAGAGACTCTCCTTTCCCCTGCAAGGCAGCCGAAACAGATTTGCCCATAGCAGGGCTCTGCTTTTTCATCGCCATATGGGGGGGGGGGAAATCCGCCAAATAAGTTCCGAGACTCAATGAAGGGGAAGACATCCGAATCTTCTTAGCTTCAACTCCCACCAATCCTTCGCATACGCTTGAAATGACAGAAGGGATTCGCTACTTACAAGTTTTCACCTTAAATTTGCATTTTGCCATTCTCCATGGCCCGGCAGCACATGATGTGCTGCGCAAGTCTGCCAGCCTCCGTAGGAGCAAACGGGCAATTTACCCCCTGCATCGACTTCAGGGGGCTCTTCCCGGCACGCTCCAGACCCTGACCCCCTCACTGAGAGTCCTGGGGGTTAACCCTCGCAGGTCAACCACCCAGTCAGGCTGCTTGGGCGCTTCCTCCCGGACCTGCGGAGAGGAGCGTCCGACATGGCCGGGAAAACGAAACCGAATCTTGTTACTTATTTTTCTTGACTAACTTTCTTGGAAAGGAGTGACAAAAATTCTATACTGCTTTGTTACCTGACTTACTGAATGAAAATTAAGAGGAAAGGCAGGGGCTAGGATCTACCTTCATTCATCTGGCAGAAAATATCTAGTCTACACCTTTCAAAAATCACAACTGCCAAAGTTATGATCAGTTCATTGCTGAAATTGCTATTCTGGATTTTGTATGCTGGGCAAGAACTTTATTTCTTGTGTATGGAGTGTTTTTGGGGACAATTATCAACAGAGCATACTTGACTGCTAGCCCTATGAAAAGTGATGACATGGGTAGTAAATGTTAACAGCAGGTCATCTGCATATTTGGACATACACATTCACATCCAACCAGTCTAACACAGAAAAAAATTTGGATGCATTTCAAACTTCATGTTGGGATACATTTCTGTGGCTAATCTGCACATTTTCCCAATGCAGAAAAATAATGTGCATAATATTACACAAGCTAGATGTGATAATCTCAGCACATGTTAATTACTACCAGAAATAGTTTGAATCCAGAACACAAGTGAGACCGGCATCCAAGGCTGGAGTAAACAAACCCATGAAATCTGAAGAATGACCCATGATGTGAAACAGCTGAGAAGCGGATGTCATCTTGAAAAGGAGGGAAAGGGGGAGCAAATAATTCAATGAGCTTAGGTATCCCAAGGAATGATCAGGCAAGCAGACTTGTGCAAAATCTTTTCATTAACTGAAGCTGAGCCACAGCTTTTAGCAGCACAAGTACACTAAGAGGCCAAATCCTACCTATGAGACACAGAATGGGGGTGCAACATCAAGATGTGATGATAGCAACTAGATGAGGAGTCATGGAAGCTCCTCATGTGAGTGGGTTGTATCAGGGTGAGGGATCAAAGACTAATAATTATAAGGTTTGCTCTACATAGCCCAAACAAATCTGAATTAACAACAACAACATAACAACAACAACATTTGATGACTTGACACCCACTCAGAGCAGTTTATAAAGTATGTCATTATTGATGGTTGTTGTGGGTTTTCCGGGCTGTATTGCCGTGGTCTTGGCATTGTAGTTCCTGACGTTTTGCCAGCAGCTGTGGCTGACATCTTCAGAGGTGTAGCACCAAAAGACAGAGATCTCTCAGTGTCACAGTGTGGAAAAGATGTAGGTCATTTGTATCTACTCAGGAGGGGTGGGGTTGAGCTGAGTCATCCTGTAAGAGTTTCCCAGGGTGTGGAATGCTAATGGCGGGAGGCTTCACTGTATCCTGAGGAGGTTCTTTTGCATATGGATTGGTGCTTGATGTGCTAATCTTCTCTGCAGGGCTATTGTCGAGTATAGAGTGTTTTGTTAGCCTGGTGTTTTTCAGAACTGGAAACCATGCTCTGTTCATTCTTAAGGTTTCTTCTTTCCTGTTGAAGTTTTGCTTATGCTTGTGAATTTCAATGGCTTCCCTGTGCAGTCTGACAAAGTAGTTGGAAGTGTTGTCCAGTATTTTGGTGTCCTGGAATAAGATACTGTGCCCTGTTTGAGTTAGGCTATGTTCAGCCACTGCTGATTTTTCAGGTTGTCCAAGTCTGCAGTGTCTTTCATGTTCTTTTATTCTTGTCTGGATGCTACGCTTTGTGGTCCCGATGTACACTTGTCCACAGCTGCAGGGTATACGGTATACTCCTGCAGAGGTGAGGGGGTCTCTACTGTCTTTTGCTGATCGTAGCATCTGTTGTATTTTTCGGGTGGGTCTGAATACTGCTTGAAGGTTATGCTTTTTCATAAGCTTTCCCATCTGATCAGTAATTCCTTTGATATATGGCAAAAACACTTTTCCTGTAGGAGACTGTTTTTCCTTGGTTGTTTGATTCATCCTGGGTTTGATTGCTCTTCGGATTTCAATTCTGGAGTAGCCATTTGCCTGAAGTGCATGGTTTAGATGATTAATTTCCTCATTGAGAAAGTGCGGCTCACATATCCGTCTTGCGCGATCCACTAATGTTTTCATTATGCCTCTTTTCTGTCGGGGGTGGTGATTGGAGTTTTTGTGTAAGTACCGATCAGTGTGAGTTGGTTTCCTGTAGACCTTGTGACCTAACTGAAAGTTTGCTTTGCGGATGACCAAGGTATCCAGAAATGGGAGTTTTCCCTCAATTTCTTTCTCCATTGTGAATTGTATGTTCAGGTGGATGTTGTTGAGATGATTCAAAAACCCCATCAATTCTTCCTCCCCATGGCTCCAAATGATAAATGTATCATCCACAAACTGGAACCATACACTCGGTTTGTGGGGTGCTGATTCTAGAGCTGTTTTTTCAAAATTTTCCATGTAGAAGTTTGCTATAACTGGGCTCAGAGGGCTCCCCATGGCCACCCCATCCATCTGTTCATAGAATTCGTTATCCCATTGGAAGTAACTGGTTGTCAGACAATGATGGAATAAGGCTGTTTCATCCTCTGGGAAAATCTGATTAATAAGTGCAATAGTGTCTTTTACTGGAACCTTGGTAAACAGGGATACAACATCAAAACTGACAAGTATGTCTTGTGGATTGAGTTTCAGAGAACTGATTTTGTTGATGAAATCTGCTGAATCTTTGATGTAAGACGAGGTTTTCCCGATGTGGTCCTGCAGGAGATCAGCCAGATGTCTAGCTAATTCATATGTCGGTGAACCAATGGCACTCACAATGGGTTGGAGTGGGACTGAGACTGAGTAGAGACCCCCTCACCTCTGCAGGAGTATACCGTATACCCTGCAGCTGTGGACAAGTGTACATCGGGACCACAAAGCGTAGCATCCAGACAAGAATAAAAGAACATGAAAGACACTGCAGACTTGGACAACCTGAAAAATCAGCAGTGGCTGAACATAGCCTAACTCAAACAGGGCACAGTATCTTATTCCGGGACACCAAAATACTGGACAACACTTCCAACTACTTTGTCAGACTGCACAGGGAAGCCATTGAAATTCACAAGCATAAGCAAAACTTCAACAGGAAAGAAGAAACCTTAAGAATGAACAGAGCATGGTTTCCAGTTCTGAAAAACACCAGGCTAACAAAACACTCTATACTCAACAATAGCCCTGCAGAGAAGATTAGCACATCAAGCACCAATCCATATGCAAAAGAACCTCCTCAGGATACAGTGAAGCCTCCCGCCATTAGCATTCCACACCCTGGGAAACTCTTACAGGATGACTCAGCTCAACCCCACCCCTCCTGAGTAGATACAAATGACCTGCCTACATCTTTTCCACACTGTGACACTGAGAGATCTCTGTCTTTTGGTGCTACACCTCTGAAGATGCCAACCACAGCTGCTGGCGAAACGTCAGGAACTACAATGCCAAGACCACGGCAATACAGCCCGGAAAACCCACAACAACCATCGTTCTCCGGCCATGAAAGCCTTCGACAATATGTCATTATTATCCCCACAACAACAAACACCCTGTGATGTGGGTGGGGCTGAGAGATTTATTTTTGCAAGTTGGGAACCCTAGAAAGAAACCAGAACAGAAAGAAAGAAAATCATTGTGGGAGGCTTACAGGCTGTTTAAATGGAGAATTTGTTTCATTGTCATATTAATTACGATAATTACAAAACACCCTACCACATAATTGAAATTATTAATGAAAGAAATACACAGGTCCACCAGTTTGCTTTTGGACTCAATTCAAAGTGTTGACTATCCCCTATAATATCTTAAATTGCCTAGTGCCAGAATCTCTGAAGGAGTATCTTCTCCCATACGAGCATACCCACCAGTTCTGATTATCTTTAGATGCTCTGCTGCATAATGTGGGTGGGCAGCAAAAGTGAAGAATGCCTATCCCTCAGGAGTTTGTCTGCCAGCAAAGTTTATAATCTTTTATGCACTTGCCAAATATGTTGTTGTTGTTACTAGCTATTGGGTAGGGATATTTCCACTGTGGAGTTTTTATAGGCAGCCCTGCTTTTATAGCAACACTGAGGTATAAAGGCAGGACCACCTATAACAACTCTACAGGGGAGGAAATATTTTTAATCTTTTTTTATTTTTGTAAGTTGTCTCGTGGATATTTCTATGGGGAGACAATGTAGATGTATTTTAAATAAATAACATAGGTGTGTAATCCAGTCAATATTAAGCATGTTTATCCTTGACAGTGGGCAAAAGTCAAGCACCGGAATCAATTTAACAAATATATTAAGCATTGACTAGATCAGACTACAAGGTCTTTTCCCTAAAATGTGAGATTTCATTTCTCCATAATACTCAGATCTTCTTATTTGTTCAGTATTTATTTTTGTGATCTGTGTATATTTAGCTTAATGATATTCAGGACAAACTGAATGCTGAGGCTATAACTGTTACCCAATGTTATAACTATGTTACCACAACAATGAAACCAAGGAAAGGTCTAAGGAATCAAGGTAGAAAAATGGATGACAATCACTTCATGCACTGACCTTACACCATTAGGTGTAAGAAATGACAGAGCATTATTGGATACATCAGGTAGGAAAGTCCATCATTTTGCCTAAGCGTAGAGACACTGATACAGAGGTAAACTGATGAAAAATACACAACATTATATTCTAATATCACTGGGTTCATGAACTTGCTAGGTTGTGATCATTTAGCAAAAAGAAAAGTCCAAATATTTTACCACCCACATTGGATTTGTCCTCCTCAAAGAAATAAAAGCCCATTCAGTGTGAAAAATGAGTGTTATAGCAGTTTTCTATTAGCTCCCATGAACTGCATAGCCTTCTCGTGAACCTTGGCAGACAAACCTTCTGAATGACAAGCAATCTGACGGTTGCTGTGGGATAGGGGAGAGGGGCTGCATCACAGACTGGAATGCGTCCATGAGGCTCACACAACCAAGACAGCGCTCCTGTCCTGAACATCACTGGAAATGTAGGTGACAGTAATGATAACCTCTGGGATATAAGGCCTTCCTTCAAATAAAAATAAGCAATCTCCAATGTAAAGCTGTTGCATCCAGACAACTAGATGAGTATATTACATCTTGCCTTGAAATGAGTTTCTTGTCCTATTAAGTATTGTAATAGGACAAGGCTCATCCCCTCAGGGACAGTCTTACCCATCTTCCTATCACCCGTCTTCAGGGTCCAGCTACAGGGGGATTCAGTTTCATATCATAGCAAGCAAGAGGGGGAGAGAGAGCAGATAACATCACTGGCAAGAGAAGGAGCATGTCTTGACACTTAAGGTCACTTATCAGCCTTACAACTGACAGATTTTTGGAAGGAGCATGCAGACATTGACTACACAGAAAACCTCATGGTAATGAGAAATATGTCCGTACAATTATGCATAGACTATGGTATAGTGGGATTGAGTGACAGACTGGGTTTTGGAGACTTGGGTTCAAAGTCACAGAAAGACTTTGGGCCAGTTACTCTCTCACACAGGTTATTGGAGTCATTCAAAGCAGAGTTACACCCTTATAAACCCATTGACACTGATGGAACCACATGAGCAGCACAGAGGACAAAGAGAATGGTATGCAGTGGGAGAAATCACTGTCTCTGTTCCAAAGGTGGAAGTACCTTGAAGACTTCAAAACTGCATGGTTGCATACAAGCCAGTCTTTTGATCTGCCTTCCACCACAACCCCAGAAAGCTGGGTCCATCAGAAAGGAGTTTGAACAGACTGAGAGATCAAATGTTAACAAAACAAATGCCACAGTCCAAATAACCAGATGGTCCTCTTACTGATATTCAAAATTTTATATGTCTCAAAATAGCACTTGGAAGTGATTATTTTCTTGTTGTCTATCAATTTCAATTACTTTTAGCCCATTCCCAGCAGTCCCCAAAACTTGGCAGCATCTTGTCTAAAGCATTCAGGATTAAATAATCCTAAAGAAAAGCATGGAATGGAAGATCCAGCTCTGATGACTGACAACCGGGGGGGGGGGGGCTTGAGTAAAGAAGGCAATATAGTGAATAATAAATTAGACATAAGCTCAAAAGTATGTTCTTACAACAGAAAAAGGCAAAAGGATGCAATTGCTCAGTCCAAATATTCCAGTACAAAAATATTTAGGGCAATAAAGCTTTTTTGTAAATAATATTAAATCTTCAATTAAAATACTGGCATAAGAATTCACTTTGCCTACTAATATTTTTCTTTTTAGACACCCAGTACGGGTGCTACTGGACTCTTTTTGATTTTGCCAGTATGGTTGCACATTTAAATGTTTATTCATCACCTTTAAAAATGTGAAGCATTGCTCTGGATGGTACTGGAGAATGGCTTCACAATTTCAGAGATGCAAAGCAAGTAACTTGACAACTGTCACAAGGATCAGCCAATCTGCACAGCTGACTGCTTCTGTAAGTAAGTAAGTAAGTAAGTAAGTAAGTAAGTAAGTAAGTAAGTAAGTAAGTAAGTAAGTAAGTAAGTAAGTAAGTAAGTAGCATGTCTGTCCAAAAAGGGATACATGTTTATCATCAGTAAGCACATTGGTTTAAGTTGTCCATCCATGGTAAGGTCAAATTACTTTGTCCAGCTGTCCATAACACTGAACAGTGATAAAATTAACTGAGTCTTCTTATCTAACATTTTGGTTAGAGCTGCTGCTTAGATCCATCACTTGATTTCCAGTTTATTACCTCTCTGGCCTTTTCTTGATCCACCTTTCATCTGCTTTCCTCCACAACACCACTCTTCGATGACTAGTGATGGTGGCCAATTGGCCATTGGCCCTATTCAGACTTCCTGCCTGTGGGTATTATCAGTGAACTAATGGTGGGATTGGGATTGTGGCCACTGGCCCATTCTCAACCTTAACATAGTACTCTTTCCTTTGTAAATAAAACCTTACACTTTCAAAGCCTTAAACATAACTTCCATAATTACAGAACAGCTCACATGAGCATAACCGAAGGAGTCCAAGATTCAAGGGCAACTGAAGGCACCAGGGTCAGCCCTGAAAAGTTTGGAAGGACATATAGAATAAGGGCAGGGAAAGATAATGACATCGAATTTATGTGGGGAGAAGACAGTTTTGTACATGATATATTTATGTTCCTTCTCCTGGAGAAAACTACAGTCTCCAGGGAGTAAACAATTTGATATGCCTAAGACATTACCATATACAAAGAATGCAAATTTCACATTTAACTGGCATTTTGTAGCAGAAATATTTATATTACAGTGCCTACTTCAAAGATCTAATCTTTCTCTAATCCAGCTACAAATATAATGACAAATAAGATAGATGGAAAAGCATCACTCTTTGAAATGACATTATAACAAACTCTGATTGAACAAGGAGTTTCCCAGGCATAAGCAACAGACTCTGAGCCCTTGAGAAAAATCACAAAAATGGGATTAAAATATGCAATAGAATTCATTCTAATCATTCTAAGCATGAATACATTTGGAAGTTAATAGGAACCAGAATTACACACCCAGGTTTCATTTTACCACTGGACACATTTCTTGAATCCAGAATCAGAATAAACATTTTTATATGAAAGGTTTTTACAATATCTAATCAATGAAAAGTCACCCAAAGTAAGCTGATTATGAAGGAAACCAAAAAGCATTTACAAATAGTTGCAGATCCCAAGAACCATAAAAATAAAAAAAAAATCCTACAAGCCTATTAGGCTTATTCTCTCCTGACCTCAAAATGTGCACGTGTGGGCACAGTCCTCGCACTGATGCGGAACCCCAATATAAACATAAATTACTAGGCTGAATACACAAACACATGAAGCTGCCATACACTGAGTCAGTCCCACTGGTCTGTCAAGGTCGATATTGTCTCAGCTGACCTGCAGCCACTCTCCAGGGTCTCAGACAGTAGGAGAGGACTTCAACCTACTACTTTATTATTTTAACTGGAGATACCATGGATTGAACCAGAACCTTGCATATGCAAAACATAACCTATCACTCTGCCACAGCCCCTCCCCTGAATTAAATGGCCAGTCTGCCTCTTTAGATGTCTCTTGTATCTACTACCTGATTTTTTAAATTGCAGATGCCCGGGATTGAATTTGGGACCTTCTGCATCCAAAGCAGAAGGTCCCAAACAACACTCTACTAAGTGTTGTTTAAAAGTATTAATGAAGATACTGGATAGAAGACTAACATGATTAGACAAATTTGTGGCTATTAGCTAAACAGAATCTCGGTGTTCAGACACATTGCTACTAATGCCGGTTGTTGCACAGTAACAACTACAGAAAGCTGTAGTCATACTGTGCTAGTAGACTTTTTGATACAGATTTGTTAGGCTCCTCCCTCACCGGCACCCCCACCTGACTGCCTGCCATCCTACCAGCTCTCCAGACAGGTGTCCTCCGGCCTCAGACAGGCAGGGAAGGGGGTTGCACCACCTTGTTCCTTTTCCTGCCCTGGCGGTAATAGCATGCTCCAACTGCAAAATCCTCCTTGGCCTTCACAGGAACCTGAATTTAAAGGCCTCCCCTTGCCTCACCTCCCTGGCCCTGCTCCCAATCTCCACCCAGTCTCCATGACTGGCCCAGCTCCCAGCCTGTCTGATAGGAAGGCTGGGTAGGCTCCGCAGTCTCCTAGCCCCACCCACTCCATCCCAGCCTCGGATCGGGCATTTGGTCTGCTCTCCTTGGCTTCCTTGCTGCTTCTGGACCCTCCCCAGTGGCTTCCCTGGCAGCTTGGTGCCTGTGCCTGCCTGGCTTGTGCTGATGGCCATCTCCTGTGGGACTGAATGTGGTAGAGCTGTCTGGGCGACTGCAGGAGAAGGGTGAGTCTGCCGAGTGGCTGCAGGCTGTTCCCGAGAGTTGTGCCTGGGTGTCGGCTGCAACTGGCCTAAGGGTGAGGGAGGCCTGGGGCCCTGTAGAGGCTCCTGCAGCTGAGGTACTGCCAGAGGTCATGCTGCAGGGCCTGAAGATGGTGTCTGCTGCTGCAGGGCTGGTGGTGGGGGTGGACAGAAGGACGGATGGTGGGGGTGGACAGAAGGACGGAGTTGCTGGTCAAGATTATAATTAATGTCTGTGATGGTAGTCATATTTTTATGTCCTGTGCTTGTAATGGACAATAATTCATGTAGAATCCAGTGCTCACAGGCAGCTAGGGTTATACAGACATGCACATACCACATCCAAGTTAAATGAAGAATTTCCTCTTCCCATCTAATAGCCAAGGTTGTGTTGTGTAGCCCTAACAAAGCTGAAATCGCATTAATCATGTGTTCAGGAGGGGGAAACTTTCCCTGATGTATGCCCTTCCCACCAAATTCCTGATAGGTTTGACTTTAACTTTTTAAAAACCACTTGCTGAAATCTCTATAGGATCAGAGGTCAAATGTAAAATCTATTGATATTTCTCACTCAAGATAAAGATTGCTGTCCTCAAAACCAATAGAAATGGGGTGATGATATACAGCAGCAACCAATTATCTATGTACAGGACACAAACCAATTATCATTTATGTGTACAAGTCCCACTGAACTCAGTAACACATAGGAGTACATAGTTCTGCAATGAATGGGGGGGGTGTTAGATAGAGTTGATTAAATGATTGAATAACTTTACTCATGTATTTCCATTTCAAATAAATTACTAAGAAATAACTAAAGCATTAAAAAGTATTAACATTGTACATGTTAATAAGGGAACGCATAGTTAATATATTTTAAGACACAATATGAGTACAGCTGTCTTTCTTCAGGCCATCAGAATCAGAACATCCACACATATCAAATCTAAGATCTGCCTTTCAGCAACTTAGGCAGGTCTGCTCCTTTATATTGCCTCTAGCATAGTAGCACACCACTGGCATAAATACACTCTATCTGCCTTCCATTATCTGGAATCAGCTTATTGTCCTTTTCTTGCCACTACTGGAGTAGATAGGCGAACAAAAAGAGGGAGCTGTCCAGCAGCAAAAAATAGAATAAGGTACAAAAAGCTTGATTGCTGCCAAACAGCAGGGGAACTTTCCAGAAGGGAAACAGGACAGAAGACCTAGGTAGCTTAGATGTTGCCTCCATGACCCTGTGTGGTAGATTAGACTGATACAAAGTGACAGGCCCAAGATCACTCAGCAGGCTTCCATGGCAAAGTGGAGATTCAAACCTGGGTCTCCAATGCTATGGCTAACTAGTACACCACACTGGATTACTATTTGCCACACAACAGCCTGACCTCCACCAGTTTAAAAACAAAAAGAGTAATTATTCTTTCAGAAAAAATATACTAACTATATGTACTACATGCAGAGGAGTTAGCCGTGTTAGTCTGTGGTAGCAAAATCAAAAAGAGTCCAGTAGCACCTTTAAGACTAACCAATTTTATTGTAGCATAAGCTTTCGAGAATCAAGTTCTCTTCATCAGATGCATGGTACAGAAACTGGTCAAATATAGAAGAGGAGGGGGGAGGAGAGAGAAGATGCAGTTAGGGGGGGAGAGGGATGTAACCAAAACATTCCTTTGCTAGTAAATGTAAACATCTCCTCTTGGTATGGAGATTAATTGGCTTGTGTGAGGCTTCAAAGGAGTTTCAATTCATCAGGTAAGGTTGCAAGACAGCAGCTGTAGCATAGTGGTTAAGTGGTAGGACTGTGGGTCAGCACTCTACTGGTTTGAACCCTCTACTGCCATGAGATCAGCAGGTGGCCTTGATTAAGCCACTCCTCTCAGCCCCAGCTCCCTAGCTGCATTGTGGGGATAATAACAACACTGACTTCACTGCTGTGACTAGGAACTACTCTGTCTAGAAGAGAGGTATATAAGCACATGGTTTTTCTTATTCAAGATGGGTAGCCATGTTAGTCTGTCTGTAGCAATGGAAAAGAGCAACAGTCCAGTAGCACATATAAGACTAACAAAACTGGGCACTGTATATATCTGAAGAAGTGAGCTGTCACTCACGAAAGCTCATACCCTACCACAAATTTTGTTAGACTTATAGGTGCTACTGGACTCTTGTTATTATTATTGTTACAAAATATTGACAGATTCTGATAAATAGGAGTACCTGAAGCATTTAAATAAAAGGTAATTAAAAGGGTGGCATACATTGCCTTCCCCTCCTCCACCTTAGCCTCACAACAACCCTGTGAGGTTTATTAGGCTGACAGAGAGTGACTATTGCCTTGAAGAAAACAGGTCTTTTGAATGAATCAGGCCATCAGAACATCTGCACCTGTTGTTGTTCACATGATAATAGGTTTCATATTTAAGTGGATTTAAATATAGGCTATATAAAAGTAATCTCAGTATTATTAGAAACCAACAGACATCAAAGTTGTCCATAAGCTTATTTATATAGAAAACTTTAATGAGTACAAAATGTCTAGTCATTCTTTACTATATATTATGGAGGAAGAGCTGAGATTCTTTTAATCTTTTCTTTCTAAAGAAGGCCAGGTGCAGAGAAGAACAAATTCCCAGAGTCAAATGCATAATTGCTTTTCTGCCCAGAGAGATAAAAGTAGTGGAAGCACTTAGTAAGTGAAAGACTGTGCATCTGTTTACAATGACTCAGTGTTTAATTGTAGTAATGACTATGCGCACAACACTGATCACATTGGAAATCAATATTATAAACTCAGAATCTTTATGTTTACTTTATGGCTAATCCAGTCATTACTGCAAACATCTAAAGCAAACACTGCAGCTGTACCATGTTTAATTCATCAAGATGTTCTCTCAAGACTGACTGCTCTCTGTTATCGCCACATAATTTCAGCACAGCATCTGCCAAACTTAGACTATAGCATCCAGTTTTGTTAAGAACCATTAAAAGCTCCCCCCACCCAACTTGGCAAGTAACGCCACAGCTAGAATATTTTTGTAATAAGAGCAAACATGAAACAAACATTCCCTGTTGCTACTGAAAGACAACTACCTTTAAAAAAAAACCTCCCTTGTTTATTAAAATGCTAGACACATATGCAAACACATATGTAAGGACCTATAGAGCCATCCAGAAAGCTACCACACATGGTAGGGTTTCTCAGATTCCTTCCTCCCAACACAGCTCCATATATAGCCTGAAGATCATTCCTGTAGTATGTGGAGTAATGTAGCAGTTATCGATTGTGCTATGCAAGGCCCTGCAGTCTGAAAAAAATTGCTTAAGGGTTCCACTGGACTGGACTGGCAAGGAGCCTGTCATTTGTAAGCTGCAGGAGTGTGGTAGCACTTGACTCACTACTCTGGCAGTGTAGTAGTTAGAGTGTCAACTTATGACTGGGAAGACCCAGGCTCAAATCCCCCTCAGTCATGGATGACACTGGGCCAGACATTCTCTTTCTCAAACTAACCTAAGTCCACAGAGTTGCTTGGGAAGATAAAATGGAGGTGAGGAGAACTATGCGTGTTATTCTGGCTCCTTGGAGGAAGGGCAAGAGAAAAAATGTGATTAATAAGACTGACTACCATGATCGAGCTCACAGATAACCACCAATTAAAAGTTACATGGAATGTTTGCAAGTATTCCCCATATGGTACATGGTAGTCTCTTCTTCTCATATAAACATTACATGCATAGATGTATGACATTAACATACAGTAGCATCGTCCATCTGAGTGTTTTAAATACTTTCTTTTTCTAAGAACTGAGTAACATTTATTTAGTTAAAATATTGCCAATCTTGCCTTTGCCCCAGCTGGGATCCAAAGCAGGCAACAATGTCTAAAATTATGATAAAACAACAGAACCATATAACAACTATAAACATTCAATATCACCCTCATAACCACAGGACGGCCATCACCGCATTGTATGCTGTCTGGACTCTGGAGGTACGCACAGCTGAGGAGAGCTTGATTCCACCAGAGCAGGGAGAAAGCAACTCCAGTAAGAGTACTTGAGTGGCAAGTGAGCCAGTAGCCTGACTCCAGATACCTCATAGACCTCCTTCATTCATACACCTATCTGAGAGGCATCAAAGAGGCAAATGGTTGACTCTTTTGCTTTGTTGCTTCCCATGAGTGGCTCATTTTTGTTACCTGCTATGTTCAGTCCTGCTTTGACAAGCTGATTTTGGAGACTGTTCCTCTACTGAACTCTTACCAACATTCTGGAAGAATCAACCCAGCTCCTCCTGTTTGAAACAGACAGCCTCAGCAGGAGGGTAAAGTGTGGATAAACTAAGAGCAATATTCATAAGTCTCAGGAGTGCTCTTTCTGCTCTGTCAGTTCTCCAGGCTTTCTGGATTCATGCACAGGTTTGTATAGCTCCTTCTAATTTTAGCTGTGTCCAGGTAGCACATGTGGTCCCCTCAAGTCTCCATATGCCTTTTCCTGCTTCTGCAACCTGCCTTTTCCATTTAATGCTTCAAGTCAGAACCAAAAACATCCTTTTCTAACATGCCCCTAACGGGCATCTCTAAGAACCATGATAAATATTTTAGATAAATACATGAAAAACGAAGCAGTGATATTTTCTTTTGAGGTTCAGTCTCTCATTAGCTTGCTATAATCACCAGGAGTAGATAAATATCAACCATATCATCAAACCTACTTTCAAAACTCAACTTTAAATTCCATTCCATGTTTCTAGCTGAGGCGAGCAAGGAATTTTTATTATAACCGTAGGAGTGATTGCCTGAAATAAAAGCAAAATTACATACATACACACATGTAGGTAGGTAGGTAGGTAAAGTGTATATCCTACCTCACTGGAAAAAGCTCTTGAAGCAGCTTGCATACAAAGGTTTTCTCTACAACACCCCCTCAATATTTAGGAACGTTATATAAGCAGACCATACTAAATCAAAATACATGAACCTTCTCAGAAAATAAGCAGACTAAAAAGCTGTCAGAATAATAATTTATATCATCAA
This sequence comes from Eublepharis macularius, assembly GCF_028583425.1. Taxonomy (NCBI): domain Eukaryota; kingdom Metazoa; phylum Chordata; class Lepidosauria; order Squamata; family Eublepharidae; genus Eublepharis; species Eublepharis macularius. Next base: position 100,100,521 of record NC_072795.1, read on the forward strand.
TGAGAAGCAATAAAACCAACAGAGACCAGCTTCCATAAAAGCAGAAAACCACTGATGAAGGCCTGGGGAAATAGACATATTTTGGCCCACCACCTAAAACTCAGCAAACTCTGGGCCAATTTCCACATCATGGAGTACACATTTTGGGGCTGGGAGTCCCAATCTGGTGTAACATATGCCACTGATTTCACACTGTGGAGTACATAGGTTGGGCCCAGTGTCTCTGCTCAGTGTCCTATATATCAATCACATGAGAGTTGCAAGCTTTTCTCAGTTCCCATACATGCAGTGCCCAATTCAGACTGCAACGGAAGCATGTGTGAAGAAGGGGCTTTACCCTCCCTGTGTCATTTTTCTATCCTGAGTGTACACATGGGTTTCTCCAAGAGGCCAATGGCAGGTTGAGAAAAATGGTGTGAGGTAAACAGAGCTAATGCTCCTTCTCCACATGCACTGAAGTTCTGATCCAGATTGGGCACCAGAATTGAGAAGAATCCATAACATATCTATTACACACAGTAGGGACCCCAGATCCAACCTGTATCTTCTGTAATGTGTAAACAGGTGAGTTAGTGTTAGATAAACTGAAGAGGTATCATTATTCCCCAGTCAAGGTGCTACAATGGAAAAGGCCCAGTAAACTGGCCCAGGGAATGATGGGCTTCAGAGCTCAAGCCAGCCTCCTAATGTGTGATCTTCTCCTTCATTCTTCCTTTTCATGGCATAATCTCACCCCTTCCCTTGCAGCACTAAAACACAGTGTCTCATTACATGTGTACTGACATAAATCATGGTTAATTGTCCAAAATCTTAGGGGATCTTGGACCAGTCACTTTCTCTCAGCCTAGTCTACCTTACAGGTTTGCTATGAGGTCTCCATGGAATTATTAACATTACCTTGAGCTCTATGGACAATGGGTGGGACAAAAAAACCCCTTAGTTAATAAATAAATTCAGATTGGGGAGGTAAGGCAACATTGTATAGCCTGATCTCATTAGATCTTGGAAGCTAAGCTGGGTCAGTACTTGGATGGGAGACCAAGAAGGAAGATTCTGCAGAAGAAGGCAAGCACTGCCGGTGCCAGGGTCTCTGGTGCCTGCGGCATCCCCCCGCACATGCAGTCGCAGCGCGTGCACGCCAAGGACTGCGCAATGATGTCATCACGCGATGACATCATTGCGCAGCACAAGCCAGGGCATTCGCCAGCCGATGGCTGGGGTGGCGGGCGGAGGCTGCTCTGCACTCCGCACGCTGCCCTGGCAGCGGCTCGTGGCTGCTGTGCCCGGCTGGGGGCATGTGGCGGCAGCGGCAGCAGCAGCACAGGGCTGGCTGGCTGCAGCAGCTGTGGGCCAGCCACGCCAGCTCCGCGGCGCGCGCCTCCCTCCCCAACACCCCCTCCAGCACCTCTCCAGGGCCCTCGCGCCTGAGGCCACTGCCTACCTGGCCTCTATGGGCGCACTGGCCCTGAAGGCAACGGCAAACCAAACCACCTCTGCTTCTCACTTGTCTTGAAAGCTCCCTTGCTGGGGCAACCATAAGTCAGGTGGAACTTGAGGGCACTTTACATACAGAGAGATGCAGATTAGTGCAAATGCAGAATCCATGTCGAAACTGGACCTTTGAAAGCTCCTCCCAAAGAGTCTATGTGGGAACTTATCAGCAAGTATGCCTAACTTGAACACTGACTGTGTGCAATGTTTCCTTATTAGAAGGTCACAAAAGCATGACTAAGGATTAGCATCTGTTCCACAGATCCAGATGTCTACATGGCAGTTTCTGGTAGTTTCAATAAATTGTCTGTTAGAGTCATGAAGGTGAGACAATGGTTTCAGTAGCTCTGAAAAATGGTGCTGGTATCCTTGAGAAATATTACACACACACCCACCTGAGTTTCGTTCCATTTGGATGGAAACCCACGGAAGTACAAACCTGAGTGGGGGATGTCTTCCACTGAAATCTGTGGGGATCTAAGATGAGCCAACAGACCTTGATTTTTAAACCAAACAAAATTATCCTTGAAATATTCCCTTACCAAGGCAGAGATATAAGCTGGCAGAACAGGTGGCAAGCTAAAAGACATCTGAGCTACTTATTAGGAATACCAAAAAGAGAAATAGATTTATGGACATCTATGGGAAGTAGTAATGAAACAGAATTATGAAAACAACAACAAAAGAAACAATAATGAAACAACCCAAAACCAAAATTAATTACAAGAGCAAAAGAAATGAAACAAACTCCTATGCACAAGTCTAGGGGCAGTGGTAAAATGTGAATAACCAGGTTCTCTTACATTGTGTGACTAGCAACAAAACTCTTTGTGGAAAAAATATAATGGGCTCTAGAAAGGGGAGGGTGTGCAGGCCAGCATTCCCTCCTCCTCCATCACTGATCCTGGCTGGATAAAGGCAGTGGGAGCGGGCATGGCAACCTCCTCTGCACCTGATCCTGACAGAGTGAATGGGGGCGGGCTTTGCCACCTGCTCCACTCCTGATCTCAGCCGGGTGAATGGGGGGGGGCATTACCACTTGCTCCACTTCTGATCCCAGCTGGGTGAAGAAGGGACGGGCATTGCCTTCTATTCTGTGCCAGATGCTGGCTGGGTGAAGTGGGGGGAGCACTTCACCCAGCCATCTGCTTTGCCCGGCAGTTTAAACAGGGGGTAGGCATTGCCTCCTGCTCCGCGCCTTATCTAGGCCAGGTGAAGGAAGGCCGGCATTGCCTCATGCTCTACTCCTGATCCCAGCTGGATGAAGGCAGAGGGCGGGCATTGCCACCTGCTTTGCTACTCATTCCAGCTGGGTGAAGGCAGGGAGCGGGCATTGCTACCTGCTCTGCTCCTGATCCCTGTACCATATACAGAGGCGTAACCAAGATCAATGGAAGACCCAACAGCAAGCAATACTTGGGCAAAGAAATTAATCATACCATAAATACAAAGTTACAACAGTTTTCTCTTATATTAAAGTGCTCAGTGCTATTTATAGGACTGTCCTGGGGTGCACTAAATGTATTGCATGTGAGAATTGTTCTGGTTCGATTGTGAAGTTTTTCCTGCATGGGTAGAAGCAAGGCTGGCCCCTGAGGAAGTGTGTGGGAAGAAACAAGCTGAATGATCTAGCAGGCAGCTTGTAGGGCAAGGGGGGGGGGGCTTGGGGCTCTTCTTTCTTCCTTTGGAGTCCACCTATAAAGAAGAATCATATTCAGATGACTTAGAGTACATCAGTTTACCTACCTTCTGTTTGCGGCGACGAGAGGAGCAGCCGAGACCATTTGGATCTCCTCCTCCCAGTTCTTAGCCTGCAACAGAAAATCCGTATCTGCTCGCAGAACAGTCAACTACATGGGAGTCTCCGGCGCTTAAGGATAAGAATAAATGTACAAAATAAGAATGTTCAAGTTTGCATTGAAAGACTATCTTAAAGGGATACGGTCATTGATTATAATTATCAATTGAAATTGACGGTTCTGTAAGGTTTTGTATGTTTGATACTTTGTAAATTTATCTACATTGTATTATACATTTTGCACTGAGCACTTTAATATAAGAGAGAACTGTTGTAAATTTGTATTTATGGTATGATTAATTTCTTTGCCCAAGTATTGCTTGCTATTGGGACTGCTCCTGATCCCAACTGGGTGAAGGCGGGGGGGTGGGCATTGCCACCTGCTCCACTCCTGATCCAAGCTGGGTGAAGGCAGAGGGAGAGTATTGCCCCCTGCTCCATGCCTGATCCCAGCTGGGTGAAGTGGGGGCCGGGCATTGCCACCTGCTTCACTCCTGATCCCAGCTGGGGGAATGCGGGGGGGGGGGGGATTGCCACCTGCTCCGCTCTGGATCACACCTTGGTGAAGGCGGAGGGCCAGCATTGCCACCTGCTCCGCTCCTGATTTCAGCCTGGGCTTTCCACTGTGGCACACTCTCTAGGGGTCTGGCTGCCTCATCAGGGCTTCCTTCCACAATAGTGCCCTCTGGAGGCACATCACGGTAGGAAGTGAGTTGTCTTGCATACGCTTAGCCTTTCATATAATAGGATGCTTCTTTGGATACCAAGGCCTTTTCTTGAACCATCACAAAGGCTAAGTTTGGCAGAGACAAAAAGCAGCACCCTCTCATCTCAAAAATCTATTGATGAGAATATGTAGATTGTTTAAAATATCACCCCAAATTCAGCAAGCTGGTAAGCTCAACCATACAGACTGCAATATTTTCACTTTCCTTTCCTTTCTTTTAGTCTCACTTTAAAAAATGAAACCTCCATAAGGTCATAAAAGGACTTGGGAAAATATATGCCTTACAAAGAGCAACAAGCTCAGTGTAGGTCTTAGGGCTTGGCAAACCTGGTACAAACAAAGGAAGCAAACAATGGTAAATGTTTTATCTCCACAGTCTGGAGATTGCAAGCTTCTCTTCTGAACTTGCTATTTTGTGGGCTTTCCATTAATAGAGAGCAATTCAACATAAGAGTCTCAAGATGCTTAGTTGGCTCATATTAAACTACTCTACATGACCCAATGAAGCCATTTGGATAAAGTAGTAGCAGCTGTGTGGGGGGAGCCTCCTCTCAGTGAAAAGCACAGATTTTGCCCCCAGAAAATTGTCCTCACAATTCCAGGGTGCTTTTGCAGCAGGCTTTCCCAACCCTGTCACTTAAAAAAAAATGCATTATGAGAACAGCACAACAGTCACTTCTGTGCTTAGCTATGAAATATTTGGTAACTAAAGAAACTACCCACAAGATACAGACAAAATATAGAATTTGTAAAGAAAAACATCACTTATCTATGTTCCGATTTATTTGGAGCATAGAATGCCCCAGAGCACTGGTTGAAACTGAAAGCTATCTGTCTCAAAGGACTTGCAGAGTTGCAAACTGCTGTGGAGCTGCCATAAAGCAATGGCTGAAATTCAGTAAGACCACAACAAACCGTAATTTAGAAGGCAATTAACTAACAATGTATAAGCCTGGTGTGTGCTAGAAGAGGACTAAGTAATTCAGTTTACATTATTTTTTGACATTTCAAATACTGTGCTCCAGCCATTTAGAAACTAGAGGAAAAAGACATAAAATGAAGCTACGTAGAACTATTAAGCCATGTAAGAGATTTTAACTTTAGAGTCTCTTTAAAATACCACTGAGCTAGTTTTTTTTTTAAGACTCAGTTTTATAGTATTTGCTGCAGGAACATTAATAGAATAATAATTTAATCCATTTATGTTATACATAAGAAACTACTGCTATGTTAAACATTCGCGTTATTTCCTTCTTTCCTGTGTTAACTGTAGGATACACTGAGAAGAACTACAGGTTGTCGTGGGCAAAGGTGTATTCTGACCTCTTTAGGCACTGGGCCAACTTGCTCTGAGGTCATATTTAGACATTATATTTCTTACATGCAGTTCTGTTTTAACATAGTGTTTGCTTTATGTGCCTAGTGCGTTCATGCTTTATATCTATGGTTGCCAGTCCTCTGCTAGGGGTAGAGGATCCCCCCGCTCCCACCCTCCACCCCCCTCCCCCACTTACCTGGCTGGCAGGGGGAGGCACAGGCCTCTCGGAGGCGTGCTCCTAGATGGTGCGGCACGCTCCCATAGGCCCGATCCAGGCCAGATCAGGGCCAAATCAGGTCAGATCTGGCCACTGTGGAGCAGGGGAGCATTTCCACACTCCACAGCTGCCTGATCTGGCCCAATCTGGGCCGAAATCGGGCCTATTCAGGCCTGAGTTGGCCTGGATCGGCCCAGATCGGGCCACTGCAGAGTGGGGGAGCACTCCTATGCTCTGTAGCAGTCCGATCCGGCACGATTCCTGGAAGTGACATCATCGCATGGGCTCAGAAGGATGACAGACCAGGTAGATGCTGGGTCCCCCACCTCCTGCCAGGAGGTCAGGAGGACCTGGCAACCCTATTTATATCTCAAGGATCTGCTTCAAAAATTCTGTGATGAGTTCACATGCTGTTTTCTCCTCTATCAATTGTGAAGCTTTGCATTGTGTTTATGTGGGATATGGCTTTGACTGACACATGGACTGTACTAGGAAACCCTGGAGCTTCCCAATAGCCTCTGACAGTATGACTCTATAGTGTTATCTGGCTGGTAAACTATGTAGGAATCATTATTCTATAATTAACAATACTTTATTAACATTATGAACCTGAGGATTCCACTTGTTGAAAGCCTTTCTGCTTCTTCTGCTGAAGCTCACTGCCTGATAACCACACTCCTACCGAAGGTTGCCAGTCCCCCGCTGAGGGTGGGGGATCTGCCGCTCCCACCCTTCACCCCTGCCCCTGCTTACCTGGCCAGCAGGAGGTAATGTGCCTCCCGGGATGCACTCCTGGGTCACACAGTGCACTCCTGCATGCTGCAGGAGGCCAAATCAGGGCCACTGCGGAGCTCAGCAGCACTCCCATGCTCAGCAGCAACCCGATTTAGGCCAAATTGGGCCGCTGCTAAGTGTAGGAGCACTACAAGGCTCCTCACACCACCCAACAGCACTCCCACATGCCACAGTGGCCCAAATCAGGCCCAAATTGAGCCACTGCATAGCACAGCAGCATTCCTATTCACCACAGCAGCCTAAACGGGCCCAAATCAAGCCTGATTCAGCCTCCTGCAGAGTGCGGGAGCGTTCCCAGGGCAGCATGTGGCCTGTGCGATGACATCACTTTCCAGAGGAGAGATCACCAGATAAGTGCCAGGCCTCCCACACTCCCGCTCAGGGGGTAGGGGAACCTGTCAACCCTACTCCTACCCTTAGTCTCTGTTTAGGTGTTTCTTCCCACCCATCTCTTCAAGGAAGCGTATCCACACATCTCCCACTTTCTTCTAACCAAACACAACAAACTATTCTTTATACCACCAATACTTGATAACATCAAACATGGGAGGGGGGAACCTATAAACAAGAGAAGCATGGATTTTTGTTTTGTTATTGGAAAAGTGTTCTATCAGTCTCTGTGGTGTTTTGTGCTGCCTTGAGCATATCCTTAGGACTTATTCACCATGTGCCTGTCAGGTTTTTGCTCTGAAGGAGTATCAGATTGTTTTGCTTTTGAAGCCCCTGCATTTTGCACAGGTTGGAGTAGCCTAGTGTCACATTCCTCCCTGTTTCTTGGGATGAGCTGAAGATGTTGTCTGTTCCTCCTGTATGAAAAAGCCACTTAAGTTGGAGAAGCCTCCTTAGGCTGGAGGAAAACTTCAAATTTGGCTGAAGGGAATGGCAGGATACAGGCCCACATGTCCAAGGTTGCTAACTTCCAGGTGTGGCCTAGTTATCCCAGAATTACCACTGATCTCCAGACCACAGAGTTACATTCCCCTGGAGAAAACGGCAGCTTCAGAGAGCAAACTGTATGGTACACCACAAATTCTAAATTTACTCCTCCACAGGCACTGCCTCCAAATCTCCAGGAATTTTTCCAGGCCAACGTTGGCAATCCTAAATTGTGTCCCCTTGAATAGCTGTATGCTTGTTGACATGGTGAGTGAATAAATGGAGACTGTCAGGTCTTATGTAGTTCTATGATGGTCTGTGAAAGTAGCAATGTGAAAGTTTCTTCCACTTTGTGATGATGTCGTGCATTTCACAAAGTGAACAGGCTTCCATTGCCAGACTTTTCTGTAAAATCAAATGTAAAGGTTCCAGTTCAGTGGGCTACCAGTTTAGACATGGACAGGAGCTCTGAAAACTTTCATTGGACTACTGTCAAGGACTCCTGGGATATGTCTTTACAGGGAAAAACTTTGCAGCACTACAACATAGCAGTTTTTCTAAGAATCTTCCTACACTGTACATCATACAGCAAGTACTCATGCCATTCATTATAAAATATAATATCTAAACAAAATTGGCACTAGGCTTGAAGCTGCTGTATTCTGAGTCACATCACTGAGATATCAAGTTTAATATTGTCTGCTCCTACTGGCAGCATCTTTCCTGGGACTCGGGTAGCTGTCTCGTATATCTCATATAAATGGCAGAGATCACAACCATCCACTCAGGTTTCATTGCATGGGACTGTCTAATAAGGGGTATATATTGCCCTAAGCTAGGGAGGTCCACTGTGGCATCACTTCCTGGGTTCAGGTGTGGGACTAACAGTGCTTCAAAAGTGGCTCAGTAGAAAGAAGGTCTCATGATGACCAGTTTTCCCTTTATCCTCAGCCACCTGACTAGTTAAGGCATTAATACTAGCTCTGCCTCTCTACTCCATCTGTATCCCAGAGCAGAATGCACTCTCATAGAATTAATATAATTGTGGATCATCATACGTGCACCAATTAACCCTGAAGGTATTATGGCTATTCAAAGCCCTGAAGTGATCTCAGAATTAAGTAGGGGAGAACATTAAAGTCCTCAGCTTGATTAAGCCCCTCTTATATTTTTAAGACACAAATACACAGATATGCAGTGAAAAAGACCCCTCACAATTTTCACACATTTTTTCATCATACATGCAGAAAAAGATGTCACAGGCAACAACCTGTGTTGTGTAGTGGTTAGAGTGTCAGACTACAATATAAGAGAGCCAGGTTTGATTCACCACTCTCACTTGGCCTTGAGAGATTTCCAATAAGTCCTGATAAATTAACCATTTCGGTGGACTCACCATTTCCCTTCTAAAATGAGCTTCTTGTGATGACAACCAGAGAGGTATATTCCATACTCTCAGAGTATCCCATACTCACGCCTTACATAGTGATTATTAAACTCTGCATTGGCCTTAACTTTGTCATACCATAGATACCCATGCCACCCCTTCAAGGTCCAATAGTATAACAGTATCCATTCCTTCATCCAAACCAAACAGTTAACCGCAAAATATAATCTCAAATCTGGTAGACCCAAACTTCCTCTTTACTTTGCATCCTGTAGAACCTTAAATTTAACCTTTGAGGTTTTTTGCCTTGCCATATAAATCTCGATATATCTTTCTGCCATTGCTTAAATGGTACCTCAGTTGTCAATACTGGAATTGTCTGTAATAGGAATAATATTCTAGGTAAGACATTCATTTTAGTTGTAGCTATCCTTCCCAACAACGATAATTGAATCTTATCTCATCTTAGCATATCCCTTTTTATTTCTTTCCAAGTCTTAATATAATTATTTTGGAAAAACATACAGTTCATATTTGACAAAGTAATACCCAAGTATTTTACCTTTTTCTCAATTTTGAACCCTGTTTTGCTCTCAAGTTTCATTTGGTCCTGTATTTTCATATTTTTAGTTAGCACTTTTGTCTTCTGCTTATTAACCTTAAAACTGGCCACTACACCAAATTATTTCAACTTTGTCATTAAGGTTTCAATTCCCTTTAAAGAGTCCTCCAAAAAAATTACAAAATGTGAAGTACTCCTTAAGACCTGGTTTATGTTTTGAGGAACTGGGAAGAAACCATTCCCCCAAATCTCTGCAGCTAATGAGGCTGCTAATTTCTGCCATATTGTGTGGCACTACCTGCTTCCATGCTTTATTAAACATATTCCTTACGATACAAATTAGGTCTTTCTTTGCTTGTGGCACTCTGATCTGGATAACATAGATATTTTTTCAACATTACTTAGAAAAGAATGATCTATCATCAGTTTGATCTATCATCAGTTCAGAAAACTGGACCAGAAAATTCAATTCCCTTTCAACCATATAATTATAATATACTTGAAAAATCCCATTTAATACATTTTAACACCAATGAGATCTAAGATTTCCCCCTTCTCCATTGTGCCCTCCAAAATCAGAGTACCTCACTGAAAAAAATTATATTTATTTTATAATTGCACTTGACTTCACTCTAGAGTTCTGTCTTGTGAAAAGGATGCATGCTGCAAGTACATGAGTAATCATTGTAGAAAAAAACAAGGATGTGAAACACTTTCCGCAGTGTAACTTTCAAACAATTCCCCAGATGCAACAGCTGTTCATTTTGTTCTATCTGCAAGTGTACATCATTGATCCACACTGATATTTTAACATCATTTTTCCCTGTCAAGATTCCTTCTGAAGATATGGTTGCATGTCTAGGGCTGTACTACAACGTATGCCTTGGATACAGTGGACTGGGATTCTTCTATCACATTTCAGGCAATGTGCAAACTCCCAAAGTTCCAGTCTCTTAATAAGTATATGTGGCTAATTTTGTAAGTGAACAGAGGATTCACCTCTGGCTGACTGGCAGCTCCTCTGAACTGGTGCCTGGGACAGCAGGTGGGCCAACAGAGGCAGCTGTAGCAGTGAGTGATAGCAATTGATAGGGGCAAGGCTACATCAGATGGGCATTGGGAGTACTTCCTGTGAGAGGGCTCTGCTGTGAGGGGGAAGAGGAGGAAGAGGGTGCTGGATATCCCCTCCCCTTCTAGACTGAAGCCTCAAGAACAGGGCTTGGTGGCAAACAAGAGGAGAAGTAGTATGGTGCAGTATTCTCTTCCAGACACTGGAGACAAGCAAGGTAACAGCAGCAAGCAAGGGCACAGGCCTTGGTTTAAAGACCTCACCCCCAAGCAAAAATGAGACAGCAGGATTACAAAAATGCTCAAGTGATGACTGTAATTCTTTGGACTTCAAGACCTGGGGCCCATTTCTGTCACAATTTCCCCACATCTACTGCAATAAACATGAAAATTGTATGAACGGTGCTAATAAGGAAACGGAATGACAATAACAGTGTAACCAGGGAAGTCATCACAGCTCTCAGAGTCAAACTACACATTACATTTCATTTCATATTCATTTTAGAATGCATTCCCACCCACCCCCTCCCAGCCTATGCATTCTTCTCCTCAAAATAACAGCTCCATTGCATGCATTTGCAAAAGAAAAAAAATCTTTTAAAATTAAGCTGAAAAAAATTATACTATGTTTGACACTGAAGAGGAGAGAATTGCATGTCTTTAAAAGTATCAGTCTATTTAGGAAAATTGTATTCCTTCCAAATTTCCAGATCATTTATATCATTTTGGAGGAATGTGGTCAAGATGGCATACATGAATCAACTTTATATAGAATCAGACCTTCGGTCCATAAAATTAATCATATTTTTTTCTTTTTTAAACATGCAGGTTGATCCGCTTAACAGAGTAGTGCATAGTTGAGTATTCCTGTGTTTTCTTCAATTAAATACTTCTAGGGCAGTGGTCACCAATGAAAGCTAATTCATGAATAATATCTTTCATTTTTCATGAAAGTCATGAAAACTATCTTTATTTAGCCACACACCCCGCCCAGAATCTTTCTAATTTTTCTTGTCCTATAAACAGAGCGTGCATTAGGAATAGCATCAGAAATGAAGCGCTCAGTTAAGCAGAGCAGAGAAAAATCTTCCTGTACTATGTCCAATGGTCAAGAAGCATGAGAACGATTATTTAAGTGGGCTCTTCCTTTCATGCCCAGGCTTTTCCTCGGTGTTTATTTCTCTTCCACCCCACCACCAGGACTTGGCATTTTTTGATCACCTTTCGGAACCATGCAAGAATATTTTGGGATTCTACTGGATTGGTCATGATGGGACCCTTCATACCTGCTTCATACTACCACATATGAGGTCATTTTAGTTAAACAGGCCGAGTCATGACACAGCTAAAGATGCTGCATACTTCACTACAAATGAGTTTGCCAGGCGAACTTACCATATTCGATGGGGAGTAATTATGGTGAACTGATTGCTTTGTTGGCATGGCAAATCTAATGAACACCTTATAGACCAGTTGGCATCTATGCAGTAGCTTCTTTGCTACTAGCTGTACTAATCGGTTGATCTCCATGCATAATTAAGAAATGTGCCCAGCATCCTGATGAACTAAGTTATTCAGAATCTGGGAAGGAGAGGGTGTGGAGTGGAGACCTGGAGGAGGACATGTTATTGAGGGGCATGTGTTTTTGTTTGCTTTGTGGCACAATACCACAACATTTTTAGAAACCCTCTACATATTCATACAGTGCAATGAGAGGATAAGCCAACACTTGTTTTCCTGGAAAAGAGAGATATTGAGAGGGTACAGTGCCTCAATCAGTGTTGAAAATGTTTCTGATTAGCAAAAATAGCCTACACTTAAAATGTCATAAACCAGATGGGGCAGGAGGAGTTTCTTAGTGCAGGAACAAAGACCCAAAGTGGAAGACAGTGAAGGAAATTTTCAGTGCTGAAATGGAACCAAACCTGGAAGAAATTCATTGTAGCAGGAGGGTTCCCAATGCAGAAATGGAGCCCAACATGGAAGCATTTCAGGAACAAGTTAGTGGAGAGGAGAGCTTTCCACCACAGAAACAAAGTCTCAACATGGGGAAAAATCATACTGTACACAATCGGGGGCTGTCATATGCTAAAATGCAGTCCAAAATTAGGTAGAAATTTATAAAACACATACTTGGTGGGGATATTTCTAATGCAGAAACAGAGCACTCAAATGGAAAGAAATGGGGACGCGGGGATCCTATTTCCACCTAACCCTATTTGGGATGGAAAGGAGGCAGCATATATATGTTTTAAATAATTGAATAAATTATCTGGGGAGCTTTCCACCACAGAAATGGAACCCCAAAATGGGAAGAAAAATCTTAGTATTGAATCAGCCATGGAGAAAATACAGCTCGCATGCTCCGTTGCTGTGTCATGCAAGCGCAAAAGCCAGTCATGTGTGCACTTGTGCTAGACATGTAGCTGCCCAGTGAACTCCAATTAATGGCTCAGTGCTCACTCGATCCAACCATCAAGCAATCTGAGGAATATTTGTGACTGGTGATTATGACAGGAGCTGAACATACAGGAATTTGGAAGAAATTTGGAAGGTATGGAAGTCTGGACGGTTGGCAGGAATGGTGCAGGTTACTTAATGGAGGTAAAGGAATTTGGCAAGCACCTGGAGGCACCTGTTGATGACAGAAGCTCACTCAAGCCAGCCACTTATCAGCTGTTACAACCAGAGGATTTTGGAGAGGAGAGTCCCTTGGTACTGAATGTCATCAGCCAAATTCTAACAGCTTTATAGCAGGGAGGGATGAGGGAAGGCTCAGACTCCCTTGGAAATGGACTTCTGCAGAACATGAAAGGCAAGGCACTACAGCTGCACCAAGCTGAGAGGCAGTGTAGGGTTGTGCTAAAGCTGGTAGCCTTACTGGGGTACCCAAACAAACCTATTTAAATCCATATATTCTGTCTTAATTCTGAGCTACCTGGGTAATTATTAAATGATTTCCAAATAACATAGCAATTATAGGTTTATTAGAAGATATAATAGAAATGTGTTTGCTGGAAGGCTTGGATTTTACCATTTGATATGATTATGGACAAGCATAAACCCAAACAGACAATGCTCAGAAGGAAGGTCAACATGGTGATATGGGGAAATCAGCATGGATGATATGGAGACATGGTGATATGGAGGACTGGACTCTAGGATGCTTAGTTAGATAGGGAACTGGCTGGATAATCACACCCAAAAAGTAGTCATCAATGGCATCATATCTAATTGGAGGAAGGTGACCAGTGGAGTGCCACAGGGCTTAGTTCTGGGCTCAGTACTTTTCAATATTTTTATAAATGATCTGAAAGAGGATGTGAAGGGATTACTCATTAAATCTGCAGATGACACCAAACTGCGAGGTGTAGCAAACACCCATGAAAATAGGGATAGAATTCAACGAGATCTGAACATACTGGGAAAGTGGGCAGATTTGGATGTGATTTAACATGGATAAGTGCCAAGTTCTCTGCCTGGGTAACAAAAAGGCAAATCATGCATAGTGAATGAGGGATACACTTCTGGGTTACAATGCGTGTGAACAAGATTTTGGGATACAAGTAGATGGGAAGCTAAATATGGGCAGTCAGTGTGATGCAGGAGCAGAAAGGTGAACACAACCTTGGAGTGTATTAACAACAAAGGCATAACATCCAAATCACAGGATGTCATTGTCCCACTATATACCACGTTGGCCAGGCCCCATTTGGAGTATTGTGTGCAGTTCTGGAGGCCTCACTTCAAAAAAGAATGTGGATAGATTGGAACGGGTGCAGAGGAAAGCAACCAAGATGCTCAGTGGCCTGGAGACCAAGCCCTACAAGGAAAGACCGAGGGACCTGGAAATGTTCAGTTTGGTGTAGAGGAGGTCGAGGGGAGACATGTTTGTTCTCTTTAAGTCTTTAAAAAACTGTCACTTAGATGAAGGAAGGGAGCTGTTGGCAGCAGAGGATAGGACTCCAAAAATGGGTTTAAACTACAAAAGGGAAGGTACCAGCTAGGCATTAGGAAAAACTTCTTAACATTATAATTCAGCAGTGGAATCGGCTGCCTAGGGATGTGGTGGGTTCCCCCTCATAGGCAGTGTTCCAGCAGCATCTGGACAAGCACTTGTCGGGAATGTTTTAGGCTGTTCCTGCATTGGGCAGGGGGTTGGACTAGATGGTTTGTAAGATCCCCTGCATCTCTAAGATTCTATGATTCTGTGAAGGTAATTGCATGAATAAGTGGCATTTGAGGGAACAGGAAATACCTTTGTTTTATCATATAAAGCGTGGTTATCCAGCATCATTTTCCTTTCATGGGTGGCATATCTCCGCAAGTCACGTTCAAATTGCTGCAAACACATAAACAGTCTCAATGTTAGACTAACCATCCAAAATGAATATATTACATTCAAACCTGCTTAAATGATGCTCTTTTAAAAAGACATGATATTTTCAGTTGCAGGTACAAAATTCCTTCATAGCATCTGATTGACCAGAGACTTATGTTGAAACATACAATGCTCAGGCTTGAAATTGGTTTATGCAAAAAAAAATGGATTTCGAAATACAAGAGTAAGGCAGATCTCATTAGGCTGGCCTTAAAAGAATGAGAAAGCACAGTCTCGGTTTACAAGGAAGTCTGTCAGGTCCCTGTATCTGTATTGCTGTACAGATAACATTAAGAAATATGAAACTGTGATCATACACTACCCTCTTCCCTGTAATGAATGTAGCCTGCAGTTCATGCGAGTATCGTAATGGATGCTCACCCAGAGGGACTGAGTTTTGACATGCAATACTATATCACATTAGCTTTGTCTGATACTAATGGCCTCACTGATTGTTATAGTTTTATAAGAAGAGATGGTTTAATTTAAACACATACTGGACTCCATTTGCTTCTGACTCACCCAATTTGTCTGAGTCAAAAGCTGAGGTGTTTGCACTTTTTCAGTGAGTACAAAAGTTTGCAAAGTGCTTAGTGGTACCTGTCTAAAGGCATTTAAAAAACGCTGCCGGGGAACACACTTCATACAGTGTTTGTTCAGGCTTAATCTACACTTCCTTTTCTATCTGGAAAGGACTGCTAAAGGGATAGATTGCCTTCTCTTCTGCTGCCTCCCTCTCTCCACATTGTACACCTCTTTTCAGCTACAGTTCAGACACACATTGATTAAAGAGGCATAGAAGCCAGCAATACAATTATAAAAAGTTCAAGGATATTGTTTTCATATGCATCTATTCCCTTAGAAGGTTTTAAACACAGCTAGTTTTCATTTTTAAAAAAGGTACTGGTATGTTTCTAGCTCTCATCATTTCAGCCTTATGAACTGAACAGTAGAAATATTTTGCATATGATTCCCACTTGGGATGTAAAAGAATGTTTTTCATGTGCCTTGGTTCAAATTAAAATGTTTTGTTGCAATTGCAAATGCATTCTTTTATGTTACAGGATGGATTCTCAACCATTGAACATGTCCAACTAACTATTCAAAGTTCAAGAGAAAGGAGGACATCTACTTTGTGCTTTTTTGATATTTAAAAAGGATCATTTATTCTATCCTATTCTGGTCATCAGATTTTTTGTTAACATTCTCTCCTTGTTTTTGTTTCTTTGGTGGTGGTCTGCTGCTGGCTATTTTTTTTCCAATTTACTAAAAAGAGTGAATCTTTGTTTCTTGTTGTTTGCCACAGAGCCTTTTAAATTTCCACTGTAAAAAAGAATTTGGTTGCCTTCCCTCAGGGGCTCATATCAAGTCTCCCCTTGTGATCTGTAATTGTATTGTTAAAGTATTCTAATTCTACACTACAACTTGGATTGTATCATAACGTACACAGCAGTTTTACAAAACTGAGAATTTTATTTTTTTGAATGAGGTTTATACAGGCAGGCAGTGTATATAATTTTAGAAATAAGATTATGCAATTTCTCTCACATATCCCATTGTGTTTGTTTGTAATATTTATATGCTACCTTTCCATTAAATATGCTCAAGGCAGTTCGCAACAACATAAAGCACTGGCATATTTATAGCTAACACAATAAACATTTAAACCGTTAATACAACAAGAACCTATAGCACAACATTTTAAAAATCAGGACAATATTCTAATTTGAAAAGGCCTTCTGAAATAAAATTGTACTCAGTGGCGCAGAGTGGTAAGCTGCAGTACTGCAGCCCAAACTCTGCTCACAACCTGAGTTTGATCCTGGTGGAAGCGGGGTTCAGGTAGCCAGTTCAAGGTTGACTCAAGGCCAAGCTACAAGTGACGAATGACACAGGTTGGACACTTGTCAGCTTCCCTCAAGTTTTGATGGGATATGTAGGCATCCTGGTCTTACAGCTTGGCTCTCTGACTGCTGTCCAACAGACTGTCCAACTGTCACTTGTCCAACGTTCTGCCAAGCTGCCTACATTTCCCATCAAAACTTGAGGGAAGCTGACAAGTGTCCAACCTGTCATTTGTCACTTGTAGTTTAGCCCTCAGCCTTCCATCCTTCCGAGGTTGGTAAAATGAGTGCCCAGTTTCCTGCAGGTAAAGTGTAGATGACTGGGGAAGGCAATGGCAAACCATCCCATAAAAAGTCTGCCAAGAAAACGTTTTGATGTGACATCCCCCCATGGGTCAGTAATGACTCGGTGCTTGCACCTTTACCTTTACCTAGACACTGGAAGGCCTGCAGAAACAGGACAAATGTAGCCCCTGGGGGATAGCGTTCCAAAGGCTGTTGCCAATAAGGCCCTAGAGCAGGTTGCAAGTGTACCTATGAAAATAAGCCACCTCAGATGATCTCAGGATACAGATGGAAGTGCTCCCTCACATACTCTGGGCTCAAATCATTTAGGGCTTTAGAGGTCCAAACCAGCCTCTGTATTAACTCCAGAAACAAAACAGGAACCAACATAGTTGGTACAAGATGGTTCAAGTTCCCATTACCATTCTAACTCCTATATTTTGACCCTGTTGAAATTACTGGACTATTTTTAAAGGTAGCATTATGGAGAATGTGTTACCATATCCAGTCTAGAAGTTTCAAGGCATATGACACTGACCAGGTCCACCATCTCCAGGAATAGCCACATTTTGGTAAACCAGTAGAAAAGAGCAAGAGTCCAGTAGCATCTATAAGACACCTGAAGAAGTGTCTTCTGTCTGCTTATGGACTAGTGGGGCATCCAGGAACACTCCCAAACTGTAAACTGTATTTTAAGGGGAGTACAACCTATCCAGAATTAATTGAATGCCTGTTCCTGGCTCAGTTTACCTCCATAACTACAGCACTTCTGTTTTGCCAGGATTGTTTCACCTCGGAAAGAGGGGAAATAATAACAAATACATAGAAATATTTTTTTCAGAACCAGGGAGCACCAGGTTACCTTACATTATAAATAAGAATGATGTGAGATTACTTACCCTTGATCCACTCCACCCTAACAGAGCAAATGCATACTGTTCAAAAGGAGTTACAACCAGATCCACTCGGATTGCTTTCCAGTCTTTCACTTCCTCAGCTGAATCCTTGGAAATCACAGATCTGCTGTGATCCACTCTTTCCTTGTGTAATTTTAAAATTGCAAAGCATTTTTGAAAATGATCTAAAGCATCAACTTTTCGGCTTGGCAGCTTTGTCTTATCAAAAGTCGATTCAATAATGTCATAGTATAAGAGCAATCCCTAGAAAAAATACAAATCATTTTAATTAGTTCAATTAATTAGCAATCTGATGCACATATCTCATTTTTTCAACAGTGGTTCAGGATCTGGAAGCTTGGAGTGAAGACTATTTAGTCTACACATTACAATCAACCTTGAAGATGTTTCATGTAGTCCAGGGTCAGCCTCTCGGCACCCCACAGACTCTTAGCCCCCATCCTGAAGCCTCAAAGGCTGCACAGGCTGGCACTTACCCACCTGATGGAGGGACAGACAACTGGCCCCCAATGCAAGCCACTTTCAGCTGGGAAGCCGCAGATGCTGCCACATCCCTGTGCTCACACTGACAGGAGACAGAGAAAACGACCAGCACGGAGCAGCCCAGCGAGGAAGCCTGCCAAGCCCACATGCCAGATGCCAGCTTGAGCTCCTCGAAAGGAGCACATCGGCAGAAGGGAGGGAAAGCTGCCCAAGACCCAACACCGGTGCAGGTGCATGGAGGACAACATGGCCCAGCCAGAGGGGCTGCAGGCAACAGCCTGGCCCCAAGCCATGGGCCCCACCCCCCAGACAAGGCAGGAGTGACCAGGCCCAACAAAGGAGGGGATTCGCCTGCACTCGTGACTAGCAGGGCCCTGGAGAGCCATCATAGGGTGCCTCAGGGAGGGGCAGGAGCAGGACCCAGTAAGCAGCAGGAATCGGGGTGAGGCACAGAGGTGTGGCCACACATGGCGATCTCCATATCCGGCCCACCCTTTCTGAGGCCTGACAAAGGAGCCCTTAACAGGCCACGAAACATCAGGACTGGGCCAACCAGATGGCCCATTGGCAAGGAAGGAAGGACAGACTCGTGCACCGCCCTCCCATCGGAGTCAGACCCACCACCACCAGTAGGGGTCATTGGGAATCTTGACACACGTGATATCAAAGAGGCATTAGGGGCCTTTTTTCTGTAGCTGGAACCCACACCATTCCAATAATATTTGTGATGAGGAAGAAAGTGAATCAGAATAAATAACAAGAGGCATTCCCATAATATCATCTCCCAGCCCTAAGTGACAGCAATGCTGGTGAGGAAAGGAACAATATCCACTTCTGTGGAGCTCCTGATGTTATTGAATCAGGATGGACTCAAGCTATGCTGATGCTACTCCAGTATTCTATGAATTAGACCTTTACAAATTCAACAAGAAAATCTTCACTAAATAAAAATTGATAGAATACTTTACCAGAAATGATTTATTCTTGTACTCTTCTGTACTTTGTTGGGTCATAGATTTTGCAAATATAACAATATCTCTGTTTTGCTCCTTGTGCTTTAATGGGCCCCTGATATCTAAGGCAGCATTAACAGCCTACTTTTGTCTATCTAAAGATTACCACAGTATACACTCATTGGCCAGTCTGTCAAGTCAGTGTTAATGTCAGACTGTTCAACTTACAGAACACCTTGGTCAAATACTAATAGTCTTGTGGGTTGTGTTCACCAGTCCTGGCTGGCTGTTCACTGGGGGTGGGGGCATGGGCCAGCAATTCCTTTGTCTGTCTTGCTTGTCAAAGCGAGGACCAGTTTGGAATGAGGCTTAACTTTCAACGAGTTAGGCTGATAGGAGCCTGGCATATACTTGGCCTCACTTGCCTTTCTGTCTGGGTTCCTTCCCCTGTAGAGGATATGGAACATGCTTCCTTTAGTGGCAATGAGAGATTGGTCCCTGCATTGCCAATAGAGGCTGAAAGAAGGACTATACCAGTCCTCTGGTACTTCTGGTTGGGCCAAGAAAACCAGGGGACTGCTGCTTAGTTCCCAGAGGGACACTACCCCATGGTAAAAATTTCTTTCTGGATCAGTTTTGCAGGATAGAAATTAGTGACAATGTGAACTGTGTTCTTTATAGATGGATTTAATACAGAAGATAGTACTGGGAGTCAATTTTTTTTGCCTCATGATGTTTATGTTATGGGGCTCCATATGGTTATCCCCCATACTATTTAACATTGACATTAAAATGCAAGGGGAGATCTTTTAGTGATTTTGAGTGAGGTACTATCAATATATTAATGACATTCAGTGTCTATAATGAATAATCAACTGGGGCTAATAAACTAAAACTCAATCCATGCAAAACAGAGATGCTGTTGCTTAGGCTGTACAGTTGACTAGGAAACTTAAATTCAGTGTTGTCTGCCCTTCCCATTTATGATCTGATCTGCAGCGCTTCAGGATCCAGTATTGCATATGGACATCCAAACAATGCTTGTGGCTCAAAGCACATTTATCTGTGCCCTGATAATATAATTTGAAAACCAACAGATTCACAAGCTTACAGCGACATTGTATGTTGTAGCATAGTGATTATGTGGCTGGGCTGTGAATCATGAGCTGAGTAGGTAGACTTGGGTAAGCCCAGCCCCAGCTCCCCAGCTATATTGTGGGGATAATAACACTGACTTTGTTCACTGCTCGGAGTAGGGCACTAATCTGTCTAGAAGAGCAGTAGATAAGATATTATTTAGAATGAGTAGAAATGTTCATACTTCTCCATTGCTTAAAGATTTACTGTTTAGTTTCAGGTATATAATTTGTCATTTAAAGCTGGATTGACCTAAATTCTTGGGCTCATGATATAAATAGGATCTTCTGCACTTGTAGAAATCTGCTTAATCTTTAATGTTTTCTGTAGGAGTGTGCAATCTGGGATTAATGAATCAGCTAAAAAGATGGATTTATGGCCTTGGAGAATCCCAGATTGGATCGAGGGAGCTGAACTCTGATGGGCCAGAGTATTCAGCCACATGGCCCTCACTTTGCAGAAGACCGTGTGTATTTGGCCCTTTCTTCAGTTTGGGGTTCTCTGGTTTAACATTGGGGTTCTCTTGTTTGACCTTGGTTCCCTTGCTGTAGTTTGGTTCTGTTGGGCTTTGTTGGTTCAGCTTGCATTGGGAGTAGGAATTGCATTTGGGAGTAGATTTTTGGCCAGGGGTTACCTTTGCTTAAGGTTTCCCCCTGCCTGGAAAGCTTCAGAAAAGTTTTCTCTCCTACAGGAAACAATGGAGAGTGGCTGGGGGCACCTTGTTCAAGGGCCCATAGAACTGGGCTGCCTGGGTCCAGTCTTCCTGAAACTTGGGGGACTACTGTGGACAGGAAGAGTAGGTCCTCTGCAAATTTGGTGTTGCTTGAAATATATCCCCCTGCCCCCTCCCCCAGTTAGTTTCCCCCTCAGGGAATAATGGCTGGATAAATGTGGGGTTCTTTAACCAGATTAGAGAATCTGACCCAGATATCAGGGATATTGATTTTTTTAAATCCCTGAAACCCAGATCCCAATTGTAACAACTTACTTATTTTTGAACCCTCTCTGTAATGATTTGCTGTTTGTTTTAAAAAATTTTGTCTTATTGTTTTCCTTTTTGTAACCCTTTAGCTTTGGACCTTAAATTCAGCTCCGCCTTACATTAACTTAAATTTATATCTCATAAGGGCTCTGATCACAGCCAACACACTTTTTAATTCCACTCACGCAAGTCTTTGGTGTTCTCTACTTTACCTAGAGAACATCTTCCCTTGTGTGTTTGAGTGACCTGTATATTGCTAGCTCCCTGACTCTGTCAAAAGGTTTTCACTGCCATCAAAGACTTTTGCCTTAGACCTCCTCAGTTTAACTGATAATATATAGAAAGGCTTGTTATAGGCGAGGTAAAAAAGGATCATTTTTTCTTAAACAAAAAATAGAATTTATTTATAAGTGCATTAGTGTGATGACTGCAGATTTTTTATAATCACATTGGTTTCAGTTCTTAAGCTTGGCAGTTTTTGATATAATTATATCTTAAAGATATTTCCACAGACTTACAATGGAATCCTAAGGACAGTTACTCCAGTCTAAGCTCATTGATAGGATTGCACTGTCTGTCACACAAAGTAATTTTCCTCACAGGTCTTCACTAACAGAATCAATTCTTTTCACATCCACACATAGATTCATTCAGACCTTTCCACACAGCTTGTCTTATCTAAATAGAATAATTTCTATCTCAGATATACACAGACTGCCCCAAGTACACATACAATTTGCCTGATTTAGACAGAATTTCTCAGAACACCACACAGATTCACTGAACTTGGCAGAATAAGACCCCTTTGAGGCTTCCACACAGGTTGCCTGATTTAACTTGAATAAATATTTTCTCCCAGAAACACAGTCATAGAATCTCTCAGAGGCTACACACAGTTTACCTGCAGAAATCAATATTATCTCTCAGAAACACAGAGGCACTCTCAGGCTGTCCACAGCTTGTTTGTTTTGACCAGAATGAATATTTTTCTTTCAGCTCTCTGACTAAAACTGCAGTTCATTCTGCCCATTAGTGTACAGCTACAGTCCAACCAGATTGCATTCCATTCACCCATCCAGACCCCTTCCTCTTTCTTCAGATGCCTACTTTTAAACTCACAGCAACTTAAAAAAAAAACCAAGTTAGAACCCAGAAATAAAATCTAAAGTACTTAAATGCAGGGCTGGATTGAAGGGGGGCAGCGGGGGTAGTCTGCCACCGGCACCACCAGGGAGGGGGCACCGGGAGAAGCTGCCGGGAGCAAGCGGGCAGCATCGCAGCTGCTGGAAGCATGCGGGCAGCAGCGTGGGCAGCCTCACAGCCCCCCGCGCTGCCTTTCACCTGCCCCGCAGTACAGGGGGTGGCCAGCTTGCCACACATCCTCTGTACTGCAGGGCAGGCAAAAGGCAGTGCGGCCCATTCACCCCTGTCCTGCGGGGCAGGTGAATGGCATGGGCAGCTTCCCAGCCCCGCATGCTACCTCCGCTGCTCCACCCTGAATGATGACATCACCAAAATGACATCATCATGCAGCGCGCGCACGCACGCATGCAGGGGCTCGGACTAGGGTTGCCCTGGGCGCCGGCAACCCTAGATCCGAACCTGCTTAAATGCAAAACATTAAATAGAGCAACTGTAATTTTTTGGGTGCACACACCCTTAGTCTTCTGCAAAGGCCTTATTTTTTGGTTTCCTCATGTTTGGAGGTAAAATGATTGATTATGTGATAGCACCCTGATTGTAAAATTCCCTCCAAAACACCTTCCAAATTAAATGTCAGTTTCAAAAAAAAAGACAGCAAATAATTATTCAAAATTTTTGATGCAGCAGACAGGTAATGAAGAAAAATCAACAGAAGTGAAAATTAGCATTTCTCTTCTTCAGGGTAACACTTATTATGCAGGTTCTATGCCCCTAAAAAGCTCTTGTTCACACAGCTCACAGACTGTTTTCATGGAACTCCAGGCTTCATGTAAATCAACAGTAAGGCCACAATCCAACATCAGAGTTGTACAGAGTAATACAAATTGCATGCATTGCTTGATTCCAATGAGCTGAAGCCATTTTCCTCCCTCGCTGAGACATGGGTTTCAGGTCCTCATGAACAGAGATTATCTACATTTGCTACATTAAACACAATGTAGCAAATTATAAGAAGCTGAAATCTGTAACATTTCCAGATGTCACTACCTTGAAATCAGTTTTAATTGTTTTCTCTCACTTGGTGTTACTTTTCTCAAGGTCTGATTCATCTGAATTTACAATGAGAGGAGGATAAATATGTTGCCTACTAACATCTGCAATTTGGCAGTCACTACTATACTGGCTACATGTTAATGGTGTTTGTTACATAGGATTTTCAATTGATCTTTGTTCTGACATCTCCGGTGACATTGTTTGATCTTTGCAGCCCAATTTTTCCAACTGTTGTATTGATTTTTTAAATATTTGTCTTACCTTAGAATTTTGCTTTCTGAATCTGATTTCTGCTATGCAGCACCTTATTATAATACCTTTAGGCATATCTTCAATTCTATTTTAACTGAGATTTCCCAGTGACTTCTATGATTTTGTAGAAACACAAAACTGTGATGATTCATTTGTTACAGAAATCTTCTAATTTTCTGGTTTGGATCCTTCCGGAAAACATTTTACTCCTTTTAGATCCCTCCAGGCAATTATGGGCCTATTAAATAAGTCAGTAATACAACTCAGCTGAGAAACACTCCTTTTTCCCTTGCTGATCAAATCACATAACCTCAAGTGGTTACAGTCTCAAAATTTGCAGTTGATGCTGTCTTGCAAATGTGATGAGAAGGGCATTTCAGGTCTCAACTTTTCTAAGTTATTCTTTATTGCTTTACCATCATTAAGCAGCTTAGCAATTTGTAAAAGAAAGCAGGACCAACATATAAAAACTACCAAAGTGCAAACAGCTATATCAATGTTTTTCTGTTAAAAAACACAATTAGACAACAGTAACTCAGGTGCTGACTTCAGCAAACAACTGAACTCTGACTCAAAGTCAGAATGCCATTTTTAAATAGCAATCAGCACCTAGGATATATCCGTTGGGAGAATGTTTCTGATTAACCTAATTTGATGAGGCACTGGACAATACATTTCATGGAACGCAGCTGATACAGCATTTCTCTGGGTTACAAAAAAATGCCTTTTAGCAATTAGCTGTGAAACCTTAGGAGGTTCTAATCCGAAAACTGCATGTTACCTATTGTGCAAATATCTTAGTTAATATCCCTGCCTTTGCACACAATCCTATAACCAGCTTTCTATCTTTTCAAGATTTCAGAGCTGCAATTCTAAAAAGATCTCAGAGGACAGACAATATGAATGAAGTTTAGAAGAAGCAGCTCAGTGGCAGAGCAACTGCGCTGCATGCCAATAGTCCCAGATTCAATCCTAGGCATCTGCAGTTAAAAGGATTAGGTAATAGGTTATGTGGAAGATCTCTGAGACCCTGGAGAGTCGTTGCCTGTTGGAGTAAACAGTACTTACCTTGATTCAGTACAAGTTAGCTTCATGTGTTTTGGGGAGCTACATTAAGAAGTTGGAGTGGGGCAGATTCCAATGCTACTTTAATTACTTATGGTGCATCTGATGGTGCAACCTGAAGATGAAAGCCAGCCTCTTCATAGTAGGGAATAACCTTACGGACATTTCAGTGGCTTTTAGCAAAACTAGGTGATTGTAACATATTCCTGTGGTTGAAAGGCCAGCATGTACAAGAATTGTTGTTTGCCTCTTCATTTCAACCGCCATCACAAAATGCAAGTGTATTAATCCTCAAAAACATAAGCAACTATTGGCTGCTAATTCACTACTTCTGGGCATGCCCTTAAGTCCTCACCCTCTAGGTTTTGCAAGGGATTGCTCAACATCCAAGAGCATGCCAAAGCCTCAGCCAGTGTAAAATAGCAACAACTTCCTGATTCCAGAGAAGCTGTACCAATTTAAGCTAGCTGAGGATCTGACTTTGAATCTCCATCTAGCAACCCTCAACAAGCCCAAATGCTTCCATCTTTAGATAGGTGCTAAACCAGTCTCCATTAGGGGTGTGTGATCCAAGTATCCTGATCTGGCGATACCGATTTATACGGATCCACCATAATCTGGCTATGCCATATCAAATTAGAGAATCCCAGATCAGATTCAGAGAGTCAGATTAAACTGAGTTAATCTGGTTTAATCCAGCAAATGCAGCAGGCTGGATTCTCCACGCTTCTCATGCTCCTGGTCAGCTTTTCTCCCAGCCTCTCTAGCCTTTCCGCCTGCTTCTCCTTCCTGTCCTCCTCAGGCACTGGCCTTGCACCACTCTCCTGCCATGCAGTTTACCTCAGCAGTGTTGAGCCACTTTGCAATCTGGCCTGTTGCCCTCTCACAGTACCTACTCAGCCTCTATTTTTGCCTGGTTTTCTCTACCTCCACCCCTAAGCCCCAAAACAGCCCTTCACGCTATTGCCAGCAGCTCCCTTTTAAACTCTGCAGATTGAGGCCTGAGATATCAAAGCAATTCACTCACAAGATCCCATACCTTTGACACACATCCCCCCAGTGCAGCATGATCGCCCACTCCCCATTCATGGTCAAGGCTTACAAGCTAATAGCACCCATTGCGTGACTCTGCTGTGGTGCTCTTTTGATCCACTCTCCACTGAAAACAGAATTTAAAAATCCTAAAGTAACAGGAGCACCAGGGCCTTTTTTCACAATTCCTTTACTGGGGCCAGCTACAATGGCACAGAGATGTAAGTAAGCATTCTAATTTATCAAAACTGCCCATCATGTTGGATGCTCAGCAACTACTTTCCCCCTCCTGCCATCAAAAAGTGAGGGAAGATGTTTCTGGGCTGAATGACCAAACCGTAATCTGTTGTTTATGGCAGTCTTAAAGTGTAACTAAGGATTTAGACAAAGACTTAAATAGGTTTGGTACAAAAAGTTCTTGGGTTGCACTGAATAATAATAACAATAATAATACTGACTGCTACAGGGATATAGAGCAGCTTTCTCTTTGAACATCTAAATGCCAGCAGTTTCTCAACTCTGTCTCCTGTCCTAATCTGTCCTCTGGGAAATAAAAGAAAAATGTGATCATGTTGATATTCGCAAAGCTGGATCTGCAAAAGTCCTGGCAAGCAAACTTGCAAACAGAGGAGCAGGGGGCGGGGATACAGGATTGGCACAATTTGTAAATCCCCTCTCAAAAGTATTTCCCAATTCCCCCCACCCATTTTGTATAACTATTTCCAACATCACTACATATCAAAGGAAAACATGGATCTGCCAGTGAGGCTGAAATCGTAAAGACACTATCCTGAGAAGAAGAATCACTGGATAACATGGAACTTACTTCTGAGTAGACCAGCTTAGGATTGCTCCCTATGTGTTTCAATGATGCAGCAAGAGAAGTTATAGTTTCAGGTTCATCTCCATCTCTGTCTCTCATGCCCCCCATCCCTGCCATATCTTAGGGCCCCATGTACAAGGTTTACCAGTATCCAATGTTCTAAACAGTAAAAGGACTGGAAAGAAAATATTGCGAAGTAGTATTTATCTGCATGTTTTTAAATGGACATGAAA
This sequence comes from Eublepharis macularius, assembly GCF_028583425.1. Classification (NCBI taxonomy): domain Eukaryota; kingdom Metazoa; phylum Chordata; class Lepidosauria; order Squamata; family Eublepharidae; genus Eublepharis; species Eublepharis macularius. The sequence continues at coordinate 100,127,343 of NC_072795.1, forward strand.
TTCCAGCTGCCCAACACATACCTTTGCCATGGTCCCACAAAACTATTCTCTTTGTGTGTCACACACACCCCATTATTTTTCTTTAATATCTTGGATCTTATTTCTGAGTTTTGGAGCGCCTCTAGCACCTTGTAACCACTGAAGGTTCAGCAAAATATGATGTTCACACAAAGCAATAAAACCAAGGTCATTTTCTTGACTTGCCCATTCCCCCCACCCTTGCTTCAGCTTGGGATTCTCTGGTTTGACATTTGTTCCCTTGCTGTAGTTTGGGTTTTGTTGGTTCAGCTTGCACTGAGAGTGGGGCTTTCATTGGGACTGGCTTTTGGCCTGGGGTTGTCTTTTCTTAAGGTTTCTTTTTGCCTGGAAAACCTTGGAAATGTTTCCCCCATATGAACAATGGAGACTGGTAGGGTACACCTTGTTCAGGGGCTCATAGAATTGGACTGCCTGGCGTTAGTCTGTCTGAAACCACTGTTCTAACAACAGGAACAGGGGGGGATTATTAGCCTGGAAAAATTACAAACTGTATAATTTTAGGGTCCATCTAATACGTTAATTTTAAACTGTCATTTAACTTTTCTTTTTCAGTGACCAAGATACAGACTTCCCAAGAAACTATTGTGCTACTGTCCTGCTGAGTAGGGAGAAAAATGTCTTCAAGGGTAAATCACCCTATTAAGATAAATACCACCACCACCCATTTTGCTATCTCTAGATTTTTCAGACCAGTAAATTCAATTAGAGGATCCTTTTTCTCTGTCCAATCACTTTGACAATATTTGGAAGTCAAAAGATAATTTGTTTTATTTTAAGGGCTAAATCACACATGAGGCTAAAAATTAGAGAGCCAATTAGAGAGCCAGACTCTAATCTGGAGAACCGAGTTTGATTCCCCACTCCTCCACTTGAAGCCAGCTGGGTGACCTTGGATCAGTCACAGCTCTCTCAGAGCTCTCCCAGCTACACCCACCTCACTGGGTGATTGTCATGAGGATAACAATAAAACACTTGGTGAACCGCTCTGAGTGTGGCATTAAGTTGTTCTTAAGGGAGGTATATAAATCAAATGTTGTTGTTATCCCCCTCTCCCCCTCCCAAGAAATGTATGTTAGCTACAAAAAGAAGCCTCGGGGCAATAGGATATGATTCAAGGCTGTGGCACTGGAAAAGGAAGCAACTTCACTAATTGGAAACACATACATTCCCACATACACATATACCAGAGTTGCCTTAACCCATGGGAGAGGGGAAATGGTAATAAGGGTACCAGGTCTTTTCTCTCCCCCAGGGCTTAAAGTACATTTCTAATAAGAGAAATACTATACTATGTGGGAATTAAGAATTAAAAGAATTAAACTGAATTAAAAGAATTAAACTGTGCATTCCTCAGCACCATGGCCCTGGCCAAGGGAGCAATCCTAAGTAGGTCTACTCAGAAGTAAGTCCAATGTAATTCAGTGACGCTTATGCCCATAAACATAAACTCAGCATTGCAGCTACAGTGGATTACCCTGAGGCTACGAGTCTCTCTACACAAGACATCTTACACAGGGACGCTCAAGTGAAAGATATTACACTTGTTCGCCCATTGTGGATACACATGCACTGCTGGAGAGAGAGAGTACACTTGAATATAAGACCACACAGAAAGTAAGAGCTAAGCTATAACAGACAAATTACATGAGGAGGAGCATGTGAAGGGAGTCGCAATGTTAGCCTCAAGCTGAGTTTTAAAAGAGATCGGAAGGCTCTGTCAATTTCTCCTCTCTACAGAGGAGAAATCTCTGAGATGGCTGCTCAGAGGGTTTGTTTATTTCCTCTTCACCACTCAGAAGGGGAGGTGAAACTGACAGAGCCTTTGGGAGGCAAAGAGGAAATAAACAAACCCTCTGAGCAAACCCTCTGAGCAAACCCTCTCCCTGGCTCTCTAGAGAGGAGAAATTGACAAAGCCTTCTGATCTCTTTTAAAACTCAGCTTCCTGGCTAACATTGCGACTCCCTTCGTGTGCTCCTCCTCATGTAATTTGTCTCTTGTAGCTTGGCTCTAAATCACTTGAGCATCCCTGTGTAAGATTTCTTGTGTAGAGACTCTACCTTTTATAGCTAAAATACACCTACCTCAAATATAGTTTGTGTGACTGAAGACAATTTACTCATCCTTTTCTGAATAAACACGGAGATTTTTTTTTAAAAACCAACATCTGTTTTGTTAAAATTGAACTTATATTGCAGAAAGTGACTTAGAAAACAATTCTAGGATTGGTGGCAAGAGCCCTTCCTCACTAAACACCCCTTTGACTCACAGGCAACATGTTACAAAAGCAGCTTTGTTGAAGTATTTATTGCTGTATCTTTTTAGAGGGGTAACATTGTAAACATCAACTTTTTCTGTCATGATTTTGCAAGAAATGTACCTGAACTGGCTCAAAACTAGTTGGAAGTCCCTAAGATGGTTATCAAAATGTGTTTTAGTGTCTGAACAAGAAAGAAACATAAAGATCTGGAAATACCTATGACTCTGAACAAGATCTGAACCCCATTTTCAAAGGTTTGTCTTTCTTGTGCAATTATATTAAATGATTGTGACTTCTGTATAGTAAGCGTACAACTATGCCACAATTCAACAGGAACATGGGGAAAACGCAGAATGTGGCCAACCAATTACTATGGTGGGCCAACAACAGGGCACAGAGGCTAAGGCCGTCCCCTGATGTTGCCTCCTGGCACTGGTATTCAGAGATAAGAATGTGGTTGTTCCCTTTAGTCATCATGGCTAGTAGCCACTGATAGACCATGAATTTATCTTTGGATCCATGAAATCTATCTAATCCCCTTTTAAAGTTGTCTATGCCTGTGGCCATCACTACATCCTCCAGCAGCAAATTTCACATTTTAATCACTCGTTGTGTAAACAAGTATTTCCTTTTGTCCATCCTGAGTCAATTGCCCATCAACTTCATTGGATGCTCTCAAGTTCTGGTATTTTGGGAGAGGGAGAAAAAGTTATCTCTGTCCCATTTGCTCTACTCAGTACATAATTTTATAAACCTCTATCATTTCCCCCTGTAGTTGTCTTTCTTCCAAACTGAACTCTTCAGCCTTCCATCATGGGAAAGGTGCTCCAACTCCTTAATAGTTGGTAGTACTGGGTACCTGCTGAAATCTCAAAAGACAGAAAGGTGGCTAAATAAGATTTCCAGTGGCTAGAAGTAGGGATTTGCCCTGCAGGTCCATACTTCCTTTCATGACTGGCTAAAGCTATATATATATCACAATAAAACCAAACCAGTTACATAAACAAGGAAAATTATATTCTACCCCCAGTTTGCCTGAATCAGAAGCCTTCAGAATCTAGCTTTCCCTCATGCAGAATTTTGACTACCTGTGCAACATTTTTTTAAGGATGCAGCTCTTGTGATATTTCATCAATGGTCAACATCATTCAGACATTAAATCAGTTTTAAAATATTCAACAACAGTTTTGAAATGGAGAAGTCTATGAGCTCTCAAAGGTTTCACTAAAGTTGAGTTCAACAGCAAAAAGCCTATAGATTTTCAATAGAACTCAAAATATCGATTTGGGAGCCCAAGGGCTTGACTTTCAAAATCAGCATTATCAAAATTGTAGTGCCATAGACTTTCAATGGATATCACTTTGGATATTATTGCTTGTACTTCCAATTAGAGCAAAAACAAACACATTGCAAATGCTAGTGCTGTATAGCTGCAAGAAACAGAAGGTCAAAATAATTCTATAATATTGTTCTGTTACCTATGTTATTAAAATATACTGTTTTACTGCTCTGGTACTTATATTATGAACATTTAAATCAGAATATTTAAATCAGTAACCCACCTTAATCTCTTGTATAAAAAAGAAAAATGAGATAGTTTTTTTTTAGAAGGAACACAAACATTTTGTGTTAAAATATTATGAGAAAGCTGATAGTATCTGAAGACAAGATGCTCATATCAGCATGGCTCATAATAAAATAATAATAATACTATTTCTTGAAATCCTACTGAATTTCATAAAGGACACTGTTTGGTGTATACTCAGAATTTACTTGAATATTTTAACCCCCTTGCTTGCTCAAACTCCAGCTGAAATCAACTTGAAGTTTTTAAAAAGGCATTTCATGCTGCCCCAGCTTCATCTGCAACTGAGCAATCTAACCAAGAAGCCAAGGAAATGTCTGAATGCCAGAAGGGCAGGGAAAGCCACATGTGAACAGGATCTTTGCAAAGTACATGGGTTGGGAGGGAGAAGACTTTTTGTACATTTGGGGACAAAATATCTGTGCCGTCTACCCAGATTACAGGGCTGTGTCATAAGAAATAGCTCAGAGAGATGCCTTACTGGGGACAGGGACTAAATGTTACACTATTGGGTACTGTCTGCTGGTGTAGATAAGTGCCTACTAGGGAGTTTCCACACTGCTAAACATGCCATGGAAATTAGTTCTGCTTTGTTTCAGATAGATTTCATCTCTGTGCTTGACTTTATGCTTGTTTAATTTTTTTCTGCTGCCATACTCTGTAGTATCTGTTTCCCTGAATGTCCTGGTGTTCATTATCATATTTCGTTCAGAGATTGTCCTAGTTGTTGATTATACTGTATTTTCACCTGCACCGTGTAATCTGCATTGGGAAAGGCAGACTATAAATAAACAGTAGAAAAGAGCAAGAGTCCAGTAGTACCTATAAGACTAACTAAATTTGTGGTAGGGTATGAGCTTTCATGAGTCAAAGTTCACCTCTTCATGAAAGCTCATAACTTCCACAAATTTTGTTAGTCTTATCGGTACTACTGGACTCCTGCTCTTTTCTACTGCTGCAGAGAGACTAACATGGCTACCCATCTTGATCTATAAACAAACAAACAATAAGCCATCTAATTTAAAATCTGGCCAATACACAATTATTTCAAAACTTGTGCATTCCTCCCATTGCAGCAGCCAATCTTGTGTAAGGATTTCAGCAGCTCAGAGCCAAGCTACAAGTGATGAATTACACTTGCATGGCAAGTGAACAGATTCATGTGTATTCCTCCCTGTTCACTTGCCCTCCACTTGCGCTCCACTTGATCACGTAGTTTGGGCCATGAGTTGCTCCCTGCACATCCCCATGCAACAATTCCTAAGTTGCACTCATGTGGCTCCACATTACAAGCTTTCTTCCCGCCCCCACCCCATTTTTGGGGGAACTTAAGAGGATAACATCTGAACTGGAGGGGGGGAGTTGCACATCATTATTCAGAAGTGACAGAATCACTGTTTTCAGCTCAAATTTTGTGGGGCATTGGGAAGATTTGGGATCTTAAAATGACATTGAAGCAGAGGTAGTGAGATCATTGATATATGCTCGACCAGTGTGGTCTCTACACCAGCCTTCTACCTGACAGACTTACTAGAGTGGCTTTTGAATGAAACATATTCAGTACCCATGAGTAAACAGAAAAAGAATAGTAACTTTTATTTACACCCAGGGATAGGAGACTAAGATGGTTCGGAAAAGAGTACAGAAACTGTTTGCAGGTGTAACACAGTCTTCCTGGTCTCATGTAAGACTGGCCCCTGGACAAAGAACACATGACATACCATTCTTGGATGAAAACTGGCCACAACTTTCTTGATTACAGCCATCAGTTGGCATGGCATATGGGCAATGGATCCACTACACTGAACAGCCCCCACTGTTCAATGGCATGCATTCCCCTGCCCACCTGCTGGGCACTGTGAGATGGCACAAGGTGTAGCAGCACCCATCCAGGCATGATGCTGGTGGTTCCTGCCATCTGGAGTGAAACTTGCAATGGCCACCATAGAAGTGTAGTCTTTGGCTTCCCCCAGACCCCTTAAGGGGGAGTGAGCTGCTCAGCCAGCAAGACTTACTCCAGTAGATCCAGTCCTATGTCCCCAAATCACCCAACCAAGTTATGAAAACATCCCCATCAGCTGACACCTAGGGACGGAGGGAGAAAAATGTCTGTCCTCCTCCACTGCCATCCAGGAATGGTGGAAAGGACCTTGCGGGGCAACTGGCATGATGCCAAGTCCCTCCTGTGCTCTTCCCCCCCCCCACCATCCCCACTGGCCACCTCCCACTTCTTTCACTGGTGAGCAGCCCACCCTTAGTCCCAGCCTCACCTCCCTCCTGCAATGTAGCCCACCAGTCAGTCAGTGAACCTCCTTCATGTATGTACTCACAACTGATAAATTAAGAGTGTAGCAGCCAAGTTTGTGTTCTTGAGGTGAATATTGGCCTTCCCTCAACCTCAAGGTTCTCAAACTGTAAATGAGAGCTTCTCCTAGAAACCACAAATCTTGCCTTAGTTTCCCTCAGATATTGGAGCTTCAAGACAGCTCCAGCACTAGCCTGCTTACTCACAAATGAGTTCTGAGACTCCCAAAATCTCTTGAGACAGGTTCTCTCTCAACTAACACTCTGGAGACACAAAACCTATCTTCGCTAGACTGACAGTGTAACAGCTTTATCTCCCCCCTCCCTTTCCATCATATGCCTCCTCCAGCCGTTCCTGGGATCCTGGTTGGCTGCTAGCTGCTCTGTTCACACACCAACCAAAACTAAAAGGAGTTAGTGTTTTTCAGAAAAGGGCAGGGCATTGCCCATCCATCACCGATACATCCCCGTGTTTCAGTGGCAATGGTTCTGTCCAGCCTACTCTATTCATATGCCTGAGTGCTTTATATATGATTTTACTAATTATATGTATTTCTCCCTCTTTAAGATCCTCTCAATACACCAGGAGAGCATTCCAATTACTGCTCCAAGGCTGTTAACTCCTGCAGGCATCGACTGTCTTGCACTATCTTCTCATCTACATGCTGAAATATTACCCAAATGCAGGCTACATATGTTTATTATAAAACATATCAAAATATACTAATGATTAGCCTATAGCATTCCAAAGTGCAGCCCACAGGGAAGTCATTTTATAAGGCCCATGAAGCATGTTTAAAAGCATTTTTATAAAACATTCGTTGACTGCAATGCAGCTTTTTCTGTTTTATTGTTCCACTTTTAAGTTGAGAATATACAGTATTTTTTTTGTCTCTGTTCCTAGACTCTCTTATTCCCAGTGATGCCACTTCAAAGAGCATCGCAGCATTGGCTTACCCCATTAGTTTTTCAACTGCTTTTAGGGAAGATTTGATGATGTTAAACTTTCAACTGAGAAAAAGGAACTCTTTCTAACTAGTGAACTTAGGGGAGGGGTGGGTTTATTCATAGTTTACAAGTCAAATGCTGCAAAATCCTCTCACACCCCCCCAAAAAAGCAGCTGAAAGGAAGTCAACACTGTGACCCCAGTGACATTCTTTGATGCATTTTTAAGCTTTGAAGCAGCTACACAAAGCAGGAGTGAATACAGAGGCAGGCTTACTGTCACAAGTATGAAAGTGCTTTCCATGTTTATAGAAATCAAAGATGCTTTTTAGAAAAAGCAGCAACAGTATAATTCTCCTCTTTGTTTTTTCCCTTTTATTTTGATTTGCTGGCAGCAGATATCTTGATAGTTGGAAAAGGATTATGAAACTGGCACAACACTGAGCCAGTTTCACATAGTGGGGACAAGGGGGTTATCCCATTACAAACCACAGGGATTTGAGGGGAGGAATAAGAGAAAACAACTAGCTTTCAAAGTTTTGCCATGCTCAGTTGCACATAATTTTTCTATCACTTATCCTATTTTTGGAGATTCAAGTATTCACTTGTGTATTGATACCATCATAATGAGGAAATCTGCTCAATCGCATTCAGTCAGGTCTTTGTGCATCTCAAATATGTTTCAAGAATGATTCCAAGGTGGCTCTGAGGCCTGTAAAGCCCTCGATGGGTTAAGCTCTTGATAGATCACCCTCTGAGATTTGTCTGGCACTCTAAAAAATAGACTGCAGATGCCCTCTGGTCATCTAACAGTGGCACACAGAGGCTCTGTGACTGCTTCACAGTTGAATAATTGGGTGCATCAGGGACTTGTTAGAACCTTGACATCTTTCAGAAGCATTGCAAGATCCTACTAATAAGAATGGCTTTTAGTGGCTGGTACCAATTTAGTATTGTTAAGTATTTGACTGAGTTCATTTTGATAAAACTTTTTAAAAAGTTTTGGGTTTTTCAATGTTAGTCATCTTGTCATTTAAATAAATTAAAACTATGTTACTGAATAAACTCTGTCTACGGACAGTACTAAAAAGAAGTATTCCCTAACTACAGTGTATTTCCCGCATCTACTCAGAGAATAGCAATCTGGCGGGGGGGTGGGAAGGCACACAAGCTTCTAAGCTGATAACTATGGAGCCTGCAAACAGGGAACACTGAAACTTTTTGCCTCCGCAAATCCTGCCTCTTATCTTTGGTTGGCTAGTTTTTGAAAATAGATTGAAATACCGTATTCTACTCCTCTGGTAATGTCAGGTTAAGTATTCGAAACCACAGATCCTCATACATACACATTAGTGGACTGAATAGACATAGCTGAATATATGTACAATGAATTGATGTGCTTGCTTGTTGAAGAAATGACTGTCAGAGGGATGAAAAACACAAAAGTGAATGTAAAGGAGGAGATCATTCAGAAGTGTTGAGAAATATTGACCGTTTTCACATGGCTGTTAATGCCCCCAGGAAATCACACAACACTTGCAGCACAATGGCGTCTTCATAGCGCGATTTTCCATTTAATGGCATGAAGACATCAGAAATTGCACCATTAAATGGGAAATTGTGCTATGAAGACGCCGTCATGCCATGAATTTTGCGCTATTTCCCAGAGGTTTTAGCCATGTGAAAATGGCCATTGATTTAACAGAATAATGGAGAAACCACCAAATGCTTTGGAAATCTTCAGATGTTCCTTTTAATGACATGGGAGCTACTACCACATGGCTTTTTCCTACTAAAATATAAACAATTGGGCAAGGTTTATACATTGTTATCACAAGTGAAGAAAAAGGGTGTGACAATATACATTAAAATTAAAGCCTAGAGATTCTTAAAGAATTAAAAGATGATGAGGGAAGAGATCTGATTTTAAAAATAAATCTTTCTGATCGACAAGTACAGACACTGACGCCAATATATGCACCAAATAATGGCAAAAAGAAGTTTTATGAGAGATATTTTCAAGAGTTATTAGATTTTCAAGAGGGAGGGATTCTGATTTTTGGAGATATGATCGATGTCCTGGATTCGAAAACAGATAGATCTACAAGGTTGGGAGGGAATCTTCCCAAGTGTGTACCTAATTATATGTCCATTTTGGAATCGGAAGATGTTTGGAGACAGTTGCACACAAAAGAAAGAGATTACACATTCTTATCAGATAGGCATCAAACATATTCCAGAATAGATATGTGTTGGTAAACACATTGATAAAAGTGGACAAAGCAGAAATTCTCCCAAGTACTCTAGCAGACCATAATCCGATAGAGGTTATTTGTCGAAGTGGAGGCAAGAAAGAAAGATGGAGATTAAATGACACTTTATTGCTACAGGAGGATGTATTACAAAAATGTAATTACAAAAATTGACAAATTATTTCAGGATAAATACTACAACAGCTGTTAATCCAATAACAATATGGGAAGCCAGTAAAGCCTGTATAAGAAGGACCTTGTTAGCAATAGCATCCAGTAAGAAAAAAGAAATGTTGGAAGTTATGGACAATCTAATCCAAAAATGTAAGAAACTGAAGCAAGAACACAAAATAACGAGGGATAAAGATATATGGAAAGAAATCAAGCAGTTAAAGAAACAAGTGGATTTATTGAAAGTAGAAGAAACTTAGAAAAAATGAAATATTTAAAACATAGACATTTTGAAGCTGCAAACAAACTTAGAAGATATTAGGTGTACTGTTTGAGAAAAGAGAAAGAAAAAGGGATACCTGGAATTAGGAAAGGCAATCAAATAATCTATAAAGAGCAAGAAATGAAGGATCAAATTAGAACTTTCTTTTCTAACCTTTACAAAGAAGGGGTTGTAGAGGAAGAAGAGATGGAGAAATATTTGCTAGAGACACCAATCAAAGAGTTTACGACCGAGCATAGAAATATTCTAAATCAAGCAATAACAGTACAAGAGACTAACTTTGCCATCAAAAAATTAAAGGCAGTGAACTCTCCATGTCCAGATGGATTGACAACTGCATATTATAATTAGACATGGGCACGATCTGAATTACGATTTCAAAAAGTCCCCGATTTTGGCATTTGGTCCATCGTGACTCAGCTAATTGGTTCTGTCCATGGCAACCGATCCAGCAGTCGGGAGTTTGCTTGTTCGGGACTTGATCGGATATATCAGTTTCTGTTCGGAATTGCAGACACTCAGGCACCAGTAATTAATTCCCGGGGCAACGGAGTCAGGGGGAGAATGAACTGTCTTTGCCCTCCTTCTGTCGCCCTCGAAACATGAATGGAAGCCCAGCTTTCCTTGATTAGCAGGCTTCCTTCCAACCACGAAGCAGCAACCCAGGGGAGGGAGGGGGAAGGGGGTGGGCACAAAGGAAAGGCAAAAGGCAGCGCGGGAGGCTGGGAGGCCGCCTGCGCCGTTCGCCTTTCTCCAGGACAAGGGGCGTGTGGGCAAGCCAGCCGCCCCTTGTCCGGGGGAAAGGCAAAAGGCAGCGTGGGAGGCCACCCGCACCGTTTGTCTTTCTCCAGGACAAGGGGGGGATGTACTAAAACGAATGACAGGATTGCCCATTGAAAATAATGGGAGAGGCTTGAATGCCCGTTGGAAATAATGGGAACCTGGAATGCCTATTGACTTGCATGGGCTCCATTGAAACACATTAGAGCAAAAAAAAAAAAAGGTGCAAAGAAAACATGGAATGGATTTTGAAGGAAACTCTCTGGGCCCAGATAGACTGTTCTGGGACTGGATTGACAGGTCCCTGAGTGCAATGACGGCCCCTGGGTGTGACAGAAGGGGTCTGGGACTGGAATGACAGGCCCCACGCTGGAATGACAGCCCCTGGGTCTGTCAGAAGGGCTCTGAGACTGGAATGATGGTCCCTGGGTGACAGTCAGGGGCCTGTCATTCCAGTCCCAGAGTCCTTCTGGCAGACCCAGGGGCCATCATTCCAGGTAGGGGCCTGTCATTCCAGTCCCAGACCCCTTCTGTCACACTTATGGGTCGTCATTCCTATCAGTGGCCTGTCATTCCAGTCCCAGACCCTTTCTGTCACACTTAGGGGTCGTCATTCCAGTCAGGGGCCTGTCATTCCAATCCCAGAGCCCTTCTGAGACACCCAGGGGCCGTCATTGCACTCAGGGGCCTGTCAATCCAGTCCCAGAACAGTCTATCTGGGCCCAGAGAGTTTCCTTCAAAATCCATTCCATGTTTTCTTTGCACCTTTTTTTTTTTTTTTTTGCTCTAATGTGTTTCAGTGGAGGCCATGCAAGTCTATGGGCATTCCAGGTTCTCATTATTTCCAATGGGCATTCAAGCCTCTCCCATTATTTTCAATGGGCAATTCTGTCATTTGTTTTAGTACATCCCACAAGGGGCGCGTGGGCAAGCCAGCCGCCCCTTGTCCTGGGGAAAGGCAAAAGGCAGCACGGGAGGCTGGGAGGCCGCCTGTGCCATTTGCCTTTCCCCAGGGCAAGGGGCGTGCGGGCAAGCCGGCCGCCCCTTGTCTTGCGGGGCAGGTGAATGGCGTGGGCAGCCTCCGAGCCACTCGCACTGCTGCCAGCTCCGCAGTGCACCAGGACAGCCTGCTTGCTGCGTGGGCGGGAGCGACTCAGGAGCACGTGCGCGCAACAGCCTGACTACAGTTGCTCTGGGCACTGACCTCCCCGATTTCTGATTTTGCATCTGATTTTGGACTGGAAACGAGACTTGATCAGTTAGAATCAGGTACCTGCGTTCGGCGGCACCGCGGAATCACAATCAGCTAAATCGGGATTATTTTTTGGATCATGCCCATGTCTAATTATAATATTTTAAGAATATAGTAGCTATACCTCTACAAAAAGTGATGAAGGAGATTCAAGAACAGGAAGAACTTACCACAGATGTGGCAAGAGGTGAATATAACTTTAATACATAAAGAGGGGAATGATCTGATATTACCACAATCATATAGACCTATTTCTTTATTGAATGTGGATTATAAAATATTTACAACAATAATGGCAGAAAGATTAAGTAGAAATATCTCAGAAGTAATTTATGAAGACCAAACAGGATTTGTCCCAAAGAAATACATGGTAGATAACATTAGATATCTCCTCAATGCAATTGAACATTCAAGAAGGAAGAGGGGGGAAACTGCATTTATGTTTCTGGATGCTGAAAAAGCATTTGATAATGTGTCTTGGAAATTTCTTATGAAATTTATGCTTTATGAAAGCATTGCAAAGAATGAACTGTGGGACTGAGTTTTTGAATTGGATGCAAAGTATTTATACTAAACAGCAAGCCACAATCCTAGTTAATGGTTCATTTATGGAGAAAATTGAAATAACAAAAAAAATGTGACAGGGGTGCCTAATATTACCATTACTGTTTATTATTGTTTTGGAAATTCTGGTGGTGAGAATCAGGCAAGACAGTAGAATCAATGGAATAAAGGAGGGGAAAGAGATACATAAAATGAAAAGCTATGCGGATGATGTGGTTATATCAGTGACAAATACAAACAATTCTCTGATCTATGTTGTCAAGGAGATCCAGACCCCTGGGGCCCAGCCCAGCTCAGGGGAAGGGACACAGGCTGCCTGGAAGGTCCTGTTGCAAATAGCAAACCAAATAAGCTGCCACCAGCTCCCCAGTCTATCCCTAGGCTAAGGAGTTAGGGAGCAAAGCTCCAGAGCCTATTAGGGAATTTAGCCAAAGCAAAGTCTACCTTGCAAGGATAAACTTACAGGCAGAGTTCACAGCAAAAGAATAGTTGTTTGGTAGGTGGATCTCAAGCACACATAGGGTGAGTTCAACAAAGGTTTTATAGCAGTGAGGCTTCAGAGTCTTAATAACCCACACAAGATAAAAATATAAAGGTTTATTAATTCCAGGTGCAGGGTTATCACACACAAGACAAAAAGTGAGTACAAACAAAAAAAACCTACAGCAGTAAGCTCTACATACCACAGTAAATTCTTAGGAGGCAAAGCAAGTTGGTTTCTCAGTTGTAGCAAGCAAAAGTCCCACAAAACAGCAAGGCAAAAGATGGAGCTTCAGTCCTTCTCAACAAATAGAGCCAGAAACAAAGCAAAAGGGCATAAGCAGAGGTCTAAGGTAGACACTCAACATAAGCTTCTCCATATTGGTTAACAGCCGGTTTATATTGGTTCAAGCTGGAACCAAAGTGAGGCAGGCCTAACCACACCCACTCCCAGCCTGACCACATCACCTGACAAGTGCGCAAAGGGACGTGTGGAAGGTCTGCAGCTCTTGGCACACGACCCCAAACTACAGGTGTGAAGTTAATTACCAATTAGCTAGCAAGAACAGCTTATCTTGACTCAAGGACAGAGCATACATAACTTACTGCTATCAAAAGTGAAAAGCCTCTCCAAAATGGGGGGAGGGATTTTTTCCAGCCAAGGAAGCCTCCAACCCAGCTCTCAAAAGGGCTTCCTATACTCTTAAACATAACATTTTTTTTTCTTTACATATGTAATGGAGCAAATATTAAAATTTGGACAGCACTCTGGATATAAACTGACCTAAAAAGAAAACAAAGATAATGTTACTTTTGGTAATGACAGAAGAAGAGGAGACTGGAAAAATAATGGACTGTGCTATTACTACAAAGCCTGTAAAATACTTAGGAATAACTGTATTGGCATAAAATGAGAACCTATATAAGGACAATTATCAAAAAATGTGGACAAGCATTACTGAAGATTTGCAAAAATGGAAAAAATTGAATATTTCATGGTTTGGAAGAATTTCTCCTGTTAAACTGAATATACTACCAAAATTGAACTTTTTGTTTCAAATGTGCCAATTAACATAGATCAAAAGATTTTAAATAAGTGGCAGAAAGTAATAAATGACTTTATATGGAAAGGGAGGAAACCAAGAATAAGATCTAACGTATTACAGGATGGGGGAAAAATGAGGAGAATTGGCAGTACCTAATATTAAATTGTACCGCCAAGCAGCGGCATTAGTTTGGATAACCGATTGGATTATAAATCCGAGTAGAAGACACATCAAATTGAAGACAACTGATGCTAAAGAGGGTATTCATAACTATTTATGGCTTAAGAAATCAGTAAAATCCATTCAAAAGCAAGATGATGTTCCTATACTAAGAGATGGACTTCTTAAAATATGGTTTGAGTGCAGAAACAGATTGAGCCCACCAATCTTGCCACTGATGTCACCAATAAATGCTTATTGTGATGCCACCACTAGAAATAGAATTGATGAGTTCAGCTATGAATTTATGACAGATAAGCAAGGTAATGTGAAAACTTGTCAAGAAATCCAAGCTCAAGGGAAAAACATTCCATGGTTGATATATCATCAAATAGTATCTAAGTTCAAAGAACAAACTCTCAAAGAAGGTGGCAGATTAAGAGGAAAAACAGAATTTGAATTACTAATAAGCAATGACTTGAAGCATTTACTAGGAAAAATTTATAAAATTCTACTGTAACACCACACAGAAATGGAACTAGTTAAAAACTGTATGTTAAAATGGATGAAAAACTTCAGAGAAACTATATCCATGAATCAATGGACCAAAGATATTAAATTTACAGATTGCCAATTGTTAAGAGAGAACTGGTACAAAATGTTCTTTAGATGATATACTACACCCAAAGATATCATGAGAATTAGTAAGGACTATAGTGAATAGTGTCGGAAATGTCAATGTATGGATACAACATTTTATCTCATGTGGTGGACATGCAAGGAAGCATGAAGATATTGGATAAAGATACATGAAGAGATGCAGAAGATTCTTAAACTCAGGTTTGAATTGAACCCGAAAAATATGCTATTAAATATTTTACCGAATAATGTTACAAAAGAACAGGGAGATCTTTTCTGCTAAATGGTGACAGCCATGAGAGTGATTCCGAATCAGGTTCAAAATGTTGGTTCTTACCTTTAAAGCCCTGAGTGGGTTGGGACCGGCATATCTTCGGGACCGCCTCTCCCTGTACGTTCCCCGGAGATCGCTCCGATCAGCGAATAAATATTTACTTGTGGTCCCTGGCCCTAAGGAAGCCTGCCTCGCTTCAACCAGGGCCAGGGCCTTTTCAGTCCTGGCCCCAGCCTGGTGGAACGCTATGTCAATGGAAACTCGGGCCCAGCGGGACATGTTATCGTTCCGCCGGGCCTGTAAGACAGAGCTGTTCCGCCAGGCGTTTGGTGATTGAAGGGGGCGGTGCCATGTCGGCCTCCCACCTTTGGGGTGGGGAAGGTTCTCCCCACCACTGCACCTTGTTAATTTGTTTTATTATTTGTATATTGGTTTTAGTTTTTGTTTTTATCGATTTTAACTGTTCACCGCCCAGAGCCCCTGGGGATGGGCGGTATATAAATTGAATAAATAAATAAAATAAATAAATAAATACTATATGCAGCAAAATGAAAAACAGATTTGTGCCCCGACATGCCTGAGTCGACAGACAAGATGTATGAATATGCATTAATGGCTAAATTAACTTCCTATGTGCACAATAGACCAATATAGGGATTCTGGAGAAAATGGAACGATTTCTTTGATTATTTAGGTTAAAACTAAGGTGAATTAAGGCAATTATATTATAGAGATAAAATACAGAAGAGATGACTGATTAAAATCATTGACATTAAAGTCTGGGTATAAGCAACTAAGGAGAGGGGAAGAGAGCTGTCATATAATTTAATCAAAAAGAGTTATGCTATTATATACTTCGAACATATGTTTCTGTTAGTTTAAATCTATGTAGTGTTTGTATAAGTTTCTACGCACTTTCTATTGTTATTTATATCTTTTCTTTTTAAATAAAACCTTTACTAAAAAAAATGGCTTTTTCCTGTGCTGTTGGTCAATGGCAGAAGTCCAAGATCGTGTGAGAGGAGTCAATGACGTGAATTCTTCTATCAGTTATACCCATTCCAGAAACTGCAGCATTAATTCCTCCCACATGATCTCAAGCTTCTAACTTTGTTAAGTGGTATAGGAAGAAGCCACCCTGCAGCTTCTTCCAGGCAACGGAAGATCACATCAAAAATGACCTGTAGGGAATTTAAACTGATGTAATCAAACATGATGGTAAATGGAGCTTTTAACTCCACTTTTCTTCCCTTATATACTAGCAGCTCCAACTAAAGGTGGAAACACACATTACGAATTACCTGGAGATACTCAAGTGCAAGATTTTATGTGTGGTCCTCAATTCACATACAGGCTGTATCTTGCTTGGCGCACATGCATGCTGCTTTCACGGGAGCTCCGACTGCATCTGCAAATGTTTACAAACGCCGCCACTAAGTCTAGAGGGCAAAGCGCCAGTTCAGCTGTTTCAGCCTTGCCTTTTCTTGTTTTTCAGTGCTTGACAGGAAGATGGTGGTCATGCCTACTCCCTTCCAAATAACTTCCAGCTCTTAACCTAAAAGAGATCCCCACCTTTCTTTACACACACATTAGTCAAAGCAAATACCATCTGGGTTATTTCAATTTCAGTTTTATCCCCGAGGTACATTGCACCATATAGTAATGGCCCTCTGCCACTCTTGCATTGGGCCATTCCCTCCCCCTTGTCCAATTATCAACAAGCCAATCATGTGCTGATGTTTCTGCAATGCCACCTGAAACTCTCATTATGTTATTCACGGCAGATGAACAGTCCATATGGCATGGGAGCTCCTTGGGTTGTCAAGTCCCTATATCCTCCCAGTGGAGGGGGACCTGGAACTTACTGGGAGTCTGCTTCCAGTGTGCAAAGCATGTGTGCACTCCTGGTGCCACTGTGTCAATGTCACTTCCTGAAGTGATGCCATCGTACCAGCAATGGGCATGCTGCTCTGTTTGGTGTGGGGCCAATTCAGCCCAGTGGGGGCCAAAATTGGCCTCTGGAAGTGCAGGAGCATGCCTGCTACCAGGCATGATGTCATCATTTCAGGAAGTGACATCATCATGCCTGCTGGAAGTACACCCTCCTGAGAAGTTTCTTGCCACCTCTTCCCCTTACCTGACAGGTAAGTAGAGGCAGGAGGCACAGGCTGAGTGGGGGATCCCTTGCCCCCAACAGGAGATGGGATCCCTATAAGTAGTAAATCTCCACAGTTACAAAAAAGAAGAAAACTTCAGCATGTAACCAAACCTAAGAAACAAATTTCAGAACTTACTCTTAGAATAAAGAAACAGGGAGTGCCCAAGAAACAGCACAGTTGAGTAATCCAATAAGAACCATTGAAATGGCTGGAGGCTCAGGTGAAAGAGGAGGTAATTATTTGAAGAGTGGCATAACTCTGTTAGGAAATGGGAACACTGCTCTAAAAGGTAGAAAACAGACTGCAAGCAAAATTAGCATTAACTGTGGAACCATTAATTCTTAAATTAGGAAATGTAAAGATAAAATAAAGGAGACAGCAAAAAATGGCCAGTTCAGCTGATGAAACAACTGGTATTCCAAGCTCAAAGGCATGATAAATCTCAGTAAATTAGAGGTAGACTTAAGGACCAAGATGAAGTTCGAATCTTTCAATAAATAAGGCAACCTTCCCTTAAAGGAATACCAGAGGGAACTGAGAATGAAGGATTATTCATATTTGCTAACTTCTTGATACAAGAAATAATAGATATAGAGGAGATCTCACCCTTGGCTATTCATAATACATGCAGAGTTGCTAGAAGACATGGAGTCTCATCAGTAAGCCATCCATGAGACATAATAGTAAAATTTATGAGCACTCCACTGAGAAACACAGCATTACAAGAGGCAAGGAGAGAATGATGTTTGCAATACTAAAATGCTCAGGTGATTTTCTGGGATGATTGCCCCTTCAGCCATGCTCCTAAAAATGATAAGAACTTAAAACTGTGACTCAGAAACTTCTGAAATAAGGAATTCAAATATTGTTATAGAGTTCCTTTTCAAATTAGTCATAGATGCAGAGAAGTTAGCCGTGTTAGTCTGTGGTAGCAAAATCAAAAAGAGTCCAGTAGCACCTTTAAGACTAACCAATTTTATTTTAGCATTAGCTTTCGAGAATCAAGTTCTCTTCGTCAGATGCCTGTCTCTGTATCAGGCATCTGATGAAGAGAACTTGATTCTCGAAAGCTAATGCTAAAATAAAATTGGTTAGTCTTAAAGGTGCTACTGGACTCTTTTTGATTTTTCAAATTAGTGGTTCACAATTATGGTAAAACGTATACAGCTACTAAACTTTAAAAAGGTCTGGCATTTTTGAAAGAACTTGGTTTGCATCCATTCAGAAGAAACCCAGAAAGCTCATAGGGTTGGATCCAGCAAGGTTTTCCAGTGATCAAAAGAGAGGAGTGGGGTGTCCTTTGACCGCCAAAAAGACTATATGTAAGATCATATATTTTGCGTCCAGCCATGTCAGATTGGGCTATAGTAAAGTAGGGGATTTTGTGACTTTGAGGGGGGGAAATGGATATATTAAACCCTTTGTTTGGATCCCCGAGAACATTAATGAAGATGGAAAGATTTCTACCCAAGGAACACAACTTTCTTTTCTCATCGTACTGTAGCCAAAAATGTCCCCTGAAGTGCTGTTCCTTGGGACAAGGGACAATTTGGACAGAGTGGAGAAGAAAGTCAAGCTCCATCGGTAGATATCCTTCCATCCACTGAAACATGCCAGTGGATCTAAGCCCATGTTTATTTCAAAGAAATTCAGCAAAACAAACAAAATTGAAGAAAAACAAGTGTTTCAAGAAGCAATGATAGAAGGAACAAGTTGCCTCAAAGATCTACTTTGTTGCAAAAAACCCTCTTCTATATGACAAAAAGAATAAAGAATGAATGCAAAAGAGATTAATTAACTATGGTGGTTTTAGCCATAAGAGCAACCATGGTGTAGAGGTCAGAGTGTCAGACTATGATCTGGGAGACCCAAATCTGAATCGCCACTCTGCCATGGAAACTTGCGGGTGACCTTGCAAGTCATACATGCTCAGCCTAACCTATCTTACAGGGCTGCTGTGAAAATAAAATGGAAAAGGATGTAAGCGGCTTTGGGGTCTTCATTGGAGAGAAAGGTGGTATATAAATAAATATTTTAGAGTTTGGTGTTTTAAAAATATATCCATGTTGTGTTTTTGATACAATTTTGCAAGGTCCTGTTTATGTTTCTATTCTAAGGATCATCCCATATATCTATATAATTGTATATTTGTATGTCTAAAATTTGTGAGTGGCTTTATTTAAAATTATACACACTATATAATGTAATAACATAATGGCAAAATAATATTGTACAATTAAGTATAGTTACTTTAAATGAACATTATACAGTTAATATAAAGGATAGTGAATTAATTTGAGCGATATCATTATATCACATTAGTAACACTTGCTTGGATCAAACTGATAGAAAATGGAAGGAATATTGTGGAAGATGTCTTTTCCAATTTTCACTTCCCCTTGCGGTATCCTGCTCCCCTCAAAAACCTTCATGTGAACATCAGTGAACTTGAACAGATTTGGAGGAGAATTTCTGCAAGTTCTACCTACACATTTGTGTATCTTTTGTGAACTCCATTACATTCACAATAGAATCATAGAATCATAGGGTTGGAAGGTACCTCCAGGGTCATCTAGTCCAACCCCCCTGAACAATGCAGGAAATTCACAACTACCCCCCCCCCAACCATCCCAGTGACTCCTGCTCCATGCCCAGAAGTGGGCAAAACACCAGGATCCCTAGCCAAACTGGCTTGGGGAAAATAGTTACCTGACCCCCAAGGTGGTGATCAGTATTACCTCTGCTTAAAAACCTCCAAAGAAGGAGTGCTCACCACCTCCCGAGGAAGCCTGTTCCACTGAGGGACTGCTCTAACTGTCAGGAACTGCACAAAAGGGGCAGTTTGCTAATAAATCTACCGGAGCTGAGTTGATGAATTTAGATATGAAGAAATATAGGTTCCCAGAGAGAAATTGACTTATCGAAGCTGATCGATTACTCACAAGTTTGGGGTGGGGAAATGTAATCATGGAAAGAAGGCATTGGAATGTGCTAATGAGGTGACACAGTGAAGCCTGCTACTGTTGTGGTCTCAAGTCAGTTGCTGGGAAGATAGTAAATCCAATCACCCTATTCCTTTGCATTTATATGTACATTCCAGGCATACCTGAATCTCTTGGGCTGGGTCCAGCAACATTCTGCCTAGCCAGCTTGGAATTTCCTCTGATACAGACCAAGCTGCATTAATCCAGGGACTCTGTGATTTTTATATCACAGGCTTGTATTAAAGGTATATCAAATATGGCGAAGGCCAGGGACGACCACTTACACCATCTCCCCAGATTGGGACACAGCAGGACAGCAAGGAGTGGGGGAGCCTGGCAGAAACCTCCCTCCCTCCAGCTTTTGCCCTTTGCCTCTTGCTAGCAAGTGTTCCCTCTCCATTCTTCTAGTCCTTTGGGCTACCTGGAACACTCACTAGACCATCATTCTGCCTCTGATGTCCAAGCTGGAATGGTGGCACAAACTGCGAGGGGCTGCTGGAGAGGATCCAGGTCCCTCCTATACTCCTGCTACATTCCTCCCAGCATGTCCTCTCATCGTGTACAAGGGGCCTGCCCTCCACCCCAGCCTTGCCTCCCAGCTGCAATGTTACCCGCCCATGATTCTGCAAGCCCCTTTATAGCTATCTGATAAATATTAGAGATGCTGTCAAAGTTGCTGGACTCAGAATACGAGCTTTAGTGTCTACAATGCTTGTTTTTATTTTTGCAAAACAGAAATCAAGTGACAGCTTAAGATTAGTTAAATTTATTTTTAGCATTAGCTTTCATGAGTCAGATCTCACTTCTTTAAATGTATACTATTATACTAAAATATTATACCATTAATATTATAATCGCATTTTGCATCTGAAGAACTGAGGTCTGAGTCACAAAAACTTATGCTGGAACAAACTTGGTTAGTCTTAAAGGTGCCACTACTTTACTCAGCTGCAACAGGCAGACTAACACTGCTACTGTTTTGAAATAACTTTTACATTGATCACCTGCTGCTGTAATAGTTGCTGCTGTAGCAAAGTGCTATGTTGGCAGCCAACAAGCCAGCCAACAAATATTTGTAGGAGGGAAAAATATTTTCCTTTCCCCACATCAAGCTCCTTCTCTCACCACTAAATAAATAAATAAATAAATAAATCTGTGATGCTGTTTTCACACTGTCACACCAAGTAGGCCCTGGGAAATGTAGTCTCCAGGATGTATGACAAACTAATTGCAGAAGCCAGGTAAATTGAGATGGGGGAGGGGTGAAGGAGGAAGATTTAGCAAGCAGGAACCATTAGACAAAATATGTAAATGAAAGGAGTAGTGGTAAGTGAGCAGACTTACAAGATATCGCTATTTGTAGATGACATTCCCTTCAAAACATGAAATATGGGTATCAGTAGCCTATTCTACCAGCCTAACCAAAGAGCAAGCTCTCAGAGCACCGTGACCAACTGACTAATATCAATGAAAAAAAGGATCAAAAAAGTAAATACAATCTCATAACTTCATTGAATATAATTCAATAACCACATCCAAAGTAAGATGCCAACAAACACTCCAAGGCACAAATGGTCATCAAGCAGTAAAGTCCCATGTCTACCATAAAGTGCACAATGCAGAAGGTAATAAATGGCAATGAATAACCATTATACGAGTAATATTTAAGGTGACGGTGCCTAGAGCAGCAAGACACATATAATGCAGTCAAACAAGGGAATGTCCATCCGTATCAACTCTACTGCAAGTGAAATTCCGTTGAAGAGTAGCTGAAGAAATCCAATGAGAAGTAACTGCAGTAACTGCGACGGAGGTACTAGTCTGTCCACCCGTTTCTGTCTTCCTTCTTCCTGGCAGTTACCACAAATAAATGGTTCCAATTCACAATACAGAACAAATCCCAATCATCTCCAATCTGTAAAGAGGCCTCTTCAACGGAATTTCACTTGCAGTAGAGTTGATACTGATGGACATTTCTTCGTTTGACTGCATTATACATGTCTCGCTGCTCTAGGCACGGTCACTTTAAATATTACTAGAGTTTTTGTGTAATGGTTATTCATTGCCATTTATTACCTTCTGCATTGTGCACTTTATGGTAGACAAATTTTTGACATGTGATTGGGAAATGGATGTCTAGATTTTTATCCCAATGAAAGAAAATTAAAAGGAAAAATGCTTTAACTTTCATACCAAATGAGAGAAGTCACAAAATTTGGTTGCAAACAGTACAAGCTTTGTGCTATTTTGTGAATGAGGTAGATTCATGTACCTTAAACACTGTTTGTTGAGACTTAAAGAAGCATGGAGATAAGCCATGCAATGGAGTCCAAAAGTGTGGTGAGGAGATACACCTGAATTATTTCCATATGGACAAGCAACCAGGTGGAAGGGCTGTGGTTCAATGGTGGAGCATCTGCTTTGCCTGCAGAAGGCCCCTGGTTCAGTCCTTATGTCCAGTTAAAAAGGACTGGGTTGTAATTGATGTGAGAGATTGCTACCTGAAACCTTTGGAAGCCACATCTAGTCAGAGTAAACAGCATTGGTTTTGATCAGGAGCGGCGCCATGGTTTTTGGTGTCCGCAGCCGGCCAGTGGGCAGGGTGCGCGCACACGTGCACACACCTGCCTGTGTGATGACATCACGTGTGACGTCATCATGGGCGTGTGCACAAGCCAGCGCAATTGCTGTGGTGGGCGGCTGGGATGGTGCATGGGTGGCCTCCCAGCTCTACCACTCAGTTGCCCTGCGCCGCCCCAGACCCCCTGCCTGAGACTGCTGTGCCGGGGACATGTGCTGGCGGCAGCGGCAGTGCGGGGCAGGAGGCTGGGAGGCTACAGCTCCGTGGCACGTGCTCCTGACCCCAGCGCCTCTTCCGGCGCCCCCTCCAGCGCCCCGTGCCCTGAGGCAACCGCTTACCTGGCCTCAGGGCCGGCGCCAGAGGTTTCAGCGCCTGCGGCGGCGGGCGCGCATGCGCCCCATGGGAGGCGTGATGACGTCATCGCAGACGTCATCACGCACCACAGGGGGGCTGGGCTGCACGCGGACCGCCGAGCACAGAAGCTGCGGGCTGCTGCTGGAGCAGCGCGTGGAGGCTGATCCGTGCGCTGCCCCAGCAGCAGCTCACGGCTTCTGCGCCCGGCTGGGGCGGAGGAGCGCGCAGCTGAGCTGGCGTGGCTGGCTGCAGCAGTAGCTGTAGCCAGCCAGGCAGCCCCGTGCCGCCGCCGCCACATGCCCCAGCCGAGTGCAGAAGCTGCAGGCTGCTGCTGTAGCGGGGCGCGGAGGCTGCTCCGTGCGCCGCCCCAGCAGCAGCTCACGGCTTCTGCACCCGGCTGGGGCGGAGGAGCGCGCAGCTGAGCTGGCGTGGCTGGCTACAGCTGCTGCTGCAGCCAGCCAGCCAGCTCCGTGCTGCCGCCGCTGCGCGCCCCAGCTGGGCGCAGAAGCCACGAGCCGCTGCTCGAGCGGCGCACAGAGGCTGCGCCCGGCTGAGGTGTGTGGCGGCGGCGGCAGCAAGGGGCTGGCTGGCTGGCTGGCTGCACCAGTAGCTACAGGCGGCCCTGTCATGCCAGCTTCGCTGCGCGCGCCTCTGCCCCCAACACCCCCTCCAGCGCCCCTCCAGTGCCTGCGCGCCCGAGGCCACCACCTACCTGGCCTCCATGGGCGCGCCGGCCCTGCCTGGCCTCAATGGGCGCCCTGGCTTTGATAGACCTATGGCCTGATTCTTTTTTAAGGCAGCTTTATGTGTCAGACACAAGAGATACATTGTGAGAAACGGGCACATTTTAAAACACATTCATTTTTAAAAAGTATGCTGTCACAGCATCATTCCTATCATATTGATCCCATTTCATTCACAAAGCATGATTCCTTCATTCCTACAGAGTAATTTCCTATCTTGTACTTTTAGTAACTTCTTGTAACTTCACACTTATATTGGTGAATATAGCTAACTTTTGGATAAATAAGCAGACCCCTTCCTCCCTGTTCAGTGACTTGAGGTATTTTAGTGAAGTGTCAGCAACCAGTGTCAGGAACATAGTGTTACATAATTGGATTTTGCTTAAGAAAATAAAGTTCAGAGTGGGAATGACCATGTATCAGCTTGCAAAGGACAGTTTCCCCCTGGCCATTCTGGCAAGCAAGAGAGCTATTAAGTGGCTGTGACTTGTGAATAGCGTGAAAACCAGATTGCAATTACCACCATCCCCTTCCATTTAGCGCCCCTCACAAATTAACACAAGCCACTAAGTGAGACTGAAAAATAACTTTTGAGGTGTTGATTGGAACAGATAAAGAATTTGTATCTACATACATTCATCAAGTTGCATTCTGAAAGTGCTGAAATCTTAAGACAATTTGTCCAACCTGCTTTTTCCAAATGTCAGTCACTTGGTATAACAGTTCGTCTTCCTGACTTGCTCCCGGAATGGTAATCAAAAAGTCCACATCGTGTCCCATCTTCTTTCCCCTGAAAACAACAAACATGCAAAACAAAATAAAACTATGTAACTTGTACTGAGACTCTCAAGTCCTACTTTCAAAGAGCTTCCTCTCTCCATATTATTAAAAGAAAAAAAACAGGTTTCAGGATAAAATGATAGCAATGTTTCTTAAAACATAATCAAAATGAAATCTTCTATTTCTTTTATGAGATCTGTCACTGTTCTTTGTTAAGCAATAATTTAAAGTGCTTGATGTTATTTCATCTCTTATTCAAACTAGATAACACAGATCTTCTGAGTAAGTTGTGATGTTGCCTTTTTTGTTTAATCCTAGGAAAGAAGACATTAGTCTTCTGCAAGGAAAGTCATAGTTGAGATAGAGATACAGATTTAGACATGTTTTATTAATAAAAAGCAGTAATTTCTGATAAGCTTGGCAGTCCCGTCACTGTCTACTATTCTGGTTTAAATTTTGATGGACATTTTAATTACATTAAAAAAAAGAAAGTCTGGATGTAGGTAATTTTATTCTCTTTCTTTGCTACAAACATGAAATGCAAGCAATTCAAATGTTTCTTTCACAAGTAATAATGAAGGCCATTTATATTTTAGTTTTAACAGTGGTTTTCAATGGAATGTCTCCAAAGAACTGAACATTTTAAGCACATTTATTTGTATTTCAGTAGCCAGGAATGATCTCCATCAGATTCTAAAAAAAAGGATGATGGAGGGAATAATAAAGCTTCTCCTCCGCCTGTATCCATGAATTGGGATCTAGTAGCCCTTCTTTCTATCTCTGCAACTCACAAATCCCGTGCAGGATTAGCCAATGTCCGCTGAAAATTGAGGGCTGAGAGACAGCTGGGCAAAATTACTTGGACATCTTTAAAAAGGTCAGTACAGCACAAGATCAGAAAAGTGGTCAGGAATATAATCTGTGCAACATGTATAGAAATCCCCAAATCCCAACCCCTTTTCAGATATGACATTGCTGGTGCTATGATCAAAAATATCAGGAGAGGATGTTATGCATGTGTGACGGATTGCACATTTTAAAAAGCCTGTAAGGGCTGTACACACACAGCTGCAGGGCTGTTAAGAGTTAATCCCTCACAGAATCTGAGAGTGTTGAGTGACAGGATACTCCAAGGAATCTGATTAGGTAGCATGAGCTGGAAAGAGGAGGGACTTTTTTCCATCGTAGCAGAGTGAGATTGAGTGTGAAGAGGAGGGAGATGGCGTCCTAATGGAGTTTTAAAGAACTGAGAAAATTTGGCAAGGAGGTTTGGGAAATATTTGCAGTCCCTCAAACAGGCCAAAGAAATGGCTATCCATCTCTCCCACTGGAACCCACTACTGGAACACACTGCTGTGAGCTTCCCTCAGACAGCCACCGAGTCCTCCTCAAAAAGTGGCAGAAAAGGAGCAGCTGTGGTCCAGGCCAACATCCGAAGCCCACTGCTCAGGGTGGTGAGCTAGAAAGGGCCGCTGTTGCTGAAGGAGCACTGGGACTCCCTGGCACTCTCTGCTGGATCCCCCTCCACTTGCCACTACTTGTCACTGCTGGAACATCTTGGCTCCTGCCACTGCCACTTACTGCATGTCATTTGCCACACTTAGTAGGCTATGAGCAATCTGCTGCCTTGCCCAGCTGGCTCACTTTTTTATCCCCTGGCATCAAACATAAGTGAAAACTGCACCTGCCACGTCTGTCGCCAGGCCCATCCCCTTTGTAGCCCAGCTGGCATGTCCTGATTGGCCAGTCAGATTTTGATTCCAGGCAGCACTTGCCTGCTGAGGACAGTTGGGAGCCACTGGGCTCCAAATAACAACAACAACCACACTTGATGTATATACTGCCCTTCAAGACAACTTAACACCCACTGAGAGCAGTTTACAAAGTGTATTATTATTATCTTCACAGCAATCACCCTGTGAGGTGGGTGGGGCTGAGAGAGCTCCAAGAAGCTGTGACTGGCCCATGTGCTGTGCCTCCCTCCCCACCCCATGAGCCACAGTCATAGCCACAGGTAACTCCTTGGCTGACATTTCTTGACAGTCACATAATACTTTTTTTGTCATTCTATCAGTGGAGGAGATCCATACCACAATAATATATTCTTGCAGCATGATATGGATGGTATATCTTCCTTCAAAAAGCAAACATTTTCTGGAGAATTTTCACTCAAACACAGTTAGGGGATGAGCATATAGACAGGAAAGTCCGTACTAATTCCAGAGTCATTCCATCAGCTACACTGAACAAATGTGGCTCAGACCCAGCAGTGTGACCCTTCGGAACGGAACATATGTACTCAACATCCTCATTAAGAAGATGAAGCACACTGGGACTTTTACTTCACTATGAGGCTATGGGTGTCAATCACCGCGAATAAGCATGATGTGATCAGCTCTCTCCAGTCACATACACATTTACATCATCTGTTCTGCAGTGGTGTTTGTTGTAAGAATTTTATCACAGGGTTTCTCTTGCCTTCTAGTGCATTCATCTCACTTTGAATCCACTCAAGTTTAGTTCAGGTAACGTTTTCAATAGAAAGGAAAAGCCAACAAATATGAAGTTATAACTCAAGCTCGTCAGGAAAAAAAAACATTCTGTGTACTTGTCGGCTCCCAAGTGCTTTTTGAGAAAAGAAATATCTCTTGAAATCTCCCTTTAAAAAAAAAAAAGCCCATACATGTTTGCTGGAAATCAGGAGCAAAAGTAGTAGATGGTGCAGACCAGTCTTCCTCAAAAAATAAATATAATATAAATAATATAAAGCTGCAAGTAGGCCTAGAAAATACCTTTTCTGGAGCTCTGGAGAATGCTACTAGTCCAAGTTTACAAAATGGAGTTATGTTAGAAAGTCTGTCCACTTACATTGGCAAAGTGTTTCTAATACATTTATAATGCACTGAGGTTATCCGCTGATCTCCTTGCTCACCTATCTCATTTCAGTCTTTTTACAAGCAATTCCTTTATTTCCCTGTTCCATCCCTCCTCTTACAGATAGCATCTCTCTCTCTCTCTCTCTCTCTCTCTCTCTCTCTCTCTGGGGGAGGTCCACCTTTCTACTGAAACTGAAAGCGAATTATACAGTGTTAGTCCATACAGTCAATTTCAAAGACATTTCAATAAACATGTAATAGGGCATATACAAGCAACCAGCAGAAATCCAATATAGAGTTGAAGAAACGATGAAACAGAGCATAAGCAATTCTAAGACCAACATATTAAAACAACATATGAACTACCCAGTAGCAATAGTAGTACAGTCTATGGTTTATCATACTTACAGCAATAGTAATGAAGTCTATCCCTTTACCGAAGGATCTCTTTGAGACCACTCCCATCCAGTACAGTCCTCCTGTCTTGAGTAAAAAAGCCCTCTTGAATAATTCAGTTTTGCATTGTTTGTGGAGAGCCAGGAGAGTGGGAGGTTTCCTAACTTCCAATAGACCATTCCATAAAGTGGGCTCTACCACAAAGAATTCACATGTCCGGGCAGCTGTTGATTTTGCCCATGTGCAAGGTGGCTCTTGCAGAAGGCTTCTGTTCAGATGAGCAAAGCTGCCATGTTGGAATATAGGAAGAGAGGCAGTCCCATGGATATGACAGACCAAGGCTGTGAAGAGCTTTGTATGGGGTACTTGTCGTCTCCCAAGTGCTTGAATTGAGTCTGGTAGCTGAGAGGTAGTCTGTGGAATGACTGCAGAATGGGAGTAATATTCATGCTCCTCCTAGGTCACAATGGTACATTTCGCACTCGGTTTTTAGAGCGCGTTTGCACCTGTATTGCACCTCATGTTTGTGTGGGTTTCACACTCGGGAAGGAGTCATGGAATGCCAATCCGCAGCATGTCAGTGGTTTCTCCGCTTTTTCCTCCTGCGGACATACTGCAAAGTTAACTGGCATTCGCTGCAAAACGGCTCCCGGCCCGCAGTATGCTAGCGTGAAAGCGTTTTTGTTCCTTTTTTTCTTCTCTAACCCCTGATTGGACAACCTGCCGGTTTAGCCACACCCACCAGCCTCTGCTATCAAAATTTTTATTCCGCCATTTTTTTTTTTTGGTTTAATAAAGGACAATAACGTTTGAGCGTTTCTTTCAGCCCTTCCTTTCCCCTGACGCTCTGATTGTGTTCTTTCCAATTAGCAGCCTCCCAGCATGGCCACAAATACCCCTTTTCTTTTTTTTTTCTTTTACTGAAACATATCAACGTTTAAGCTTTCCAGAAGGGTAGGGGGGATAGATTGAGACCCGAAATTTGGGTCATGTGACCAAGGCAGACCAGTGAGAGCTCGAGTTATGCTGGGCGGGAGAATCTGAGGTTCATGTCGCTTGTCCCTTTTTCACTGAGCACAATGTGTCTGGGCGCACTGTGTTCTTTCCGATTAGCAGCCTCCCAGCATGGCCACAAAATCCCATTTATTTTTCTCCTTTTAATGAAACATATTAACGTTTAAGCGTTCCTATCTCACAACGAAAACGACATCCAGAAGGGGGAGGGGTATAGCGTGAGAGCCGAAAATTGGGTCATGTGACCAAGGCGGACCAGTGAGAGCTCGAGTTATGCTGGGTGGGAGAATTTCAATCATGGTATTTCTAACGGTACGGTTGGATAGCAATGTCGAAAATGGCTGGACGAGGAGTGTCGTGGAGGGAGAGGGAGACACTGGATTTCATCGCTTTCTGGGGAGAGGAGAAGGTCCAGGAGGCACTTTCAATGTTCCATAGAAACATAGATGTGTTTGAAAGGATCGTGGAGCAGATGGCGGCAAGAGGGCACAAGAGAACGGCTGTGGAATGTCGGACGAAGACTAAGGCAATGCGCCAAGAATACAAACGAGTGGTGGCACACAACTCCAAATCAGGAAATGCCCCCACAACGTGCCCATATTACGCTGAGCTCCATCGTATCTTCAGGGGCGATGCCAGCATCAGGCCACAACGGGTGGCCAGAAGTCTCTCCCTTCAGCGCGCTGACCCCACAAGACCAGGTCATTTTGAGGGGTCGGAGGAATTGTTTACCCACCCAATGGTGACCCTGAATCTGCAATCTGTGGATGTCACAGCAAATGAGCATGGTAAGTCTATTGCCTGCTGGGCAGAATCAATCGTAGGACAAGAGGTGGAATTCTGAGGAGAGATGTGACCACTAGGCGACATGTTAAAATGTTATAGATAGATAATTCCTATTCTTCTAATGAAGATTGCCACTGTCATGCCCTTGTCAATGGAATTTTTTTGTGTTGGTACTTGTAATGGTGGGTGGGTAAAGGGGGGCCTGGGGTGACGGGAAGGAGTGGGGATGGAGTGTTCAAGTGAACATTAACTTAACTGCAGATTCCCTCTGCTGGGACATACACACAACTCAAGCAGAAGCAACCTGGAGTCACAGCAATCTTCGAATTTGAAGATGCTCCTGTGACATTTGGGGTATGGCAACATGGTATTGGGTGACAGTATTTTGCCATTTAGGTGTTCATGTTCCTGCACAAAACCGGAAATTCAAATACGAGTCTTCCTTTCATGTTCGCAATACTTTGAATGATATCCCCAAATTCCTAAATATAATAACAGCTTATAATTCTTTCAGGGGCTGCCAGGATCACTTGATGGAAGCATGTGACAGGGGAGAGGCAGGAGAAGAAGGTGAGATCAAGTCACATATTCCTATTTGGCAGAGTTTGTGTTTTGGGGTGGGGTGCATAAGGCGGAATCACCGGTGGCAAGAGTCACTCTTCACAAACCTTTTTTCCTTTGCATTTCCACAGATCCAGATTTGACTCAGGTGGAGGAATTTCAGGAGGAGCATGAGGAGGGCAGTCGTCCTACTGAAGGTGAGTGAGATTTCGTGGTTGCAATACCTCAAACCCTTTATGAAATGACAATTTGTTGAAATCATACCCATGTGTTGATCTCTGGTTTCAGTTACTGGAAACCAGCCAGTTGAAACCACACCCACAACCTCATCACAGTTGTCGCCTGCATCTAGGCTCGAAAGGGCTAGAACCCAAAGCAGACGTGTGGCCATGCTTAGCACCGTTGCAGAAAAAATGTTTTCCCAAGCAGAGAGAGAGGAGAACAACAATGCCAAGGAAAGAAGGCAGTTCTTGCTGGAGAGTCGAGAATGGCGCATGCAAATTCTTGAAGTGGAGCGAAGAAGGCATGAAGACACAACTTTGGAGGCACGAGAAGACAGAAAGGCCTTCATTGAGGCACAGCAGCAGAACTTTGAGGGCCTTAACAAAGCGGTCAATGCCTTAAGCTCCTTAACTGAAATTTTTTTGGGGGGAAACCGGGAGTTGAGTCACCAACCCGTGCCAGGAACCTCATCTGCAGGGGGAAGTATGCATAAATCACCACAGGAGAACCCACCCAGAAAGAGGGGCCGTGTAAGTAAACCTAACAAGAAATTTGATTTTTAAAAAACCATTAAAATCAAAAATGTAAATCTTTTCTGGGGGGAGGTTGCACAGAGTGAGGGTCACAGCCAAATCCACTCCCTTTTCCAATTTCTGACCGCCTCAGATAAATGAGGATTATTTGAAGCCAGGCCAAAATCAGAGCTTTCACTGCAGACATCGTTGCACAATTTCCAAACGAGGGAACGCATAAACGTTACGACGCATGCGCATATTTAAAAAAAAAAAACATTTCACTTCCATCGCAACACTGCGCATGACAGCAAAAAAGAGCGCAACAAACGCGAGACAACGGAGCCAGTGTAAAAGAGGTGGGTGAGAAGATTTCAGATAATTTGTCAAACGCAAACTCGAAGCTTTCTGTAAGTGTGAAGATCGCAGGTGCAAATGCGAAGCAGACGCAATCGCATTTACTGCTCAAAAAAGGCGCGGTAAGCTCCTAGTGCGAAATCAGCCAATGATAGCAGAGCTATAGCATTTTGCACCAACTGGAGTGTTTGACTTAACTTAGAGGGGAGACCTATGTACAGTGCATTACAGTAGGCAAGTCCATGGCATGGATCCAGGTGGCCAGTCAGCCATGTCAAGGTAGGGGACCATCTTCCAGGCTAGACTAAGTTTGTGGAAAGCATTTTTTTTTTTTGCAACTGCCTTAACTTGCTTTTCTAGCACTGGATCCAGTATACCCCTAGGCTCTTAACTCAGTCTGCAAGGGTCAGATGAACTCCATTGAAACTGGGGAGTATTATGTCCTTTGAGATCTCTGCCTTCCTAACCAGCATCGCTTCCATCTTGTCTGGGTTCAGTTTCAATTTGTTTGCTTTCAGTCATTTGGCCACAGCTGTTAGACAGTGGCCCAAGATCAATACTGCATTGTGTAGTGATTTGGATAGTGAGATATAGAGCTGAGTGTTATCTGCATACTGTTGGCATTGCTACAAGTAAGTTCTACTAAAGGCTTTACATAGAGGTTGGATAACATGGGGAATAAGATTGCACCCTGTGGAACCCCACAAGATAATTCCCACTCTGGAGATAGCTGATCCATTCCATGAGAAACTATTTAAACCAGTCCAAGGCACATCCTTTGATACCTTCTTCTGCCTCCAGATGCCTCAACAAGATGGCATGGTCTACTGTATTGAAGGCTGTAGATAGGTCCAGGAGGAGTAAGAAAGAAGCATGGCCTTCATCTACATTCAGGTGGAGATCAGCAATTAACCAGAGCAGCCACCATCCCATAGCCTGGCCTGAATCTATATTGAAAAGGGTCCAAAGGACCAGAGTTATCCAAGAAGACCTGGAGTTGGTCAGCTACTACTCTCTCAATCACCTTGCCTAGGAAGGGCAGATTAGAGACTGGGCAGTAATTGGCCACATCATTTTTGTAAAGGGATGGTAACGGGTGAATAACCTCTTTTTGAGTGGTGAAGGGACGGTTCCCTGAGTTAGTGACTGATTGACTGATCAGCTCCTCCTACATATGGGCCCTCTTCTATCATGACTGTGTTTCTTGTCAAGAAACGGAGTATGCAAACGAAGTATGCCCCGTCTGTTTCTTGGCCTATTCAAACATTGGTTCAGGCTTTTCTGTCTAGTTAGATGCTAGTTAGAAGCAAAAGAAGTCTTTTCTCTGGGAAAGTGCAGTCAGAATGACATTGAAGGGAGTTTTTGCACCCACATTCCATCTCGTTAAAACATAGCACTCTGGAAGTGGAGTAATTTGCTCCCACATGTGCGGACACGCCAATGGTGGCAGCATATCATTGGGTTGAGCCCTTCAGGTTGCGCCCTTGACCTGATTGGTCAAGTTGGTCAGGCCACACTGCAGGGAGGTAGCCTTAAAGCTTGAGCCTTCTTTCTAGCTTTATCTTTCCTAAGAATCAGATCCTGGTTAGGTATCAGATCTTTGTTCCTAGATGCTATCATTACTGGGATGGTTGCTGGTAGAATCTTGTAGCCATATGCTGTCTTACCTTTGTTCTCTGTACTTTAGACTCTGAAGTTTTGCCTGGACATTTGTGCTGTAGCTGAAAGGTAACATCTAGTTTAGACCTGAAAACCTTTATAGTGTTGTTATTTTCTTCTCCTATAATTTGTATTTTCTTGCACTTCTTTTAATAAACTTTCAGGGCAATCCTATGGAGAGTTGTTCCAGTCTAAGCTCATTGACTTCAATGGAGTAACTTGCCATAGGATTGCATTGTTTATTAATTATATCATTGTGTTGTTATTTGAGGTCCAATGCTTCAATCTGAATTCAGAACCTTGGCCAATGTGCCATAGCTACCCAAGTAATTGTTTTGTGGAACTCAGTCTGCAAAGTGTTCTACCGTGCAGGGCTGACTTCTATTTTGCATAACACTCGGTAGGACTTGGGGCTTGCCTCTTGGTCAAAGAGGCTGGTGGTTGCATTGCTGTCGTGGAAGTGAGTATTCATTTTACAGCTGTGAGTGTTTTTAATTTTTGACCTCATATGAAAACTGCCCTGTAGGACAAGGAGGTTTTCTACATGCCCTAGTTCCTAAATTCTGCGTAGGTTCTCCTCTGCAACCTGTCTTAGTGTCCCATTGGCTTGATTCAGAATCAGATGCAAAATTAAGGTATACTGTAAGTATACTGTAACTATATTGTTTGTGTAACCAATGTTGTTACCAAATCCAGGTTAGAAAATTCCTGGAAATTTGAGACAGAAGCCTGGGGAGGGTGGGGTTTGGTGAGGGGAGAGACCTCAGCAAGGGAT
This sequence comes from Eublepharis macularius, assembly GCF_028583425.1. Lineage (NCBI taxonomy): Eukaryota > Metazoa > Chordata > Lepidosauria > Squamata > Eublepharidae > Eublepharis > Eublepharis macularius. The sequence continues at coordinate 100,161,134 of NC_072795.1, forward strand.
AATGCAATAGAGACCACCCTCCAAAGTAGCCATTTTCTTCAGGAGATCAGTTGCAGTTGTTATATTTAATACATACCACATTGTATTTGCACAGTCTACAAACAGTTCTCTATCCTGGATAGATTTGCATTTCTACTTGCAAGTTTTTAGTACCAATGCAATTCCATAATATCCTTACATCCTTTAATAATATGGTAATAGTAATATTGGCCTACTTTATGGGGCAGTTGTAAGGATTTCTAAAATAATGCCTGTGAGCACTTTGGATGCTTGAAAGGCTACTATATAAATGATGAGCATTTTTACAGCTATGTGAGCCTTTGGAGGATGAAGCACCACCATCAAATCACTTTCTTAAAGCATTATTGCAAGAGTATCAGCTAAGAAGAATCCAAACTAATTATATCTTTTGACACAGCTCAAAGAATAGAACAGGGCCACTACCATATTTTGATGAAGTTTTGAAGAACTGTTTTTCCCCCCAGCATCTACAAAGAGCTCGCTAATGGAAAGACATGGACACTCTTTTCACAGAGCATGACAATCTGTCAAAACCTTGCAAACTATTTAGTAATTTTCATGCTCTTATAGAGTTCAAGTGCTTACAAAGGGGATGACTGGACTTCCATTTCTGCTCTTGCCTCCAGGTAAACTATCAGTTTGTTGTAACCCTCCAACCCCTTGAAGTGTAAGAAAAGGAACTAACAGCAAATCACATGCCTGCAAGATTAAATGCCTGCATTAACCAGATATGTGACCAGAAAACAGAAACAGAAAGTAAAGTTAAAGGAAGTATCTCCAGACTAATTTCCTAGCCTTTTGGAAAGTTCTACAAAATACAACCTCTTTAAAGCCCTTAATGTATCCCTGTAGGGCATCAAGTCCTCTCCATGGCTGACAAAAGGTTAGATGTCCTGGAATTATCTTCTCTCTTTTTAGTAACTAAAGCAGATGTTACACCAGATTATGCACTCAAAGTCTGGCGAAGAAATCGGAACGGAGACACAAATATATATTTTGTAACTTTTAAAAAATTGTATTCTAATGCTGTTTCTTATTCACGGTTTATAGCTTGCAATTCCCAGATGCTGAACGTTTGATGTTCGACTACTATAAATATTCAATACTATAAATATTCAATATGATACACAATACATCCTACTTAAATTGCTTATAGATTGCAGCAGGATATGATGCTTAGATACGAAGCTGAAGTTGGTTCCTAGTTCCCAGTTCCTTATTCGCAGTTCCTAGTTCCTTATTCGCAAAGCCAAAGAAAAATATTGTGGGGAAACTGAAAAGCTCTGAACCTCAAAATGAAGTTTGCAGGGGCAAATATTATACACCTCCATATTCAGCAGACTCACCCCTCTGAGTAGACTGATACTGGGTCATCCTACAAAAGCCAGATCTTGAGTTAATGGCTTCAAAATACAGTGCCCCCAGAACAATTCAATAAGAAGAAAGGGGCGGCAGCTGAAGCAGAAACAAACTTTGGATCACCCCAAATCACACAGATCTGAACTCCAAAGGCTGTCCCCCACAAGAGGACATGTGCTGGTGCTGATCCAGTCTCCACTTCTGGAGCTGAGACTTACTATTTCACCTTTCTCCCAGAACCTTGCATTAGGCATCACTGTGAATAAGGGACTGGGAAACATAAGAGGCTTCTGCACCCCCAGATAATCTTTGGATCACCTCAAATCACACACCCCTGAACTCAAGAGACTGTCCCCCACAAGAGACTGATTCTGAACCTGGTATTAGACATTAGTTTGAATAAGGAAGTGGTGAAAATATAAGCCCTCTGAAACCCTTGTATTAGACATGGCTTTGAATATAGAAGTAGGAAAAATATAAGCCCTCTGCATCCCAGAACAATCTGTACATTACCCCAAGTCACAGGCGGGGCGGGGGGCGTCGGGGGGAGCGGCGCAGCCGCTCCCCCCAGGGGCCCAGCTGTCTTGGTCTTGGTCTTGGTCTTGGTCTTGGTCTTGGTCTTGGTCTTGGTCTTGGTCTTGGTCTTGGTCTTGGTCTTGGTCTTGGTCTTGGTCTTGGTCTTGGTCTTGGTCTTGGTCTTGGTCTTGGTCTTGGTCTTGGTCTTGGTCTTGGTCTTGGTCTTGGTCTTGGTCTTGGTCTTGGTCTTCGTCCCACCACCCGCCCCCGGCCCCCCGCCGCCCGCCACCCGCCTCCTGCCGTAGGATGGGGATGGGGATGGGGATGTTTATTTTTGGCAACCTCTTCATGCAAAACTTAAAACTTTTGTGGTACAATGTTGTAATGTTATAAAAAGGTAAAAAATTCATAAAATTGTAATTTTACTAACAATCCAACTCAAATAAGTATATATATAATTCAAACAGTGTTGCTTCTATAATCATATTAGGCATAAATATTAAACATAACTTTTAATCATTAAATAAAAAGTATTAAATACTCAGTAGTTTTATCTTCAATCTTGAGCAGCTTGAAACCTTCAAGTGAGAACTGAAAACACGTTTCTCTGTTTTAGAGAAACTATTTGTCAGTACAAAATAAACAGGATGGATGTTTTTGTTGCACTCTCCCACCCAGGAGACAGACTTCTCCTAAGAGTTTAATGGCTTCTTTCATTAACAAAGGCTAGTCTTTTTCATTAAGTGAGGTATCAAAATATAAATGATTATTTAAATAAAACATAGAAAAATAGAACAGATGAACACAAGAATTAAGTTTCCTAACATTTTTTAATGAAATCTAACTCAATCAGATTAATGATGAAATGCATTCAAGTTACCGTAGCACATATTACAAGGAGAAGTTTCCTGCCTAGATCTTCATGAGATTTCTTTTGGCCAAAACCCTGATCTGCTATTTGGATTACCATTTTTATATATTATCTTATGCGGAAATCTAAGATCTTTTCATATGATAACATAGATAAATATCAAACCAATCATAATTTAATTATTTTTTACTATTTCCAATAATGTGACATTCTACCTAGCCAAAAGTACCACTATGCCCAGCTGCAAGGTAAGAGATATGGATAGTAAAAATGACAGGGAAAGTTACATGACCAGGTCATCCTTGGTCTCTGCTAACAATTACAGAACATTTATCTGATACTGTTCACTATTTTTAATTGGCTGTCAAAGATAAAGAAGCACCAGTTATACACCGTACTAGAAAAAGAACTACAGTGAAGTTCATACAGCGTTATTTAGAATGCATATGTTTCACTAAGTATGTGTTCTAAACCATAATCAGCAGTCTACTGGTTTGAATCGCACTACTGACATGAGCTCAGTAGGTGGCCTTGGGTCAGCCACTCCTCTCAGCCCCAGCTCCATTGTGGGGATAAGAATAACACTAACTTGTTCACTGCTCTGGGTGAGGCACTAATATGTGTAGAAGAGCGGTATATAAGCACAGTTATTATTATTATTTATATTTCCATGACGCCATCCCTTGACCTGTGAAATTAAGTATTTTGATAAATATGAAAGTGATACAAAATATAAATGCATTGCATAATGTGTGAGTGTGCATATACAAACTTTAAAAATTGTACTGGATAATACCACAAAGCATGATTACTGAGAAAGCTGCTTTCACTGCTTTCAGTGTGGAGAGCTGCTTGTAGATCAAAACAACCTGGCGAGCTGTCTTCATGCAGAGTGCACTTGATTCTCTTGTCTTTCAATTCTGCTTTCATTCAGCATGGGTAAATCAATGTGTCAGCAGTAAACATTTGTATCACTCCTCTCTGAATGACCTTTTAAATTTTACTGCCTATCATGTCAAAGCAATTAAAATTAACAATACAGTTACTAAGCTGCTAAGATCAATTAATGGCTCTTAGGCTTTATCTATTGACCTAGTGACATCTTCAAAACCCACTGGTAACAGACTATACATACTTCTCTTCTATCCACAATATATACACAAGGATTGATTACATATTCTTATCTTCTAAGTTATATATTTAAATGACATATTGTTATCTCCTAAATTAATTAGTCAAACTCTTTACATCAAGGATTGGTAACAAGTTGTGGACAGACTATGCTTGGACAGAATGTACACTGAGAATAAATGACATCAAACAAATTGGAAACTAAATAAATCACTTTTATTTAACAAATTTCTTCTGAAGTCTCTTTAGAAATTAAACAATAGAAACAAATAAACTATGTGGCATTCCTCAAATCCACGTGTAGGATGCTATGGAAGTGGTACTTAGAGGGAAATTAATCTCCATTGCCTCCTGTCATGAAGAGCAAAAAGAAAACATTAGAAATGAAATGATATGTAGAAAAAGAAAACTAGAAGATGAACACAAAAAAGGCCACCCAATCTATAAACTTACTTGCTTGAAAATTAAAGGAAAAAACCTCCTCAAAGCTACAGTTAGGACTAACAATCTACATTCGATAGATATCCATATAGCAAGGGGAACTAGACAAGGCTGTCCCCTTTCCCCATTTCTGTTTGCCATAACTATAGACAGGGCCGGTGCTACCATTAGACCAACTAGGCAGCCGCCTTGGGCACAGACCTCAAGAGGGGCATAGTTTTATACAGATTACTTTCTTGAAAAAAATGCAAATAAGAAAACCTATTGAGCACCCCCTAAATCGTCCTGTCCACAGACATCAAGCAGCTCAAAAGCTCACCGTAACATTTGTTTGTTTGTTTGTTTGTTTGTTTGTTTGTTTGTTTGATTGTTTGTTTGTTTGTTTGTTTGATTTATACCCTGCCCTCCCCACAGATGGGCTAAGGGTGGCTAACAACATTAAAAAATACATTAAAATCACAGAAACATACAATCAATAATATTTTTTAAAAAATGATTAAAATACTCCAGGAGCAGGCTATTTAAACAAATATTGGGAGTCCGTATACAGGCATGGCAGATGGCTGAGGGCAGCTCCGGAAGAAATGGTGGTCATAGATGGAAGAAGAAGGACACTCGCTGGCACTCAGCCAAAGCCCCAGCAGAACATCTTCGTTTTACAAGCCCTGCAAAACTGTAACAGGTCCCACAGGGCCCAGATCTCCAGTGGGGAGAGCATTCCACCAGGCCAAGGCCAGGGCAGAAAAAGCCCTCGCCCTGGTTGAGGCCAGATGGATGTCCTTTGGGCCAGGGACCACCAGGAGTTGCTTGTCTGCAGAGCACAACACCCTGCAGGGGACATAATGGAAGAAGCGGTCCCACAGGTATAGAGGGCCCAGTCCATGAAGGGCTTTAAATACCAAGGTTAACACCTTGAACCGGATCTGGAACTCCACTGGAAGCCAGTGCAGCTGGCACAGCACATGATGAATGTGTGCTTGGATGGGCGTTCCGGTAAGGGCACGTGCCGCTACATTCTGGATCAGCTGTAACTTCCGGGTCAGGCCCAAGGGCAGTCCAGGATAGAGTGAGTTGCAGTAGTCTAGCCTGGAGGTGACCGTTGCATGGATTACTGTGGCCAGGTCCTGGGGTGAAAGATAGGGTGCCAGTTGCCTGCCCTGTCGAAGATGAAAAAAGGCAGACCTGGCAACAGTCATGACCTGGGCCTCCATTGAAAGTGTGGCATCCAAGGTCACACCCAGACTCCTCACCATCAGTGAAGGTTTCAATTTTACCCCATCGAGGGCTGGGAGCCGGTTCCCAGCTCGATTGCCCCATGATCCAGACACAGAACCTCTGTCTTCAGGGGATTCAATTTCAGGTGACTCTGATGTAACCATACCGTCACAGCCTCAAGACCCTTGACCAAGGAATCCAAAGCAAGATCGGACTGGCCATCTGTAATGATTCCAAGTAAATGTGTGCATGTATCTTTAAATGCTTGATGAGATAGGTGAAGAGTGGGGGGTGAAGGAGATGGATGAGTGAGTGATATGATTGGTTGAGGACTGAGAGGGTGGGTGGAGTGAATGCAGTTTGAGACTGAGAGTAGAGAGAAATTTTTTAGTCAGAAGAAAGCAGGCTGGCTGTGTGCTGCCTGTATATGTTGAGTGTTTATGAGAGAAATATAACCTGCGTGGAACCTGAACTGAGCATGTTTGTGAAAGGACACTCAGTCAGGGAAAGAGAGGCCGGCTGTGTGAATGAGAATAAATGAAGTAACTTTAAGAACCGAGAACTACATTTATGAAACCGATCCGCTTCTTGACTAAATAAAAGTTTATTTTTGTTTTGTTATATCCCAGTGTAGCTGTCATTGCTATATCCCATTCCTATCTTCAGGGCCACATAGAACCACGAAGGAGCCTGACGCTTAGGAACGTTACCAAAGGGAAAATTTAAATAAAATATCTTGGAATAAAATATTCCTGGTGGCAGCAGACTACCCAGAGGGTTAAGAGATAGATTAAAAGAAAAATCTACCCTAGAGAAAGTAAAGGTCATAACACCATCCATCAGCAGATAGAGCTGAGTGTCATCCACATACTGGTGACAACCTAGCCCAAAGCTGCGGGCTAACCGGGCAAGGGGGCACATATAGATGTTAAATAGCATTGGGGAAAGAATCACCCCCTGAGGGATGCCACATACCAAAGAATGGTAAGCAGACATCTGTTCCCCGAGTGCCACCCTCTGTCCTAGATTGTGAAGGAAGGAGTTCAGCCATTGCAGGGCTGTTCCACGAATCCCCACATGAGCAAGGCAGTGGGTCAGAAGATTATGATTGACCATGTCAAATGCTGCTGTAAGATCTAAAAGTATCAGCAGTGCCGACCCACTCCGGTCCAGGTGTCGCCGCAGATCATCTGTGAGGGCAACCAGAGCCGTCTCTGTACCATGGCCAGGCCTGAATCTGGACTGGAATGGATCCAGGATAGAGGCATCACCCAGGTATATCTGCAGCTGTTCCGCTACCGCCCTCTCAATTACCTTACCCAGGAACAGAATATTCGAAACTGGGCGATAATTGGCTGGATCAGCAGGATCCAGTGATGGTTTCTTTAATAAGGACCGCACCACTGCCTCTTTCAGTGAGTCTGGAAAAAACCCAGAACTCAGAGAAAGATTAATGATGTCAGTTAATGGTGCCCAAATCCCATCACCACCACTTTTCACCAGCCATGATGGGCATGGGTCCAGTGGGCACGTGGTAGGTTTCACAGCATGCAGGACCCTGCCCACCTCCTCCTGGGAGAGTGGCCTGAATTGATCTAATATCAACCTTGAGGACCACCAAGGGGCCTCCAGTACACATACTGCATCAACTGTGGTGTACAGATCCCGGCGGAGTGACAAGATCTGATCCGCAAAATAGTCTCCAAAAGCCTTACAACTTATTACCGAATTTACATTTTTATTTGTCCCATGTGTGAGGGACGTTAAAGACCAAATCACTCTGGAAAGTTGTGCTGGGTGAGAACTAGTCGACGCAGTGGAAGCTGCATAGTAGTCTCTCTTTGAAGCTTTCAGTGCCATCTCATAGGCCTTCATAAATGTCCTATAAGATGTTCTTGTCACTTCATCATGGAGTCGCCGCCACACCCGCTCTAGCCGTCTCAGCTCCCATTTGATTTGTCGAAGCTCATCAGTATACCAAGGACCGACTCTAGTTCAGGGGCGGAGAGAGCGACGGGGAGTGATCTCATCAATAGCTTCAGAGAAACGGGCATTCCAGTCCTCTATCAGCTCATCCAATGAGCCACCAGGGGGCATCGGATCCTGCAGAGCGTTCTGCAATTCAATTGGATCCATTTGACTCCACGGGCGAGCATAAATCCGCTCGTCGCCCAAGCAGGAGGGGGTCATGGTGCCCAGACAAGCCCTCAGAATGAGGTGGTCTGACCATGGCACATCTATAGCTTCATCCAGATCCACCTGTATCCCGAACCCAAAGATCAAATCCAGTGTGTGTCCTGCTCGATGTGTGGGCATTGATACAAACTGGGAGAGTCCTAATGCTGCCATGGAGGCTATCATGTCCATGGCCTGTGAGGAGGTAGCATCATCGGCATGGACATTGATGTCCCCTAAGACCAGAAGCCTGGGGTACTCCAAGGCCCAGCCAGCCACTGCCTCTAACAGGCCAGGCACAGCATCTGCTGGTGCGCTGGGTGATCGGTACACCAGACAGATGGCTATACTCTCCTTTGCATCCCACACCAGGCCCACACAATCAATGCCAGCAATCTTTGGCAAGGGGAGCAGCCTGATGGAGAAAGACTCTCGAATGAGCACCACTACCCCAACAAGACATTTACCAATATGTAAAACAAGTATGAGAAACCTGTACCATAAATGTGTTGGAATATATGTGTGTTGCAAGGTCTGAGATTCAGTCATTATGGGGTTAATGTGTTTACCTACCATGCTATTGTTTAGATTGACCTGGAAGGGGAACCTGGCTCAAAGCCAATAATCTGCAAGCCCAGGAAACTTGAAAATGTTTGTAAACTGTTATTGGTCAACAGGTCAGGTGATTTTCTTTCAGGGTCAAGAAGACAGAGGAAGAAGAAGATTCTCCATTCAGTTATCCCAGCTCTTTGTTTGTAACCAGTAGTGAGAATGTAGCTCCAGGCATTTGTTATTTTGTAGGCAATCCTGTTAACCTTTTTTCCTTTAGAAGTAAATGATTTTAAAAGCTAAACTCGTGTGCTGACTCTCTATTGATTCAAGATCCATTGCACCTCTGAAGAAAAGCTATTTTTTAACATTTTCACCCAACAAAGTGAACCAGTTGAAGTAATTATTAAGGTGAAAAAGATGCTAGCGATTCGTGTATATTGTTCTTTGAATAACAGCAGTATGGTATGGCTTTGGATAGGCAATATGAGATCATTAACTCTCCAAAAAGGCAAACCTTATGAGTTATATCATCCTGCTTTCAGATAATACTGCCAGTCATTGCTGAATCTCAAAATAGTCTAGGAGACTCAAAGTTATCTCAGAAGTCTCAGTCAACTTGAGAGGAACAATCCTTACTGAAACTACTCCTTTTTAGCTCTCCAGAGATCCAGCTAGAAAGAAGAAAGCAAACAAACAAAGTAACTGCAGACAAAAGTATCTCCTTTTTAAGTACAACATAATTCTCTCTCTCATTGTCTCACAGCAAACATGAGAAGGGGGTGGGAGTAGAAGACACTCTGTTGTGCCAGCCAGGAAAAAGGTGGGGAAATAGCTTCCAATGCTACAAAAAGAAACTTTTCAGCAACTTGAGGAAGCCAAGCAAGAAGTGAGAAGGAAAACAAAAGGGAAAAGGTGGGAAACTGCCTCCAGAGCTAAGAAAAAAACCCACTTCATAGAGCAAACTGTATCCCAGCAACACCAAGAGAAGAAGCAGAGTGGAAAACACTAAAATCTTCACAGCTATTCTGCTGTGTGTCAGGTTCAGAATGCTTCCCTGTATGTTGTAACCAAAGAGACTCCATTTTAATTCTTTCAGTGTTCTGAGTGCTTTCTTCACAGGTGCCAAGATGTTCCCTAGCAGCTATCTCACAGAAGAGGAATGTTTTGACTACAGCTGTTCCAGCCCTGGGAAACTTTCACTTTCTCAGTTTCAAAGGGATTGTTTTGAGAACTATGGGGGGAGGTTGGGCCTGCTGGGTCTTGATACTTTGTACCTGATTCTTTGCCTCTCATTCATAACAATACACGTGTACCAGCTCAGATACTGCATCTGGGCCAGTGGACTATAATGGTTGCTTTTTTCAGTAAATCTTTTGAAAACAACGGACTCTTGTCTGATTGCAGAAGGTAGTCTGGATACAACTATTATTTAGCCACAGATCTGACATTTTGTTACAAATCACATCTGTTCCAATGCCTAAGCCGGGGCAGCCGGATACCAAAGTCGATCCCGACAGGGACCCTTTGTTCGATCCCTATGCCTCCCCCGGTTCGGAAGGACTGGAACCTCAAGGACCCGTTCAAAGAGGAACAGGGTCTTCCGTTACAACAATATATACCCTCGCTCCAAGCAGGACGGATACCCGGCCCACAGCAGCAGCTGACCCACTGATATCCTTACCGACGCCGACACAGTGGGGATCGAGGCCTAGAGACACGAGGGAAAGGAGAGCGAGTACTGTGTTTGTGCAGCCCCCAATGGAAGGCTGACGGAGCTTAGGTGTGATTGCGAAGCATTCCAGTAGCCAACCTTGGTATTATTGGAACCGTGAAGCCGACCAGTTGGAGTGGGATCGAAGAGGTTCGGAGAGTACCCAAACATGGGAAACGTCCCGCTGCGATGTGATGAGTTGGGACTATGTGGAAGTCGCTCCATGGATGGGGCAACAAGATCCGAATGAGCACACGTGGATACAATTACAAAGCTGAACCATAGCAGTAGATGCCGGAATTTCAGCGGTTACAGGATTAGCTAAAGGAATCCTAGCAGGGAGATCACATGAAGAGCAAGGTACCGGGGCCCAGGGAATGGGAGAAATAAGACCTTGGCCTGGGGCAGCCTATGCAGAATCTTATGCAGAGTACTTAGAGACTATGCAAGTCCCTAATGAACCTCCCCAGAAGTATGCAGAAAACGAAACCGCCACGGTAGACTCGAGTCAGGTACAAGTCCTAGAGGAGAGACTGTCTAGTATGGAAGAGAGTTTGGCCCATGCAGTCCATTTGCTCTCTGTGTTGGTGGTCGGAGGATCAGATGGGAGCCAAGAGACGGCTTCAGGCGTACAGAGTATTAGTCAGAGCTTGTCAACTTTACAAAGAATCATTCCGCAGACAGAAACCGTGGTACAAGATCAGCAACTTCCGTTAGCTGACAATTCGCAACAACCTGTACAGCCACTGAACCCCACACCAGGGCCAGTCGATGAGAAATCGAACGACGCAGCAGCAGCAGCAGAAGAAGAAGAAGCAGAAGAAGAAGAAGCAGAAGCAGAAGAAGAAGCAGAAGCAGAAGCAGAAAAAGCAGCAGAAGCAGAAGAAGCAGAAGAAGCAGAAGAAGAAGCAGCAGCAGAAGAAGCAGCAGCAGAAGCAGCAGAAGAAGAAGCAGCAGAAGAAGAAGCAGCAGAAGCAGCAGCAGCAGGTGGTGGAGGGGGGCAACCGCGAGAGGAGCCGATGGGAACTCCGCCACAGCCCGGGGGTACACCACAGCACCCCCAGGGGGAAGCTCCAGTCCTCACGCCTACACCAATTCTGCCGCAAGGACAACCAACTCCGCCCCCCCCCCGACCATGACCGTGCAGCAAGGACAGCTGTTCCTGCCGAGACTTGTGGCACCGATTACACGGGGCACCACTCCTCAGCAATACCCGCTGACGGGATTGATAGGACGGGGCACCACACCCCGGCCACTACTAAAGCCGGGACCGAGGGGACCCCCTCCACCAATACAGCCTGTTCCGAGAGGACCTCCTCCGCCACTACAACCAGTTCCGAGGGGACCTCCTCCGCTGCTACAGCCAGTGCCGAGAGGACACCCTCCACCAGCCCAACCAGTACCGAGGGGACCTCCTCCGCCAGTTCAGCCAGTGCCGAGAGGACCCCCTTCTCCATTACAACCTCAACTGAGGCCTCAGTAACCTCCAATACAACCTCCTCTGGTACAACCTCCTCCGCAGTACCCTGATGGGAGACCTCAACAAGTGCCTATAGAATATTACCCACTGCCTGCGCCGGTCGCCAGACCCCAGGAATTGCCGATGGGGTGGGTAAAACTGGAAGCCATGTTTGACGGAGACCCTTCCAAATTAGGATTTTTCCTAGTACAAGCTTTACAGTTCTTTAACCGTTGGGGACATTTGTTTGGAGATGAAGCCAGCCAGATCGAACACTTGGGGTCTCGCCTACAAGGAAAAGCAGCAGAATGGTATGTAGCCCTTTACGAGTTGGGGGGCCCTGAATTAAACACATTACAAGGTCTTGTAGATGCGCTTCGCGCCCAATACGAAGACCTTTTGGAAGAAAGTAGAGCTCAGACCGAATTACAATCTATTAGACAAGGCAGCATGTCAGCTAAGACTATGTTACCAAATTCCGACAGCTGGCCGCCAAATGCCCAAGGTGTGAGGAGTCCACCAAAATAATTATGTTCAAACAGGGCATGAATCCCAGACTATTGGACAGGGCCCTTATGCAAGATAATCCCCCCACACTCTTGGGGTGGATTCAATTAGCTTGTGAAGTGGAAAATCGTATGCAAGAAGTATGCTTGGTCGAACAGCAACAAACCGCTGGGCACCGGTGCTCATCTGTACTTGTGAGAGAGAGCAGGGGTGCTGGATATGCAACTAGAGGAGCGAGAGATGCTAGATGGCAACAAGGATTGTGTCTACAGTGTGGCCAAAGCGGTCACTTTGCGGCACAATGTCCGTTCTGGCCTGTGCAAAGAAATCCGTTCCTACCAAGGCGTCCAGCCCCCACCTCTCAGCCCACGCCAGCCCACCCGACACCCACTCCCAGAGCGTCGAGAAGCAGAGGGACTTTCCGCAGAAATCCTCCCAAAAAAGGCTTGGAGCTTGAAGAAATTATGGACTATGATTCAACAGCTCTAACCAGTGAGGAAAACCCCGAAAGTCCTGCCTCGGGAAACAAGATGGATCTGTCGTAAAAGGACCCAAGCGGCAGATCAAAAATCATTCAGTTCCAATTCCGGAAAGACCTCATGGGTCCATACTATTCATACCCGTAACATTAGTTAATCCAGAAAGAAAAACACATATTCGTGTGCAAGCCCTCATAGACTCGGGCTGCTCTAGAGACATTATTGCACCAGCCTTAGTAAATGGATTAGTACTCCCTATAAAAGAACTGGAAACTCCAGTCATTTTTGAACAAATGGATGGCACTAATATGAATCCTGTCACTACCGAAACAATACCTGTCATCACAGGTATGGGACAACATTGGGAGACGAGATCATTCATAATTAGTACTACAGCAAAGTACCCTTTAATCTTCGGAAGCAGATGGTTGTGGGATCACAACCCCTATATAGACTGGACAGTAGGAAACATTACTTTTTCCCGTGATAAATGTGAAAATCATCGTTGGAATCAAAACTGGGGTAACAACCCTACCCTCATTGAACAAGCCCTATTAACTCAAGAGGAACTTAACCAAATACCTAAACAGTACAGAGTCTATGTCCAAGCCTTCACCGAAGAAGAAGTCAACTCCTTACCTCCCCACTGGAGGACGGACTGTGCCGTGGAAATTTTACCAGGTGCATCTTTACCCAAAGGCAGACTGTATCCCATGAGCCCAAACGAGTGGGAGGAGCTCCGCAAATTCATTGACACTAATCTTCAAAGAGGATTCATCCGACCCGCAAATAGCCCACATGCTGCTCCAGTGCTATTTGTCAAAAAAAAGGATGGGGGATTGAGACTCTGCACAGACTTTAGAGGACTTAATGCCGTCTCCTCCAGCAACGCCTACCCTATCCCACTCATCCGGGATCTACTCAATGTCGTGGCACAAGGTAAGATCTTTACGAAATTGTATTTAAAAGATGCTTAATTCCACGTTCGTATAAGGGAAGGCGATGAATGGAAAACCGTATTCAATATGTCCCTCAGCCAATACGAATACTTAGTTATACCTTTTGGCTTGGCTGAGGCACCTTCGGTTTTCATGTCCATGATCAATGAAGTATTGCATGACTTTTTGTACAAAGGAGCAGTGGTGTATCTAGATGACATTTTAATTTATTCAGAATCTGAAGAACACATAGATCTTGTGAAAAAAGTCTTAACTACTCTGATGTGTAACAAATTTCCCATTAAACTGTCCAAATGTGAGTTTCATAAGACAGAACTTACCTATCTGGGATTTTGCATCTCCAAAGATGGTTTAAAAATGGACCCGAGAAAAGTGCAAGCTGTCCAGGAATGGCAAACGCCCACTACTCGCAAAGAACTACAATCCTTTCTAGGGTTTGCCAACTTTTATAGAGAATTTATAGCAAACTTTGCTCAAATAACACTTCCCCTAACTGACCTGTTAAAAACCAAAGACAAAGGGGAACAAGCTAAGAAACCAAGCGCTAAATTGTCATGGACGCCCCAGTGCCAAGCAGCATTCGATCAGCTCAAAACCCAATTTATTTCCGAACCAGTTCTGCAACACCCTGACGAAAATCGCCCATTTGTAGCACAAGTGGACGCCAGCGATACTGCGATTGGAGGCATCCTCTTGCAGCGGGGGGAGGACCGTGTGCTTAAACCCTGTGCCTTCCTATCCCGCAAATTTTCTGAGCCTGAAAGAAATTGGAATGTTTGGGAAAAAGAAGCTTTTGCTGTAAAGGCGGGACTCTCCACCTGGAGACATTGGCTAGAGGGAGCCCCCATCCATTTGAAGTATGGACGGATCACAAAAATTTAGAAGCCCTACGCAGTCCCAGAAGGCTGAATGCCAAGCAACTGCGATGGGCAAAATACTTTTCTAAATTCAACTTCACTTTGAACTTTTTGCCCAGCAAAACTAACTTCCTTGCCGACGCCCTATAGCGCATGCCTCAACATAAGAGCAAGCGGGAGGAGACAATAGACACTGTCTTTTCACCTACGCAATTAGGGGGAGTGGTTACAACGCGCAGTCGCGCAACCCAACCTACCTTCAACCAGACCAAGGATGGAGACTAAAACTAAAAGCTGAAGTGGAAAAGGAGGGGGAGAATGTACCCAAGGAAAAGTTACAACAATCCGAGCAAGGAGAGTGGCTTTGGGGGGACCGCTTTTATGTACCCAGCAGTTTAAGAAAAGACGTGTTACAACGCTGTCACGACGCCCCCACAGCTGGCCACTATGAGTACTTAAAAACACTCCATCTAGTGCAACGGCAATTTTGGTGGCCAGGCATGCACAGAGACATTTCCCAGTATATAGCGTCATGCCCCATCTGTCTCAGTGCCAAGACACGCAAAGGCAAGCCACCCGGACTTTTACAACCTTTAGAAACGGCAAGCAGACCATGGGAAACCATATCCATGGATTTTATTACATACCTTCCCCCCTCCAAGGGCCACACTTGCATTTTGGTCGTAGTGGATCTGTTCTCCAAGCAAGCTCATTTCATACCTTGCACCACTATACCTTTGGCCCGAAAACTAGCAGATATCTTCCTAAAACACATTGTTAAACTGCATTCTTTTCCGTCAAAGGTGATTTCGGACCGCGGCGGACAGTTTGTTGCCAACTTCTGGCGGGAGCTTCTACAAATTATGGGAATTGAACAAGGTTTAAGTTCCAGCCATCATCCTCAAACCGACGGGCAGTCCGAAAAAACTAATCAAATACTGGAACAATTCCTCCACTGTTATATCAATTTTCAACAAGACAACTGGATTGATTTGCTTCCCTTAGCGGAATTTTCGTACAATAACAGCGTACATGCCTCCACTGGAGAAACTCCCTTCAAAGTAGTATATGGCTTCCACTTCAAACCCTTCCCGTTTGAAGCGCTCCCCCCTCCTACTTCAGCGTCCAGAGATGTTTCAGAATGGTGGGGGGTAGCCGCTCAGCAATGGACTCTAATTAAAAAGCATCTCGACAAAGCCAAACAGGACTACAAAAAATACGCTGATCACCATCGTGTGGCCGAATGGGACTTACAACCTGGAGACCTTGTTTATCTATCTACAAAAAATTTGAAAGTTACTCAAACCAGCCGAAATCTAGCATTGAAATTTCTAGGACCTTTTCGTGTTCGTAAAGTAATCAATAAAGTGACTGTAGCCCTGGATTTACCAAAGAACCTGCGCCATGTACATGATACATTCCATGTCAGCCTCTTGAAAAAGGTTCCCCCAGCAAATCAATGGCACACCCGTGCCCCTTCTATCCCAACTTTGATTGATGATCAGACCCATTATGAAGTGCAACAGATTTTGGACTCTAAACTTAAAAGAAATCAGCTGTTTTATCTTATCAGATGGAAAGACTTTGACTCTGGGTTTGATGAATGGGTGAACTCTGTGCATGTTCATGCTCCTAGATTAGTTAAAGCGTTCCATACCCGTTATCCGCATAAACCAGGGGGAGGAGCGTCTTAGAGGGGGCAGAAATGTCAGGTTCAGAATGCTTTCCTTAATGTTATAACCAAAGAGACTCCATTTTAATTCTTTTAGTGTTTTGATTGCTTTCTTCACAGGTGCCAAGACGTTCCCTAGCAGCTATCTCACAGAAGAGGAATGTTTTGACTACAGCTTTGCCAGCCATGGGAAACTTTCACTTTCTCAGCTTCAAAGGGATTGTTTTGAGAACTATGGGGGAAGGTTGGGCCTGCTGGGGTTTGATACTCTGTACCTTGTTCTGTGCCTATCATTCGTAACAATACACGTGTACCAGTCCAGATATTGCATCTGGGCCAGTGGACTATAATGGTTGCTCGTTTCAGTAAATCTTTTGAAAACAACGGACTCTTGTCTGATTGCAGAAGGTAGTCTGGATACAACTATTATTTAGCCACAGATCTGACAGGAGGATCCATCCAATTATAGACCAATCAGCTTAATAAGCATTGTAAGCAAGTTGTCTACAAAACATCTGCTGGAGAAATTTTTAGACTGGCTAGAACAGGAGGATATAATTGCTGATGAGCAAGCTGGGTTTAGAGCTGGCAGGTCAACAAAAGATCACTGCCTAGTAATGCAACACCTTGTAGAGAAATACACTACAGGAGACCAAGCATCACTTTACCAGGCATTTGTTGATTTAAAAGCAGCTTTTGACACAGTCTCTAGAAATAGACTTTGGAGGAAACTGCAGGCCTCCTCTATTGAGGACTGCTGTTCCTTTTTGGGGCTATGCACAACCAAACTGCCCTGAGTAAGGTGCAGCCGAATTGGGCATTTGACTGACCCCATTCAAACTTACAGGCAGGTGTGCCTTCTAGCCCCCTTTCTGTTTATCTTCTACATCAACAATTTGGTAAACCTTTTGAATGACCCTGCTTGCACCCTCCCAAATTAGCAAATAGGCACATTCACATACTGCTCTATGCAGATGATGCTGTATTACTTTCTAGGACCCCCATAGGGCTGAAACAAGCCCTAAAAAAATTCTCCCAATTCTGTGATACTGAACCCCTTCTAACTAATTACCAAAAAACTAAGATCCTGGCTTTTGGTAAAAATCCAAAGATCAGATGATGGGAGCTTCAGGGGCATCAGTTAGAACAAGTTACCAGCTTCAAATATTTGGGTGTAGTTTTGCAAGCCTCAGGTACCAAAACAACACATAGCAGCTTCATTGCTGATGTGGGAGAAAAAACAGCACACGGTATACTGAAATTCTATCGATCACAAGGGGGGCAGTATGTACTGGCTGCACTCAGATTGTTTAAAGCCAAACCATTGGCCCAATTAGTATACGGATCATTCTTGGGGCTGCCATCCTCCTCTTTCTCTCAACTTGAGAGTGCAGTCCAAATTCCTTAGAGCCCTATTACAAGAGCCCAAATGCATGCCTAACTCACGGGTTAGACTGGAAACAGGAATGTTAAGGGTAGAGGCCAGAATCACCATCCTTTCCATTTTCAAATGGCTGTCAGGACGTCTAAACCCGCAAGGTCTGCTCCTTCTGTTATTCCAAGACAAATTTCAATCTAATTGGCAAAAGGCGACTCTGAAATCCCTGGGAAAATTGGGTCTTTCCCCTCAAAGTTTGCTAGTCATGGGGTTAGACCGAGCAAAATCACTCATTAAGCATAGAGTGACAGACATTGAAAGACAAACAGATTTACTTAGAGCACCAGGTTTTATTTCTTCAGATATTACTAAATATATTGCCGCTCCTGCAGCCTATTTTTACTTTCTTGAATCCTGTAACTCCAGAAGGGCATTTACTTTAGCTAGGAGTTCAACTCCACCCTCTGCCATTCTGGAAGGAAAGTTTAAAGCTGTTCCTTACTCTCTTAGGCTTTGCTCCTATCCCTTAAGAGAAACTGACTCAATGGAGCACATCTTCTTTAACTGCCCAAGTCACAGTAAAATTAGAGCGGAAACCATCAGTCCATTAGTAGAAAGATTCCCTGGAAGTTCAAATAAAATCAAATTTGATTATCTTTTGTCTGATCGGAATCACCAGACAACACATCAAGTAGCAAGATTCGGTGGCCAGGTCTACAAGCAACGTAAATCGCATAAGGCAGACTGAATGTATTTTAACCTTTTAAACAACTAATTTATGATGATCTTATTTTTTTACTCTTATATTTATTCATCGTTCTTCCCCTGTATCCAATCTCGACTGTTTTTAAACTGATTTGCAAATGGTTTTATGTGTACTGGTCGCAGACTATAATAATAAATGTGACTTGACTACCTCTGCACTAAGAATAGCAGAAATACCTGAACCTACTTCATGGGATGAATTATCCTAGCTACCACCAGAAGAAGCTGAGAAATGGAGAAAAGTGGAGGGTGTGGTGTCGGTGTTGAAGAGAATGATAGCACATTGAAAGAGCTCCGTCTCTCCCATGCCTGAAATTTAAAATTTATGTTGGAAGGGTAAAGTAAAAATATTTACCCTTCCAACATAAAGATACACTAAGAGATCCGAAAGGCAGATTCATATTTATTAAAGGCACTATAGAAAACCAAACTTACACATTTGGCTCAATTTATGCCCCAAACCAAGACAGCCTAATGAAATTCTAAAACAAAGTTCATTAGAATACACATGTATCACTTAGTATAATGTGCTCTAAACAATATTTTCATGACAACCCCACAGAAACAGCAGCAACATAATCTAAGAGTATAATGGAGACCAACAACTAGAAACAGAAGGATTAAAAGTATCCTACTCACTAGGTTGGAGGCAAGTTCTGACAACATCAGGGCCAACAACAAAGATTCTCAGGTCAAACTCCATGGTCAAGTAACAGATTCCAAAATCAAAGACTGTGACCCACCAAGACTCAGGCAGCCAGAACCTAAGAGCACACCAACAGCCAAGTCCAGAATACCACAATTGTGACTAGCTAATCCCATGCTAGCTGCGGCCTTATAAAGGGAGTTTCTCCTACAGGTGAGGCTGGGTTCATTAAGCTTCTTTCTCCAAGCTGGCTCATCTCTGCTACTCAGGAGGAGGAGATCAGATCCTGTACTGGCTCTCCTGACATTTCCTCAGCAGGGGGAAGGCCGTGGGCTGCCAGGCATGTGCTCCTGT
Organism: Eublepharis macularius; assembly: GCF_028583425.1. NCBI lineage: Eukaryota > Metazoa > Chordata > Lepidosauria > Squamata > Eublepharidae > Eublepharis > Eublepharis macularius. The sequence continues at coordinate 100,180,202 of NC_072795.1, forward strand.
GCTTGGTCCATGCCTCTGCCCTTACCCTCAGCCTTCGCTGCTCCTGGAGTTCTTTGGGAGACAGTGGCAGGTCTGGCAGCAGGCAGGTCCATGCTAAGGCCATCTGGCTTGATGACACTGTGGTTGCCAACCCTCCTGGAGATCCCCACAAATTACAACTGATCTCCAAATGACAGATTTTAACATTCTCCAAGACATGGAGGCTTCTTAGGCTGGCCTATGTGGAATTATACCCTGTCCAGGGTCTGTGTCCCAGCCCCCAGACTTGGTAGGAGGGAACAGCAGGTCAGCCGGGCTGACGGGCAAACAGAGGGGGCAGCCAGCAGACAGCAGGTCAACTGGTCAGCCAGCTGACAGCAGGTCAACCGGTCTGACTGGCAAGCAGAGGGGGCAGCTGGGGGACAGCAGGTCAACCCCTCCCACGGGCAAATGGAGCCAGAACCTGCCGGTGCCAGGGGCAAGGGGCAAAAGCCCAGGGCCTCAGGAGGCAGGGGGAGACAGAGAGAGGCCAGAGAGTCCCACTCCCATAGGGAGGGAAAGGGGGCTAAGCAAGGCGGAAGGGGGCAAGGGCAAAGGGATTGGGAACCCAGCAGTCACCCACCCAAAGACCTTACCTGAGGAGGAGAAGCAGCAGCAGCCCCAACAACCCAAAGCCACGCCCCAGCTAGAAAATAGTAGCCTGGCCCAGGAGTTGCCAAAAGCCAAGCCACTCCAGGTGGGGCTATTGGAGGCACTCTGCAGGAAGCCCTAGGCAACCAGCCAAGGAGCCGCAGCTGGACCCACCTTCAGCCATCAGCTCAGCCAGGGAGGCAGGGCTGCTAGCCAGGGGACTGCAGCTGGACATGCCTTCAGCAATCAGCCAAGGCAGGGAGGCTGGGCAGCCAGAGAACAAGGCACAGCTGGTGCTGGTCAGTGGGGCCAGATCAGCTACCCCAGCTGCAACTGCTTGGTGCAGCCCAAGGCCAGGCTGGAAGAGGGGTGGGGCAGTAGAAGGAAGCCCTATAAAAGCTGGCTGGGAAGAGCCCTGTGGTGGTGGGTGTGAGTGAGGAGTGATGATGTGGAGTGAGAGCAGTAAGATGCAAGGGTGGAGGTTTGGAGGAGAGTCCTGGAAGGAGGAGATGAAGGAGGACGCAGAGGGTAAGCAGGCCAGGTTGAGCAGGCCAGCGAGTGGACTGAGAGGGAGTCTGGGTGAGGTATACTGCCCCTCCTTCCACAGAGCAGGGTCCTGCAGAATCCCTGGCCCTCCTATGATGTCAGGAGCAGACCGCCCAGTGCCATGCCCAGCGGCAGCAGCAGCAAGCCCTGACATACCCCACATAGGTAATACCTGACAGTAGATGCCAACCCATCTAGAGAACTCTGAGAGTTAAAAATGACTTTCAAATGACAAGTTTTAATTATCTCAAACAGAATGGTGGCTTTGGAGTGTGGCTTCTGTGGAATTATACCCCACTGAGGACCCTCCATATTATGATTGCCGTACCTGGAGATCTCTTTCCATTTCAGCTGAACTCCATATGTCCTATTTTACCTAAATTGGAGACAATGGTGGTATTGGGTATTGGCAACTGGGGTGTCTGAAGCACCTCTTTACAGTAGTTGCCAACCCACCTGGAGATCTGTTTCCTTTACAACTGAACTTCATATCTCTCTTGGAGACAATGGTGTCATTGGAGGTCAGTGCCTGTGGCATTATACCCCTCTGAAGCCCATCTTACTGTGCTTCCTAATATCCAGCTGGTATCTCTGGCCCATAATTTAAACCCTATACTCTGCTGCCAACAGGAACAGCTCCCTGCCCTCCTCTAAGTGACAGCCCTTCTAATATTTAAAGAGAGCAATCATGTCCCCCTATGACATCATGCAATTTGGATGTTATGCCTCTGTTGATAGATCCCAAGATCGCACTCACCTTTTTTGTCACTTCATCACACTGGCTGCTCATATTTAACTTACGTTCCATCTGAACCCCAAGATCTCGTTCACACACACTGCTAACCAGAAGTGTATCCCCCATCCAGTATGTGTGTTCCTCATTTTTGCTACCCAGATGTAGAACTTGGCACTTATCCTTGTTAAATTGCATCTTGTTCACATCTACCCACTTTTCCAATGTTTTCTGATCTTGTTGAATTCTATCCCTATCTACTGATTTTGTTTGCTGCTTCTCCCAATTCAATGTCATCTGCAAATTTAATGCATAGCCCCTCCACACCCTCATCCAGATCATTTATAAAAATATTGAAAAGTACCAGGCCCAGGACCGAGCCCTGTGGCACCCCACTGGGATCCTTCCTCCGTTCAGATGAAATGCATTGACATCTACTCTTTGAGTGCGGTTCTCCAACCAGTTCCCTATCCACCTAACTATCCTAGAGTCCAGTCCACAGTCCTCTAGTTTACCCATCAGAACATCATGAGGAACCTTGCCAAAAGCTTTACTGAAATCCAGATAAACTACATCAATTCTCACGATCCAGTAAGCCTGTCACTTGATCATAGAAGATGAGGTTGGTCTAGCAGGACCCATTGAGGACAAATCCATGCTGACTTCCGCATATCACTATGTTGTCCATCAGATGCTTGCATACAGACGTGTTTAATATCTGTTCTAATATAAATTTTTTTGTCACTGCATCACACTGGCTGCTCATATTTAACTTACGTTCCATCTGAACCCCAAGATCAGCTGTAATTCAAGAAGAACTCTAGGCCCCATCTGGAGGTTGGCAATCTTATCCAGTCTCCCGCTCTTCAAATCAGCTCTGCTGTTCTCCTCTATATGCTTGAATCATCTCTCCATGCACTTACTGATGCTTTAGTCAAATCCCTCTCCAAATACCCACACTTTGTGCAGCTTTCTGACTGACACGTCACCAAGTTTTGTTCACATTCATCCACTGTTCAATGTTCACACACAGCCCCTTTCCATTATTGTTGCATTCACCTTCATTTTGACCCACTGACTGAATTGATCTATGGGGAAGCAGTTTCCTTTGTTTGGTTGATTATATATATTAACTAGCTTGTTGCCTGTGCTTCACTATGGTATTTAACTACTTAAAATCTAGTTATAATATTTATGGTTAAGTAACGTTTTTGGTTTGGGGGGTGGGTTGAGTTGGTTTTGTAATATAATAGCATAGTACCCGAGATTCACAAAAGTGTTTGAATAAAGCGAAGGGTGTTGATGACTAAAACTGATGAAGTGAATTTCGAAATGTAACATTTATTGAAGAGATTTTTAAAAGGAAAAGATTGTAGTGCAAGAAATAAAGTGAAAAATACGTACAACCTTATTTTTCTACTGAAGGACCTCTTTATAAACCTCATGGGTGGTTTTCTCCCACTTTGGAGCCCCCACTTTGAGGAGAAGCTTGTGGGCTTGGAAGTCAGGAGGGTTGAGCATGTTGAGGAACTCCACAGGGAGTCATTGAATGTGTCCTGAGTACTGTTTAGAATGTTGGGATGATGACCAATCAGGGCCACATATGCAAATGACCTCAGGGCACAGCGGCTGAGTTGGCAGTTGGCAGGGGGAGTGGGATGAGCAGCCTCCCAGCCACACAGGGAAGCTGTATCCCTATGGGAAAACATATTTTACCCCTTTTTACCTCCTTAGGGGTCAAATTTCTTAAAATCCCTTCTTAGTGAGCCTCTACACCACAAAAGGAACATTCTCCCCAAATTTCATGCTTTTAGGTTCAGGGGTTTGGGCTGGGCATTGATGAGTCAGTCAGGACACTTATCTTTAGATAGATAGATAGATAGATAGATAGATAGATAGATAGATAGATAGATAGATAGATAGATAGATAGATAGATAGATAGATAGATAGATAGATAGATAGATAGATAGATAGATAGATAGATAGATAGATAGATAGGACATCTCTTTTTGATTGTTTGTTGGAGCCTCCAGCCAGGCAACCGGTATTGGCTTGAAGCCATATTTTAAGCCCCAGGCTAACTCCAGACAATGGGGAGGGGGTTTGAAAACCTGATCTGGGTGCACATAAAGCCCCGAGCCTCTGCAGAAAACCCTGCTGTCTGCTGTTCTTTTTTTTTTTTTTAACTTTTTATTTTCTGATTTTCTGGAATACATAACAATTTAAACAAAAATTTTACACATAACATGCAAAAAACATAAACAGTGAACCTTGGAACAGTCAATAAGAGATCAGCTATCATTGAAAAGTACATTATTGTTAGAGAAGGTACAATACTAGAGAAGACTCATAAGATTGCCAAAAAGCTGAAAGTGTTCATATCTGCATTCAGCAGTTGATTGGTAGCATGAAGATGGTTCAAAAAAGGTATCCATTGTGTAAAGAACGTTGAATGATGCTGTGGATTATCAGCAGAGTGAAGATAATCCGCTATTTTCTCCATGGTGAAGATATCCCTCACTTTCTGGTACCACTGCTGCAATTTTGGAAGTCTGTCTTGTTTCCAGTATAACACAAGAAGCATTTTCACTGCAGCTAATTACAAGAGTATTCAGTTTCTCCTGATCGTTGGTACTGTTGGGTCTTCCCAGAGACCCAGCAGGATTGTCTCAGGATTTTTAGGTACATCATAGCCTGTGATTTCTGTAACAGACCTCAAGATTAAGTCCCAGAATGACTGGATTTTAGGGCACGTCCACCAGAGATGAATATAATCTCCAATTTGGCCACATTGCTTCCAACAAAGCGGGGCTATAGTAGGATTAAGGTGATGGAGGGAACTAGGTGTCACGTACCATCTCGACATTATTTTAAAAGATGACATTTTAATATTGATTGCTTTAGTTTTTAGGTGTCTGCCTGACCAAATCAGGGCCCATTGGTTGTCCGTTAGTATGTTCTTGCAATCCCTATTCCATTTCATTTGGTATTTTAAGGGTGGATGTTCATTTTTTTAGGTTTAAAATGGAATAAATTCTTGCTATAAGTCCCTTATGTTGAGATGATATTTGTTTTAGCAGGAACTCAAAGTCTGTTAGCTCACGTTTCAAAGCATTTGCACTTAGTTGGCTGTTTATAAGGTGCGACAGTTGTAAGTATTGGTACCATGGCAAGGTATCAGCTGCATCTTTTTCAATTTGCCCTTTACTTAGGATGGCCCCTTGTTTGGTTATATCCATAATTCTACTTTTCTTAAGTATCTTCCATTTCTGGAATGAGATTAAATCCTTTCCAGGTGGAAACCAAGATTGGTCCAGGAAGGATGATAACGGAGAAGGAGTGAGGGCTAGGTACTGCCTTACCCTGTCCCAAGTTATTAGAGTAGATTTCAGAAAAGGATTGGTAAATGTTTGAACTGGTCTGCTTTTATGATCTGTCCAGATTATATCTTTTATGTCATGTGGGGAAACGTGTGTCGTTTCAGCATAGCTCCAGTCTAAATTTTCTGTAGGATTTAACAAAAGCACTATATTAGCTAATTGAGCAGCCACGTAATAATGTTTTAAATCAGGTATAGCCAATCCACCTCTATTGGAGGCACGTTTCATGGTTGAGAAGTTGATTCTAGGGCATTTGTTAGCCCAGATAAATTTATTTATGAGACTTTGCCATGACTGGATATCTTGATCTGTGAGATGAATAGGCAGCATACAAAAGTTAAATAAGAAAAGAGGTAAAATCATGGATTTGACTAGCAGTATTTTTTCAGCCCAGGACAAATTTAACTTGTCCCAATCCTTAAACTTATCGTTAACCTAGAAGCTGAAGACTCAGCACTCTAAGTGGACCTATACTGGGTCATCCTACAAAACCCAGATCATGAGTAAACAGCTTCAAAATAGGATGCCCCCAGAACAATTCAATAAGAAGAAAGGGGTGGCAGCTGAAGCAGAAACAAACTTTGGATCACCCCAAATCACACAGATCTGAACTCCAGAGATTGTCCCCTACAAGAGGACATGTGCTGGTGCTGATCCAGTCTCTGGATCTAGACCTAAGGCCTCCTATGTGGCCTGCCTGGAAAAAACTTGTACTAGGCATTGCTGTGAATAAGGAAGTGGGGAACTATAAGCCCTCTGAAACCCAAAACAATCTTTGAATCACTCCAAATCACACAGATCTGAATTCCAGAGACTGTCGCCTACAAGAGGACATGTGCTGGTGCTGATCCAGTCTCTGGTTCTGGACCTAAGGCCTCGAATGTGGCCCTACTCCAAGCACCCAGTATTAGACATGGCTTTGAATAAGGAAGTGGTGAAAATATAAGCCCCCCTGCACCCCAAAATAATCTTTGGATCACCCCAAATCACAGACCCCTGAACTCCAGAGACTGTCCCCTACAAAAGGACATGTGCTGGTTCTGATCCAGTCTCTGGTTCTAGTCCTAAGGCCTCCTATGTGGCCTGCCTGAAAAAAAAACTTGTATTAGACATTGCTATGAATAAGGAAGTGGGAAACTATAAGCCCTCTGAAACCCAAAACAATCTTTGGATCACTCCAAATCACACACCCCTGAACTCCAGAGACTGTCCCCTACAAGAGGACATGTGCTGGTTCTGATCCAGTCTCTAGTTCCAGAGCTGAGGCCTACTATTTCACCTTTCTCTCAGAACCTTGTACTTTATATTGCTGTGAATAAGGAATTCAGAAATATAACAGCCCTCGGCACCCCCAAATAATCTTTGGATCACCAGAAATCAAACAGACCTGGGTTCCAGAGACTGTCCCTCACAACAGGACATGTGCTGGTGCTGATCCAGTCTCTGCTTCCGGAGCTGAGGCCTCCTATTTGGCCTGCCTCCCAGAACCTTCTATCAGACATTGCTGTAAATAAGGAACTGGGGAAAATGAAAGCCCTCTATGCATCAAAACAATCTTTGGATCACCCCGTCTCACACAGACCCAAACTCCAGAGACTGCCCTCTGCAAGAAAACATGTGCTGGTTCTGATCCAGTCTCTACTTCTGGAGCTGAGGCCTACTATTTCACCTTTCTCAGTGAACCTTATATTAGACATTGCTGTCAATAAGGAAGTGAGAAACATAAAAGCCCTCTGCATCCCCACATAACCTTTGTGAAGCAGGCCGCAGCCTAAAGAGAGTGGAAAATTACCAGAGGGAGCCAGTTTGAGGCTCATACATGTATCAAAGTTATGTAACATGATGTTAGTTAACCAATGACAAGTCTGTAACTATGGCATGTGATTTAGTTATGTGTTCTGCCTGACAAGAATGTATTTAAGCAAGTTGCTGTTTGTGTTAGGGGGCTCAGTTTCTTTGAGTGGCAGAAGTCACGCTGAGCCTTAGCCGGCTAATAAAGCACGCTTTCCTTCCTGGATCCTTGTTGGTCTCATTCCTGCACGACTCTTGAAGCTGCAACATTTTGGGGGCTCGTCCGGGATTTGAGGGGGCTTTTGGGGTCCCCCTTGACCCTCGTTGGTGCAGGCCGGCCCCAGAGAGAGAGGGACTCCGTGGGCGCCACCCGACTGTTTTCGGGATCAGATACCATCTCTCTCTGCTGTTGGCAGCACCTCTTGCGGCGTCAACGACCCGGTTAACAAGGCAGGAACGATTGCCCTAAGGGAGTCCCGGGACTGGTGAGTATAGTAACTGAGGGACCATTCCTCTTTTAGGGACAAAGAGGGGCCTGATCACCCCCTAGCACAGCCCAAGTAGGAGAGTCAGAGGGACTCATCCGAACCCGCTGGTGCTGTAGGTTTGGGTTGGAAACTCATTGTGTGTGTGATGTGAGTGGAACGCCGCAAGGCGATCGGTGTGTGAAGCATGTGAGTAGGGACTCCTGAGGAGCAGACCCCTTACTGCCTCCTTGCCGTTTACTTTCCCTAGACTGTCTTGTCTTGTCTCTGTGTACTATGGGTGGTTCATCTTCTAAGCCAACTCTGCTAGAGTTGGTACTGAAACATTTCCAGGAGGTTTATGGGAATTGGATAAAGTCAAGGGAAAATGTAACTCCTGAAACTTTGGAAACCCTGTGTATGGTAGAATGGCCTACTTTTGATTTAGGATGGCCATTGGAGGGCACGTTTGAAGAGTCTATTGCTCTTGATGTATATCATTTTATTCTCAAACATCATGAAGATCAGATAGTATATGCCCAGGCTTGGCATTATATTTGTATGCACCCCCACCCTGGGTTAAAAAGCGGCAGAGAGGCAGGGCTAGGAAAATGGAGGCGCAGCTCCTGGTCCTTGATAGGGGGAGGAAAGCAGGCCCACAACTGGGAGGGCTACAGCCACAGGAGAGTCTATATCCAGTTCTGCCCGCTAGGGGAGCCCCAGTCAGCTCCACAGCTCCACTCAATGCAGGCCTCCGCCCAAAGACGAAGTCAGTGCAACAGGCCCCAGAAGATGAAATGTCTCCCCCGCCCTATGTGCCCGAGGAAGAAAGTGAAAGGACGTCCCCGCCGGTGAAGCGGTCACAGGCACAGGTGCAGAAAAAGCAGGCTGAGGGAGAAGGTGCAGGAGAGGAGGAGATTCAGACGCCGCCATTAGAAGGAGAGGACACTAATACTTGTCTCTTAAGGGAGACTGTGGACCGTAGAACCGGAGCCACCCGGCTAATTTACCAACCATTTACCACCACTGATTTATACAATTGGAGGACCCAGACCCCTTCATTTTCGGAACAGCCTGAGCCAGTGACCACTTTATTTGGGTCAATCATAAATAGCCACCAGCCAACCTGGCAGGACTGCAATCAGCTCCTGATCACATTCTTTAATACTGAGGAGCGTAAGCGTATAATTCAGGGGGCAAAGAAATGGTTGTTAACTTTTAAAAAGGATGGTGAAGATGATGAAACAATATTAAAGGGGAGCCGGGATTGGAAGAAGGGTTCGGAGGCCCCTGGGCCCCAATCAATGAGCCTACTGCCACCTAGAGGGCCATTGGGAGAACGAGTGTAGAGAAAGTTTGCAGAATGTCAGAGGACATGGAAGGGGACGAGGTGATTACAGAGGGAGAAGAGATGGATACAGGAGTCAGGGAGTAGTAAGTGAAGGATTGTATGAGAGACGTGGGCCAACCATAGCGGCAGCCCTAAATGAGGATGGATACAGATGGGAAGTTGAAGATGAAGAGGAGTGGGAAGTATAGGACAGACCGGGCACCTTCAGTCTTGGCCCCCAGGAGCCCATGGTCGAAGTTTCTGTAGGGGGCCAAAATATCTTTCTTAGTAGATGCAGGGGCCAAACATTCAGTTGTAACTCAGCCAATGACTCCAGTCACAGAGAAGAAAAAAAACAATAGTTGTAAAGGGGTGCAAAAGGGGATTGCCAGAGACAACTCCAGAAGGATTTGGTGAATTTACCCTTGGAACACAAGAAAGAGCAAACTTTAAAAGAACCCAAAGAAATAACAATACTGGCACCACTCAGACAGGTGCCCTTGGAAGGACAGAATGGAGGATTTAGTTATGGAGAATCACCAATTACAGGAACAGAAATAAGAGTATTAAGGAAAGAACTACCTTTATTGGTAGAAGGCCCCAAGGGGTGGCAAAACAGTTGGGTCAGCTTTTGGGGCCAGGTATCAATACTTGGTCTAAAATGTAAAGTATGTTCTGACCCTCTTCGCAGGAGAGGAGTGAAACACAAATTAAGGTGGCAGCTATGCTAGAGTGGAAAAAGACCACCCACCTAGAGATGGAGTGGTGGCCACCGATGTTAAATTACCTATAAGTAATCTAAATTGGGATCCAAATACAGCAGCACAGAGTTTTTCAGGGGCATTTCAGGATCCATAGGGAAAAGATGAAACTTCAAATGAGTATGTAAAAAGGTTAAAAGGGAATATAAGGAAACACACAAACATGGACCCAGATGGCCAGGAAGTATAAATGCTTCTAAAAGTCCAATTTGTCACCAAGGTATGGCCAGACATTAAGAGGATTGAGAAGAGGATGATTGGACTGAGTCCAATCTAGGGGACTTGGTGAAGGAAGCATAAGAAAGTTTATGTGAGGCAAAAAGAAGAGAAGGTGAAGAGTAAAGTCAGAATGAAGGCCCAAATAACTCAGCCTGTGTGAGGGGAAGCAGGTTGAGGGGAAGAGGACACGGTCGTGGATTAAAAGGCAGAAGGCTGGGAAGCCAGATGGAAAAAGGTAGGGGTAAACCAGGCCTGAGATAAGTTCAACCTGGAACTTGTCTAGGAAAAGGAAGGTGTTTTAGTTGGGGAAAGAAAAGGCATTGGAAGGTAGAGTGTTTTCTTAACAGGAGAAACACAATGAGATCATGAACTTGATGGAGTTGGAGGATTAAGAAAGTTAAGGGCTAATTTACTCAGGCCCTTTGTTAGCAAAGCCCTTAATAAAGTTAAAAGGTAGGGCCCGAGGAAGAAAAAATTACCTTCCTAGTGAGCACTAGGGTTGCCTGGTCTACACAGGGAAAGATTCTATAGGAAAGGGAGATTATCATCAGCCTCCTTATTTTTCCTTCTGGGAAAAATTGAGTATTCGAGTTCTGGATTCTTCTTCCACTAGGGTGACCATGTGTTCACTCAGAGCAGAAGAAGGAAACTGAGGAGGGCTACGAGTAGAGCCCCTTTTCATACAGCGGTGGCTCAAGCAATCATTCATCTGTTAACCTTTTTAAAAGTGGAAAAGGGGGGCGTCAGAGATTAGATCCTGAAAAGGTTCAAGCAATAAAAGAGGTCCACCTCCCCAGGACCAAAAGGGATACTGTCAAGTGTGAATAGAAGGGTATGCCAGTGAAACAAAGCCCTTGTTTAAGAAGTTAGTCATGTCAGAACCAGAGGTTTTGGTTTGGACACCTGAAGAGAAAATTGCCTTTGAACAAGTGAAACAGGCATTAACAAGAGCCACGCCCTGGCCTTGCTGACCCCAGAAAAGCCTTTCCATGTGTTTGTGGAAACTAGAAATGGCACGTCTCACTTTGGGTGGAGCTCTAAGAGTAATTGCCCCCCCCCATCAAGTGAAAGCAATTTTAGCTCAGAGGGCAGGGCTGTGGCTAATGGAATAACTAACTATATAAGGTATAAAATATACTTGTGGAGATGTAAACAGGGGTGGATTGGTAGGCGGATCGGGAAGGCTGTACCTCCTTAGTATTCCAGTAATGGGACAACGGGAGAGGGGCGTGTGCGGACGGGGTAGGATGTACTTTTCAAATGTATTAAACTTGAATCCCCAAGAGGCAAAGTTCTTCAGTATTTTGCACCTGAAAGATGCATTCTTTTGTTTGCTACTGGCTTCTGCCAGTCAGCCTAGTTTTTGCCTTCCAGTGGGAAGAAAAGGACTCAGGCCACAAGTTACAGTATAATTGGACCAGACTGCCACAAGGGTTCAAAATTTGTTCAACCCTTTTCACTACTGCCCTAAACCATGATCTAGCACACTCTCCATCTATACCAGGAGAATGTTTTGTTGCAATATGAGAATGACCTGATGGTGGCAGCACGTACCCTGTCTCAGTGCAATGAAGCTACACAGAGACTGTTAGAAATCCTCTATGAAGCAGGCTGTAGAGTTTCTAGGAAGAAAGCACAATTGTGCCAGGTACAAGGAAAATATCTTGGCTTCGAGATTTCTCAAGACACCTGAGCTTTAGGGCAGAGGCGGAAAGAGGCGGTATGTACAATCCCCGCACCAACAACCAGGCCACAAGTCCAGGAATTTTTGGAAGCAGCAGGGTTTTGCTGCCTTTGGACTCCTAATTTGGCAGAGACTCCCCGAGTCCGCTATTAAGGGGGAAGAACGGGGACCCCTGTCAGCTAGGAAACCTAATACTCAGGGAGCAGGTTGTAGTATTGGTTAAATCTTTGTAGCAGATCCGAAGGTATGTAGGGGAACAGTAACCCCTCCCTGTGTTTAACCCAGTGCACAAGTATCAGCCGGGGATGAAGTTTGGGTGAAAGACTGGCGTGTAACTCCCCTGGGGCCTAAATGGAGGGGTCCGTATGTTGTTTTATTAGCCACTCCCACAGAAGTTAAGGTAGAAGGCATTACAGCATGGGTTCACTGGACTAATGTTAAACCAGCTGCTGCGCCTTGAGTTTCAGAGGCGCACCCAGATGATTCCCTTCGCCTCCGCCTGAAAAGAATATCCTCTGGATCCAGGCCTACTGGGAACCGCTAGATTCGTAGGCTCCAGTTCCAGTAACTCTATACCCGCGTACATCAGACGCTGCCAGGTCCATAGCAGGAGCAGGCTCTGGTCTAGTCACCCCGGAAGCTGACTAGTCTACCCACAGCTGAAGCTTAGATCGTCGGTGGATCCTGTCCATGAAGTGATATCCTTTATAATATTTTGTACTCGTTGTATGTTGTTGCAGGTTGCTTACTTGGTCTCTGGTCCACTCTTACTTTCTACTGTTCTTTTACATAGACATAGGTTGTGCAGCCAGTCAGTTATTGAGATTTGTCCCACTTGCAACTGCCAGCATTATGGATATAAGCCCTGTCTTAATTGTATGCAGCCTACTCCTTTTACCCACCCACTTTAATTTATGTTCTCATTGTTATGGCCATAAGCGAGGGAATCGAGTGTTCTATTCACTTGCCACTATTAATGAGCTGTGTTATCAACATCTCAGTGCATCTCTGTGTCAGAGATGGGGGAAATGGTATATTATGGCCCATTCACAGAATAGAGTTGGTTGTTCTCATCCCACGTGGGTCTGTTTCTTACCCACTGCATGTTGGGCCCCGATTATAAAGAAGGCCAGAACAAAGGCTTCTAAGGTTCCTGAAGCGCCTCTGCCTGCAATCATTGCTAGACCTTCATCGGTGGTGTAATTCTTCTTTGTATCAGGAGGTGGCACAAGAAGTACCAGTCCCGGTTCCTGGACGGAATCTCTTTCTAACACTGGCAGAACAAATAGCCGCTTCCCTAAATGTTACTGATTGTTGGGTATGTGGGGGACCACTTATGAGTGAGCAATGGCCTTGGGTGGCAATAGAAGTTACTCCTGAAATGTTAACTCAATGGAATCATTCTGTGAGGACTGCTCATCAGATTCGGCCACATAGTTGGGCTTTAGCCTCCCCCATTATTGGCACCTTTTGTCTTACCCGATCCCAGGTCGCCAATTATACGATCCGAGTCGGTGAAACCCCTTGCCGAACTGCCCTGGTAGTTAATGCAAGTGACATGAAAGCTACTTGGTGGACTGATGGGCAGGTGCCCCTGACAGGTAATCCCTGGGTGAACCATACCCTCCTAAAGTCCTATTGGGAGAGCCCTCAAAGCCTGACTCATTCTTGGGATGCCCCTGATGGCCTATACTGGGTATGTGGGTCCACCGCTTATTCCAGACTCCCCCGGAGATGGACAGGTTCCTGCACAATAGGAACTATACGACCGGGGTTTTTCCTTTTACCCAACCAGCTGGGTCAGACTCTGGGAATCCCTTTGTTCGATGATTTACAACACTCTAAGCGGTCAATAGACATTGGGGGGACTCAATGGGGAGACGAGTGGCCTCCACAGAGAATTATAGAGTACTATGGTCCCGCTACGTGGGCTCAAGATGGGTCTTGGGGCTATCGAACTCCAGTTTATATGTTAAACCGCATAATCCGGCTTCAAGCAGTCCTTGAAATAATAACAAACCAGACTGCTTCAGCCCTAGAGCTTCTGGCCCAACAGCAGACTCAAATGAGAGCTGCTATTTATCAAAATAGATTGGCTTTAGACTACTTGCTGGCAGAGGAAGGAGGTGTATGTGGAAAATTTAATTTAACTGATTGCTGCCTTCATATTGATGACAATGGGCAAGTGGTCACAGATATAGCTTCTAACATCCATAAAATATCCCATGTACCTGTACAAATGTGGAAATCAGCCTGGGATGCTGGATGGTGGGATTCCTTGTTTGGAGGTAGTTGGTGGAGACAACTTCTGCTCCTTGTGGGATGTGCTTTAGTTGGAGTTATCATACTCCCCTGTTGTATTCCCTGCATTATACGTCTTATACAGTCTACTGTTTCGAAAATGACAATGTTGGCGACCCCGGTGTCAACCCCGCCCACAAGGGAATTTGCCCCTAGTGCACACTTAATGACATTCACCTCACTGTCCTCGGAACGGGTTCGCTTAATAAAAAATTTACACAAAATGTGACTTACCCCGGAGGAGGGGCAGTGGGAGGAAAACTTATAGACCAGAACCAGAGAAGTAGCTGCAGCTCTATGTTTGTAATTCGGCCCACTTCCGCTCTGCTTCAGGGGCCGAAAGGGGGGAAATGAAGCAGGCTGCAGCCTAAAGAGAGTGGAAAATTACCAGAGGGAGCCAGTTTGAGGCTCATACATGTATCAAAGTTATGTAACATGATGTTAGTTAACCAATGACAAGTCTGTAACTATGGCATGTGATTTAGTTATGTGTTCTGCCTGACAAGAATGTATTTAAGCAAGTTGCTGTTTGTGTTAGGGGGCTCAGTTTCTTTGAGTGGCAGAAGTCACACTGAGCCTTAGCCGGCTAATAAAGCACGCTTTCCTTCCCGGATCCTTGTTGGTCTCATTCCTGCACGACTCTTGAAGCTGCAACATTTGGATCACCCCAAATCTCACAGACCTGAACTCCAGAGACTGTCCCCTACAAGAGGACATGAGCTGGTTCTGATCCAGTCTCTGGTTCTGGTCCTAAGGCCTCCTATGTGGCCTGCCTGGAAAAAAACTTGTATTAGATATTGCTTTGAATAAGAAAGTGGGGGAAAGTGGGGGAAATATAAGCGTTCTGCCCCCCAAAGTGGTTCTGGTGCTGTGAGCTCCCTTTTCAGCTGCCTCCAAGAAGCTTGTATTCGGAAAAGTTTCTCTCTTAAAGCAGCCCTGGTCTCGGGTCTGCTCAGATTTGGAGCCTGGACTAGAGTGTTGATTTTTATGCCCTTTCCTATTATTCCCATTCAGATATACTGTAATACCAGCACATGTCCTTTTGTAGGGGACAGTCTCTGGATTGCAGGAGTGTGTGTTTTGGAGTGATCCAAAGATTGTATTGTCGAAGGCTTTCACGGCCGGAGAACGATGGTTGTTGGGGGTTTTCCGGGCTGTATTGCCGTGGTCTTGGCATTGTAGTTCCTGACGTTTCGCCAGCAGCTGTGGCTGGCATCTTCAGAGGTGTAGCACCAAAAGACAGAGATCTCTCAGTGTCACAGTGTGGAAAAGATGTAGGTCATTTGTATCTACTCAGGAGGGGTGGGGTTGAGCTGAGTCATTCTGTAAGAGTTTCCCAGGGTGTGGAATGCTAATGGCGGGAGGCTTCACTGTATCCTGAGGAGGTCCTTTTGCATATGGATTGGTGCTTGATGTGCTAATCTTCTCTGCAGGGCTATTGTCGGGTGTGGAGTGTTTTGTTGGCCTTGTGTTTTTCAGAACTGGAGCCCATGCTCTGTTCATTCTTAAGGTTTCTTCTTTCCTGTTGAAGTTTTGCTTATGCTTGTGAATTTCAATGGCTTCCCTGTGCAGTCTGACAAAGTAGTTGGAAGTGTTGTCCAGTATTTTGGTGTCCTGGAATAAGATACTGTGCCCTGTTTGAGTTAGGCTATGTTCAGCCACTGCTGATTTTTCAGGCTGTCCAAGTCTGCAGTGTCTTTCATGTTCTTTTATTCTTGTCTGGATGCTACGCTTTGTGGTCCCGATGTAAACTTGTCCACAGCTGCAGGGTATACGGTATACTCCTGCAGAGGTGAGGGGGTCTCTGCTGTCTTTTGCTGATCGTAGCATCTGTTGTATTTTTCGGGTGGGTCTGAATACTGCTTGAAGGTTATGCTTTTCCATAAGCTTTCCCATCTGATCAGTAATTCCTTTGATATATGGCAAAAACACTTTTCCTGTAGGTGACTGTTTTTCCTTGGTTGTTTGATTCATCCTGGGTTTGATTGCTCTTCGGATTTCATTTCTGGAGTAGCCATTTGCCTGAAGTGCGTGGTTTAGATGATTAATTTAAAAGTGGCTGAACATAGCCTAACTCAAACAGGGCACAGTATCTTATTCCAGGACACCAAAATACTGGACAACACTTCCAACTACTTTGTCAGACTGCACAGGGAAGCCATTGAAATTCACAAGCATAAGCAAAACTTCAACAGGAAAGAAGAAACCTTAAGAATGAACAGAGCATGGGCTCCAGTTCTGAAAAACACAAGGCCAACAAAACACTCCACACCCGACAATAGCCCTGCAGAGAAGATTAGCACATCAAGCACCAATCCATATGCAAAAGGACCTCCTCAGGATACAGTGAAGCCTCCCGCCATTAGCATTCCACACCCTGGGAAACTCTTACAGAATGACTCAGCTCAACCCCACCCCTCCTGAGTAGATACAAATGACCTACATCTTTTCCACACTGTGACACTGAGAGATCTCTGTCTTTTGGTGCTACACCTCTGAAGATGCCAGCCACAGCTGCTGGCGAAACGTCAGGAACTACAATGCCAAGACCACGGCAATACAGCCCGGAAAACCCCCAACAACGATCCAAAGATTGTTTTGGGTTTCAGAGGGCTTATAGTTCCCCACTTCCTTATTCACAGCAATGTCTAATACAAGTTTCTTCCAAGCAGGCCACCTAGGAGACCTTAGGTCTAGAACCAGAGATGGAATCAGCACCAGCACATGTCCTCTTGTAGGGGACAGTCTCTGGAGTGCAGGGGTGTGTGATTTGGGGTGATCCAAAGATTGTTTTGGGTTTCAGAGGGTTATACTTCCTTACTTCCTTATTCAAAGCCATGTCTAATACAAGTTTTTTCCAGGCAGGCCACTTAGGAGGCCTTAGGTCCAAAACCAGAGACTGGATCAGCACCAGCACATGTCCTCTTGTAGGGGACAGTCTCTGGAGTTCAGGGGTGTGTGATTTGGGGTGATCCAAAGATTATTTGGGGTTGTAGGGGGCTTATATTTTCACCACTTTCTTATTCTCAGCAATCTCTAATATGGGGTGCTTTTAGACAGGCCACATTTGAGGCCTTAGGTCCAGAACCAGAGACTGGATCAGCACCAGCACGTGTCCTCTTGTAGGGGACAGTCTCTGGAGTTCAGGGGGGGGTGTGATTTGGGGTGATCCAAAGATTGTTTTGGGTTTCAGAGGGCTTATATTTTCACCACTTCCTTATTCAAAGCTATGTCTAATACAGGGTGCTTGGAGTAAGGCCACATTCGAGGCCTTAGGTCCAGAACCAGAGACTGGATCAGCACCAGCACATGTCCTCTTGTAGGGGACAGTCTCTGGAGTTCAGGGGTGTGTGATTTGGGGTGATCCAAAGATTATTTGGTGTTGCAGGGGGCTTATATTTTCACCACTTCCTTATTCAAAGCCATGTCTAATACAGGGTGCTTGGAGACAGGCCACATTCGAGGCCTTAGGTCCAGAACCAGAGACTGGATCAGAATCAGCACATGTCCTCTTGTAGGGGACAGTCTCTGGAGTAGGGATGTGCATTTCGGCTTTCTGAATGCCGAAAGAAAGCCGAAAGAAATGTCTTTCGGCTTTTTTCGGGTTATCCGAAACGTTTCGGGGAAAGCCGAAACGTTTCAGGTTATCCGAAACAAAATAACCCGAAACGTTTCGGGTTTTTCGGGTTGTTTTGGCTTTTTTCAATGGGAAAATGCCTCCGTCTTCCCGAATGCCTGGGGGAGGCATTTTCCCACCGAATCATCCCAAAATTGGTGGGGACCTTCCACTAACCCCTCTCTAACAACCCTCCAAGTTTCAGACCGATTGGACTTTGGGGGGCCATGTTATGACCCCCCAAACCAGGTCCCCCTATCCTCGCCTAAGTAAGGGAAAAGTGAGCGTCTTTTTAGCTTGCTGCTGCTAATCTTCATTATTTCCTATGGGAAAAAATGAAGAGGCAGGCTTCCTTTGCCAGGGGTGGCATTTTGCATGCAAAATGCCCCCCAACCCTCTGGGGCCCTTCTCCCACCTCTACTCCCACCCCCCACCAAGGCTCAGCCTGCTCCCATTTGGGGGGGCATTTCATGGCCTCCCCAAGTAGGTGCTCTCAGCCCCCAAAGTCCACCCCTTACAGCCCCACACAAACCCAATTCCCCCTCCAGCTGCCATACACAGGCCCAAATCCCAACATTAGCCCCTCACAGACCCAAATCTACCCCCAGCAGCCCCACACCCACCATAACCCCAGGAACAGGCTGGCAAAGGCCAGCCCTTTCCCTTTGTTCCCTATGCTGGGAACTTCTAAACTCTCTTTCCCTGGGCAATTCTGCACAGCCCAGGGGTGCCACAATGGTGGGCACACTTCTGAGTGCCAGCTGGTCCCTGTGAAAGAGCACCTGAACCACAGACACCCTCCCTCAAATTCCCCCACCACCTACAGAGATGGCTGGCCAGCCAGCCCCATTGTTCCCTATGACGGGAACCAACTGCACAACAAAGAATAAAACAGGAACAACACAAAATAAAGTTTTTTAAAAATTATTTTCTCCCTTTCAAAGTACAAGTAGGCAAAGCATTATGACACATTACACCAGCAGTCCCCCACACAGAAAAATAACACAACTCACTTAACATCAGAGAATCACAAAAACACAATTCGTGTCAAAAACACTTTATTTCTTGAACAGCTTTAGGTTACACAGCAGGGGGGGGGGCACACCAAAGGGCATTCCAGCATTCCACCTCACAAAAATAACACAACTCACTTAACATCAGAGAATCACAAAAACACAATTCCTGTCAAAAACACTTTATTTCTTGAACAGCACATGTGTGCTCCCAGTGCTATGTGATGATGTCACTTCCATGACATCATCTTGTAGGGTGGAGCGTGCTGCCCAAGCGGAAAGCCGGCTGCCCCGGCACACCGCGGAGTTGGCAGCAGCAGCCCGGATGGCTGGGAGGCCACCCATGCCATTCCCCTGCCCAGCTGAGGGGACGGCCGGCTTGCCGTGTGCCCCCTGTCCTGCGGGGCAGGCAAATGGTGCAGGTGGCCTCCTAGCCACCCGTGCTGCTGCTGCCAACTCCATGGTGCACCAGGGCAGCCAGTTTTCCGCACGGGCAGCACACTGATGAGGCAGCAGGATTGCCACATACACCCTGCCCTCAGGGCAGGCAAATGGCATGGGTGGGCTCCCAGCCCTCTGCTCAGCCACCACACGCTCCCAGCGGCTGGCAGCTGCACCCAGCGCCCCCTCTTTGACGGTGCTGGGGGCAGACTACCCCCTCTGCCCTCCCCCATCGATCTGCCCCTGCATTTTGTGATTAAAGCCAACTCCTTCCCATGGCAACCATTTTGTGGTTGATTGCACACCAATCCACAGAAGCCACTTAGTGATGGTAACACTTTGGTTCTCAAAATTCCAATAATAACCACAGGCTCAACAGGCTTGTGGACCCCTGTCCTAACTCATGATGTATCATCTTTTGCACAGACTGTTGTAACCCTTTTCGTAGTCTTTCTGCTCCCGCTCTTTAATGTCTCTCTTCCATCCTTCAGTTTGCTTAATCTTTATAGTCTACCAGTTTCATCATAATATTCCTCTCCTTTACTCCCACCTGTCTCTCTGTCTTTTCTTGAAACTTGTTCTTTCCTTGAGATTCAAATGCTCTGTTCTTTTCCAATCGTCCATGTCTTTTCAAATTTCAGTCTTTCCCATTCTCCAAAGGCAGTAACCTTCTCATGAAATCCAAAAATAGATCATCCCTCCTTCACCTCTGCCTGTTCTCCTGTTCTGCCAGTTAGAACACCCTTTGTCCCAACATCTATATGATCTCTTCCACTTTGAATTCACTTCAGAATACGTTGGACAGACAAGCTTTTGCACACAAGTGATTCAGCACACCCACTGAACTGTAATTCTAAGATTTGCCTATGTTTGGGTTTTGTTTCTTGAGCTCTTGAAATAAGGAGTGCAAACTATTGAGCAGCGGTGATTAATAGCATTTTGAGTTGCAAGTGTGAAGAAAATGAGAGGAATTGAGTCATATCCCCATTTCACACATTCAAACTGCATTAGTAATGCTAATAGACAGTTTTAGCCATATTATTTCACTGTCTTTATTGAGTAGGGAAGAAAGTAAACTGCCACAGGGAAATAGCTCTCAGAAAATCATAGCTATTAAGCTAGACAGCTGCAAGAAGTTATCAGACTATGCAACCAGCACTGCAAAATAGATATTGCTTCTGTAACCTCTCTCCCTTTCCTGCTATCTTTTGGTTGGTTTTGTTTTAATCAAAATCTTTAAATCTTTTTTACAAAGCAAGCAATAATCATCCAAGACCCAAAACTCTGTTATTTAGAAGGTTACATGGAAAGTTTGAACAAAAGCTAACAAAAGAACAGTACCCAATTTTGCTTTGATGAAGCAAAGGCAGATCTATTTGGACTTATGTATAATGGACTGTACAAAATGCATTCTGCTTTTTTAATTCATTGTTTTACGTGTGGTTTTGCTTTGTTGAGGCTAATGGTTTCAAAACATATTTGCATCCGTATAGACTATGGTGAGGCTGGTGCCCCAGGTAAGGAATACACAACACACCATCTTTGGATGAAAAAAGCCACAATTGTATTGATTATTGCAGCATAGGGCAATGGATCCACTGCATCAAACAGCCCACTGCCACTCAATGGGCGCTTCCCCCGCACATATGCTAGGCACCAGAGGATGGCAGGTCATGTTCTCCCATCGCAGCGTGGCCCAGGCAGTCCCTGCCACCCAGGGTGAAGCCTGTGAGTGACTGCCAGCCCAGGAGCATACCCTTTGGCTTCCCTCAGATCGCTTAAGGGGACCGCAAAAAGTGAGGGGTGAGTCACCCAGTCAGCACGACTCACCCCAGTGGATCCGGCCCAGTGCCTCAAAACCTCCATAATGTTGTGATAAGCATAAGCAACTCCCAGCTGCAGACACCCCTCACCAGAATGTGGTGCTTGCCTTCTGCCCCAGCCTGACCTCCCAGGGGCAACATAGCCTGCCGATGAGTCTGCAAGCCCATTTACTGCTACTGTTACATTATAAACCAAAGAGAATGGTTTGAATCCATCTGAAAGTGGATTCAAGTGAATTTGAAGAGCAAGTTAAATGCTGGTTTAAAACAAGTTATACGAGAAGTCTTTCAGAAATAAGCTGCTTAAAATGGACAGGGTTCTTAGAGGTCTGAGACCTAACAACTGCTTGTATAACCTTTGGCCCTCCTGGCTGCTTAAATTTGCTGGGATGGGGGAGACTGACAGATTGTGTCTCTAGCAGACAGTAAATGCCTCCCTGAGAGAGGGTGTGGTCAGTCACCCATGCCTAGAAGCAGCCAGTGGTGCATCCACTACTAAAGAAGCCTACTTTGGACCCAGAAGAGCTGATTAATGATCATCCACTCTCAAATGAAGCATTCTTGACCAAGGTGATTGAATGAAGCCTGGGCAGCTTCACGGATTCCTGAGTGAAGCTGAATGTCTGGATCTGTTCCAAACTAGTTTCAGACCTGGTCATAGGATTGAAAAGACCTTGGTCGCTCTAGTGGATGTCTTATGCCAGGAGAAGGCCAGGGGGAATGTGAACCTGTTAATTCTCTTGGACCTCTCAGCAGCTTTTGATACCATTGATGATGGTAATCTTCTGAGCCACCTTTCAGGGTTGGGACTAGGAGACACGTTCTGCAGTGTCCTACCTTGAAAGTATGTTTCAGAGTGTGGTACTGGGGACTGCTGCTTCACTACCACCCCATTGATCTCTAGTCTACAGGGTCCTACAAGGCTCTATCTTGTCCCCCATGTTTTTCAACATCTCTGTAAAGCTGCTGGAAGAGGTTGTATGGAAATTTGGGTTGAGTTGTCATGGATATGCAGACAACACTCAACTCTGTCTTCCACTTCCAGCAGATCCCAGAGAGGCTGTGGAACCCATGAACTGGTGCCTGGAGGCAGTTTTGGGGTGGGTGAGAGCTAATAAGCTGAAACTTAATCCTGAGAAAACAGAGGTGCTACTGGTGGAGTGGTCCAGAAATTAAGATATCTCCTTTTCTGGATCGGGTTGCACTCCCACTAAAGCTGCAGGTTTGTTGCTTGGGGGGTGCTCCTGGACCCAGGACTCTTGTTGGATAAACAGGTGGCAGCATTGGCCAGGAGTGGCTTTCATCAATTTGGGCTGGTGAGCCAGCTGCAGCCTTTCCTGGGCAGAAAAGACCTTGCCACTGGTGCATGGTCTGGTAACTTCTTGATGCATTCTGTGTAGGTCTGCCATTAAAGACTGTGTGGAAGCTACAATTGGTATAGAATGTTGCGGCCAGAATGCTGACAGGAATGGGTTGTAGGAAATCATATCACTCAAGTCTTGTTCCACCTGCATTGACTCCCAACTTGGTCCAGGCTCAATTCAAGGTGCTTGTATTGACTTTAAAGGCCTCTATGGTTTGGGCCAGCATAACTGAAGGATTGCTTTCTCCCATGTGAACCTACCCATCCACTATGTTCTTTTCAAGAGGCCCTCCTTCGGGTGCCTATGACACCTGAGGAAAGACAGGTGGCAACATGGCTCTCTTGGTCATGGCACCAAAATGCTGGAACTCCCTCCCAGAGAGACTTGTCTGTCTCCCTCTGTTATTGTCATCCACCAGATGGTGAATATTTTTGTACTTTTTGGCTTACTCCCAGGACATCTTACTGGTCCTTGTTCCTGGTTGCATCATTATATGTGTTTATATGTCTATATTTTTATTGAATTGTTTAAATGTTTTATATATATATACACCTTATTTTTACTGCTGCTTTGATGTTTTAACGGTTTAATGTTTTGATGGTCTCCATCTTGGGGATCCTATTTGGGTGGAAAGATGGTGTAGAAATGTACAAGAAGAAGAAGAAGAAGAAGAAGAAGAAGGAAGTACACACAGAGACATGTTAATATATGGAAATTGATATAAATTTGTACAGGTTAGGTGGAAGTTAATTGGTAGTCTAAAGTGGTCAGTTCTTGGAATGATTACTTAATTTATTAACTATTTACAGTGTGGGGCTGTATAAAGAGAGTTCCCAAAATATTTCATGTAACATTGCCACCTGGTGCATAATCCAACACTTTCTTTCCCTTTGGCTACTTGGAAGAAAAAGCATGTTTCTGTTGCGTATCAATTATGTTTCCAGTGATTTTCAGCTTACAGATTCATTCTTTATCATAGTTGCAGCTAGCTAAGTGGTGTGTGGCAGACTCCCAGCCTTTACCTGCATGGGAGGCCCCAAACCTTTGAAAGGAGGTTTGGGGTGGGTGGCAGGGTATGTGAAAGGCTTTGTGTCAAGGACTACTGATATTATAGCATAATTGTAGAATGGGAAAATAAAGGCTGGCTAAACTACAAAAATGGCCTAACCAAAATTATAGGTCCCCAAACCACCTATGTAGGGAATATGCAATGCAAAAAAGAACTCTCCTGTAACTCTGACTTCTACTGTGTAGTTTTATATCAAGAATAAGGAGAAGGCAAAGTAAGACTGAGTTGTACAAACTCTGAAATTCTGGGCAACTGATCACGTAAGCCATTGCTAGATTCAAGTTCACCTGGACATTTGCTGTATGATCTTTATTTCTCCATCTGCCAAAGATGCAAGACTCATAACAAAGCCAGAGGCAGGATTTCGTTTTCTAATTCATCTTGATGCATGGTCAGAAACAACAAAGAATCACAATGGTATGATATACCAAAAACAGAGGGTGACAGATATCACAAAGGCCATCTAAAATGGTTCTTTATAAACTCAAACCTGCATTTGTTATTTAGGAAAAAACTTTTGCAGTAGGCTTGGGATTATCTTAGAACAGACTGGTTATTCAAAGTTAGGTTTATGTGCCAAGAGTACAGAGTGGTGTTTAGCAGCACTTTATACTATAGCAAGCATGCTGTAACTATCCATTCATGTCAGCTCTGAACAAACAGGCCATCTGATGAAAGTGTTGCCCTTATCAATGTAAAAATAACTCTTGTGCATGGAGTTACCCCAAGGCTTGTGCATCATTAAATCCCATTCACTTCCCTGAACTACATTAGCTTGATACTCCACACCCTTCTGCTTAGCGTTTCATTCAAACAGATCTCTTGCAGTGTCACTGGAGAACAAGGCCAGAGACAAGTAAGACTATTCCAGCTGGAGACTGTTGCCCAGATGCAAAGCCCTAAGTCTCTATTTATTACAGTACAGTAAATTTGTTTTCTTCAAAGGAACATGGAGACTAATTCTTCTGTGAAACCCCTTTCATAACAACGTGACATTTCTTAGATAAATGATACCATTTTTTGTAAGAGAGCCCACTGGTATCAAAGCATTTGTCTTTAGGTGGGCTACTTAGCAATGCCATTACTATGGCGCTGCCCATGGATCTTGGGTTGCTGCCCCTGGCAATACCTGTGCTCATCTGTCACCCTGTAACTTTCAAGCCAACTGATTTGTCAACTGACCCTCTGATAGAAAACAGAAAATAGATTAAGGCTTTGCTCAAACTCCATGCAAAACTATGGTTTATTTTAACTATGATCTGTATGTGGCACCAGGGCTTGGGTTCACCAGAGCATTTCCATGGAGCACAACTTGCTTATCTCCCCCTTCCAGCAGCCCAAAATGCCTTCCAAAATGCAGCTCATCAGGGTCCCCTGTCCACAAGGAACAGCATTTGGGTGCTTTTGAGGCTACAGCGAGAGTGGGGAGGCTAGAAATCTTTCCATCCATGGAAATGCTCCAGTACATCCAAGCCAAGGATTCTGTTCACAAACAATAATTCAAATACTGATTTTCTGTGACAAGTTTCATTCCCTCTGTTTTCTCCTTCACTTTCCCCATAAGTATCCTGGCCTGCATGGTGACAAAGGCCCAAAGTGGACACGCCAGGACTGAGCCAATATGTCCGACTTCAAACCATTTTTTTTCAGATCTTGGTTTGGCATACCTTGGTGGCAGTGGAGAATGCCATCAAGTCATAGCTGATTTATGGCAACCCTTGCTGGAGTTTTATGGTAAGGAACTAACAGAGGTGGTTAGCTTCTGAGATCCAACAAGATCAGGCTTACTTAAGCTATCCAGGTCAGGGATTGGCATACCTTGAGTGACCATAGTTAGTGGAGTGGCCAGATTCAGAAGATCATGCAAACCATAGCTTAATGAAACGATGTCTTTGAGTCTTTCTACATAAGACATCTTACACTGAGATGCTCAAGTGAAAGATCTTACACTTGTTCTCCCATTGTGAATACACATGCACTGCTAGGGAGACAGAGTATACTTGAATATAAGAATATAAGGCCTTTTTTCAGTTATAGATTGCAGGCACAGTTAAACCAATAGTTCTAAACCATCTTTTTATGACTGTGGGTTTTTCTGCTACCACCAGTTCAGTACACTGAATCTCCTCACTCTCTGACTGTTGTTCCTCTTCTAAATTATTTCTCCCTTTAATTACGCCACTGCTGTCTCCACCCATCATAATTTTTCACCTAGCCACAGAACAGTGCACCTCCTACGCAGCCTGCACTTTTCCCTTTATAATTCTGGAACAAAGGGGGCTAGGAACTTTCTTTTTGAAAAATGAAAGCAGGGAAGTAGGACATTTTGGCATTAGTTTCAGAGGGGTAGCTGTGTAGGTCGGTAGTAGAAAAGCAAGATTCGGAGCCAGTAACACCTTAGGGATCAACTAGATTTCCAGGGTGTGAGCTTTTGAGAGTCTGATGAAGGGATCTTTGACTCTTGAAAGTTCACATCCTAGAAATCTGTGGCAGTAGATCATTAGTACTCATTTAGCCATACTTGCTCTTTTCTAAAGCTTTTCTGTTGTAAGAGAGTGACATTGTGGCTGCAGAGAACTAGAGAAGAGAAAATGGAGCAAAATATGAGAGTCATGTTCCACTGTGCCAAATCAGCAGCCAAAGAAGCATAACATGCTACAAAAGAAATAAAGGCACAAAAACTATTTTAAGGCAGTCTTTCTTTAAAATATGCATGCTCATGGTGTAATCCTAAAAAGAGATACATCCATCTAAATCTGTTGGTGCAAATGGGTTTAGAAGTATGTGGCTCTGTCTACTTAAGTTGGCACTGTCACTGTTGTTTGTCTCGCAGTGCAAATGAGTGGCAAAGAATTCCTTTTATATGAGCACCACCAACCACAGAAAATCCACAGTGAAAAGGCAAAGGAGGTTAACCTGGGCATGCAAAAATGATCCAAGATTCTTAGGTTGCAAGCCAAGACCCTTATACCTAAGGTATTTAAGTATAAAATGTTGCAGACCATCACTATACCCACACACTAAAAATTGCTCCTCTTCTGGCTTAGGTACAAGATGTAGTACAAAAAGCTCCAGACTGGATGATTTCCTCCAGTGGAAGAAATCCAATATTTTTACCATCCAAAACCAACACTGTGCTTAAGCTTTGACCTGCTGGCATTCCAGTCTCAGGTTCATGTAAATAATACAACTGTACCTTGAAGTCATCCCTTGAATTTCAAGCTTTTAAATCTTATGAAATGTAACATACCAATCTGTCACTGTTTTATATGAAGTCATAAAATACATGGCTAGAGTTTTCCTTTTGCTATCTTGGCAGATCTTGTAAATTGCATTCCCTTCCAATCAAGCATTTCAAATGACATCATGGCAACTTCCTGCATGCATAAATTTTTGTGAGTGCCAATCAATGCTGAGGGGAGGGGGAGAAAACCTTCTACTTGTTCAAAAAAAGATGTACACTCCAGTGAATATTGATGCAGATTTGGGACCAGCTGTACTCAGCTAAAATGTTAAGAGCATACAGTCGGCAGGCAGCAATACTTCAGCTTTTAAACATCTATCAGGGTTTACATACAGACAAAATAACTGTCAGCACATTTTAGCACTCTATGCAGCAAATTTTCTAACTAGAGCAATACGGGTAACATTATGAAGCAAATTCTAGAAGTACGGCTTTTTTGATATTGAGACGGAAACAACATGTTGCAATATTTCTAAACCATCACAGGTTTTCTGAAAGAAAGAAAGAAAGAAAGAAAGAAAGAAAGAAAGAAAGAAAGAAAGAAAGAAAGAAAGAAAGAAAGAAAGAAAGAAAGAAAGAAAGAGAAAGAAACTGGCTATAATCTCAGACTCATACTCAAATGGGCAATTACAGCAGTTTGGGTAGTGCATAGTCAGTCTCTTTAGTGCTTTGGTTAAGGTTACCAACATCCTGGAGAAAAAACTGTCCCTTTAATAACCTAATGTTTAGAAATGGGCAACAGAAGTTTTTTGTGGCATATCATAATCATATCTAATTAAGCCTGTATTAAAGGGACAGGGCATTTTCTCTCTGAGTTTTTGAAAATCCAACTGAGGACGAAGGGACAAATCCCGCTGTAGCCTCAAACAAGTGCATAATGGAAGCTGCAGGTCTCAGCAGACAACACTGGGCTTTATGGACCAAATGTTCAGCTCAGTATAACGCTGCTTCAATTGTTGATAATGACTGATGCGCCTGCTTATTTTTTCTGTCCAAATGTTGAGTCTTAGTATATACATTGTCAGTCAAGAGTGCTGGAAAGACCCAGATTCAAATCCTATGAAGCTCAGTAGCAGTGCAATCCTATGCAGAGTTACTCTAGCGTAAGCCCATTAATTTCAATGGACTTAAACCAGAGTCAACTGAAATATATTAAAAATCACAACACCAAAAAGATCAAAGAAGTAGCACAACTGGAAAAGGACTAGAAACAAATTTATTAGCTGAACTGGCAGCATTAAAATCAACTTAAAAGCAAGCGAGAAAATATTGTATAAAGCAAACCACCTCAATAATGAGTGAAACAACCTACCAGCATATATGATATGAGGGATAAAAATAGTAATAAATCAACCAAAATCTCCTCTAAATAAGTATGTTGTCACTTGACACCAAAAAAAAAAAGACTTGGTATCATGTGAGCAATAGAGAAGAGTGCATTAGCAGAGGTGCCATAACTGAGAAGGCCCTGATTCTTGTAACAGTCAACTTCAAATCCAATAAAGTAAAGAGATGGAGCAGGTGATGTCAGACTATGGAATCCCAGTTATCTAGAGTTCGTCTCCCCCCTTCTGCAAGAAGCACAAAGTTTCTTGATTCCAGAAGATTTATTGAAAGACAATGCTGAGGATACAGTTATCCATATTCCAAGGACTAGGCAAGTCTTGTCTGAACAAAAGCTTTCTTGAGAATGATACACAAAGTGAAAGTAACAACACTTCAAACACCCATTCCCAGCCTCCCCCCTTAGTCCTGTCTAGAAGGCCTGGGAAGGCGAGGACATCAAGGTCATCCGGAACAGAGTGATAAGAATTCTTCACTCCCATGGATATATGAGGCTTGGGCAACACCTGGGCCTGGAGGGAGAGAACTAAACAACTACAGATTATAACATAAGAACATGGCGTAGCTTTGGCTTGAGAACTGACTAGCAAACTGACATCCTGACAGTGAAACTGTGAGGTTAGCCAGTAAGATATAGGAGTAAATGGATTAAGCAAGCATATGCTCTCTCTCTCTCTTTATAAAATCACATAAAAGAAAGGAAACAGATCAAACATAATATTACACTGCATTCCAGAGTCATACATAGAGTAGAAGGAAGTCTGTGAGATTTCTTAATGACTTCAATTGTCTAATAAACTTTGTGGATTCTCCAGCTGCTTGACATTAAAAAAAACTGTAACGAGATTTAGAGAAGTAGTAGTAACTGTGGAGGGGAAATAAACTAAATATACCCTGAAGCTTCTCAACAACAGACTGCATTACCCAAAGCTACTTTAACGACAAAAAAAACCCCCAGCTATCACATTTGTGTTATAAGCATATATAAGTAACATGCATTTAGAATCTTAACACATTTTAATTCAAAATTATTTGCACAAAGTACCCGTACTGTTTCTTAAAAGGCAATCAAGTTCACAATTTCTTCAGTATTTATAATTTTATAGCAATTCTGCTTTTGATTGAATTATATTTTCCATTTGAAAGATCTTTCTAGTATTTTAAAAATTCATACATTGTGCTAAATCTTTTCTTTCTACATTTTCTGTCAGAAATCTCACCATACAAGGTCCAATGGTGGAATATCTCCAGTGATGTCTTTTATCAGTGTCAATGCTTTCTTCTAATTGCTTGGATCCTATTTCACAAGAGCTGAATAGCACTTTCAGTAGCAAACTTTTCAACCTCCCTATTCCCACTGCAGTCTTCTGCCCCCCCCCCAAAACCTGGACTGTGAACCCCCAGGAACAGAACTGGAGTGAATCAAGAGTCTGAAGTTGGAGGGGAGGTTGATGAAAAAGTTGGAATAGAAGCAACTCAGCATGCTTTGACACTGGGGGATGCTATTTTTCTCATTATATTAGAAGCAAACTCTGTACTTGTGTGATGCCTCTCTTTGTCTGATCTGGAAGCTACTATCTTTCTCACCTTCCTCTTTCTGTGCCTTTTTTGTGCACACTCTCTGCTTGTCTTGCAAGAAGCCAGATGTTTTCTGCAGAACTCACCTGTGCAAATGCGCTAATAAGCATGCCACACCCATATTCCCATTTATGTGCAGCTGAATTCACTGGCCTCTTGTAATAGGGAATAGTGTTTATGTTTCTTCATTTTCTTCCACTACAACAAGAAAGCAAATGAATGTGAAAATACCCCCTCTTTCCACCACCAGATGTGCCTTCAGCCAATGGAAAACCTAGTTAGGATTTCAGACCAATAGTGTTAAAGTTTTGAAGTTTTGCCATCATGTCTTCACACTTGAAAAGCTGTTTTATTTAAAATATCAGAGATTTTGAATTTATTAGCACATAAACTAACCAAGAGTTACTAAATTATAAAATGCATTAGTGGGAAGCCCAAGCCATGGACCCATTTGCTCAAACAATAACCTTGTGATTGCTTCAGTTTCATTAATAATATAGTAGTGGGAAAGAGAAAGGTCAGCTCTCAGCTGCATAAAAATTATTTACTGAAATAAGTGGGCAGTGTTTGAGGTTATTAATTATGAAAGCTCAGTATTCTTTTAAAAATCTGACTTTATGAAGCTATTTGTTGTCCCCCATTTTTAACAACAGAAGGAAGAAGACTTTGAAGCAAAGGCAATTTCCATTTGCTAGTTCAGATTTTTATTATCCAAAAGAGAGTTGTTTGTTTTGGAATTATATTTCTATTCTCCTTACTCAGAATCTCATTAATATATATAAACTAATAAGTCTGAGCTATTATATTTTACTGTGGAGGAAGTAGGAGGAAGACATTTTTCTTTATTGAAGCGCTAATAAAAGTAACAAATTACTTAATGGCAGCTGTGTTTGCTGGGTTAATGCCTTTTGGTAGGTTGGGTGAAATGTGCATTCAGTTCCAACTCTCTCCGTTCCTTTTCATGGTTTCCAATGAATTATTTGTCATCTTTACTACCAAAACTTTCAACAACAAGCTCTTTTAAAATGCACATCTATTCTAGCATGTCAAAAAACAAAAGAGTTCCTTTGAATCATTCAAATGTTAATGGTCGGGTCAGGTCCATAGCTTTGTGCATGCTCTGATGCATTCATACAACTCGTATGTAACTGGACTTCCTATTAATTTTAATGGAGAGCAACGGTACATGTGCATATGTTAGAGCTCCCTCTTCTTGAATGGATTTGGAAAGCCTAAGTGTGCAGTTCCAGCAGAACATATAATTGAGATTAATAAAGTAAGGATAGTTTTAAAAAATCCCAACATTCAAACCTTACTCTCCTATTCAGCTAAGGTGGACCAGCACAAAGAATCAGCCATCCATAAGAGGAACGTTTGCTATTGGGTTCCAGCTCTATTGTAGTAGAAGTGATATAAACATGACAGCTCACCCATTAAAATGCTCTGAAGTGAAAAATGGATTGACCAAATGAAGACAATCACACCATTTGGACAGTTCTTTAACATAAAATAGGAATTGTGTTGCCTCTCTCCATGAATTGGCACAGGAATAGTAGCAACTAGTGCTCAGCTGTTTACACATCTGGCAAAGTCAATGAGACGTGAAAGGGATTCGTTTTGGAAAGTTAAACTGTCTAAAGTTTGATATATAGTTTTTTCCTGGTGAAGACACTTTCTAACAGACATTTGAAATTTGACATGCTGTGTTGAGAGCTTTTCTTTAAATTAACAGGAAAGAGCCATCATTATGGGAAGAATATTTGCTTCTGGGTGGCACCAAACAGGTTGCTCTTTACATATAAGATCCTCAATTACAAATTTTAAATTACGTGTCCTTCAGAGGATAGAGACACAGATATAACTTTGTTTGTCATCTATTTTTTCCACAAGGAAATTACTCTCTTTCAAATTCTGTACTGGGTGGCGGGTGTCTCATTTTACACACTTCTCTTCTTTCTGCCCTACATTGGCTTTCTCTGTAGGATTTGATCTAAACTCCTTTTAGTAGCCTATAAATGCCTCCATACTCCAGCTCCTTCTTACCTTTCTGCTCTTTTATGTTTCTTAGGGCCAAACTACACACTACTACTGACATGTGTCAGGTCATGAATGCAGAACTAGACCTACAGTCCGATGTACATCAGGGGAACTCATCTCGAAAAGCATTCATTCACTCTGTGCTGCAAGGGAACACGGCAAGTGTGTTTGTGGGAAGTGGGGGTGGGGTGGGGAATGAGCTTCCATTTTTCCTCCCACCCTGCTTTTGCTTAGGAAGGGCATCTGGAGCCAAAGAAAGTTGACCAACTCTCCCACCTGCCCATTCTGGAAGATTCTTAACTCCATTCACAGTGGTAGACAAATGAGCACATTTTAAAGTACCCTTATGTATATCCAGGGCTTTGTTTCTGGGGAAAGAGGTGGCAGAACTCAGTGGGTTGCCCTCGGAGAAAACAGTCACATGGCCGGTGGCCCCGCCCCCTGATCTCCAGACAGAGGGGAGTTTAGATTGCCCTCCGTGCCGCTCAGCGGTGTGGAGGGCGATCTAAACTCTCCTCTGTCTGGAGATCAGGGGGCGGGGCCACCGGCCATGTGACCATTTTCAAGAGGTGCCGGAACTCCGTTTCCCCACGTTCCCCCTGAAAAAAAGCCCTGTGTATATCTGATTGTGGATCCAGTCACACACCAATGACCTGACACATGTCAGGCATATCATGTAGTTACATCCTTATTCCTTTGCTCATTCTTTACATTCTAGTGGTATTTTATGTCTTAAAAAAACAAAAATCACATCTGTTATCTCTTGAATGCAGTGCATTTTTCTAGTTATTACTTCTCTGGAATCCTCTGCCTCTTGATAGTAAACATCTCCACACATTTCTGAACAGATTGAAGGACTTTTCACCAGCCTTGACACATTTGTTTTCTTCTCATTTCTCTTCTATTTTCTATGTGCAATACATTGTTTAAAAACCACTCCGTAACATTAATTAGAGTCAAGCACATGCTGGCCATCTAGATAGCAAAAAAATATTCTGTTTTCTTATTGTTGTACCCATTATGGATCTTTAGTATGTGATTGCAGAAAATAAGAACAAAAATTCAGAAATAACTGTCACACTTACTAGGCTTGTGCGTTGATGTATATTTGCCAAAGCCAAAAATAAAAAATCTAACTTTTTGACTTTTTTCTCAATGTAAACAAACTGTTGGTTGGATCCAGTACAGTGTTTCAGTAGTAAGTTTATACTTACAGTACAGTGTTTCCATGGGTGATATACTTTCACCTGCAGAGAATACCTTTTGGAGTTCCCCCTTCCCATAGAAGCCTGAAATGCTTCCTGAAATCCTGCTCCCCATGGAGAAAGGACTTCCAAGAACAGTATTTCTGGGGGCTTTGGGGAGGCTGCAGGAGGAGGATCCTCAAAAGTCCTTGGTTTAAATAATTGCACAGGTGGTAACGCTGCACTAGATCCAACCCTATGTATTCTAACCTGAATGATACAGGAAATTCTGTTTATTTTTCTGAATATGTTGTTGCTTTCTTACCATGCCAAGCTGATCATGTGATCTGATCATATTTCCTTTACTGTTGCCAGCAATTAAAACTCTCCCTATGGGTCCAAAGACCAGTGGGCTTCTGAAACCTTATAAACACAACTCTGTAAATCAATGTCTTGCATGCTTTCTCTTTGCAGCTACTGCAAGATGTTTCTTCCACTCATCTTGGATCTTGCAAAAGAAATTTCTGTATGTTGTATTTAACATCATATCCCCCAAATGCAGAAGTCACATATTGAGGTCCAGTGTGGTCTAACATTGGACTAGAGTCTGAGAGAGACAGACTGGAATTCCCACTCTGCCACTGAATCTCACCTTTGGCTAGTCATTCTCTCTCAGCCTTTCCTATCTCATTTGTTATGAGTATAAAATAAAATAGCAGGGAACAATTCTGTTGGCTGCTTTGGGTGACCAATGGGGAAAATAACAAGGTACAAATCGCTAAAGAAATAAATACAGTTGTTACTGTTTGTATCCTTCAAAGCACACATGCATAAGTATCTATGTAGAATGACCCGGACAATTCTACAACCCAAATCTTCTTTTATGTCCTCCTGAATATGGAAATGGCACACAACTGGCAATCAGAGCCCTAAGACTATTAAATGTACTATTCACTATTGTAAGTTTGGGGTTGAGTATTTGAAAAGTATTTGAAACTATATTCCTTACACACAAAAATAGCTTTATTGCAAAGGTCCATAAACCTACATGAATAAAATATTGACAGATAAGAAGAAATGTATTTATATGCAAGATTGGAAAGAAAAAATAACAGCAGCAGAATAACAACAGAATGTCAAGCTTTTACTTGCACTGCTCAGCGGGAGGAATAAACAATGCTATTTAAAGATGAGGGAGTTTGGAAAGTGCAAATGGATAAGTAGATCGGAAACAAAGAAGAGATACCAGCTTCCTAGTGCTTTTGATTATGTCAAAGGGACAGCTAAGACATTAAGCATGTCCTTTCTTGACATTGTAATTAACTCTCTTAATCAGTCTCAGTCAGTCAGAACAGTATTAATGGCAATAGTTTTGTTACTAAGGGCTCCAGCTGATGGAGCTCTGTATAGGGATGTGCATTCAGATATTTCTGGCCTTAATATTTTTCAGATGTGTTTGGGTATCTGGAGTGATATTTCAGTTTGCCAGAATATTAGTAATCCGGTTCTGAAAAATTCTGGAAATGTTCAGAAATATTGAAGGACAGCTCCCAGGTCATTTTTTCTTCCATTTTTTTTAGACTTAAAAAAACTTTTATACTGCCTCTCCCTCAAATGAGGCCTGAAGTGGTTTGCACCATTAAAAACAACAATAGATATTAAAAAATAAAAACCATATCACTACAATTGAGGGGTCCCACAAGAATACAAATAATAAACAGGTTTCCCGGACAGTGAGAGGGAGTAGAGAGGGAAACCACTTTCCCAGGCAATGGGATGAAATGTTAGGGGGAGCACCAGATCAACCTGCCAAATCATGATGATTTTTTCACAGCCCTTCATGGCTAGGCTTGCTATCCCCATGCCCCACCCACCACCCCCACTCCTGGTCACCTGGCTGGTGGGAGGAAGGCACTGGATAGGAGGAGCGCATGTGCTGAAGCCAAGCTCAATAAAAACGGCCTCCAACGGAGTGGTTTTTCTGAGCATGGCTTCAGTGTACCTGAAGGGGTTTGGGCTTAGAGTTTCCAAGTTGTAACTTTTTTTAAAGTTTATCTTTTGT
The DNA here is from genome assembly GCF_028583425.1 of Eublepharis macularius. Lineage (NCBI taxonomy): Eukaryota > Metazoa > Chordata > Lepidosauria > Squamata > Eublepharidae > Eublepharis > Eublepharis macularius. Next base: position 100,214,796 of record NC_072795.1, read on the forward strand.
ACTCCTCTGGTGGTTTTACAGCTATTCTTCTATAGTTGTTTTAAAGATCTTTCTGTGTTGAATTCTCAGGGTGGTGATTTCATAAAGCTATGGAGTGTGCCTGTTGTTTTTTAAAAAATTAATTGTTGTAGCAGGTTTTAAAGAAAATTTATGATTTGGTTTTAACAACAGTTAATTTACATGAGGATTTAGGTATTTTTTAAAATAAATTTCTGCTTAGCATTCAGTTCTCAAAAGCTTGGATCAGACTTCCAAAAATAGTCAGTTTTTAATTTTTTTAAAAAAAAACTTAATTGGATCATACTGTTTTATTAGGCTTACTTGGACTTAAAAACAATTGAAGCCAGATCCTTAAAAATATAGGGCATAGCTGCCTTTTCAGTCTTCTAAAAAAATGAAGTCAGGTTTTCCGAAAGACTAGGGATTAGCATCATTGAGGGGAACGGGATTAGGCTTTGCTAGTAGGATTGGCAGGAAAATAAACTGAGGTTTACAAACCTCAAACTTGGGGGGGGGGTGGAGGAGAGACTGAATTCCAAAAAAAATTAGCCAGTTTCTGGCTAAAACTACCTAAACTCAGGGTGAATCAAGTTTTTTAAACCAAATGTAACTGAAGCAAGCCTGAGTGTATTTTCACCCCCCAAAAAGTTAGGTTGTGTGGGTTTGTGGGGGGTGGGGGGAGGCAATTACAGGTTAGTGCTCAGGAGGGCAGGTAGGCAGAAAAAGCCAAAGGAAGAAGAGTGCAGGATAGAAGAGGAGTGCAGTGGGGCACTGGGTAGGGTTGACAGGTGCTCACTGGTGGCGGGAAAACTCCTAGAGATTTGTCCCTCTGCTCATGATTGCTTACCACCAGCAGGCAACCCAGGCAAACGGGCTTGCATGCCTCTGTGATCTGCCACAATGACATCACTTCTAGAAGTGACATCATCATGTGAAGGGCAGGAGTGCAACTGCACTTCCTTAAGGTATTGGGCCTGGCATAAAGTGTGCACATGCTTTCAACAAAGTGGGTTTATCAGCGATTTTCGAAGTGGCTTGCCGCTTCGGATTAAAAAGAGTGGCTTGCTGAAGGCCACTGTTCTAGATGACTCAGGTGTACTGCTGGGTATTGTACACAAGCAAATACAATTGTGCAATCTCTGCTTCCATCATAAGCATTTATTGAAGCATGATTATTCTTCTTATTATTAATATTAGAGCAATCAACAGAAAATCATACACTCCATTATAACGTAGATCATCACAGGAGAGCAATTACTTCAGTCTAAGTATCTTACCCTGTATTTAAGTATGTTGCAGACAAGGAGCTTCTTCAAAGAAGAAGTTTCCAGTCAATTCAAATCCTCATATTTATAGGGTATCCGAATCATCTCCAAACAATAACTAACTGTCCCATTTGATAAAGGGGATACTGTTGGATCTTGGCTAACTAATTATCTTAAAACTTCAAACACCATAAAAGATTATCTATATTTGAAATATCTTCTCAAAGTATATAAAATTGTTAGTTCATTCTTGCTACTTTTTATCTTACCAAAGTCTCTGTAAAATTAGTGATTACATGTTTCTCATACGTATGATCTTTTGCCCCTCAACCAATATACTTATCCTTGAATCATATCTGAGCTTCAACACATAGTCTCTACTGATATGGGTTAGACAGCCCTTCTAATCTACACAAGGCCATACAACTGTGTTACTCCTTTGTTTTCTGCCCCTTTCCAAGGTTGCTCTGTTCTGGGCTTCCAGACTCCCTTCGTGGCATGTCTAGCTATCGGGCCCTGTCTCTTTGTGTAAAAACATCTTCTATAATATTCTTGGTCAAATCCAACAACAGTTTCCTTATATTTCTATCTATATCAGTGACACCACTTCATGAATGAGATTTGAACTTGTAGAGCTGTAATTCAGGAATCATTCTTTCCGCTAACATGCTATACCACTTCCTGGTGCTAGGCCCAAATCTTTTTGGAATTATGCTTTCCCATGTATGTCATGTTTGAGAATCAATCCTCTATTATGATGCACATCTCATAGATGTATGAAATCCAGCTGTGGGTATATATTTACACTACAAAATTATATTAGATATATACCATTTTCAACTGTTGGATCTTTCCTCAAAGAATGTGGTTTTGTGAGGGTGCTTAAAATTTTGTGTGAGGCACCTAACCACCCAGTACTATAGTTCCCAGGGGAAAGGAAATTACGGTTTAACTGAATCTGTACAGATATTTCTTCTTGGTAGAGTGCTATTGCAGTTACATACAATTATCTACTATATATAAAAGGCTAACTGTGTTGCCGACAACTCACTTTTTATCCTGGTACAGGCGCACAAAGGGTTCTGCAAGTGCACATGCGCTAGGATAAGAAGTCAGTTGCCAGCGGTTGCAGCTGCTGTGGGGCCCTGGTAGGGCAGCGCCAGGCATCTCTGCTGCCTGTCCCAGGCTTCTGAGGAGCTGCAGAGGCAGCACAAAGTCCCTGTGCAATGCTGCAATCCAGCATGGTGCACTGCACCAGCAGCAAGCGGGTTGCAGCAGGGGGCTCACCACTATCTCCGTGGTCTTGGGAGGGCTGCATGAGCATGGACCTCCCAAGGCCCTGCTGCTACAGTCTGTTGGCCAGCAGGTGCGCCTGTGCCAGGATAAAATGTGTAGGATTTTCTTTATTTAAACTATAAACTATAACATAATAATTATAAACAATAAACATAGAGAATAAGAAAAAACACAACATTCTAAACCGAAGACACACTAACAATACATATATCTATATAATTTTTTAAAAAACAGGTTGAGTTCCAATTTTCTCTGCAACAAATATGTATCATTTCTAGAGTCTCACTTATTCTAGGTTAATCATAAGAGCCCTCTTTTTTCTATTGTTCATGTTTCTTAATCCATAAATCCAGATGTCATCAAATCCTTGTTATCTATTTCATGTAAAAAGTCTATAAATGGTTTCCATTCAGTCAAGAAGTTAACTAATGTCCTTTCTCTAATCAATGAAGGAAGTTTTGCCATTGATGCAAACTCCAGGATAAAATGTGAGTCATCTGTGTGGCTTGGGAAGGTAGGCCTCGCTACAGCCTGTGCCAGGCCTCTAAGAGGCCGTGGATGCAGCAGGGAAGTGTGGTACACTGTGGCACTGTGGCCCTCCCAAGGCTCCCACTGCTGCCGCTGCCTCCTCCAGCTCCTGAGCTGCTGCCGCCGCTGACCAGCATATGCAAGCAATGGTAGTGGTGCAGGATGCTGGGGAAGTTTGGCAGGAAGAAATAAAGCTGTAGAGGGGATCAGAACACCTGGCAGACGGCGGGGACTGGCAAGAGATGGGCAGGACATGGGCTCAGGGTGCCAAGCAAGCTGAGCAGGAGATGAGGCAATAGGTGATGGAGGAGGAGGGGAAGCTGCAGAAGAGAGAGCAGAAGAGGAGGGGAGGGATGAAGGACTCACGGACCCCATATGCATCCAGATAGAGCCCCTCTCCAAACCCACACCTGCATGCACTTACATCCATCCACCGGCACTTTGCACACACTCAGACACATGCACTTAGACACAGGCAGGCATGCAGAGGCACGGAGCAGGGCCACCACTGCCATGCCGAGCAGATTCAGGGACTCAGCCACTATCACCCTAATGACCACAGCCTCATTGTATTTCCCCTAAATCCACAGTGAGTGCAGTGCCGCAGCATTTTGTTTTGCTTTTCTATTGGCCTGCCGGGTGTTGTTGTTGTGTTGCCATGGCAGTGCCCTGCCCATCACTGTCAGCCCTGCCAATCATTGGGGACAACATAAGAAGAAGGGATCTTACCACTACGAAAGTTGGAGGGAGGGGAAATGGGGAGGAGGGAGGGAATCAGCCGGAGGGGAGGGGAGCAGAGGGAAGCCTTGGTGAGTGTGAGCATGTGCAGGTGCACATCTCTCTGAGTGTTAATCTTTGCAGCTCCTCATCTTAGCACTTCCACTTCTCTCCCTGTCTCTCCCCCCCCCCCCCACCAGCAACAACACTTGCCATTCCCCCCTCTGAACACACGGTCAGAAAATGCACAAGGCAATGTGCATCAATTTTGTTTTGCCAGGATGTACAACGGGAAGTGAAATGCAACCGCGTTCTTTACCAGCCTGCTTTAAACTAACAGATCAGAGACAGTGAAAGGAAGTTAAAAAAAGAACGGGAAGAACGGGCTGACCTCGGCTCTGCTTGACATAAAGGGCTCCTAACATGATTTGCACGTAGTTGTGCTTCATTCTGCCTATAGGCCCATCCTCAGGCTGCTGACCCTGCCAGGAGCAGCTGCTCAGTGCTGCACACGCTGGGGCAGAGAGAAGGGAGAGAGAAAGCAGAGCACTTCTGGGAGCCAAGCTACAAGTGACGAATTACACTTGCCTGGCAAGTGAATAGACTCATGTGTATTCCTCCCTGTTCATTTGCCATTCACTTGCGCTCCACTTGTGCACTTGTGGAGTGCAAGTGAATGGCAAGTGAACAGGGAGGAATACATGTGAGTCTATTCACTTGCCAGGCAAGTGTAATTCGTCACTTGTAGCTTGGCTCTGAGTTCCTCTTCCCCTAGCAGAATAGCTGCTCAAGGCAACTTTCCACACCAAACTTGGCAGAAGCGGCCTCCCGCTGCCTCCGCAGCTGCTGCAGGGCCTTAGGAAGGTGAGGCGGACCAACAGGGGGATGGCAGGGCCTGGCCAAGAGGAGTGGCTTGGGGGGGGGTCACTTGCCACCGGGAGGGGGGCCCGCTGAATCCATTTTCTAAAGCCCATTGTATTTGTTCACACAACAGGCTCTGTTGCTAGTTTATAATAATTCTGTGTATAAACTTTTGACATATCCCATACATGCATTTTTTTTGGTCTACAACAGCAAGATAGGAAACAATGATCCCAATAAAGACATTCAGAGAATTTAATAACTACTGCTTTTCATTACGGTGTCTTTAAAAGTCTTTTAAAAGACTACTATTTGTCTACACTGTGGCATCACCTTTTCAGCCAAGACTGCTGTACAGATATTTGGTGAGTGCTGTCTGAAAGGCTACACAACCAGTTCCTCCATCCAAGGGATTTGTGTGGTCTTTTACGTGTTTGGTTAAAATCTGACTGATCTATATCACATGACATTTACCTAGAAACAATGAAATCTATGCCCATGAAAAATTAAGGGTATGTATTCATTTTGCAAAGCTGGCAGTCATTTCTCATCGTCTGCTTCTAATGCAGGCGACAAACGTGTAAAAGGAAGTTTCAGCACCTGACTGGACCAATCACACCCTCTTCAAATTAAAAAAAAAACTACTTGATAATGATGCTGCCATAAAATACTACTGATCTTATCACTCAACTTGCCTGAGGTTTGCTCATGAAGAACTACTTGCCATACTTTGTATAACATTTGAAAACATATTTCATTCAAAATTCACCTCCATTCAAGTTAATGTCAGGCAAATTACTTGTATAATTTCTCTCTAATACAAACCATGTTTTTACATGGGCCTCATATTCTCACAACATCTGCCTTGTTGATTCCTGCTCATAAATTATCAGAACATATAAAGAGCAGAAGCTTAGCTTAGTATTTGAAACAGAAATTCTAGCACCTAAAATCATCTTGATAATTCGGTTTTACGAGAGTTGGGATGAACTGTGGTTGCAAAACCACCAAATTACCACAGCAGTACATTACACAGTCTAATACTGCCTAAGGGCAAATGAGGTTCAGCAAGAGTAGAACAGTTAAGAGGATATATGTCTTAAATAGAATGAGCACAGTTGATGGTCTTTTGTCTTCCCCTCAGAACATTTAGCTTCCCATTGAAATAAACAAAATTCAAATTACACTTTCTCTGCTGCCCTTGATATGCCACAGGTGAACTTGGCATGGGGCTCTTATGTTACCTTGATGATATGAGAACCGTCAAGCAGCATAGTTCCTTCCTACCCTGGTAAGATAATATGAGAAATGTCCCATCGTGAAGCCAAGGTAGCTCACGTCTCAAGTCCTCCTGAGGGCTACAGAGACTGAAGAAATAAAGATAAAAGCCCAGGTAGAGTAGAGGGGACAAAATCAGCTTTGAGTCTCAGTGAGAAAGGTGGACTATAAATAATGTAAATAAAATAACTACTGCACTACTGAGAGAGATACCAGTTGAAGATCCCAGGAACAGAAGAGTATAGCAATCACCCCCAAAGTCCCACTTATCATTTGGGGCTCTGAACCAATCCTTAGGATTTGGCCTCAAGCGAATCTAAGTGACAGTCAGCCAATCAGAGCCCATAGAACTCCATTGTATGGGAGAAGGGTAAGCCAGCCTCAATTTAATAAGGGAGCTCTAGCTCTGTGGCTCTGGGTACAATAAGGAAGTCGGTTTAGCCAGGATTTTTATTCGGCTTTTGGATTGGCTTAGAGAAAAGAGTTTATTTTTAGGTGATAAACAAGCACCCCACTAAAAGCCAGAAGTACCAGATCTACCTGGGCAGTTTCTGAGAACTAGAGGCTGTGAAGTGAAAGGATAAGACTACCCCTTTGAGAGAACCTGTCTGGAAAAAGAGGAATCAAATCTCCCCTCGGTGTTCATGTATATTAATTTAGGATCAGTTTCAATGTGTTAATTCCTATTAGGAATTATAATCTCTGGGGAGTGAAGTTGAGAGCCAATTGTACATTCTATACTGGAGTATTCTACACAAAAACTTTACTTTGTTACACACCTTATTTTCTGTAAACAAACAGACTCATAGAATCACTGGCGGATGGCACTGCAGCCGGGAGGCAAGGCTGAGGCAGAAGGCAGGCCCCTTGTACACAGCAAGAGGGCGTGCTGGGATGAGAGGAAGAGGCTCCCTTCCTGCAGCCCCTCATGGTCCATGCCGCCATTCCAGTTTGCATGATGGAGGCGGAATGATGATCTCCTTCCTTCTGTCCCTTGGAGCCAGTTGCAGCTGGGGTTGCTTGTCACAACTTGGCATTGTACCGGATCCACTGAGGTGAGTTGTGCTCACTTGGTGGCTCACGCCCCCCCTTTTCAAGGTTCTCCTTAAGGGATATGGGGGCTGGGCTGGCCATTGCAGATTTCACCCTAGGTGGCAGGGTCCACTGGGGTCATGCCTGGATGGATGCTACATCCCTGACATCCTGTGGTGCTCAGCAGGAATGCATGCCGTTGAGCAGCAAGGGGCCATTCAATGTGGTGGATCCATTGCTCTGTGCTCTGTCAATGCTTCAATGGCTGTAATCAATAGTTGTGGCCAATTTTCATCCAAAGGCATATGTCATGTATACTTTGTCCAGGGTACGAGCCTCTCAATTTCTTATACAGATGCAAATTTTTGTAATTCATCACCATCTGTGGCTTTGTCTGTCCAGTCAAAATAGCTGTGAAAGGGGATTTATACTATACTCAAAAATAAAGAACCTTATTCTAGGAGAGTCCCAAATAAGAGCCCTTTAGCACAAAGCTTATACGGGACCAACCAGTTAACCAAAGCTTGTGTGTTCCTCCTCCCCTTTTTTGTTTAACTGATTGTGGGCAGCAGGGGTTTAAGCAAAAGGAGGGACCAAAGAGTATGGGAGTGAACGGTGATAAGTTCAGAGGGCCGTTACCTAAGAAACCTCCCTGCTCTTATTCCACCCCCCCCCCCCATCTTTACACTCTACAGGGGAATGCTCACTTTTTTTCCCCAGACCTCCTTGTATCCACTCTGCAAACAAGAATTTTAGCTGCCTGTAGAACAGGTACCTGTCTTCTTTTCACCTAAAATTTGGGACAGAATAAGAAGCAGTACAGTCTATGATAATTTTATCCAAACTGAATGTTGGGAGTTACACCTGGTAGACTTTGTGACTAAGCTCTTCACTCTTATCTCAATTTCATTGTGACCCTCCAGAAAAAAAGCTAGTTGCTGACTAGAAAAGTACATATTCTAGATAAGGAAGAACCAGTTCCAAGGAGGCAGTGGGACAAGAATGTATCTTTTATGTTGCATATATTGTAATTAATACTGGGCCTTCTAGTTAAAGCAGGATCAAAATTCAGATGAATTGATTTCCTTCAAGTGTATGCACTCTCTACAGCAGTATGATTAATGAACTCCGTACCAGAAGAAAATCTAGACCAGCTGTTAGTACATAGGCAAGATTAAACTGGGTTAACAGCAGAGCATAACCTCTGAGCAAGCCAAATGTATTCACAGTATGCCACAAGCAAAGACAAGAAAGATTAACCAAGAGCAAAGATACCTACAAGGCAGGAAGTAGACTTAGTCAAATAACAACAACAGTCCAGATAAATTAAAATGACAGGAATGAAGCTCTGTGTAGCACAGCAGCATTCTTGGGTGAATAAGGAAAGGAGGAACCGTAGACCAGAATAGGTCTGTTGGTTCTCTTATTTTGATCATCAAGCTTCTATTTTTCCATTATCCTAAATTCCAAGAAAAGTGAAGGCTGTATCTCATCAAGAACCTCCACTTTCTGGCAAAAGTTTGAGACCCTGCCATAGGAAGATAAAAACAAAACTAAAAGATTATTGTGTGGACACGTCAAAGATAGCTCTGTTGCATTCTAAACCTGTTGTTGTAATTCTGTTTTTTATAAGCTTACCAGTCTTAAAAGTGCACTAATTGGCCGTGGAAATATTCAGTCAAATTGGAAATGTAGAATAAATGGATTTAAGGATCACAGGGAAAGTTCAGACCTTGTTTTGAAATTACGCTATATGCAAAGCATCAAAAACAAATTTAATCACAAAATACTATATGGAGAGCCAGTTTGGTATAGTGGTTAAGAGCATGGGACTCTAATCTGGAGAATCGGGTTTGATTCCTCACTCCTCCACTTGAAGCCAGCTGGGTGACCTTGGGTCAGTCACACAGCTTCTAGCTCTCTCAGCCCCACCCACCTCAGAGGGTGTTTTGTTGTGGGGATAATAATGGCATACTTTGTAAACCGCTCTGAGTGGGTGAGTCATCCTGAAGGGCGGTATATAAATTGAATGTTATTATTATATGGCTAGCTTATCTACCATTCATCTACTTCAAGTGGTTATAACTTGGTAATCATTGTCCTCTAATACTATTGAGTATGTGGTTTCCTTTCCTTACTCAATAAATACAGAGAGCTTTTTCCCCACCCAAAATACATTTTATTTAAACAGAAATATCCTTGATTTACCAAAAAAATGCTGTTCTTATGATATTGCTTTGTAATAAATCGATTAAATGAACTGTGAATATCAGCATTTAACCAATAATAAAAACTATCTATTTATTTAAAAAGTATCCGATTTGCTTCACGTGAAAAGGCTAATTGAAAAGGCTACTCAGGTCAGCCACTGGTATTAAAGTTGACTGAATCACATTAAATGCTATTTAAAAGATGTGAACAAGCTAAAAGAAAAATTAAACTGGGGCCATTAAAATTTAATTTGACTTAGCAATGCCATTAACATTTTGGTTTTATGCAATGGCAAGCTTTCTAAAAATATGCCCATATAATTTAGAAGCCTAGGGTTGTCAAGTGGATAGCCCTTGTGCAGGAAAAATGATGATGCGTGACCTTAAGAGAAAATGAAAGGAAGAACCAAAGGTGATAACTTCATTGCCTCCCATGGGGATCTGACAGCCTCTTCTCATGCAGCAAGGAGATAGATCATTCAGATTCGCTGCCCACAAGCAGCTCCTTCTTTTTGTGTTTTACTCTTGCTTGCTTCGCTCTAATCTCCCTTCCTGTTATTGCTTTGTGAACCTTGTTTGCATATCATCACCATTATCTACTGAGACTCCACAGGAGATCACACAGATGGGCAGTTGAACAGTGGAGATAATTGCCCGCTACCATGAGCCCAGCTTAGAAGAATCAAGCTAATCAGCCGCTACTCCTTGCATCAGCTTGCTCATGATGAAGAAAATTAAAGTATGTTTGTGAATTATATTACTATACACTCCAGTGTGAAGTTCAGTGAATCTGATGCTGCTGACTACAAACAGAATTAAATGCATTCATACCTCACTTGAACAATATTTAAAATGCATTGAAATAAAAAAAAAAAGGAAAAGAACTCTCGTGTTATATGCAGAAAGAGGTGATCACCTCCATTTCTTTTTCTGCTTTTCCACCCTATGAGAGAAAAGAGAAGGGGAAACAAAAGCAGAAACCTGATCCTGGAAAAAAGAATTCAGCAGGAATAGCTCTGTTGTTGTTGTTGTTGTTGTTGTTGCTGCTGCTGCTGCTGCTGCTGTTAGTCTGACTTTCTCAGTGAGACTCAAGGTGGATCACATGGTGTAAATCAACATGATCAATGACTGGGACATTCAAATGGGCAATATAATAGAATACTGATTGCAGAAAATCCTATCTTCCCCCCAACTCCCCTAGAGCACAAACACTTATCTCTGATACTACCAGGTTCCCTGAACTTCTCCACTGAAGAAGAAGACAGAAGGAATAAGGTTTCCTGGAGACAAACTGTAGGTAGCATATTATAGACAAGAGAAACACTGTTTATCTCCCCTCCCCCCCCTCCGCCCAACCGCCATGCTGGCTCCACTTTAGAGCAGTTTCACTGCCATAAAGAAACCTGCAGGATAGTGCATGCACATACATATAACCACACCAGTCAGCGGGGAGTGGCTGATTGGGTATGGCTGCTATAGACATAAACCAGATGATATGCATATCAGATCTCTGTCAGACGCAGCATGAATGGATAGTTGATGTTACAGGAGAGTAAGATACTTCATAACTGGTATAGCCCAGGTTATATCTCTTTACATTGTTTATTGTGTAGTGTGTGTCTGTGGAAAAATGCCCTCTACACAAGAATTCGCCCAATGTATTCATTTATATGACTCCTTTTTGTCCACAGACAGGAGCCTAGCTACAGAATGTTAGTGGACAGAAGGGAGGAGGGTGAGAGATAGGAGATGTCAAGATCCTAGAACAGAGCACTCAAGCTCTTAGTTAAGCTAATGGTTTATTATTTCACCCCCTGCTAGTAAGTCCTACATGGCCCAGGCTAGCCCAATCTTATCAGATCTCAAAAGTAAGTAGGGTCAGACCTGGTTAGTACTTGGATGGGAGACCACCAAGAAAGACCAGGGTTATTATGCAGAGGCAGGCAATGGCAAACCACTTCTGTCAGTCTCTTGCCTTGAAAACCCCACCAGTCAGCTGCCATTTGACAGTGCTTTACATGCACACACGGTAAGTCATACCTAGAGCCATAAAGCTGGAGAGACTAAAGTGATAGAAGAAGAACTTTAGGATAAAGGCCGAATCCACACTTCCTTTTTGTTTACGCGCCTTTTTCGCAACCGCGGCGCTGTTCAAGCAGATACTCACACGCTTTCCCATTCCACATGTTCCCCGCCATCACCACGCCACAATTGCACCTCCTTTCCCTGGCTCTTTTTTTTTTAATAAAATGGACTTTCATAGCGCATTTGCACAATAAAGAAAGGTTGGTATACCGCAAAACCTACTTTCTCAGCAACAGGGTTTCTGGAGAATGTTTTAATGTGACAAATTATTTTCAAATTTGCCCACCAAAACAACCAGCCAATTGTTAGAAAGTGGTCTGTGACGAGCAAAAAATGGACCAATCAAAGTTTGTAATTTAAAAGCTTTTTATTGGATGAGGCAATATACAATAATTGATTAATACATTAATCTTATCCTAATTAACCCTTCAACTCAGATATATACCCCACCCCCCTCCCCACCCCCTTTTCTTTGTTGACTTCCAACAACACTCGAACCCCCCATTTATTTATAGATATTATTATTACATTGTATTGCTATTACTCTTACCCTGATAAAGATCTTAATATATTTTTCTTTCGCTAAAGTCTTTTTATATAAAATTTAAAATCCCTCCAAAGACCACAATTGTCCTTTAACATCGCATTTCTTTTCTAAATATTTCTTAAGCTTCTTCCAATCTTCCAAAAAAATATCTGGATCTTGCTCATTCAAATTTCTCGTTATTTTATCCATTTCGGCCATGTACAACAGTTTCCTTGTCCATTCTTCAACACTCGGTATTTCTTCTTTTTTCCAATATTGAGCATATAAAATTCTTGCTGCCACTAACATAAAATATAACAATGTCTTATCATTTCTATTGACCTCTTCTAAATGTAAAGATAGTAATAGCATTTCAGGATTTTTAGCAACATTATATTGTAATATCAAAGACATTTCAGCACATATTTTAGACCAGAAGTCTCTAGCCTTTTGGCAAGTCCACCACATATGAAATAGAGAACCTTCATGCTCCTTACATTTCCAACATTTGTTTGATAACTGTTTGTTAGCTAATGGCTAATTTTTTCGGTGTTAAGTACCATCTATACATCATTTTATATCCATTCTCTTTAATGCTGGTACAAGTTGATATTTTTAAGGTATTTTTCCATAATTGTTCCCATGCTTCCATGGCTATTTCCTTGTTACAATTTATAGCCCACTTTACCATTTGAACCTTAACTGTTTCATCTTCTGTGAACCACTTCAATAACAACTTATACATTTTGGATATTACCTTAGTATTATCTCCCAATAATATCTCTTCCAAATCTGAATTTTGGTTCTAAAACCTACCTTCCTTTGATCTGAGTCAAATAAGTCTTTTATTTGTCTATATTGTAACCAACCATATTTGAATGGCAAATCCTCATTTCGCTTAAGTTTCAACTCATCATTTTCTAATATTGTTAATTCTTTCAGGGTAAGCCATTCTTTTCCCTGATATTCCAAGTTTGGGTTGACTACTAAAATGGACCAATCAAAGTTGAGGGGGAGGGGACCTTGCCATTTCTTAAAAGTCGGAATATCAGTATAGCGCAAAATTAACTTTTTTTTTTAAAGGGAAGTGACATGCATCGTCAACGCTGATGACGGAGGAGGGAACTGCCCACTATAACGCTTTACTCAGCGGCGTGTGGAGAACTGATTGCGCTACACAGATGCACTGGGAGGGTGAATGTGATGATGCACAGCATGGTAGTGAAATGAACCCAAATGCCATGACTGCGCAAGATAGGGTGGATGGTGAGTGCGTGTGCATTTGGCCAAGGTCATCCCAAAAGGGGGTGAGTGGGAGAAAGAAGTTATAAAAACTCTGAACACAAGAAAGCAGGGCTGTTTCTACTTTTGGTGCCTCTTCAGATGGACACAAGCCATGATGGATTAGGCTTTCACCTATTATTATTTATTTATTATCATTTATTAATTGGACTTCTATCCTGCTCTCCCTGCAAGCGTGCTCAGGGTGGGTTTAAGAATATCAATAAAACAGCAGAATTCCTGTTAACACCATTCCCAGACTTGCAACCACCCCCTGCCAGTAAAACACAAACAGGCAGGTAAAAAGAGGGGGAACAAGTCTTTTCGATCAGGCGGTAACTCATATGGGGGGAGGCCAGATGATCAAGCTCTAACTCTTATGATCATCTGCCCCACCCCCACCAGGAGGCGGGTTGGGAAGCTTTCAGGATGACTGCTGATCCAGCCTCAACCATGGCCAAATCCACACGCACTCACCATCCGCTTATCTTGCCCAGTCATGGCAGTTGGGTTCATTCTGCTACCATGCTGTGCATCATCACATTCACCCTCCCAGTGCGTCTTCGTGGTGCAATCAGTTCTCCACATGCCACTGAGTAAAGCGTTATAGTGGGCAGTTCCCTCCTCCGTCATCAGCATTGACGGCACATGTCACTTCCCTTTTTTTAAAAAAAAGTTAATTTTGCGCTATACCGATATTCCAACTCTTGTGTAGGCAGAGCCAGGGAAAAGTCAGAGTATTTATAGGAGGGAACCAGGTTCCATTCAAAGCCGAGAGCGGAAAGTAACTGATGGTAAGATAAAGGACCATCATCTGTTTCTTTTCCCGTGCAAACCGCTGCTCACTAAAGTAGGTTTTGCGGTATACCGACCTTTCTTTATTGTGCAAATGCGCTATGAAAGCCCAATTTTTTTTTAAAAAGGGCCGGACAAAAACAGATTTCTGCCATTATCACATGGTATGGAAAGGAGGCGCAATTGTGGTGTGGTGATGGCGGGGAACACGTGGAATGGGAAAGTGTGTGAATATCTGCTTGAACAGCACCGCGGTTGCGAAAAAGGTGCAGAAACAAAAAGGAAGTGTGGATTCGGCCCATATGCCTGGTGGAACATCTCAGCCTTGCAGGCCCACCAGAATGATAAGAGATCGTAGTAGTCCCACATATCCTCTGATAGAGAGTAGCACCAGATTGGAACCACGACTAAGGTTGCCAGCCTCCAGGTGGTGGCTGGAGATCTCCTGGAATTACAACTGATCTCCAGGTGACAAAGATCAGTTCCCCTGGAGAAAATGGCTGCTTTGGACGGTGGACTCTATGGCATTATACCATTTTGAGGACCCTCCCCTCCCCAAATCCCACCTTCTCCAGGCTCCACATCCCAAATCTCCAGGAATTTCCCGAACTGGACCTGGCAACCCTAGCCAGGACTGAAAAGGACCTGGCTCTGGTCAAGGCCAGTCTCACCTCCCCTGGAGCCTGGGACCACCAGTAGATATTTATTGGCTGATCTCAGAAATCTCTGGAGCACATATGGTGAGAGGCGGTCCCATAGGTATGCTGGTCCCTGTCCACTAAGGGCTTTAATGTTCAAAACCAACACCTTGAATTTTATCCAGAACTCCATGGGGAGCCAGTGCAGTTGCTGCAAGATGGGAGTAGTATGCATCCTATATGGAACACCAGTAAGGACACATGCAGCAGCATTCAGGACTCATTGTAATTTCCGGGTCAAACCCAAGGGAAGCCCTGCATAGAGTGAGTTACAGTAGTCCAATCTGGAAGTGACCGTTGTATGGATTACAGTTCTTAGGTCCTGGGTCGAGAGATAGGGGGCAAGTTGCCCAGCCTGCCGAAGATGGAAAAAAGCAGACTGGGCCACTGCTGCAACCTGGGCCTCCATTGACAAGGAGTTTTCCAGTATCGCTCTCAGACTCCTGACCATTGGAGCAGACACAAGTGATGCTCCATGGAAGGCCAGGAGCCAGATCCCCAAATCCAATGGCCCAGTCTGAACATCTCTTGCCTTGAAAACCCTCTGAGGTTTCTGTAAGTTGGGTGTGACTTGGCAGCACACACGCACACGCACAATCATTAACACGTTATTCATTTCTGTCTTGCAGGGAGCTTCGGAAGATGAGCCAGAGCGGTGACTGACTTCTGCTAAATACCTCTGGATAGAGTTCTGTAGACTGAAACTCTTTTCTGGGGCTTACATGGCTGAATGGGTTGTTTTGCCTCTGGGGAGACTCATGATCTGCAGAGGAGTGATTTACCAGAGGCAGAACTGAGGGCATGGAACATACCCAAAGGCTCTCTTCAGCCTCTGCCTTCCACAGAATCACCTAATCCCACCAGGACTTGTTTTGAGTCAGAGAGTGTACAAATCATCAGCTCAAGTGTTTACTGAGCAAAATTACTGCAAAGCATCTGTAATGCAGATTTGTGCCCCCTGCCCCCCAAAAAGATTTTTTAAAAAAAAACCTGATAAAACTACTTTCCAAGGAATGCATAGTAAAGAAATAAGCTGACAGTATAGAGATTTGGATTTGAGCATTTTTCCCCCCTTGCTACAGCTAACGTTTGGAATGAAAAAGACACCAAGCAAGGACACTACCTAAGCAATAACATCCAGGAACTATCTTAGCTCCTTGACTAGAAAGTTTTCCTAGCAAAATACCACAGAAGATCTGATGCACACATTTAGACCATGCAGAGTCTTGAAAATCTTTGCTCAGTTCCAGTCCTCCCCTAGGAACATTTGAAGGTGCTGCTGACTGCTGAGCCTTTCATTGATAGCCTTGTAAATGGCTCAGGAGCTATACATGCTGCCAAGAGAGAGGGGAGAATGGCAAGTGGGGGGACAAGAGAGAAAGAGAGTGAGACCATTCATGCCAACATGAGGGAAAAGACAGGGACAAGTGAAGGAGGAAGAGAGAGAGATGCTGTGGCTTCAAGGGGGAGGCAGTGGATTGAGGGTTGGGCTGGGAAAAGTCCCTTTGTCCCCCCTTCTATCACTGATTCTCTCACTTAAACAACAGTCTTTAGAAGGTAGTACATGAACACAAGATAATGAAGACCACCAATTGCCCCTTGGAAACTGGTTCTGTAAAACAACTCAGCAAACATTTTAAAATCTATTTTGGTGCAAGCTATCATATTGCATTACTAGCTTGATGCCCATGCTTCGCTACGGTATTTAACTACTTTAAATCCAGTTATAATATTTATGGGTATGTAACGTTTTTGAGTTTGGGGAGTATAATAAACTCAACGTTTTTGAGTTTGGGGAGTTTGTAGTATAATAGCATAGTACCCGAGCTTCACAAAAGTGTTATAATAAAGCGAAGCCCCTGCTGTGAAGAGAAGCTTGTAGGCTTGGAAGCCAGGAGGGTTGAGCATGTTGAGGAACTCCACAGGGTAGTGGACCGCATCATCCATTTGCGCCACTGAGTCCACAGATCTGTACTCCATTTCTGTCCCCTTGAGGGAATTAAGTTATGTTTCATTAATGATGGCAGCCTTGTCTTTCTAGGGGGGCAGAGTGGCATGCTTGCACAGCCCGTCCATGGACTTCTTTCATGATAGTGACGCTATCAGGGTATATTGTGGCTGTTAGGTCTGCTAGGGTCATCATGACTGTGCCCAGGCCTGCAGGGATGGTCACCTTTCCCACAGACTTGGGACTTGCTGGTACTTGGCCACTACTGCTCAGTGCACTGCAGAAGTACGATGTGCATATTTCTTTGCCGCATCTATACGTTGCTTCCTCCTTTTAGCATCGGTATATCTTGCACAATGTCTGCCAGGAGGCTTCTTGGGGGCAGTAAGAGGTTTTGGCTGCAAGAGGTGTGAGGTGGAGTTGAACTGAGGGAGGGGTGGTGTGGTGGGCCCTTTGGCAGGTTCATGTGAGAGGTTCACATTGAAATGACCCCTAGATAGGTCATGCACCATCTCCCCATGAACATTTAAAAACTCAGCTGCCATACTGACTTCTATATAAAATCCCTTTTCAGGAGTCTTGTACTGTCATTCTTCAACTGTCTGCAGTCTCCTTTGCCTAATTTTTACCTCAAAACACAGAGTTTCACAGCTGACCCATCAGCCTGCCAGCCACACAGGAAAGCCAAGGCCCACAGGGAGATTGGCAACCCTGATGACTGGGACGTCATTGAATGTGTCCTGAGTACTGCATGCGTCCTGCATACTGTTTAGAATGTTGGGCTGATGGCCAATCAAGGCTGCATATGCAAATGACCTCAGGGCAGAGTGGCTGAGTTGGTAGTTGGGGGGGGGATAAGCAGCCTCCCAGCCACATAGGGAAGCTGTATCCCTATGGGAAAACACATTTACCCCCTTTTACCCCCTTGGGGGTGAATTTCTTAAAATCCCTTCTTAGTGGGCCTCTACATCACAAAAGGAATGTTCTCCCCAAATTTCACATTTCTAGCCCAGGGGTTTGGGCTGGGCGTTGAGTCAGTCAGGACACTTGTCTTTATATATATAGATTGTATAGTATATAATCATTTGTAGTGATAATTCAATCATACTCATTGCTACTACCTTCCTTGAGCAGGGACCATGCTAATCTTCTCTGTATCATATGTTTATATGCATACCTTTCTTGCAACATATTTTCTGATGTGCTTTATATGTTCAGTCAACAGCTCAACTAAGTAAACATTCTCATAGGCAGTGTGGGTGAAAAAGGAGGAGATATATTTAATCTTTTATCACAGCTGTTCTAAATTTACACCGGACTTTGTGCCCTACAATTTGTGTTTCAAAAATCACCCAGCTACAAGTGTAATTGCTTGAAAACATTTTTAGCTTCTCTAACCTGATGTACCACTTCCATAAGATAAAAATAACAAATCATAGAGTAAAAGAGGAACACTACAGATTCAGGCGGGTTCTTTACTTCCATCACACAACTACAATAAGAACACTCAGATGCCTCACACTTCAATATTATGTATTTTTCCTCAGAAGTAAGAACCACAGTGTTCTGTAGGGTTTATTGCCCAATAAGTATGCAAGAACTGAACTACACATTCTAAGATATCATATATGTAATTTTCCATGGGTGTGAGATATTGGCAATGGGGTGCTCTGTATACATGGGATTCTTTTACATAGCAGAGTGTAACCCATGCCATTTCCAGAAATCGTCCAGTCAATTTGGACTAGGGCTGTTAGGTATCCTTACCCTCCTGGTAAGGGGATACCTGGCACTTATCGGGGGTAATGTTCTTGCGCATGCACTCCCAGCTGGCATGCATCCACCGCGCACTAGCCCAGAAGGTTTTTTGCCTCCCAGGCCCATTCCCTGGGCATTTACAGTTAATATTTTGGACTTTCCCTTTTATGTGTTAGCAGGCACCCTCTGATAAGGATTTGTCTCCATTCAGAGTACCCTTTCTGAAGGGAACTGAAGATCCTGTCTCTACAAACATTGGCCGAATTCACACTACCTATTTGATTCCGCGGCTTTTTCGCAAGCGGTGCGCTATTCACGCAGATACTCACATGCTTTCCTGTTCCGCGTGTTCCCTGCCATCACCGCGCCACTATTGCGTCTTCCCTCCAAACCACATGATATTCGCAGAAATCCGTTTTCTTCCCTTTTTTTTTAACAGTGCATAATGGTCGGTATACCGGTAAACCAACCCTAGTGAGCAGCGGTTTGCGCGGGAAAAGAAACGGTCACCGGAGCATGCGCATGTCGCACAGGGACCGTTTCCCTATTGAGTTCCCCAATTTTCAAGAGTGTGAGGTGCTAAGCTGAGCAATCCTGTATTTCCAACAACGGTCGTCTCCAGTGAACGGCAGGTGCGGGAAACAAATTCAAGATATTGGTATACCGGATAACTGACCCCTTTTTTTTAAAAAAAAGGGAAGTGACATGCGCCGTCAATTCTGACGGCAGAGGATGGAACCGCCCATGGTAATGCTGTACTCAGTGGCGTGTGGAAAACTGATTGCGCCATGAAGACGCACCGGAAGGGTGGATGTGAGGATGCACAGCCTGGTAGCGGAATAAAGGCGATTGCCACGACAGCGCAAGATAAGCGGAAGATGAGTGAGTGTGGATTTGCCCATAGTTATGTTCATAGCACTTGTAATTCAGTTGTACCAACGATTGTGTTTACAGTAAATTTATATTACTTTGAATGGTTCTGAAGCAATTACATAAGTGCTGGACAAGCCACAAGGGTATCTTTCAGCACGAGGTGAAGGTGGTGGGTCATGCAGTACATGAGCTTCAGGCCTATAGCCTGTACCAGTGCCCTAACATTTGCACCTCCACTTACTCACCATAAAGCCCATGAAGACATCCATGCATACCCATGTTACTAACTGCTTCTCAGTGGCAGCAGAGATGTTGGCCACTGTGCATGCCTCATCCAGTATCCTGGCATGGAGCAAAGCTTGACAACAGCCTGTCTGCTGGCCCCAGCCTAGCACTGGTTGGCTCACCACCTCAGAATATACTCAGGTTGCCATTAGTACCACTTGTACCTTTTTAAATATTTATATTGTGTTGTTTTATATTGTTGTTTTAAAACTGTAACACATAAGTTATTAATAGGCTGTTTTATAGAATGTAATCTGCCCTGAGCCTGCCACGGGGAGGGCAGAATAGAAATTGAAGATAAATACATAATAGTACACAGTCAGCAAGAGGTACATGTGCTGAGCCTGAAGGCAGGTCTGAATATTGGATGTGAAGTGCAGAGGTCTCCAACCAGTACTCGACAACTGTGCCTTCTTATGATAGCAGCCCTAAACAAGGAGGGCACCACATTCCTGCCCAGCATGGTGTGAACAGGGATCATGTACCAGTGATAGTTATTTGGAGCAGCTTGTGGAATCCAGCATCCTCAACAATAAAAAAGGACTGCCCGTCTGGAGTGATCATCTCACCAATGATCCTTTCCCCTAAATGTTTCTGCCCATCCCTTGGCACTCTAGCACCAACCGCACCAAATATCTCTGTTAGAGATGCTTGCCATCCCTTCCCTATAGGAGACGTGGAGCGCAGAGTACCAGAGGGGTTGGCTGGTGGGTTGCACAGCCAGCCCATCAGTTTCTCTCTCTTTTTTAACAGCACCACCTGGCGGTGATTCTTTTTGGAAGCCTAAACCAAAGTCTTCTTACATTTTTTACAAGACTGAACCCTAGTGTTATGCTTGCCCCAGTGGCCTCAGAGTACATGCAGCCCATTTAACAGTGGGCTGCAGCCTTACAGCTCATCCCTTGCCTAACTGGGGCTTCCTGGCCGCTAGGATTTCCTGTGCTCCCATCACCTGTGCTCCTCCTGAGCTCAATGCCAGATGACTAATCCAGCGAGTATGCTGTAGCATAAATCAGGATAAGGAGTGCTGGGTTGCCTAACTGGACTCTGGACTGAGCAGCTTCATTCCCCTCTTACTGGCTCTCTGAAACTGAACCTCCATCCCTCCTGCATCTGCACCGCCACCTTTTTGCGCCTTCCCGTCTTTCTCTCTTGCTCTTCACCTCCACCACTCCATTTTCCAATGTCTACCCCTTCCTGGGCAGTGCATCCTCCTTTTGAAACTCCCGCCCTGCTGCCTCTGCCCCACCCCTCCGGTGTGGCATCTCTTTTTTTTTCCCGTTGTATCACAGTCATGATTTGAGGTCGTTATGTATTGAAGTCGGGAAGGAAATTTATCTGCAGCTATATTGGAGCAACCTATGAGCTGGTGGTGACTATCCATGATTAAGTGTGCCCAGGAAGAAGTATGATCAATACGAAACGGGAATTGTATAATATGCACGCATAATCCCGTCAGCACGTTTGGACTACTCTTCAGTTTGGACTGGGGTCACCCATCATCCATATGAGGATTCTCCGGGCGTTTACTGCACGCTGCCAAAGTTTGCTGCGTGTTGTTCCCACGGTGTCCCCATTGTGGCACTTTATGACTATTTTGATGGATATTTGAATTCTTTCATAACGATTTTGATAGAAGAATTAGGAATTTTGAATATATTTATTGTGTGTCTGGACAAAAGAACTAGAAGATTTGATAGTATTTATTGTATATTGTATATTTATTTATTTGCACTTTACACTTTGCACTTTAGCACTTAATATATAAAAAATTGTTAACTTGCTA
Source organism: Eublepharis macularius (assembly GCF_028583425.1). Classification (NCBI taxonomy): domain Eukaryota; kingdom Metazoa; phylum Chordata; class Lepidosauria; order Squamata; family Eublepharidae; genus Eublepharis; species Eublepharis macularius. The sequence continues at coordinate 100,236,018 of NC_072795.1, forward strand.
CGTATTCCCGGAATTGCTGTCTACAGTTTCTTACTCTCCGGGTGGTTTCCCTTGGCTAGTCTTAGCCCTTGTGGCTTGGCTGGCTGGGAAGGAAGCATTAGCTCTTGGCCACCAGCCCTGGACCCTTCCTATGGGCAGCGGGGACTGGGGCAGGCCTGGTGCTGCTTCCCTGGCCGTGTTCACAGCAGTGGGCGCTGGGGAGGTGGCCTGCATTCAAGCACCTTGCACTCGCCTCCCTGCCACAGCCAAGAGGGTTTGCGACAGGACCAGCTTGTGCGGGCCCACTTCTGTCACCGCGACAGTGCTCACTGGCCTCCCCTCGGGCTGTGCCTCCCTCGCTGCTCCAGCATTCTCCGCTGCCATCCAGCTGGTCAGTGGGGCAACAGCACTGCTTTCCTCAGAGGCTCCAGGCTGCTCTCCCGGCCACCCCTCAGCCTGCTGCAAAGGTGAGTTCGGGAGGAGGGGAATATATGGACCAGAAATATCCAAATGCACATTACTAGATGGGAAAGAAGAAAAATCACTGGCAGAAGAGACTACGGGAAAGGTAAAGTTCATTGCACACTTCGCCCTGCATGTTCCTTATACGGTATGACTTGCAGCCAACATTAAACTTCTGCTGATATTGTAGTCTGATCATAGGTCACTCACTATCAGCAGGTCATAACTTACAAATATCTACTTCCATTTCTGGCAAAAAAATTACTTTTCTCAGTTCTTTGCCAATCAAAGAGGCTCATTTAACAAGATAAGTAAATGTAGCTCATAGGCTGAACAGATTGCCTCAGGAACCTCAGATGAGTAACACATGCTTTCTTTTATATCAAAAGCCAAAGAAGAGGGAAACAAACAATACTCACTTCTTCTTTATATATATCAAAGAGCATTCTTCAAAAAACACACTCGTGTAATTTTAATGACCAAAAAGAATGAACTTCAAATCAGGATTTGTCCAGTTTTGAGACTATTAAAGAGGTAAATAGATATTGCCTTCTTTTATCATCAAGTAAGTAAGATAGGAAAAACCTGAAAAACAGAAGAACCACCCTAGGAATCATAAAAAGCCTAAAGAAAAAATAATGAAGACCTATATACCTCAGAGAGAAGTTATTCCAAAGTTGTACTGAGGGTTGCCAGTTTGGTGTAGTGGTTAAGAGCAACGGGACTCTAATCTGGAGAACCGGGTTTGATTCCCCACTCCTCCACTTAAAGCCATCTGGGTGACCTTGGGGCAGTCACAGCTTCTAGGAGCTCTCTCAGCCCTACCTACCTTGTTGGGTGGGATAATAATAATGATTGTTGGGGGATAATAATAACATACTTTGTAAACCACTCTGAGTAAGCATTAAGTTGTCCTGAAGGGCAGTATATAAATCAAATATTATTATTATTATTATTACTATCTTTCCTGTAATATAGAGATTACAACTCAGTATTTCTAAATCATTAGATATAGTGATGTGCACTTAAAATTTAAAGAGTACATACTGGCTGCATTGAGGCGTCACAATAGTGAATTCCAATTAACCCACACACCTGTATTCATAGTTCATTTTAAGAAACCATGATCCTTTACATGAGAAGGGAGTGAGAGAAGCAAAAGGTGCACACACAACTAGAGATGGGCATGATCCAAAAGAAATTAACGATCCAGCTGATCGTGGATCGGCGCTGGCGACGATCCCAAATTAACGATCCACACTGATCATCTCCTGTTCCTGAACCATGGATCGTGGATGCCAAAGCGGGGCACGCTGGTATTCCCAGCTATGTGGGAAGGTGGGCTGTGGCAGCGGCCAACTCTCTCAGTCTCTCTCTCTCTCTCTCTCTCCAAAGGCTAGCAAGTAGCAAGCAAGAGCTCTGTCCCACTCCACTGCTTGCAGAAAGTGAAACCCAGCCTGGGAGCCCATGGCATGGGTCCCATTCAGCAACACAGGAGGTCTGTGTTTGGCCATCAGAGCTGCCTATCAGGGTTTGCAGGGATGAGATTTGAGTGCCCATGGCTACAGAACACCCCCTTACCCCTGCCTCCCCTGGCTGTCTTCTCCCAACTTGTGACTGCTTTGCTGCTCCATGGTTGGAAGAAAGCCCTGCTGATCAAGGAAAGCTGGGCTTCCATTTGGGTTTCCAGGGCAACAGGAGGAGGGCAAACACAGCTCAGGCATTCCCCTGGCTCCGTTGCCAGGGGAATAGATTGCTGGCACCTGAGTGTCTGGATCCCCGATCCGAGCCCGATCGCCCCGATCCAGGCCCCTCCTGATCGCTGGATCATTGGCCGTGGATGATCACGATTCACCGGTTCACAATTGTGCAATCGCCATTATCGTGGGGTTTTTTCGATCGTAATGTGGATCGTGCCCATCTCTACACACAACTCTGGGAACAAATCATTCATGCACATTTTTCTCATGTGCAGTTAAAGTCCATCAGTAACCACTAGCAGTTTTTCTTGTGGTAGTTGTAGCAGGCATCAACTATTATGGTTCAAAAAAACATCATGAGGCAGAAATCCATTTTCTTATCAGAGAGATGGAGAAGTGCTACAGGAGTTGCTGTCTAGCTGTCTTGGACCAGCAACCAGGTCTCTAGGACACAGAGAAATGCTTATCCTTCATGCTCATCCATCTTGTGGGTGTCTGTCATCCAACTTAAGATTAGTAAGCAGCTCCAGGGTAGGTCCTACCCTTTTTTCACTAGTGGAGAACAGGAGACTTCTGGAAGATTCCTTTGCTGCTTTCATTGTCAATATTTTTGGAAACTACTCTTAATAAATCTTGCTCTAAGTTCAACTGTGTCCACATGAATATAACATTCTTCTCACTGTTAATAACAACCTTATAATTTGGACAAAGATTGCAACTAATAGGTATTGCTGTTTCAGTCAGATACACATTTTAAGGGGCTGGAATTTCCAGTGGCACCTTTCAAAGTGCCCACTCATTGAACTATCCAGGTAAACTGAAAATGAAAAGGACTTCAAGAAGTGCCACCAGTGTTCCCTCTGCTTATTTCTGTTTTTTTCCTATTCTTTTTTAATATATCTATGCCAACAGAAGTGAATATATCCTCTTAAGTACCAACAGGACAACAAAATTCTATAGGATTAGGATGAAGCCCAGTCCAGCATCAGAGGAACATGAAAAATTTCTTGACATAATATTATGCATGCAAATTCCTTGTTCTAATATTATGTTCTTGTAAGCCAAACTATAGCTTTTGAAGGGTTTTAAAACATCTACAGTACTGTAAAGAAGAAAAGTCAAAAGCATTACTTATGATAATAAATGTGACAAATATTTTAAATAAACTGGTATATTTTCTTTGTGCTACCCTACAAATCAAAAACAATGATTTTTTTGGCTTACCTTCTGAAACCACCAGTCAAAGTCACTACAGCAGTGGGGGAAAACCTCCACACAGTATCCTTAACAATCAGAGCAGTGGAATCTGCTTCTGCCTTAGATACACTGCTAATGAGGTCTTCATAGTGTAGTAACCCTGAAAAGCAATTTTATGTGATAAGTTTGGTGTAATGAGCGTACTCTAGTAGATACTTTATTAAGCTTGACTCTAAAAGACCTGAATTTAAATCCAAGATGAAGAATGAACTAATTGGAGCCAACTCACTGTTCACCTTTCTTTGCAATTAAATATTAGTTACCTTACAATAGTTGAATAATAATCATAAAATATCGTAGAAATGCATTAAGGCTAATAAACAAGTTTTGTAAAAATTCTCCAACAATGATACAAATTAATAATGACCAACCCAGCATAGATCAGGGCTTCTCAACTCAAGTGCATGTAACACAAAGCCCAACAATTCTCCCGGAATCTTGATAACTTATTATTATTTTATTTGGAAAAGTTTTTATGCCACCTTGCTAGAGACTTACTCAAGGTGGTTTACAACTAAAACAATAAAACAAAACCATTAATACACAGCCATTCAAATCAAGCTAGGGCCTAAAAACAACAGTCTGAGACCGAGTGGGCCATGGAAGGATTCCCTGCTATCTCTTCATATTAATTTTTAAATATTTTCCTACATGATCTAGGCAAAAACAATATCAAAATTGTTCCATTATTAGTTTTACTAGAGAAGAGACTCACTTTCTCAGAAATGGCTGCTCTTATGAAGTCAGAGGCTTTGAACCATCGCTGAAAAGTGGAACAGAAGACTTCAAGCAGCAAAGTATAAATTGCTGCATCTTATGTATTTTAAAAAAAGATACCTACTGAGATGCTCCAGCAGCAGTTTAATTTAAAATTCTTCCTGAAAACCAAACTAACACAATCCCAGAGGATATACCATTAGCATAAATACTTCTAGATCCATATTATTTGGGATCACTGGAGACACAAAAGCAGCATTTCAATAGACATACAACTAGAGATGGGCACGATCGGCATTACGATAGAAAAATACCCACGATAATGGCATTCACGCCATTGGGACCCGGCGGATCAGTGCCGTCCACGGCGACCAATCCAGCGGTTGGGGGGGGGGCTTGATCGGGGCTTGATCGGGTGATCGGTATCTGATCGGGGATCCAGTCACTCCGGCGCCAGCAATCTATTCCCCTGGCAACGGAGCCAGGGGAATGCCTGAGCTGTGTTTGCCCTCCTTCTGTCGTCCTGGAAACCCGAATGGAAGCCCAGCTTTCCTTGATCAGCAGGGCTTCCTTCCAACCACGGAGCAGCAAAGCACTCACCAGGTGGGAGAAGACAGCCAGGGGAAGGAGGGGAAAGGGGGTTTTCTGTAGCCATGGGAACTCCAAACGTCTTTTGCTTTTTAAAAAAACGGGGCTTTGTAGGAGGAATGGCTGTTTTTTTGTCTGTCACTCTCTGTTTTTAACCTGCTTTTAAAACACTGTATTTTGTGGGAAAACCTCATTCACAGCTCTGTGTGTGTGTTTAAAATATGCTTTTGGAAGACTGGCTGCTTGCTTTTAAAATCGGGTGGGGAGGAATGGAGGATTCTGTCCCCGCTTTTTTTAAAAAGCTGGCTGAAACATGTTGACGGGGTGTCTCTCTCTCTCTATTTGGAGAGGCAGGGACGGGTTAAAAACTTTTCCCCCCCCTCTGTTCTAAGAGTGTGTGTGTGTGTGTGTGTGTGTGTGTGTGTGTGAGAGAGAGAGAGAGAGAGAGAGAGAGAGAATGTCCCCTCCCTGAGGGGAGGCGTCTCGTCGCCGGGTTAAAAACTTTTTCCCCCTGCTCTAAGTGTGTGTGTGTGTTGTGTATGTGTGTGTGAGAGAGAGAGAGGGGAGGCGGCTTGTCGCCGGGTTAAAAACTTTTCCCCCCTCTTCTCCAAGTGTGTGTGAATGTCCCCTCCCTGAGGGGAGGCTGCTCGTCGCCGTCTCCCCATGCCCACCGGGTCCGGCGGCCACCACCACCACCCACCTTCCCACATAGCTGGGAATAGCAGCGTGCCCTGCTTTGGCCTCCACGATCCCCGATCCCCGATCCACAGATCGGAAATGGGAGATGATCGGTGTGGATCGCTAATTCGGGATCGTTGCCAGCACCAATCCCCAATCAGCTTGATCGGTAATTTTTTTTGGATTGTGCCCACCTCTACTTACAACTGATTTGTAAGTCTAGGAAAAATATTCTACTTTAATCACATTTACTTATGTATTCTATTTATTTGTTTGTTTGTTAATTTGTTTGTTTATAGTCTGCCTTTCTTAGTAAGAGTCCCATTACTCAAGACATCTGATGCAAGTTGGGCTGGGAAAAATTCCAGCCCTACTTGCGTCAGACATGTGTCCAAGGACTCACCTTTAAAAATAATTTTGACCCTCCCCCCCCCATTCTGCTCCACACAGCATGGCACAGCTGGAGGAGAGGTTTCAGCCTTCTCCCTCCCCCTGCCCCCACTTTTACCCTGCATTCTTTTAGTAACATAAAAATGGCTGGGGGTCACCTGAGCTTCTCACGCACTGTCAGGTAACTTCAGATGCCCCCTAAGCCATTTTCAGCTGTCAAAAGGGTGCAGGGTGACAGGGACAGAAGGCTGAAGCCTCCCCCTGCCACATCAGGCTGTGAAGAAGAATGGGAGCAGAAGGTTCTTTTAAAAATGAGTCCTCGGCCACATGTCCGACATGAGTCAAATTGGGGCTTCCCAATCCGATTTGATTCATGCCAGGCATATCATGAAATGAGATCCTAATTCTCAAAGCACATTATACAGTTTAAGTGAAAGCACTCAATAGGATGAGACATCTAATAAGTAATGTAATAGTCTAGGATTACAGAAATCTGAAATAAAGCATAAGTATTAGACATATGTTAAACAGTGCAGAAAATGGTATTGTATAAGAAGAAAATGTAATGGGGGCAAGATAAATGGATAAATACAGTAAATAGATAATACATACTACACAGTGTAGTATAGTCCACAGTTGTGTTTGCTTTATTAAAGCACCTTCCTGAACCATTCTGTTATAACAGTACCCTATTACCTTTATAAAAATGCCCTCCTGAACAATAACACAGTTTAATGACCGAAGCGTGGGAGCCATGAAGGATCCATCAACCAGTGCAGCAGGATCCAAAAATATCACCTGCAACCTTCTGCACACAGACTAGGACTTTACAGATTTACCTTCCCAACTTTCTTGGGGTCTTTTAGTTGAAAGGTGGTATAAACCACTCATGCACCCCATTCTTATTGCTGCAAAACTACTCCTGTCCTGTAGGCTATAGGTGGCTGCCAAGGCTGCAGGCAGATTGAAAAGAATCAGGATAATCTGTGAATGCAGAGTGGCACCTTAGATGTGTGTACAAAAGGCACTCTGGATCTCAAGGTCAAACAAGCTGAGACACTCTGGCTGCAGTCCCATTGAAATCGATGGGACTTATGTGCTAGGATTGCACTGTCAGAGGTGCATGGTATGTTTTAACCTTCTGACTTTGAAGGGAAACTGCTTGGAGCTTTTTTTTTTTAAGTTATTGCTGCCTATTTTAATAGCCTTTAAGGTTTTATTGTCTTGCCTTGGGTCTCAGTTTTCTGGGAGAAAGGTGGGTTTATAAATGTTTTAAAAAGAAATTCATCCAGTCACCTAAAGCTGTAATGGCCCCTAAGAAGTAAAGTCGCATACATTCAACAAATCCATGAACAATATATTAATAAATGCACTTGACATACTTGAAAGAACACCAAGGACGAGGCAGACACAGAGAAGGAAAGGATGTTTTGTCTTAGAGTCTTTGCAAGTTTTTGAGCTGTGGCATTTAGGTAAGGGAAGCCTTCAGATTTGTAAGACAGAGATGCCTAAGTCATCTTTCAGCTGAACAGATCTGAGGATGGTTTCCTCCCATTCCTTTTACTTATTTGTATATGTTGCCCTTATCATTTATGTGACTTTGATTTTCAGACTGGCTGGGTTACATTGAAAATTAAATCCTACCTGCTCTCTGCATTCTTGTCAGTTTCAAGCTTTTGTCCTGTTTTACATCTTCTAGGTTCCGCAAACCCATCCTGTACCACTTCTCAGAAGTCTTCATCCCCACTCCAAAAACAGAAGTAAACTTCTATATATAGTGAGGAAAATATCCGTATTAATGAGCGGCAGAACTTTTGGCTACCTCTCATTTGAACCAACAATTTTCATAGTCTCAGTTTAACAATTAAACACAAAGGCAAGCAGATGACCCCAAAATGCACTGCAAACAATGACGACTACTGACTTCAGGGGGCTGGCACTTAAGCTTGCTGGGGAAGCTCCCAGCTTACTTCTCCTTTGGAGGCTACTGCCGGCCAGGAGCAAGCAGCACCACCGGCAGTGCTGTAAAGGCCGCTCCGCTCCAACCCAGCCAGCAGCAACCATGATGGATGCAGGCTCACCCCTTGACTCCTCCTCCAAGGGAAGCGGCCCCTGTGCACTCCTTTGACAAAGGCAGTCCAAGTCAGACTGAGAGCCAAGCTACAAGTGATGCCTTACACAGGTTGGACACTTGTCAGCTTCCCTCAAGTTTTGATGGGAAACGTAGGCGTCCTGGTTTTACAGCTTGGCTCTCCATTACAGCTGCAAGACCAGGATGCCTACATTTCCCATCAAAACTTGAGGGAAGCTGACAAGTGTCCAACCTGTGTAAGGCGTCACTTGTAGCTTGGCTCTGAGCCAGTGGTGACAGGAGGAGTGATGTGCAGCAGCCATTATCATCCTCCACCAACGGCACTGGGAATACAGCCATATTTTGTACAATTTCTATTTATTTATTTCAATTTTGTTATCATTAGAAAATTATTGTTATAGGAATGTTGTTATCGTTAAATAAAAGCAAAATCAACCTTTTTTAGATGTGAATATTGTAAAAGTGTAAAGCACATTGTATTATTTATATGCATTTTGCTAGTGTAGTGTCTTCTGGAAGTTTCATTACCATTCACGGGATCTGAGAACTGACTGTACAGCCCCCATTATAATGATCCCTTTGTGGTGAATCTTCTGCCTTTGAATGTAGGCCATGCTAATTTCATCTTTTCTTTCTAATGAGATTAATTTTTGTAAGCAATTACGATAAAGAAAAGCAAAGGATGAAAATCCTGGACAATTTAAAATACTTATTACTCTACATTTTAGATATACAAAAAGTGGAATTACCTAGGCTTTGTGGAAAGCTTGCTGTTTGTAAGGAAGTGTGATTATATTTTGCAATCTAATTTTTCAAACATTATTTAGATTTTAATCTGTTAATTTTTTTAGTATTTTGTTTGCTCAACAGGCTTTGGATGGAATCAGAAGAATTCACAGAAGTCATATTAGTTCTTGCATAAAGGTTAGAATAGTTGGAGGGGGTTTAAGTATGGACTCTATCAACAGCACTAAAAGAAACACAATTAATGTTTTTTTTGTCTCCGGAGAATAGTATTTCTTTAAAAACTTGCAGTACATTTTTCTGTTCCTCAGTCATATTACATGCACATTTTCCAATGTACGGAAATTACAAACAGTTCTACTAAAGCAACTTCCAGGATGAATCCACGTAATTTGCAGATTTACGTTTTACACCTCCAGTAAAAATGTGCAGTGAAAACTTGAACAGCTTCCTTCCATATAATGACATGAGTTTCAAATATGTGCTAAACACCTGCAGCTGCCATATATGTGTAAGCTTTCCCATCTCAGGTTGCTAGAAGTTTAAAAAGCAGTTATTACAGAATATGAAAAGCAGTTGTCAAAGTTATTAAGTTTCCTGCTGCACAATGACCAAGTATGATAACAAGGCAACAGGGCTTGTGGGAAACTTGTGATTATATTCCAGTTCCCCAGAACCTCTGGGTCCATGCATGGATTCTTCAAGATCCCACTGGCTTGTTGCACATCCACTGGGACTTGGATGTGCAGATGAAGCATTAAGCCGGTCATCCCAAAAACTATTAAATGAGAGTGCTCACACTTTAGCCAACTCTGTAGCTTGTGCTAAAACTCCACTAGTTTAAGGATGTGATCCTCCTATTTACATTCACTTGGGGAAAGACCCATGGGATTGCTCTAAAATTTGGTGGCATACATACCACCAGTACCTGGGATAAGACTGGAAATACAATGGATTTTTGTGCACACAAAAAATTAAAATCAAATCTCAGATTTGACAATGTAAACAAGTGTACTGCTTGCTTCTAAAAACAATTGATTTTGTTGGGTCACTGTTGAACTTAGAGACATGCCTGCCACCACTGGTTTTACTTCCCTATCCGCTGTGGTTCAATATATAGATAAAATAGGTATACCTTAAATGATTTGTAGTATTCACAGTTTAGCACATTTTTCACTCTAGGACTCTCCCCTTCTTCAAGAAAATCCTATAGATGTAAAGTACACAATGTAAAGCTATGCTAATGAATTCACATTTACAAATTCATAACCTTCAGTTTCTAAACGTTTGACAGCTACTCTAGTTGAAAAATAAGTGAATGCAAGCAGGACATGATCAAGAATTCATGACGGAAGTGAAATCCTGTCCCCCTTCTGCTCCCTGCTTCCTTTCCTCTTGCTCACTCTGTTGCCTCATGTTCTTCCCCTCCATCAGTATCACCTTTTTGCTCCACACCCCCAACTCTGCTGCCTTCACTTTCTCACAGGTTGTATTATTCTAGCACCATGCAACAATTGCAGTAAACACAATAACAGGTTTTAAGGCATATGATTTTCTGGTATTTTTACTAAGGGCATCCCAGGATAACCACGACGATGAGGTTTTCCTGGACAATTGTTCTGGGCTTGGAGAAAGTCCAAAAAGGTTCAAACTAAAAAGTGTGGGTATACCAACAGCCAAGAAGAGAGAGTTGGCATTCCATCACCCCACTCACTAAAACTCCGTCTCCTGTCCCCAAATAACAGAGAAATAAAGAACAAGACTAAAACTCAAATAAGGAGGAGAAGTAAAAACCACCGCCAAAGAGAGAGGCTGGGAGACCACACGCTCCTGGTACCTATATTTCTAAGTCCTCCCACAGGGAACCAGACAGACAGATTAGGCCCTCCCTCGATGCTGTCAGAGCAGCAACTGCAGCTGCCAGTGACCCCCTCAGCAAACCACTGCCATGTCTTCTCTCACAATGTCTATTTTCTTCTGAGGGGCAGAAGGCTTGGGTAAAGAGCAATACATTCTAGCATTGGCCATTCTCTTCCTGTCCCTAAATCCCACTGTGACTGAACACTCTCAGAAGGCTCTCTCCCCAAAGTACCCACACCTGCTGTAGCGGACCAGGGCCAAGCTGTTAGCCTCTTTTCTTAAAAGTACCTTGAGCTGCTTGAGTACTTTGTGAAATATGCTGTTTATTAGCATTGTAGACTCAGAGGTGCCAATTATTAGCATTGTAGGCTCAGAGGTGACTGAGGGCCAAGCCACAAGTGACGAATGACACTTGAACGGCAAGTGGATTGAGTGGAGCGCAAGTGAACAGGGAGAAATACACTTGCCGTTCAAGTGTCATTCGTCACTTGTAGCTTCGCTCTGAGAGCAGAACTACAAGTGACAAAAGGCACAGGTTGGACACTAGTCAGCTTCCCTCAAGTTTTGATGGGAAATGTGGGCATCCTAGTCTTGCAGCTTGGCTCTCTGACTGCTGTCCAATGGACTTTTCAACTGTCACTTGTCCAACATTCCTCCAAGCTGCCTACATTTCCCATCAAAACTTGAGGGAAGCTGACAAGTGTCCAACCTGTGCCTTTTGTCACTTGTAGTTCCGCTCTGAGGTACTTACCTCAATTACTTCTTTGACTTGTTCTCCCATCCAGGGCAATCCTTCAATATCCTTTGCTTTCACTATAGTGAATGGAAGGGACTTCAGCACAGATGCAGCTCTCCTAAATGCAAGGCAAGGTCCTTCATTTTCTCTGAACTCATAGTTTTCAGCCAGTATTTCAAAAGCATCCTTGATGGGGTAGGAAAGAGAGGGAGAAATTAGTAGGAAATGATGCATTCTACATGCCACCAAGGAAGTTTAAAACTTGCAAGCTGTTGAACAGATTTCTTCATACCACAGCAAATACAAAACAGCTAACCTGTTGTGACATTTTGCTCACAGGTATGCTTAATAAAGGACCTTGCAGTGAACTCCTATATGGCCTCTGACCTAGAGAGAGAGCTGAAGTACAACCACCAATTTGAGCAAATCCCCTGAGCCTGAGAAAGTAAACTAGTTCCTGCAGTTCTGAGAAATCTGCCCATATCCCTACCAAGTATGTCACTGCATGGTATCTTTGTTTCTTCAGACCAATCAAACAGTCTGTGGCAAGACCAGATTCTTAAATTAGCTTGGCTAAGGGGGAAAATGGTAACTGAGAATCAGCAGACCAGGCAGGAATTATGCACACCTCCATTCCAACCACTGATCCTCCTCCACATTAAATATATTTGCTGTTTGCGCATCTCTGTATGACAGCTAAATTTGCCAGATGTAATAGTTGGGCCTTAGACCTTTGGCCTTTGTGTATGTTCGTGTGTGTGCTTATTTACACACATACATTTAGTTTTTATAAAACTACAAAATCCTGATTTCTGGGTGTGGGGAGAAGGGGGGAAAATACCAAAACCAATAAACACATTTAACACATGTACACAAGGATCTAATCAGAATAGGGGTTCTGTTGGTGTGACACCCATACCACTGCCCAACAGTCTCTCTTCCTCAGCTGACAGATGCAATCTTGGACTTGGCACTGAGAACTGTGAGGTTTGTTGTCCCTGGGGACTTCAAACCTTGAGAGTTTCAAACATTCAAAGGCTGCCGTAGCAGGAGCAGCTCAGCACTTCGTGGTCTCCATGACAACTATGGTGCTGCCCCAGAACATTCTGGTACCAATGCATACAGCAGGTCATATACATGATTTGGTTTTCTCTGGGGACAAAATACATGGTTTGGTAATGGGGGAATTTTCCACTCTGACCTTGTCATGGACCAACCATTATCTGCAGAGATTTGGACTCTTGGATACTCTGCAAGAGTAGGGGGATAGTTAGGATGGTCCACCCTAGGAGGCTGATGCAAGGGTTCCTGATGTCTCTTGGGGATTTTCTGGTCTGCAAGGTTGACACTCCTTGAGCAGCCCTGGTTGACCTGTGGAATATGGAGATGATGACCCAGGCTGTGGACATGATTGCCCCTAAGCACCCTCTGTCCTTCCATGGAATCCAGAATACCCCTTGGTTTAGTGAGGACCTTCGGAGGATTAAATGGTTAGGCAGACAGTTAGAGTGCAAGTGGGGGGAAAGCTCAAAGCAAATGCAGCCAAACAGAGGGGAGAACATATTATCATGCCTTCTCTGTGGCTGTGATGGCAATGAAGTGATCACTGTGCCACCATTGTATCAATGCCATCCTACAGTGCTTTTCTGGGTTGTGAAGGGGCTTTTATCTCTTCCCAGAGGATGCTGACTTGGAAAACATACATGCCTATGTATACCTGTGATTCCTTTGCAATGTATTTTGCTGATAAAATTGCTCATATCTGCCATACCTTAGACACCACTGTTGGATTGGCTCTATCTCAGGATGCCATTGAGTGCAGTCTGGTCTTAGTTGTATGGATGAAACCAATAAACTTGCTGTTTTGGTAAATTTGACTTTAGGAATATGCATTTGTTGAAATAATATCTAGCTGCACCTTCAATTAAGTTTGGGTCCCCAAAATGCAATGGGAAGTCATACATGTCAAAAGCTTTCTTGCTCAAGTTAACTAGACTGAAACAACACCTTATGTTGCCCACTGAAGAAAATATCTGTGACAGACATCCAATCTGAGTCTTCTTTAGTTGTGCAAGTCAACTTAGATAGTGCTAGCCAAAAAGACATTAGAGTCTTGGATCCAATTGCAAAAAAACTGCAAAAATTGCATATATCTAGGGTGAATTATGACATTTGGCAAATTCTTATCTTATGAGTGGCAAATGTGTAGTGGGGGGCACAGACATGCGCAAACACATGCATGTGTTTTGAACTTGGTACTCAAGCTTTTATAGCGATACTCATTTATCTTGGTCTGATCTAGTTCTCCATGTTTCTAGGACGTTTCCTAATTTTCTATTTATGCTTTGAATTGTAAAACATGACTCCTGCAAGTTCCAATATAAGGACTAGATCAAGTTTACAGAACACCTTGAAAATAAAGTTTTTTGGAGCTTGTTTCTGTCGTTTTCATATACTTGAAAATGATCTGTTCTCCCCTGCTCATTCAACAGCTGTTTCCCCTTCTATCATATACAAATGTGGCAGATGTTTCGCTCAGGGACTACATTATGTTTGAGGATGCCTCATGTACCTGCCTCTTGTCTTTGTGTTTTCAGTCAACCTTTGTGGCTTCAGTTGGTTTTATTATATTAAGACCAAAGTATCTGTATTTGAACCAAAGGTCTCTGTGTAAGCAAATGCACTGATTCTCATTCATTGGTCTCCTTCCGTCATGTACCATTACAATTTCTTTCTGAGCAAATAACACTCACATTTTAGCCTCTCAATGTAACTGAATCCACATACTGGAAGCACAATATCAGAGGATTTTTTCAAGAAATGTTAATTTTTGCCTTAAGGAATAAAGGAAACCCTTCTAATTGAAGGAAAGACTCACTCACTCAATCAAGTTGAGCTTGCGCAGAAGTCAAGATAAACTACATAAAACATAATGCCATTGCTACTTTAGCTAGGTTACTTGTCGCTTTCTGCTAGTGGATGGACAGGTCTTGGGGGGAAATGTGTTATTGCCTTAAGAAAACTAGAATGTCACATCTAGTCAAATATTGTTGACAGTCAACTGAACAATGTCAGCCAAGCTTTTTTAAATGGCGTTGTCATATTTTCTCTGACTACCCAGAGCTCATCAAGATATTTTAAATAAACAATTTGTCTAACATTGGACATGTATTCCTCCCTAAAAAAAACATTGAGTACAAATGCTGAAATAAATTATAGAGCTGCCTTTTTTTCATAAGGCACAACGACTTGTTTTGAGATACTCAAAATTATAACACAATTTCTACTTCACTACCCCTGTTTCAGTTCACTGTGTTATAACCTGAACAGGCCACTCCAGAAAGAGGAATAAGTATCATAAACAGCACAGACATAAAAGATGCTTAAGATTGTATAGCTTGAAATCTAGTACAATGCCTCATTTTTATATTGGTACAGAGACATTTTACTGCCTCTTGCCCTATAGTGAACTTTCAAATTTCCTAATTTTTTAAACAATTTCCACATGAGGTATTAAAGTCACACAGCATAAGTTTACATGTACAATAACATCCTAAGTAGAAGGACCCCGGTCTAAATTAAATTGACTTCTTTGGCACACCTTCAGCTCCCCCTTCATGCCATTCCTGGGGTCGCCTGTCCCACAGAAGGAGCATTTCAGATGCATTGGGGGCTACAGCGGAAGGGGAGAGGGAAATAAATCACATTCCCTTGACAGAAACCAGTACTTCAGTAGAGATTTTCAGAGGGATCCAAGTTATCCTCTCTTTCTCATTATCATTCAAACTACATACATCAACAGTACAGTCCTTCAATGAATTTAGAATGGTGTAGCTCTGCTTAAGATGGCATGCAAATCTACTGGTAACTTCTAAACAAAATATCTTGAAATACATAGGAACTGAACTTCTGGGCTCTCTCATTCACTTCATGAACAGGATTCCTAGTGGATTGTGCCCTAAGCAAAGAACCTCGTTTGCTCTGAACAAACCACCTTTACCTTATTGCTAAGGTTCACAGAGAACATATTTCTACCTCACTTGTTTGACTTGTGGATTTCTAAAGACATTCAGCAGAACAAAGAATATACTGTTCAGAGGATATATTCCCTTCAGTGTATTTCAGCCCACAGAAACCAAACTCTATTGTGAAGCAAAGCAAGGGTGTCATGTGGTTGATTTAAAGGACATTAAAATTTATTTGTTTACCAAGCTTAGAGATACATCTGACTCTTTTGGGGAAAGAACAAAATATAAAACCAATGGGGGGGATCCTGCATTACCCATCCCTCAGATACAGAAAGACAACAGGTATTCTTCCAGTATTTAAACATTCACTTTCCTATTATCATGAGTAATGATAAGAGGCCAGCACAATTCAACTGTTTTTGTAAATAATGAGACTCAAGATCGCAGAACTATACACTTCTGACTTAACTAGTTTCTCCTCTCAAAATTAAATTGTATTTGTCTATATGAAAAATGTACTTCTGAGTTTTACTGCAGTTCAGTATTAATATTCTATGCTAACCAATCCTCTTGGGGGAAAGAAAGAATGACAGTGTTTATTTTACCACATAAAAATCACACTGCAGGCTTGAACTGTGCCTTATAGATACAATACAAAAGCAACAAGGCTTTGGTGCATTAATTCAAGAAGAATCATTTGCTATTATACCATGGCCACTGACCATATTAATGTTTCATTATAGAAGAAAAGAAAGATATTAGACTTTCTCCAGACAAAGACAGTCATTTGATTTTACATCTTGGACATTTATTAATCCACAGCCACACAGGGAAAAGCGTGGACTACTATTAAAATATCTAGAAGTTAGACTTTTTTTTTCAAGTGGGAGATAAGTGAGCCATTTTACTCAATGGATATCCAACAAAAATACTGCACACAAAATGGAGCTCTGGGCCTGAGGAAACTACCTGTCAACCACGTGATGTAGTCTATGGCATAGATGTATGCATGAAGGAACTGTAAAGGAGGGGAATTTCCTTAACCAACCCAAAATAGAAAAACAAAACAGGAAAAATTCAAATAAACAAAATTTATTAGGCCCCACAGTACAAATCCAAAAATCCACACTATGGGGCTATGTATGGATAGAAATTTTTCTACATATCTGGGAGAACCACTAGATTTGGCTTTGGACGGTATTTTGAGGGGCTCCTGCAACCAAAAGTAGTATTTGACCATATAAAGATATGTAGAGGAGGAAAGTAGGCTTGTGGAGAGTAGCTGGAGTGAGGAGTACTGATAAGGGGGAAGAAAAAGTAGATGGGGCAAGCCTCCAGTTGGGCAAGAGCAGAGAAATAAAAATAGCAATGGCAATAAACGAGAGCCAATGTGTAGGACAAGTGACTGGACGGCCAAGAGGACTGAGAGGGGTGGGTGATGATAGGTGGAGTGCAAGAGGAAGAAAGCAGGATGCGAGAGGGGCGGGGTTGAAGACCCCACTAGCCAGGTGGTCCATGGTGATTTGAGCACTTTCAGGCCCAAGCCACTGCCAATCATCTGGCAAGCACGGTCTTCTGTGGCTGAAAGTATACAGGATGTGCTTCCAACCATGGTTGATCATCTGGTTGCCAGCCAGCCTGGCATATCATGGGGTTGGGAACTGACAACGGAAGAAAGAATGATATCTTATATTAAAAATACACCATGTTGACATGCTAAAATCAAACACATTTTGACCTGATGGTTTTCATCAGTAATGTTTAAACAAATCCATAAATATAAAAATTAGAAGACACGTACCATAAAATCTTCATCAACATTGTACAGAAATTGTGAATACAGAATTTTTTACAAAAGCACATTTAGTTCTCTGAAAAGTTACAGACAGTTTGATGGTGAAGAGTAATACGAAACCTACAGGTCACACCAGGCCCATATCTAGCATTACATCCTCGGAAGACTTACATGCACTATTGCAGTCAATCACCGCTGCTGTTTAAAAACAGCAATTTCCACAGAACTGTCATGCAATTTCATTTGCCACATTCTCTGAGAAAGGGGAACGCACAAGATCCCTTTTAATCAACAAAAATTAAAACTAAGAAACTTATACGGGAATGGGTCTGAAGACCCATGTGGCATGTGGCAATCAAAAAAACTTGTTTCATCTCCCAAGCAGGGTGGTGTTCATGCAGGTCTGGGAGATACACGACACCAACACTGCCAAAGTTGCTAGCTCCAGATAAATGTCTGGAGATTTGGGGCAGAGCCCAAGGAGGGTGCAGTTAGGGGAGCTCAACAGGGATGTGCTGCCATATAATTTCTCCAGGGGAAATTATCTCTGTGGCCTGGAGATGAGTTGAAATTCTGGGAAATCAAGTTCCAGCTAGAGGAAAGGAACTCTACGTGCTTCCACCACTGACAATGTATGAGAAACACACAGTTCCCCGGGATTTGTCTTGCTGCCATCAGCTTGTAAGGTGACTTCTAGCAGCAGAATGTAGAACAAGGTTCCCAGTTGTGGGATTCTCTGCAGGACATAAGGATGCTTAGAGTGTCTTCATATGATTTGATGTGAGGAAATAATGAATGTGAAATGCTAGGAATGAACCTGAGGCTGCTTTCTGTGCTAAGAAAGTTCTATTTCCCACCCCTGCAGTACCACCAGTCAACAAAAAATTATTTGGTGATGCTGTGAAGCTTTGCCCTGTGTTGCAATGCCGGCTGGGATAGCAGCCAGTATCTGCAAGAAGGGTTTGTCAAAATAAACCTGGATTGAATGGCTGTCTGCAATCCAGACCCTGGTTTCTCATGCCAACCACAATTAAAATAAGCCACGGCTTTGTGCTGTATTAGAATTAAGCCAATATAGCATTGCCACAGCTTGATATGGTACAGATTACATAACATGATAGTTAACACTGTACAAACAAATCTGGAATCTATGCCAGAGCAGACCCAGGTCAAAGCAATTAGATCTTAAAGTATATGTCTAAAAAGCCATGTTATTGGTATTAAAAACTAATTCAAATATCGGCTGTAAAGCATATGTTGGTTAGCATTCAAATGCAAACTAACACAAATTTTAATCACCTAAAAGTACTCAGCAACAACTAAGAAGGAAAGACTACTTAAGCTTCATTATGCTGGAGAAACTGCCATGTTAACAAAAAACCTGTTTTCTTGACAGTATGGGAAATGTCACATTTAATTGCCTTTATAAAGCAGCTACTCTTTTAAGAGAGAGAACTAAAATACAGAGTTTCAGAGTCCCATGGGTCACCCTGTAAGTGAAAAATCCCTGTATTTATCAAAGACTGCACAGCCTAACACCGACTGCAGTTCTAACATAAAAAGCTAAAAATAGCAACACCAAGAAAAGCTATCACCAAGTTACAAAGGGAAAGAAAAAGCAATATATTTATATCTTAAAATAAAGTGGTTATAACAAGATGCCATCACCAACACATAATTCAAGATGGTTTGGACCTAATTTGCAGGCTATGTGGCACTCAGCCAGAGACAATGTATCATTTAATGGTTGGTTGCCCGCAGCTTGTATAAGTAAATTATACTGATGCCTCATTTCTGCTCCATATTTGCACAGAAAATAATCTTTTGGAACATCTTTTTCTGAGCCTATGACTTATACCCATAGCACAGGCCCATATAGAAACAGCAGGAAGGAAGGTCTAAATTTTAAAGCTTTTTCTGAATAGCTTTATGGTAAGTAGAACTTACCGT
The DNA here is from genome assembly GCF_028583425.1 of Eublepharis macularius. NCBI lineage: Eukaryota > Metazoa > Chordata > Lepidosauria > Squamata > Eublepharidae > Eublepharis > Eublepharis macularius. The sequence continues at coordinate 100,254,934 of NC_072795.1, forward strand.
CACATCAAAAGCAGACCCTATTCCTACTTACTGGTCATTTTTGGACAAATCTATTCTGAACACTAATATGAGTTTTATACTGCTTTTACTCTAATGGTCTGCACAAGGGAATCCTGGGAATGGTAGCTTGTAATGTGATGAATGTTAGCTATTAGAAATTCCTAAACTCTATCAAAGATCTACATTTCCCAGTGTTCCCTGGAATGGAACTGAATTACTATGAAACCAGTTAAAGTGTATAACCGCAGAAAACATTTTCAAGCCTATCTGTATCAGAAGAAACAAAAGATTATGAAAGTGTTCACCAGCTGTTACTGAGAATGGTAAAAAGAAAAACCGAAGTGACTTGTGAAGCGCTCCAAAATAATCTCCCTAAACCTGGTGAATGGACAAAAGCATTAGAGACATGGTTCCCTTTGTGGAACGGTCTGCCTGACGATGTTAGGAGGGCTCCCGCACATCTGGTTTTCCACAAACTGTACAAAATTGAATTATTCAGGAGGGCTGTTTTACACAGGTAGGAGAGCTATACTGTAAAGAAATGGTTCAAATAGATACAATGCTAAAGAGATAGGACTAGACTATACCGTTACAGAGTACCAATTCTGCTTAGGAGGGAGCATTATTTTTAAAATAGAGACATGGAAACAAAAGAGTTGCTTTGGCTGCTTTAAAGCAAAGATCTAGCCACTAAACTACAGAGCTATATTTAAGATAACTGTTCTCTCCCTCAGCTTCTCTCTTACAGGTTAACAGCTTTCCATCTGCGAGGGTTCAGAAGTTTATTTTTATTCCAGGTATAAAATGAAAACCGTATTTCAAACCACTAATCATTCAATGTTGTCTTTTATTTAAAATCAATCTAATCAGTCCTGAAACAGTCATATAGACACAGATCACAAATATATATATATTATACTACCAAAAGTAAAGATAACATATGCAGATAAGCATATGTCATAATCCCTTTCCCTATATATCTTATAACTAAAAGATAAAATACAATTTTAAAAAATCTCACCAAAGCATTTTCTGAAAGATTAGATAGTCACGTGCAGTTGAAGTCTGACAGATTCAGGGGTTATATGACACTGAAACCCATAGGACCAGACCCAAACCCACCAAATTTATCACTTCAGCAGCCTGAGATAAGTGTCTCTCTGAGCTTAAGCAAACCTTTCTCATGGAATACATGTTACAAACTTTACACTTGTTCAGAACAAGCTGACAAAATTAGTCTGGGCATCCATCCAACCACTGTGCCTTATCTTATTCAAAGATGCACTGCAAGAACTGAGCAGAGAAAAACTTGTCTTGCAAATATGAACATAAAACAATTGTCAGACCTATTTCCTTTTGTTCAACCAACATTTATTTCAGACCATGATCTACGACAATACTATTTTGTACTGTATCTTGTTTAATCACTTAAGCTTTGTTTCAGCATTATTTCAGCTGTATAGCAGATTTCTGGTTATTATCATATTTTGCATTTCAAAATGCAAAATGCAGATTTTGCATTTGTATTTGCATATTGTATTGCATTGTTCATTGAATGTCCCAACTGTTGATCGAATTGACTTAACTATGGGCCAAGCTACACATGACGAATGACACTTGAACGGCAAGTGGATTGAGTGGAGGGCAAGTGAACAGGGAGAAATACACTTGCTGTTCAATTGTCATTCGTCATGTGTAGCTTGGCCCTATGTGTAATCCACCTTGAGTCTCAATGAGAAAGGCTGACTAAAATAACACAAATAAATACATAAATAAATAAATATTTTGCAGTTCTAGTTTGAGAGAGAATTAATTACTGCATCATCAGCAACAGAACTGGATAATTTTTGAGGATGTAAATTTAATTTTTTTTTGTGGGGTTCAATCTTTCAAATTGTGTTAAGTAGAATGCTGCCAAAAATCTGTGCAAGTGAACTCAATGTCACTTACTTCTGTGTAAATATGCATAGCATGTATTCTTCACATTAGATGTCACAGTTTCCTGGAAGCTTTATGAACTATATTTAAAATCAGTGCCTTGTATAAAAGCACTTGCAATTTAGTACAAGAACCCAGGTTTAGAATAAAATTACATAATATTACCGTGATTTTTTTGTTGTAATTATTTAACGTTGTCCTCCTCTGGCATGCATATTGGGAAACTGTTCCAAGAAATGAAGTGTCCAATGAATGCACAGATGCAGAAGAATGTTCTTCAGTCACCTAGACATAAAGTAAAAATGAGCAGTTTGCAAACCCAAAACCTACTTTGTAACCCTTGCTTCTTTGGGATGTATTCACTTCTTTTATGGCCATGCTACAAACAGTCAAAGGCCTGATCAAGCTGCAAATACTCCTGCTACCCTTGTAAAAAATTATGCTTTTGAACACACACACACACCCCAAAATTAGACATGTTCTTACAATATTCTTTTCTTATGTGGAATTATTCTAGCAACAGGAAGCACAACAAGCTCTGAAGCTGGCAATATAGAAAATCAATACAGAGACTATACACTCCACATACAACATATACAAGCTATGGCAAATGGAACTTCGCAAGTGCATGAGGTTGTATTGACTGCAGTCTCTGGTGGTAATTCACATGTCTGAATATTCACCATCACTGATCAGACTTTCTCATTAGTTCACATCACCTCTAAGCATAATGCCTTTCAGTGAAATTATTCAACTTTCGACTCACTGACATGGCCTTGAAACAGAGACTCTCAAACGATCACATGATCCCACATGAACTGGCCCAAGTATTGAACCATCTGGTGAAATCCCCTCCACCTTCAGAAGTGAGTTGAGTAGCTGCCAAAGACAGGTTGGGGGAGAGGTGCCTGCAGCACCCAGATGGAGAAATGTCCTCCTCAGGTACATCTATCAGGCATCTACTTTACCAACTTTTTGGTAACTATTAAAGCACTATTTATTCCATTTAGCAGTAGATTGTGAGGAGGCTTGGCCTTCCTCTGCCCCTCCTAGCACAAGATCACAGTACTCTATGGTTACAATCCTAGACTCACTTACTAAGGAGCCAGTTTGGTGTAGAAGTTAAGAGCAGCAGGATTCTAATCTGGAGAACCAGGTTTGATTCCCCACTCTTCCACTTAAAGCCAGCTGAGTGACCTTGGGTCACTCACAGCTCTTCCAGAGCTCTCTCATCCCCACCTACCTCACAGGGAGATTGTTGTGGGGATAATAACATAATTTGTAAGCTACTCTGAGTGGACGATAAGTTGTCCTGAAGGGCGGTATATAAATTGAATGTCATTATTATTGTTGCTGTTAAGTTTTAGTGAACTCCGTGGGACTTGCTTCTGAATGTACATGCTTAGGATTGTACTATACAGGACCTGGGACAAGTGGAGCCAAAGTAGTGTAGAGTTTTAGGATGTTGAACTAGAATTTGGGGATCCCAGGTTCAATTCTCCACTCTGTCATGGAAACTTTATGGGTGACCTTGGGCTAGTCACTCTCACTGTCTAACCTACCTCAAAGGTATCTGATAAAGAGAACTCTGACTCTCAAATGCTCATACCCTGATGATCCACCCACACCTGGTTGCGGTGGCCAGGCACAGGCAGGGAACCCAGGCACAGCAGCCCCAAAAAGAACAACCAACATAAGTCAGGTTTACACTGGCGTAACAGGCAGATCCATTGTCATAGTGGCTCGTTGGCTTCCTAAGCACTCCTCCAACTCCCATATAAAATTACACTGTAAATCATTAAGGTCAGAGCCTGCATTACATTTGCCATAGGAACACTACCAAGCAGAGTCCTCAGGGCACTGGTCAGACACAACATTTGGAAACACTAGCCAGGTGCATTAACAATTTATTTATTTACACACTGCTTTTGTCCCCCAAGAGGATTGCAACATCACTTTCCCCTTCACCACACAAGAATAACTCTGTGAGGCAGGTTATGCTTAGAGAGAGAGCAATTGACCCAGGATCTCCCAGTGAGATTTTGTGGCAGAGGGAGGGTTCCAGAATTACATCCTTCTAAGCCTATTGACTCCAGTTGACTTAGAAAAGTTTTAATTCTGTTTTGAGATTGCTCTGTTGGTCTCTTAAATAAATAGTTTTTGCAAGAGAAAATAGCTGAGTTTGGCAAAGAATTCAATGTCATGCAAGCATACAGCTCCTTCCTTTCTTAATAAATGTGATTCACAAACTAAAAGTATAGAACAGCTCAGTTTGAAAGCACACTAACAGTTATTCCAGATGGATTAGTTCTGAATTGACAGATTTAAAGGAAAAAATGGGGGAACCCAGGTACACAGTGGGAAGTTTATTTCTGTCTCTCTAACAGAGACATGACTGTAATATATGGGACAAAAGAGTTTTGCCACACTAGATAAGCTATTATGCTAATATTATTTCATATAAAAGTTACCATTATATATGATCCAGTGGAGACCAGAAATTCATTCACTTATTCAATGGTACTTGTATTAGGATAATTTATAATGATGGTAGTAAGCACAGTTTTCTGGCAATTTTCGCTGTGTGTTTTGAAAGGAAAGAAATTACTCTCTGTGTGTCTGAGCATGCCCTGGTGAATAGCCCAAAGGGATTCAATAGGTTGCAACAAGATTTTTCAGACTTGATAATAATATAGTGTGTGAATTATAATTTAAAGGTGATTTTTAAACTGCAGACATCATACTATATTAGAGCAAAGTGGGATGGCAGGAATACAATGCCAGTTGAAAAGATCTGGAAGCAATATTGGTGAATGGAAATTAAAAGAAGTCATCTCAGAACTTTGCAGAGTTGTGATTCCTTGGTAATGCAGTTTCAACAATATAACCCAAGAACCGGCTGAAGGAAGTATGTAGTCAAGTGTGATTTATCAGCTACGGCTTCATTAGGATTGCTCCTTGATACAACATGATTAAGGATCACCGTGGCCTGGAAAATGTAATCTCTAAAACAAGTTCCCTCTGAGGAAATGCTATACCTCTTGAGACTTCAGTTAATGCCAACTGCTATTTAGACAGAAAGTTTGTAATATACCCTACAATCACTGTCGTTGTGCTCAAGGAACAGGACAGATCAAGGATTTTGCACGTTATTGGTTTTGCTGTCCTATAATAAAGAGAGAGATTCCTCCCTGATCTGTTGATAGAGAAGCTGTCTTGGTCTGATTTATACAAAATTGACTTTCTATTCTCAAATAACTGCCATAGATTATCAATAAAATGACTTGTTTTGTTGGCCTGAATAAAATCAATGACATCTTAGGCTGTGTAGTTATGTATGTAAAACAAGGAAGACTCTGAGAGGTACTAAGGAGTAATAGACACTTCCTCCAAATATTTACCACTATTTTCTGACACCCAGATTTCATTCAAAGTATCTTAAACTCTTTTAAGTTATAACATGAATTAAAAGAATGCCTACAGGTGATTAAGGACTAGGTGGGCTCTGAAGTTTGCCGAGAATTATGAATTATTTCCAGATGACAGAGATTAGTTCCCTGAAGAAAATGGAAGCTTTAGAGAGTAGACTCTATGGAATCACATCTCTACCCAAGCTTTGCCTTCTCCAAAAAGCACCCCCAAATCTCCAGGAATTTCCCAAGCCAGAATAGGCAGCCCTACTAAGGACACATCATTCACTCTCTCTCAACAGTAAGCAGAAAACACTGCTGCTCCAGCCAGGCCAGACCAACCCCTTAGCTGCCTCTGTTTAACAAAGAACAGGGCTGGATAGGTCAATCCATGTGCAAAAGGCAGTAATGTAGAAGGAAGCTAAGGTCTTTTTTTCAAGTGAAATCTACCTGCAGGTTGAGTACATACACACATGAATCTGCCTTACACTGAATCAGAACCTTGGTCCATCATGGCCAGTATTGTGTGCTCAGGTTTGCAACAGCTTTCCTTGTCTCAAGCAAAGGTCTTTCACATCATCTACTATTTGGTTGTTTTATCTGGAGATGCCAGGGATTGAAGCTGGGACCTTCAGCATGCCAACTGCTAAAATGTCCTACCACTGCCTGGCCGCCAGGCCAAAATGGAGCGGGCGTATTCCCCGCCAAGGAAGGGAGGTGGGTGAGGAGATTCGAGGAGATTCGAGTGCCCATGGCTACAGAAGAACACCCCCTTCCCCCGCCCTCCCCTCTCTTCTCCCAAATGGACGAGATGGGTGCACGCTTTTCTGGCTGCTTCGTGGTTGGAAGGAAGCCCTGCTGATCAAGGAAAGCTGGGCTTCCATTCGCGTTTCCAGGGTGACAGAAGGAGGGCAAACAGCTCCAGCATTCCCCAGGCTCCGTTTCCACGGGGCTCCGTTCCCTCGGGAACAGATGGCTGGCGCAAGACTGTCTGCAGACTGCAATCCCGAACGTAAACCGATCGATCCGATCGAGACCCAATAGAGTGCCCCACCCAAGCGCTGAACCAGGAGCCATGGACGGAACCGATCAGCCCGGTCCCGATGACGCAAACACCAAAATTGGGGCAATTTTCAGACTGTATTTCCGATCGTGCCCATGTCTACTCTTGGCACTTCTGTATCTGTAGCCTATAAGAGATGTTCACATGGGCATATAAATGTTTTACATAATTTTTTTAATTAAATACAAAAAGCACAGCCCTGTTTCTGTGAATAAAGGATACATTTTTTAAAGTTTTGAAAACAATCATTAATTACTTAAAGATTTTAGGAAAGCAAGGACGCAAATATTTTGTCATTCAACAAGAACTGTTTACTGTGTCTTCCTAAATAAGCCTTAATTTGAAAGGAGAGGTGCTTCTGGTATTGCCTCTGAAGCAATCTAAGTAAACCTAACATCCTTGCTTTTCTAACAGTTGTCTTTCCACCCATTTGCTCCCCCATCAGTAGGACTAAAAAATGACTTGACCAGTCCCAAACTCTCTGCACAGAAGGCTTTTGTGCCTCCAGCCCTCATGGCAGATGGCTCAGGACACTGAAATGGAAAATTTTACCTCTCCAGCAGTAAAAATACAATAATAGTACTTTTTTTAAAAAAACACACAAATTGATATTGTTTAATGGGGCCCAAAATATGAGACAGCTGACTCAATTTACCTAATTGTAGCATCAGCCTCCTGCAGTTCTCCTTCACCTCCTGGGCTAGCCTGACCTTATCTTGTCTCACCAGCAACCCTGTAGCGGAAGAGTCCACACCCTCCTATGGTCCATTATTCTGTCTCTGACCTTTGGCTAAAATTAGCTGATCATAGTAAAACAAATTTCTACCTCATGCTGCTCCAATTAAATTACAACCGTTTTTTTTAAAAAAACTTTAAAACCAATTAACCTTTATTTCAACTCTTATTTCTCAAGGTAACAGAAAATCTGCACAATTCTACCATTCTGCGAGAGCGACGTCATGTGAACCGATTTCAGCACGGTAAAAAAAAAGGGGGGTCTTTTCTCTCCATGTGTTATTTTCAGTAGTTTTGTGTTATTTTCAGTAGTTTGGTTACATTAAGATTGTTATTATTTTGATATGGGTCTTCTTGCTTATACAAAGTTCATTTGAGATACATACTAACTAGTATAAAAACTAGCTAGGATTCTTCATATTATATTAGCCATTTTTAATATGAAGTACTTACACTCTAAAGAATAAGAAAGTCTGCTTGAACATCATTCGACCCCTTTTGTAGCCCTTTTTGCTTTTTGTTGAAAATGTGCCTTCCCAAATCAAACAGATATTATTGCTGCATGTCTTAACAGCAATGTATTCATAGGAAAGAGAAAAAGAATCATGAACAATTTTCTGTAAGTTATTTGTGTCTTTGAAACACCTGTACAGTGTAGTATAGTATTTGTGCCCAGACCCAGATAGCCCAGGCAAGTCCAATTTTACCATATCTCAGAAGCTAAGCAGGGGTTGGCCTTGCTTAAGGCCGTATTATTCATAAGACTGACTAGGCCGCAGCCTAGGGGCCCCACAGGGACTAGGGGCCCGTCAATTTTTTTTGCTGAGGCACATTCCCACATAAATTACAATTGGTTCTCTTATATAACTTCTATTAACAAGATAATTAACTGCTTCCTTATTGACGTGAAACAAATTGTCTCTTTTATTAAAACAATTATCCATAAATTATATATTTTTAATAAATAATAAACATTTTATTCACTTCAAAATATTACAGTATTGAACAATTATACTCCCCAAATGTGCTTTCCTGAAGAGTTCTACTCGAGCAAGAAAAATATTTTTAAAATTGTGAATAGAATTCTTCAGGAGACCCTCAAAATGGATATAGGAGTAAGTACCTACTGTACCAGGGTCAGGCTGTCAGCTGTAGTGGGGTGAAAGACTGAAGTGTCGTGGGGGCTGAGATACCCGAAAGCCTAGGGGCCCGGTCATGGGTTAATATGGCCCTAGCCTTGGTTAGTAATTGAATGGGAAGCTCCAAAAATGTCCAGGGTTGCTATGCAGAGGCAGGCAATGGCAAACCACCTCAGTTAGTCTCTTGCCTTGAAAACTCCTTCAGGGGTCACCATAAGTTGGCTATGGCTTGACAGTATAACCATTTTCTGTATGGGTTCTAAATCAGAGACCAAACTTGCAAGACAAATGCAAGCTAAGGAATTTCTTTAATTAAAACATTTCAATAGCCAGAACAATACAACCAGATTGCCGTACATTCAACATCATCTTCTTTCAAGAAAATATGGTGTTTCTTTAAAAAGAGGCAGTGATTGAAGGTGGCCACATTGGTGCAAAGAAACCAGTAACCACAATATGTTTTATTAGGACCAAGCAAAATAATGCAACACAGCATGCAAGTTTTCACGGTTCAAGAACTATCTTCATTAGGGCAACCTGATGTCAGCTCCACACTGTACCATTTCATCCTAGCCTGCATGGCATTCTATACAGAATACGTTTAAGAAACCTGAAAATGTTTTTTCTTCCTTGACCCTTGGGTTCTAACAGCTTGATGAAAAATTCTGGAGGACTCTAAAGTTTACATGCTCTTTTGTGTTGTTTGATTACCCCTAATTAAACGCATAATGTGGCATTTGTTTCTGATTTTCCAACACAGCCACCTGCTGTCTCTGATTGTTTAGGAAGAAATAACAGTCACCCCATGCAAATGACATGGGGTGAAGATGATATACCATACTAAAATAATCAGCCAGATTTTTTACAGCTATCCTCTACTGTAGTATGGATTGAGAGCTCAAGGGGCATGGAGCCAATAATGCATGCAGGGATAGCACACAGAGTTTTACGGCATTACTTTCAGTAGCTGTAGCCCCTTTCTGATCCCTGGGAAAGATCACCCCTGAGGTCATGGGATCCATGCAGAGGAATACCTGTGTAGGTCAGTTGGCTGCAAAGAACAGGGACAAGAGGACAAAACTGACCCCTGCCTTCAATGGAGCTGCATTTTCAAGGATCTCAAAGGGCTGCAGGAACAGAGACAAATGAAAAAAGCTCCTTATTTCATGCAGAGTTAATCTGTACCTGTATGGCAATATATGTCATGTAACTTAATTACCTATGAACACACAAACTCACAACCACCTTTATGTTTTCTTAGCTGTTCTAAAAGCTGTGATGTGCTAGAAAGAGGCAACTTTCCTGCCTCCCCCTCATTTCAGCTTTCTGTGTCTCCCAAAGTTGTGCCCCTACGGGTTAGGAGACACAAATGCACAGTGTTGACAGCAAATTTGGAGACTCCAGCAGGAAGGGAGGAAATCAGCAAAAATCTTCTCCTTCTGCACAGATGGCAAAGTCATTTCAGAGGTGGCGCTGCTGCACTGACAGAATGGAGCATTAGGCTCTTAAGTCAAAATCTTTTAGGATCCCTCCCATATTATGCAGTGGATGATTATATAATTGTATGCATGCATGTATATATCCAAATATATTAAAATAAATGCATTTTAACCAAAGGAATGGCAAGTTTACATCAATCTTTTTAAATTCTCTTCAACAAATGGAACAGTAGTAAATACTAAATACACAAACAAAATATGTAGAGTTGAGAACAATACCTCCATCTGGTGGCCAGATTTGTATTTTTAAAAGGTAGTAAGTAACATTGTACCATTAGGATTATCAATGTATTATTTTGTGCACAGGCTCAATATCTCTTAATATCTATGCATTAACCCTTAGCACTCTTACAGTGCAATCCTAAGCAGGTCTAGTTGGAAGTAAATCCCATTTTATGCAATGGGGCTTACTCCCATGTAAGCCTTCTTAAGATTGCAGCCTTCGGGTATCTCCTTGAGTGTGCAGTACCTGTAATGAACATCGTTTTCAAAAGAAGTCTGGGAACATTATTGTGGAGTTTTACTAGTTCAGGTTAAGAAGACACTGTCAGATCAGCATGAGATTTACAATGAAACCTTTTCTTGAACAGTTACAATTCTCTGGTTTCGTACTCATAAGAAAAACTTCCCTGCCCATCGTATCTACTCTTTGCTCATTCAATGAACAATGGAATGAATTGTTAACATATGTATTAAGGGATGGTTAGATATATATGTATTAAGGGACAGTGATGTATGTATGTATATGTTACATACATATGCATGTAAAATATGTATTAAGGGAAGCTATGAGATGTGCACTCTTTCACATGCAGTGCTACTTGGTTGGTTGGTTGGCTGGCTGGCAGGTTGGTTGGTTTATAGTCTACCATTTTCATTCCCACTCTGCAGTCACGCCATCAGTTACTGGGCTCAGTTTAAGGTATCACATACAAAACTGTTCATGGTCTTGGCCCATCATATCTTCAGAACCACCTCTCTCCCTAAGTTCCACCAGGGCAGCTTCACTCACCTGAAGAGGGCATTCTGCAGGTGCCACCTTACTAATGGGCAAAATCAACAACTGCTTATACACGTGCATTCTTTGTGGCCCCCACCTACCTAAAGAGGTCAGGAAAGCTCCCACTCTCCTAGCTTTCCACAAAGTAAGCAAAACCAAATTATTCAAGAGGGCTTTTTACTCAGATAGGAAGGCTGCAATGTAAGGAAGCGGTCTCAAAGAGATGTATCAGTAAAGGGATAGGGACTATAGACTTTACTACTACATACTGTCTGTTGTTGTAAGTATAACCCTACTAGGTAGTTTCTGTGTTGTTTAATGTGTCATTAATTCCTATGAGCATTCTTTGACTTGCTCCCATCCACAGCCTCATAAATTGCACAGGAGTGGGAAGAATACCATAAATATGCAGCAGTTCCTAAGATCACGGCAACAATCTCAAGAGCTGCTGAGGACTGGGGGGAACATTCCAGCCTCTGTAGCTATGCAGATGTGCACTTTGAAGTCACATGGAATGATTGCATGGAAGGAATTTAGTGGCATTGTATATGTGATTTGCCCTAATTTATATACTTTGCATACACTATCTTCAAGACAAATATAAAGCGACACACTCAGTTTTGAAATGTTCTTGATATCCACCATATATGGCTGCTGTTTGGAAAATGTTTATGTCCCAGTGGACACATGGAGTATCTGTTGTGACCCTCAGCACATTCTTAAGGGTTTACTAATTAATAATAATATCATAATACTCATGTTGGAAAGTGTATTGTAAATACCACATGGATGCAAAAGGAAGAAGGGGTGATTTCATACCCTTCCATCTCCTCACTGCACTCCCTCCTCACAACCTACATAGTTATTGTTGCATACAGGTCACATGACCCCTGGTGAGAGGGTTCTGCAAAATACTTTAAATCAAAATGAAGGTTTTTCCTTAGTTTGAGAACCACTAGTTTACAGTACAGATTTTCCTTCACTATACTGCTATACTTTCCAACCTTTTACAAGCCACAACTAGTCATAACAACAACCCTACCAGCAATATTGCTAACCTTTCCTAGCATATCCTCAGCCTATCCTGTCATTTCAAGAGGATTATCCATCCACTAAACCTACGCAGACAATACTGCTCTGTGGAGACCTGGAGGCCTTCTTCCGCCATCTACGCTTAAAGGAATACTTTTACCACAGTGCATAACAGAACAAGCTTGGACAGACAGCCTTCTCACAGCTTCAACAATCTACCTCAGAACAGCTGCCTCCTCACATTTCCACTTATGAACAGTATAAGGGTAACCAATTAATTCCCACTTAACACTACAAAAAAAAAAAAGAACTTTATGTGCACTCCTCCTAAAGGCCACAACACCACACAGGACCTATACATAGAATGCTTCTGCCACCGATCCCAAGCTGAAGTAATAAAAAAAGAAGCTCCACTCAAGATTCAGTCTCAGCCACACAGAAAAGAATGCTATAAGCAGCCGGAGAAACAATCCATACATTATAATAAAGCAAGCTGACAAGGGAGGAACCATTGTCATAATGGACAAGGGTCGAATCCACATTACTCAATCTAAGTCGCATGTTCCCCGCATTCTCCACGCAATCCCGAGTGCCGGTCACATTACCTCATTAAACAGACGCATTTCATTCGCATTTCTCCCGAATATGTGGTAACAGGTTTTCATCGGGAGTTTCACGGTGGACGTGAACGGGCAAATGCGCAATTTTTTAAAAACCACCCCCCTTCCTGTCTCTCCAGCCGTTCCAAGAGTTCCTATTGGCTGATTCAACTTTCAAGTGCTCCGTAGTCTGCAAAAGACTTTTTGACTTCATAGCATTGGATTTATTGATCATGTTGTTTCTAAATCAAATCTGGTCGTTTGAAAAATCATTTTGGGGTGAATCCCTCCTCAGAACGGACTCGTGAAATATCCTTTTTAACTGTTTTTTATTTTTCTCTGGATTACTGTGATATCGAAATTACGATGAATCAATCATTCGAATTTAAGAAAACACAGAGCAGGACCTCCATCACGCCTCCAACACCAACCAAACCCACCATCCACTAACACCCACAAAGAAATCTCCACAAAATGCTTGCCTTTTTATAGTTATTTCAAATCCCCCGCCAGAAAACGTGAACCATTTGCTTTCACGGTCACGTGTTATATCGCTTCATTGATGTTTCCTTATAAGGTGAGATCGAAATAATGGAAAAGTCAGTTCAAAAGATTTTTAAAAAGCGGATATTCCAGTTGCTATGTGACCGTAGGAGCGTGCGAGGATGCATTTGAGGATGGAATGTGAACGGACGAGAGAAATTTGCGGATTGAAGACAAACGCAAAAATACCGGGAAAAATGCGGGTGAGAGGTGAATGTGGATTTGGCCAAGGAAAACTATACACCAGAAGCTGAATGACAACACCAGTTTCTACAGGCTGCTATCCTCAGACCCCACACATGAATACCATGAATACCAGCGAGAACAAAATCATGAAGGAAGTCCCTACATACATACAGGAACAAATTTATATGGATACACCCTGGGAATCTCAACTGGGCACCTTCTACCTCCTGCCAAAGATACATAAACCTGGCAACTCTGGATGTCCCATTGTCTCGAGTATAGGCACCATCACTGAAGGAGTATCAGGATATATGGATTCTATCCTGAGACCATACATTATTAATATCCTCAACTATGTCCATGATACCACAGACTTCTTGAGGAAACAACAATCCATCAACCATCTCCCAGAAAACAGCATTCTAGCCACCATTGGTGCTGAATCCCTGTACATCAACATCTCCCATCAGGATGGACTACAAGCCATTAGAAACATTATCCCTGTCAATATCACAGCAGATCTTGCCACTGAATTCTGCATGTTTGTTCTCACCTACAACTACTTTAGGTTTGGTGAGAACCTATACCTCCAAATCAACGGCACAGCCAGGGGCACCCACATGGTTCCACAGGATGCCAACATTTTCATGGCGGACCTAGAACAGCATTTTCTGAACTCCTACCCATTGGCACCTCTCCTTTACTTGAGATTGATGACATTTTTATTGTCGGGACCCATGGCAAAGAAGCTCTCAAGAGATTTCACCAGAGTTTCCACAACTTCCACCCCACCATCAATCTAACTATGAATCACTCTACACAAGAAATAAACTTCCTGGACATCACAGTGCAGATGCACAAAGAACACATAAGTACCACATTATATCAGAAACCAACAGATAGACAAATATATCTACATGCCTCTAGCTACCACCCCAACCACATCAAGCAATCCATTATGTATAGCCAAGCCCAATGCTATAATCACATCTGCTCCAACCCCTCAGACAGAGATACTCACTTGAAGGATCTGCACCAGGCATTTTTGCAGCTACAGTAGCCCTCTGACATGATGAGAAAGATGATTAGAAAGGACAGAATGACACTCAGGGACAGCATGCTACAAGACAAGCCCAAAGGAAATAACAACAGAACACCGCTGGTGGTCACCTACAGCTCCCAACTCAAGCCAGTTCAACACATTATTAATAACCTACAACCCATGCTGGGTAGTGACACTTTCGTCAGACGGGCACTGGGAGACCAACCATTTCTTGCTTACAGGCAGCCTGCTAACTTAAAACAACTAAAACAGGATGGCTGTCCACCATCCTGTTTTAAATGTGTTGTTTTTAATTAACATGAATTTTAACTGTATTTTAATTGTATTTTTAATATGTTGTTATCCGCCCTGAGCCCGCTCAAGGGAAGAGCGGAATACAAATTAGAAATAAATAAATAAAATTAAAATAAAACTACTCACCCGTAACGATAAACTACTTAACAGTGACCAGATACCAAAGCCTGCAACAAACCAAGATGCAAACTTTGCTCTCATATAGATCCTAGCAACACCATCAGTGGACCCAACAACATCAGCCATACCATCTCAGGTTCATACTCCTGCTCATCCTCTAATGTGATTTATGCCATCATGTGTCAGCAATGCCCTTCTACCCTCTACATTGGACAAACTGGCCAGTCCATTCAACAAAGAATTAACAGACCTAAGTCTGACATCAGAAGCCACAACATTCAAAAACCAGTGGAGAAATATTTTAACCTTCCAGGACATTCAATTACTGACCTAAAAATAGGGAGTGCTGAATTAAAACTGATAATGAAGCTCAAGACAATGCATCCACCTGGATTGAATCAAGACCTAGACTTCCTATCTCATTACTAATGCTGATTTCTCCACACCTACTACCCCTCTGCATATACCACCTAATTCAATCACACCTGCTATTGTCATTAATTGGCTATTATGATTTACCTGCTATTGTCATCTGGCATCTGAAATCACTCCACTCTTCAAGATATAAGGACAGATAGACTCACATTCTAGCTGTATCTGAAGAAGTGAGCTATGACTCATGAAACCTCATACCCTCCCACAAATTTTGTTAGTCTTATAGGTGCTACTGGACTCTTGCTCTTTCCTATACTAATATGTACAGTAGTACAAATTTTTCTTCACTATATGACAGAGTCAGAGCTCATTTGGAATCTCTGCCTTTATACATTTTAAACATATCTTTACAATGATGAGACTTGGACATCTACTGTAAAGCTCTACATTGGTGATCAGTTTAACAACAAACACCAAAGTACCTATGAAAATCTGTAGCAAAAAGTTGCTGAAAATTTCCAATACAGAGTTAGATACTCCATTACTAGTCATGAAACTGTTCTCTGCTATGTGTTTGTATTTTGTTTGCTTCTTCTTATTTATTAACAATATTGAGCAGATACTCAGTGGGCCATAGGCAATCAATCTGTTGATCTCACATTGGCTGTACCTGGGGGGGGTGTCCCCCAAAGAGTACATGCCAATACACATCACTTGGACATTCAGGACTTGGGCTGAGAGGGGAGAACACCATTAGTACAGAACCTCTTTTTTTTTTTTTAGAAAAAAACACTGGTCGTACTCAACTTACAAGGAGCTGATATTTCTCTGAATCCACCGGCTTTCCAGCCTCCATGCAGGCTATCAACCATGAGATGTCAAGGAGTTTGAATCCTGAGCTATCCCCAATCCTGTGGACTTGCAGCCATTTCAATATTTCAGCACAAGAATTATTCTCTGCCACAATGTGGGTGACAGAATCACTAGAAAAAGAAACATAAAAGACAAAAAGTTTATCTCTCTCCTGAGTTACAGCTTGTAGTGGCAAACTGGGAAATTGTTGTACCTATCACAGAAATGGAAGGGGATTTGATAACAATACCTTCAAAGGCATTTTCAAATTGTATTTAGAGCATTCTCCAACACTCAGCTTCAGTATCAATTAACATCCTCAAGAGACACATTCTTCACATCAGAGCCTACAGCATGGAAAACACTTGGCTTGCCCATGTACCTCTGTAATGAAGCACCTCCCTAATATTACTTGACAGCTCTGAGAATAAATAGTGTGCGTATTCAATGACTAAGAGCTTCAAAACACTTAGGAACCTACCGAATTTAAAGCAAGGCCACTTTGCCGTAACCATTTTGTACTCTTTAAACATGGTTATTATTGAAAATATTTATTATTATTTTGCTGGTTTTCAAATACACTAGTTTCTTGCAAAAATGATATTCTACTTCAGCTCTATATAAAATTGACAGTGTAATTTAAGATGCTTACCAAAACTATTCTTTAAATCTTAACCAAACAAGTGAGGAACCCTCAATGACTTGTGGGGAGGGGGGGAGCAATCTTATTTTCCTTCTCTCCTTCCCACCCACCTTTGTCTTCCCCCCTGTCTTCACCTTTCCCCCTCCCACCAGGCAGCCTCTCCCCAATGGCCCAGTTGTGTGTGGTGCCAGCTGAGCTGGGCCCAGTTGCATAGTGGGGAACTTGCAAGGACTTGTGGGGGATACTTCACTTTTCCCTGTATCCCCTCCCCCATACTATTTCCTCTTTCCCTCCCCCTGGCAACTTCCATATGCTCACCTTTCCCTCTCCTTCAAACCTAATAAACTTGCCTCCCTCATCTTCATCTATATTTATTCATTTACTGTATTTATATACTACCTTTCTCCACAATGGGAAGCTAAAGCAGCTTACATCATTCTCCTTGCTTCTATATTATCCTCACAACACCCCTGATAGGCAGGTTAGGCTGTGAATATGTGACTGGATCAAAGGCACCCAGCGAGTTTCCACAGCAGAGTGGTGATTTGAAACTGGCCGAATCCACATTACCTCCGCGCGTCCCAGTGTTGCACTAAATGTCCGCGAAACACCCGGAAGTAGAGCGTCTTTCAAGCGCGATTTCTGAATCGCGCTTGAAAGACGCTATACTTCTGGGTGTTTCGCGGACATTTAGTGCAACACCGGGACGCGCGGAGGTAATGTGGATTCGGCCTGGGTCTCCCAGATCCTACTCTGAAACTCTAACCATTATATTACACTGGCTTTTGGAGGGGGTTGCTGTTGAACAGTAGCAAGCAGCCAGGCCTGGATGAGTCATACAAGTAGGCTTGCTAGCCTCCAGGTGATAGCTGGAGATCTCCCAGAATTACAACTAATCTCCAGGCAACAGAGATCAGTTCCCCTGGAGAAAATGGCTTCTTTGAAGGGAAAACTCTATGGAATTGCACCTCACTGAGACCCCTCCCCAAACCCCACCCTCTTCAGGCTCTGCCCCCCAAATATCCAGGAATTTCCCAACCTGGAGCTGGCAACCCTACATGCAAGTCATGTAGCAAGTTGTCTGGTGGTTGCTTCTTGGCCTGCTCCAATGAGTCCTCCTGCAAAGGCCAAAACAGCCCTGGAAAGGGCACTGCTCCCTCCCTCTGCCTTTTACCGAGAGAAACCAAGCTTGGAATACTAACTGTTATGGTTGCCTAGCAACAGTTACTAGCAGCAACCTGTTAAAGCTAGAGGCACTCCTTTTACTATCTTGGGTTTTTTTTAACCCTCCATGTATTTTTTTAGATTTCAGATTTTTTTCTGCATTTTTAAGGGGTTTAGGAAGATCTATCTTGCCTGTTCATAGTTCCAGTCTCCAGATTTTAGTATCCACAGATCAGGACCACTTTGTTAATAGTATATAAGATGGGATAGTGCAAAAGTCCTTACAACAAAATGTTATTTGGCATATAGTAGTAGTCTTCAACTTTCCCACTGAGCTGCAAGCATGTGACAAGGAATCATATCATATCAGAATCATGTGACAGGAAGAAGGGGAGGCAAAACAACACATGGCAGTGTTGAGGACAGACCATGGACAACAGATCAAGAGAGGGACAAGAAAAACAAGCCAAGCCACTGAATCACCTTGTCTTATTGTCCTGCTTATAGCATTCTTGCTATTTTGTTAAATTTGGCAAAAACTAATAATACTGTAATCATAAATTCATATGTTGCTATGGTTGCCAGCTGTCTGGTTTCAGACTGTCCAGGAGAAACCTATTCAAAATACTGGACACCTGGGGGAGGGAAGAGGAGGAAGGGAAGGGAAAGATTAGGAAGGGGAGCGAGAGACCTGGCAGAAGCCGACCCACTCGGTGCCATAGAACAGATGGGAGTGGATTTGGCCCCGGGAGCAGCACCACTTGCAGGTCAGGACCACAGCAGCACCACCTCTCTGCTCCCCATTGAGCGGCGCATTCCTGGAAGACCTGGGCTGGCTAGGCAGGCTTCCCACTGCCAGCACCTAGCTGTGCGGCCTCATTTCTGAGAGACTCAGGGGCTGGGGACTGTACAGCCAGGCATGATGACATCACTTCCAGACTTTCTGGGACTAGGAGCATGAGTACGCTCCAAGGGTGAATACCAGGGTCCTGTTGGGGGAGGGATACCATCTGGCAACCCTATAAGTTGTAGACAAACACAATAAACCCACTTCTATAATTTTAGCTCCCATAAGAAGGCTAAAACACCACTTTAATCCTGTATTCGTGCTTCTGACTAGGAGACTACCCACACTACCCCCATTTACGGCAAGACAAATCATTCAACCTATCTGGTGCTTGTATTCCAGGAAGTACATTCTTATCTCTAGCATTTCATAGTAGCAGAAATATGCATCTATGGTGAACAGTAAAATTATGGGAAAATCCACTATATTTGCCCACTGTGAAGGCACTCTACAGAGCAGGATCAGCACCAAATTGGGAAGTTCTTTCTTTTGAATTGTGTGGCTTCTCTATGCTTCTTTCACATTATCTGAATTATTGATTTCCTTATTACAGAGCTCAATAAAGAGGGTGAACTTAACTGCAGTCTTGCTTAGCAAGAGAAGCAAAAGCCACAATTCTGAAGAAAATTTCAAAAACTGGCTAAACACAAGGGAGGCAGGAAGTATTTATGTTTATCATCTGCCTCAATTCACATAGTAAGATGAGAAAAAAAGAAAGACTTATTGGGTCTGAGAAAGGATTCCCAAATAAAAGATTGAATCTAGCACATAATTTCTATAAATACAAGATCCAGAGGAGTTAGCCATGTTAGTCTGTAGTAACAAAATAGTAAAAGAGTCCAGTAGCACCTTTAAGACTAACCGACTTTATAGTAGCATAAGCTTTCAAGAACCATAGCTCTCTTCATCAGATGCAACTGACTAAGAGAGTTGTGGTTCTCAAAAGCTTATGCTACTATAACGTTGGTCAGTCTTAAAGGTGCTATTGGACTCTACTATTTTACAGATACAAGGATTTACACTCATGGATGGCAACTTTCTCAGTTTCCCCCTCCCATGGCAGCCCAAAACGCACACAGATAAGCAGTTCCTGAAGGAGAAGAGAGGAGATGCCTGTGAACAGGATTTCAGGAGGCATTTGAGGTTGTTACATGAGATGAGAGACAAGAAAGTCACATTCCAAGGCAAAATCAAAAAGAGTCCAGTAGCACCTTTAAGACTAACCAATTTTATTTTAGCATAAGCTTTCGAGAATCAAGTTCTCTTCATTTTGCTACCACAGACTAACACGGCTAACTTCTCTACATTCCAAGGCAGCAAGCCCCACAGAAACACTATAGCTCAGGTTGGGTTGGGAAACCAAGACCGGCACAGTTGGAAAATTCTGCAGAGTAATAGACAATTTAAACCAGAAGCCTTTTTGTATCATTTTTCGCTGTTCTTTTTCTTTAATGTCTGTTTTCTTCTTTTTTTTTCTTATTCTTCTCCATTTCGGCTTTTCTTCTTTTTTTTTCTTTTCCCCCTTTTAAATGTATTAATAAAAATAAAAGTTTAAAAAAGACCAGCACAGTTGGCAAAGTCCAAAAATTTTAAGGAACTGAAAGCACAATGAATTTTTAATATGGGAAACAGGAATAATACAATCTCTCTCCAAATTCTTTATGCACCTTGCACATTTTCCCCCCTTCAAGCATACTTTTCTGATTGTACCTCTACTTCTTTCTGCTCTCTTTTCTCTTTCCTTTTCATATACATTTAAGGTATATCAACAGCACTGCAGAAGTTTCAAAACCTAATCTGAACATTCGTTCAGCATCAGCACTGTATAACAAAGAAAGCAAGTTTGGGGCCTCATATAAACTGTAATACTCATTCATCTTTATTGTCAGTTTATAAATTCTACTAGTTAAGTATATTGCAGAAGGGAACCTTGGAAGGGTTTCCTGCTGCCATATCTGAATGATAAGATTCAATGCACATAGTTTTTGTTACCAGCTCATTGCCAGGTTTCCCCTTAATTAAACTGCTGTGCTCTGTCTTGTTGTCTTAAAAAAAATTCAGTTAGAGATGTTTAACTTCTGCTTCCTGTGGTTTATATTCCTTTATATAAAATGTGCATATTTAATGTATTTGTACAGAGCTGAAGATCTGGGAACTTTGCCATTTCTGCACTCACAACTGCAGCAGTTTAGCTAACTGTGCCCCAGTTTCCTCTGATACCTTTGCAGCTGCATCATATTCCTGGCAGAACATGTAAGAAATGTAGAATGTCCAGATATTGTTGACAATTTTTTAAAAAGAAATTGACAGTTAAATGTTCCTGGTTATCGTTGCAGTGAATTTAAAACCAGTGCCAGAAAACAAAATAACATATTCCATTCCCCTCACTGGAAGTATGAAACCTTGGCAAGAAATTTCTCTTCTCTCTTTAATGTTTCCATTGCCATCACACCCACATCCCCTGCAAATCTATAAATCTTTCAGAGGGGGTCGTCAATGTCAAGCTATCAATGTCAATACCAATTCCATTCTGATTTTCTCCATGTCATTTTAGTAAGTTACTCTTCCACAGGGGCAGGAGGGGTCCTACTCCTTACCTGATTTTATCTTTCAGACACAGTAAAAAACCATATTGTTAATTATTTGTCAGGAGGTCTTTTTGCTCATGAATTTCAGGCATATGTCACTGGTTGAGCATTTTATAATAGAAAATCATGAAATTTCCAAACCTTAGAAACACACAAATATACACAAAGAAAAAGGTATTGTGCAGGGCCCGAGAGTGCTCCTGTGCTTTGCACCAGGCCAATTTGGGCCCCTAACAAAAGTGATGTCATAACACCGCATGTCATCAAGCCTCAAGAGAAAAAAGGTGAGTGCCGGCTGTCATCCCCCCTCCCCCCCCCACTGCACCAGGAGGTTAAGAGGACCTAGCAACCCTAGTGAAGAATGGACCTATGTATTACAGCAACTCCTAGCAGACTTGCCTTTGATTATACTATCTGTCATAAGAAGCAGGATCTGCATATTTTCTTGATTGTATCCCACATTGTTTCATTTGCTTAAGTACCTGTGAGGTTTTCAGTACCAGCTACTAACGTAGCCCTGCCATGGATGCTATTCCCCCTTCCCCACTATTTCCTCTTTCCTTGAAATTACCCATAGCCTGCCCCCTTTTCCTGCTTCCTTTTCTCCTTGACACAGATACAACATAGAGCAGAACCACAAGTGACAAAAGGCACAGATTGGACACTTGTCAGCTTCCCTCAAGTTTTGATGGGAAATGTAGGCATCCTGGTCTCGCAGCTTGGCTTTCTGACTGCTGTCCAATGGACTTTTCAACTGTCACTTGTCCAACATTCCGCCAAGCTGCCTACATTTCCCATCAAAACTTGAGGGAAGCTGACAAGTGTCCAATCTGTGCCTTTTGTCACTTGTGGTTCTGCTCTATGTTGTATCTGACCCCGTCTTCAACTTCCCCTTTTTCCTTCCCAGCAGCCTCTCCCAGTGACTCTCCTACCTTTTCCTGACAGAAACCAAGTCTTGGAAACTGGTAATACTGTTGTGGCAGCCCTGCAAATGCCATTAAAGGCATCATGTTCCTAAAGCTACAGGCCCTTCTTTGGGGGGGGGGGGTGTTGACCCCACCAATGTATTTTTTCTTTTGAGATTTCAGATTTTTCTGCAAACCTGTGGCTTTCCTCAAGTTTGTAGAAAAGGCTTGTCCTGATTGCTCATGTCTCCAATTTCCAGACTTAATTATCCATAGATTTGGCTACAATGAGAATTACATACATTTAATGAAATTAAATTAAAATTTAATGAAAGGGAAAGCTTTTTAAGCAGTTAAAGGGCAACGTGACTATATAAACAAATGTTTATACAGTTTTATACATTCAGAATTATAATAATGGAAATTGTTTGGAAACCAATCCATTCCTCTTCATATTCAAAGAATGATTTTTTAATTATTATTTTTCAAGCACAGAAGGGCAGTTGATTGAACTCTATCATGTTATTTTGATGTTTTGGGTCTGAAAGGAATTTCTTCTCTTCCCCCCAGCCTTCTGTTCTCATCTGGTTTCATTTGACTAAATATGTTAAGAGTTCTGACTCCTATGAGACCCATCTATGCTCAACAGGCCTACCAAAAGAAAAAAAGGTGTGATATCATACAAACCTCACTGACATTTGTGCTTTCAAAAACCAGAAAGAACATTACTGAAGCTTAGCAATACAAGTCTATCTTATGGTTTGCAAGTGTGTCTGGAGTGACTCAGGTCTGGCTTCAACTATTATTCCATAGTATGTTTGTCACTTCAGTTTGTGAACTTTATCTTCTCTTCTCCCATGTGCCTCACTGGTTCTTTAGAATTCCCAGATCTGAGTGGATCCAAAAGTTTTCGAAAGTTTGCCAGGAAAGATAGTTTCATTGTATTAAGTATTGTGATTAACAGCTCATAACAACAACTTTATTGAAGACTGGAAGCAGACAGACTGAAACCAGGCTCAACAGGAGCCAATTTATACTTAAGAAAACCACACCCCTTTTTAGCAACAACCAATACAAAGCAAGTAGTTAGAATCCTTCGTTTGCATGAACTATATACAAAGTAACTATTTACAGCACAGCGATTGGATTAGAAGGCAACAGTTATGATTGGCCATTACCAGTGCAAAAATACCCAATAGCCATGTAGGACTCAGGAGCCTTTGTTCAGACTCAAGCTCCAGCAATACACAACACCCCTCCCCCCTAAGTTCAGGACACCCCATTGCAAATGAAGTCGCCAAGGTATGACGGGGGGTAGTGAGCCCTCTGAGATGTACACAACCCCTCTGTAATGGATGGTCCACCGACTGGTGGCCCAGCATTTGCAATGGGCTCTGCCCTGCTAGGAGAAAAGGAGGAGTCTCTCAAACTCACTACCGTTTCTAGACAGCTTGGTGCCACTAGAATACGTCCACTCTCCTTGGCCACCGCCACTGAATCAGCCCTTGTGTCAGCTGTCCAGGGTGAATAGTCTCTGTCCAGTCCCTGCTCCCGCTCTGGCCAACACTGCCGTAGCTGGTTGATGTGTCTCCAGAGTGTTCTGCTGGTGGCATCGGCCACCTCATAGGAGACGGGCCCAGTCGCCCTGAGCACTGATGCCGGAACCCAGATCGGCCCTTCCCCGTAGTTCTTGGCGTAAACTAAGTCACCCTGCTGGAACCAAACCTTCTGTTCCTGCTGGGTGTCCAGAGCTGCTGGGGGGAGCCGATCAAGCAGTGTGGTAAGCCATCACCCCATCAAGAGTTTTGCTGGGCTCCGTCCCGTAGTGGAGTGCAGGGTGATGTGCTGCCACAATAAGAAATCGGCCAATTGCTGGCTCAAATCCCCCTGGTCTAATCTGTGGAGGGAGTCTCTGGTGGACCTCACCATTCTTTCCACCTGTCTATTAGTTGATAGGTGGAAAGGCTCGGATGTGATGTGTCGGATGGCATTGTTCTCAAAGAACCTCTGGAATTCCTGGGAGGTGAACTGTGCACTGTTGTCCAAGATGATGGCGTCTAGCAGTCCGTGAGTTGCAAAAAGGCACCTTAAAGAGTGGATGACTGCTGCAGACGTCATGGCCAACACAGGAATAACTTCCAGCCATGAGGCCACCACAATGAGGAATAGATGCCCTTGAAAAGGCCCGGCGAAGTCAATGTGGAGCCGTGACCACGGTGTGTGCCTTTTCTCCCATGGGTGCACAGGGGCCTGTGGCATGTTGGGGTGAGACTCCTGGCAGGGCTGACAGGTCTGGACCCATCTTTCCACCATTTGGTCTATCTCTGGCCACCACCACATGTAGCTGTGGGCCACAGCCTTCATCCTGATGATCCCGGTACCCCACGTGAAGTGCCTCCAGCACACGCTGACACAGCGTGGGATGATGACTCTGTTCCCCCAGGGCAGACATCCCTTGTGGACTGATAACTCATGCTAGCAGGAACTGAAGGGCTGGAACTCAGTGTCCAGCCGGCTGGCAGGCCACCCATTCCACTCCCAGTTGAGGACCCAGGACAGTGTGGGATCCTTAGCAGCGTAGGCTGTGATTTCTGAAGCAAGGAGAGGTGGTTGGGGTAGGTCTTCTAGCTGCATGATCCCATGAGATGGAGATGGGTTGGTGGTAGGGCCCAGAAGTGGCAGATGACTGAAGGCATCAGCATGCCTTAGGGCTTTGCCCAGACAATAGGAAAGTCCGTAATTGTAAGCGGACAGGAAAACCAACCAGCGCAGCATTCTCAGACACATGATCTGCGGGATCTGTTGGTCTGGGGCGAAGAGGCCTAGTAGCGGCTTGTGATCAGTGGCAATCTCTAAGTGCAGTCCATAGACATAATTATGGAACTTTTTTACTTTTTTACGCCTCTTTGTCAATCTGGGCATAGTTTCATTCTGCCGGTGACAAGGTCCTGGTGAAGTAAGCGATAGGGGCCTTCCGCCTATCAGGCATTTGATGGCTTAGGACTGTGCCGATTCTGTAAGGTAAGGCATCGCAGGCGAGTATGAGCAGCTTGAGTTCGTCATAATGGGTAAGCACCCTGTCTGATGAAAGGAGCTCCTTGACTGCGGAGAATGCCTGGTCATTCTTCCAACCTCAGACCCAGGGTACGTTTTTCTTTAGCAGGCAATGCAATGACTCAGCCAGTGATGCCTTGTGCAGCAGGAAAGAACGGTAAAAGTCAGGAGCCTGATAAACTATTGGAGTTTTTTCTTGGAGCAAGGTGGTGGTACACTGCGGATGGCCCGCACCTTGCTGGCTGTAGGGTGGATGCCATTGGCATCAATCAGGAATCCCAGGAACTCTACTTGAGGCAGGCTGAAATGGCACTTTTCCTTCTTAACCTTGAGTCTGGCATCCTAGAGACGATGGAGTACTTGTTGAAATCAGTTGGTGAGTTCTGTAGAGGACGTTCCTGTGATCAGGAGGTTATCAAAATACAGGATGACACCAGGGATGCCCCTCAGCAGTCCCTCCATAAGTCCTTGAAAAATTCCGGGTGCCACAGTGACCCCAAACTGGAGACGCTTTACTTTGAATAAGCCTCGATGAGTCACGATGGTTTGCGCTTCTGCGGTGGCTTCATCTACTGGAAGCTGCTGGTATGCTTGTGCCAGGTCAATCTTTGTAAAGATCTTGCCCCCAGCTAGTGATGCCAGGAGGTGGCTCACTACCAGCACCAGATAAGCACAGATGCATATTGTCCCATTGGCCTTGATGGGCGTGATGATGGGAGTCTCCCAACTGGTGTGTGACACAAACTCAAGAATCCCCTTGTGCGATCAGTTGCTCCATCTCCTCATTGATGCGTGGCTTGAGAGTGAAAGGAATACGTTGAGCTTTCAAGTGGATTGGCAGCACTGTAGACTCCAGGTCAAAAGAGACCGGTGGTTCTGTGTACCATCCCAAACAGCCGTTGAACATGGATGGAAACTCAGGGCAGGTGGCCTCAATGTCCGATTGGGTGATTTGTTGGACGCTGGTGACATGGATTCCCAACTCCTCAAACCAATTGAGTCCCAGCAAACTTGAGCGGTGCCCCTCGACAAAGACCAGGCAGAGGGAGCCATGAAAGTCCTTGAAACTGATCTTGAACTTGCCGACACTCGCCACCAGGATCCAACGACCCTAGAAGTCAGTCAAGTGTATGTCGCATGGCTCGAGCTGTTGGTCTACTTCGCAGGGACACACTCAGTGGAAGGTATCCATCGAGATGATTGAGAGCACCGACCCAGTGTCAGCCTCCATCTCGCACAGCATTCCTTCAATATGCACCGTTACCCTGATCGTTTCCCTGGTGGGCATTCAGGTATTCAAGACTGTGGTACGGCTGGAACTCTTGGTCACGGAGTGGCATTCTTTGGGCCAGAAAGAACCTTTCTGTTCTGGCTGCCGTCGGCGTGGAATCTGCAGCAGGGAGCCTCTGCTCCTGGTTGCCCTGCATGCACGTGTGATGTGCCCCCTCTTTTTGCAACCCCGGCATTTGGCATTGCGGAATCTGCAGGATTTTCGGTCATGGCTTCCTCCACAGCTGGTGCAGGGCAACCCGTTAGCGGTTTGCAGTTCGGAACGCTTGGACTGCATCACTTGAGTTCTGTGGACCTCGTCATCGTCCTCTCATGCTCTCGTGATGGACCTGTTCTGCCCACTTTGGTAGGGTTGGACTCAGTGATTGGTGCACTTCTCTGGTTCTGGTCAAATGCTTCTGCTGTGAGGGCCTCCTCAAGGGCATCCTTGAATATGAGCTTCTTCTTGCAAATAGGCAATGTTGCAGCTTCTCATCCCGCAGACAACATACTAGTCGATCTTGGAGCGCAATCTCTAGGTCAGTGAAGTTGCAGTGTCATGCCGCTTGCTGGAGTGCTGTAACAAAAATAGTCACCCTGGGCTTGGTCCCACTTGTAGAAGGTGTGCCAGCTGGCGATCTCCAATGGCTGTGGTGAATGTCGTTGCTTGGAGCTGTGCTGATGCCCCAAGTGCCCAGGCTATGTCAAAAGTGGACCACCCACAGATGCTGAAAAAGATCACTCTCTGAAGGTCTGCATCAGTGACCTTGTTCGCCTCAAGGTAGAACTCAGACCTCACGATGTATGACTCCAGTCCTCGGTGGTTGAGTCAAAAGGCTCAAAGGGGCCCTTGGGGGCCATAACTCACTGTCGGTGAGTTGCGACAGAGCAGCTGTGTATCAGCTCTGGGTCAGCCAAGGCAACAGTTCCTCAGCAACTGGTGTGATTCAGCTCATGGCATTGTAGGGCTCCCTACCCCCCTTTGATCCCATCCTAGTCACCAGTATTAAGTATTGTGATTAATAGCTCATATCCACAACTTTACTGAAGACTGGAAGCAGACAGACTGAAACCAGGCTCAACAGGAGCCAATTTATACTTAAGAAAACCGCATCCCTTTTTAGCAACAACCAATACAAAGCAAGTAGTTAGAATCCTTTATTTTCATGAACTATATACAAAGTAACTATTTAGATCACAGCAATTGGATTATAAGGCAACAGTTATGATTGGCTGTTACCAGTGCAAAAACACCCAATAGCCAAGTAGGCCTCAGGGGCCTTCACTCAGACTCAAGCTCCAGCAATACACAACACTCTAAGTGGTTTTTCCCATCACAGGGAAGTGATGATGGGAAAGCTGTATCTAGCAGAATCTTCATTTCTATGCACCTCTTAAAGATTCATGTGACAACTCAAGCATTAGACCTGAAATCCTATCCACCTTTCTGGCAAAACTCACATAATTCTTCTAGCTCCTAGGCTGCAAATGAAGTTTACCCCATAGTTGATCTTTTATTTGGTCCAGACTACTGTTTTCTTCCAATGCAAAGTTATTTTTTTCCTCACTCACACTGGCTCATTGAGTATTCTTTGCTGCCCCACATTCCTTCCTCGCTATCTTCATTCTGCCAACTGTTTGTCTTTCCCTTCAGCTCTTATTCACTCACATGCCCCTTGCAACCTCTCCTTTGTTATATTCCCAGTCTGTTATTTGGGTCCTTTTGAATTTAACTGAAACTTTCCTTAAGTTTCTGAATTGTTGTGGCCAGTTGTGTCCCATGCTTCATCCGTCCAGTCTCTAGACTACCTGCCCCAGGATTCCCAGTTCCTAGAACATCTTCTTACTCATTCTACATATTGTGCCTCTACAGCTCGTCATTGTTCTAAAAAGACCCAGATAACTGACCCCTTATTTCCCTCACAGATGGTCTGTAAACATTCAATGACATTATACCAGCACACCCTTATAATTAATCAGGACTGAGTTCTATGTTCTATAGTTAGTGTTTCTAATGTTAAAGGGGGCAATGGAGCGTGAAATGGTCCTTTCAGTTCTTAAGTCTTCAGTGTGTGTTTATGGGTGTTCCATGTCCTGGTTAGGATTTTACTGTTTCAGATTATTTGGTTTTTGGTCTTCTCTTTCTAGTAACAGTGAAAAGTAGCATGGCCTTTGATGTGTGGCTGCATAACAACATCACTGCGGGTAAAAAAACCTAATTCAGAGTCAAGGAACTGCTCTCATTCAGAATCAGCTTAGCTTGATCTCCATGACATCTCTTGCCCTTGTTTGGTACGCAACCACTTCATTGTTATCAGGAAGCAAATAAAACCATTTGGGAAAAAATTAATTATGCTGAAGTAGCAGCAACCGTACATTGGAGCTGTGAACAGTCTTCTTCTGAGACTACCAAAACTGAGACAGAATTGCTGCCACCACCTGTGCCCCAAAGATATGCACCAACACCTCCATGCATTTTGAGAAAAGTACAGCTTCCTTAATGTCGTTTTGCCTACTTCAAGACTCCCAATTGATGGAGCAAAAAGCCGGTTTGGTGTAGTGGTTAAGAGCAGCAGGACTCTAATCCAGAGAACCAGGTTTGATTCCCCACTCCTCCACTTGAAGCCAGGTAGGTGACCTTGGGTCAGTCATAGCTTCTTAGAGCTCTCTCAGCCTCACCCACTTCACAGGGTGATTGTTGTGGGGATAATAATAACATACTTTGTAAATGGCTCTGAGTGGGCATGAAGTTGTCCTGAAGGGCGGTATATAAATGGAATGTTTAAAAAAAGGGGGTATAAATGGAATGAAGACATTCATGAAATCTTTCTCACATACACACACACTCACATCGATGGTTTATGTTGCAGATAACAGACCTGCTCACTTCTTATTTTTGCATTAGTACAACATATTATGCTGTGATCTCGATAGCCCAGGATAGCCTGATCTCATCAGATCTTGGACGCTTAGTAGGGTCAGTACATGGATAGGAGACCACCAAGGAAGACCAGGGTTGCTATGCAGAGGCAAGTAAAGGCAAACCACTTCCATTAGTCTCTTGTCTTGAAAACCTCAGCAAGGCCAGCTATGATTTGATGGCACTTAATACACACACAACATATTGTGGATAATAAGGACATCAGATAAAAGCATTTTTTAGGCTAGCTGGGAACTTTGATACAAACACAGTCACCAGGCAGGCTTTCCTTGACTGAACTTCCTCAATGGTACATGGGGCCCAAAGACTGAAAAGAACATGGGTATGAATAAGTTTATTGCTAAACTGAGATCTGAACTGGGAATTTTCCTGCTCAGTGCCTGTGTTTCTCAGTTTTGCATAACAATAAATGTCATTTAAAATCATAGAAATGAAGCACATTTTAAAACCATTAAGTGTTTGCTACAACCCAGCACATAATCTATTCCATAATTTTGTGTCCAAATGGCAAACATACTCAGAGAATATATTTTTTTTTAAAATGGGAAGTAATTTTCTTCTAAAAGCCACTTTACTTTCTCCTCAGTGATAACAAACAATGAAACAACTAACATCTAATAGGTAGTTCCATAAATAACAGTAAAGGTCTTCAAGAGCGCTAATTAACAAAGAAGGGTTTTGTCCTAATGCATTGTAGCACTGTGATGTCAAAATTCTATGTCAGTTCCACCATTTAATTTCCTTTAACTTGTTCAATAGGCTCTGTGAACATTAATGTTCATGTAGCAGAAAAATGCATGATGTAAAAACTCCTCCCTGTCACTCTGACAGCAGCAGTGACCCAAAAGCAATTCTCCAAATTTGTAGAACCAGTATACTATGGAGAACAAGATTTATTTTCCCTAACTGCCCTTATTCTACATTTCAAAATAATCTGTTTAGAGTAGTATTAGGAGTTTCTGTATCCATAAGAAGTCCCCTTATATACACCACATCCCCTTTCCAGCAATTCTGTAGAGGTACAGAAGCACTAGTGTGAACGTTGATGCTCCATGCTCTTCTACAGAGTCTTTCCCTTCATTCTAAAGGTCATTTGTAGGGAAGGCAGCCTGGTACAGCCTGGTCTCATCAGTTCTTGGAAGTTAAGCAGGATTAGCCCTTCTCAGAACTTAGATAGGAGACCACCAGAGATGATTACAGTTGTTCTGCAGAGGGATGGCAAATGACTTCTGTTTCTCACTTGCCTTGAAAGCCACTTGCTGGAGTTGCCATAGGCTGGTTGCAGTTTGACAGCACATAGGTACATTATGGGCAGCTCCGTGCATGTATCTTTGTGCTTTCTGAGGTTGCTATATCCACACAATAGCTAATGAAGTATAACGGAATTTCAGAAAAAAACACCCTGTTTTTTATAGATTATAGCAAAGCTTTTGACTGGATCATGGAAAGCTATGGATGGGAGTTAAAAGAAATTAGTGTGCCACAACATCTGATTATTTTGATGTGCAACCTGTACTTTGGGCAAGAGGCTACTGTTAGGACAGAATATGAAGAAACGGAAGGGCTTCCAATTGGAAAGGTGTCAGACATATTGTCTCCCTAGTTATTCAACCTATAAGCAGAACCTATCATAAGGAAAGATGGATTAGATTTAGAAGAAACTGGAATGAAAATTGGTGAAAGGAAGGTTAACAATTTGAGATATGCATAGGACACCACATCACTGGCAGAAAATAGTGAAGACTTGAACAGCTAGTAATTATGATTAAAGGAGAAAGTGCCAAAGCAAGATTGCAGCTGAACATCAAGAAGACAAAATTAATGACAATGAAGAATTATACAATTTTAAGGATGACAGCAAGAAATTGAAATTGTTAAAAGAGTTTCTATTCCTTGGCTCAGTCATCAACCTAAAGGGAGATTGCAACCAAGAAATCCAAAGGAGACTTGGAAGGGCAGCCATGAAGGAACTAGAAAAGGATAAGGAAGAGTTGCTGAGGACCAAGATCAAGACAATCCACACTATGGTATTCTCCATTACTATGTATGGATGTGAGAGCTGGACAGTGAAGAAAGCTGAAAGGAAGAAAATTGATTCATTTGAAATATGGTGCTGGAAGGGAGTTTTACATATATCATGAATGGCCAAAAAGATGAATGTATTCTAGATTTAGTTTCTCCCTAGAAGCTAAAATGACAAAACTGAGGCTATTGTACTTTGGTTACATCATGAGAAGATAAAATTCTGTGGAAAAGTCAATAATGCTAGGAAAAGTGGAAGGCAGTAGGAAAAGAGAAGTAAACCAGGGCCTCCAGTTTGCAAGGTCTGAGCAAGACTGTTAATGATAGGATGTTTTGGAGGTCTTTCATTCATAGGGTTGCCATAAGTTGGAAGCGACTTGATGGCTCATAACACAACCTGATGGGATTACAACAGTTGACTTATGGCACTGAAATCACAGGTTTGTTTGTTTGTTTGTTTGTTTGTTTGTTTGTTTGTTTGTTTGTTTGTTTGTTTGTTTGTTTGTTTGTTTCAGTGGCATAGTGTGGGTTTGGAGTGCCCAGGGCAATTCCCAGGCTCCACATGCATGTGTGCAAAGCATGCACACATGCTCCTGGGACTGCGCAATGACATCACTGGAAGTGACGTCATCGTGCAGGGTGTGGTAGCGCTTCTGCAATTAGGGCTGCTTGCCTCCCTGCCCCCGTCAAGCAGCCCTCCACAGCAACCACCCGCACCACCACCACCTGCTTAGCATGTTCCTCAGCTGCAGGACAGCCAGCTCAGCACCCAGTGAGCCAGCCACAACATCAGAGCAGCAGGCAGCCAGGGCGCCAGGGCGCCTCCCATGGGGCACAAGCTGTCCTCGGTGCAGTGCCCCACAGTGCCCCCCCCCAAATTATGTGCCCAGGGCGACTGCCCCTCTCGCGTCCCCTCCCCATGCTACGCCGTTGGTTGGTTGGTTGGTCATGATAACATTGGGTGCAGCAGTTTCTTTTAGAAGACAAGAATATTATTAGTGAAAGGCTACATACATAATGCATCTTCCTTTAACTGAGGGTCAATTTCCATGAGTACACAGGGTGGGAAGCCAGACTCAAGCTGTGAACATCATCACAGTCACATACGATTTACACCTCTCTTCCATGTATACTATTCCTGCTCCGGACTGGGCCATGTCACATGCACAGAAGGAATTTCAATGTGTCACCACACACACACATACACAAACATTTCTATCCCAAACAGAAATAGTCCAGGGGAAGAACTATTTGGCACATTGGTGAACAGCACATGGCTACATGGTCTTCTGCAATAGGTCAAAGAGTCCCCCTACAAACCATTTCTATTTGGGGTAATACCATGAGGGGACACGGTCCTTCAGTATGTGTGCCTCAGTCTGGTCAGGAGCCAGAACAGTGCACATGGCAAGAGAAGAGAACACACAAATGAGACACAACCCCACACTCTTATACCTTCTGTGCACTGAATATTCATATATTTGAAAAGAACTAAACAATATATAACCAGAACACTAACTGAAATTTCACACAAACAGCATACTAGGCCTACAGCATTGATCAAATTAAATCTCATGCTTGTGTTATCTTCAAGATTTGAGTGCAGTGGCACCTTAGAGACCAACAAGATTTTCAGGGTATAAGCTTTTGAGAGTAAAAGCTCTCTTCATTAGATACCTTGACTCTCAAAAGCTTATTCCCTGAAAAACTTGTTGGTTTCTAAAGTGCCACTGGATCCAAATCCTGATGTTCTACGGCAGACCAACACGGCTACCTACCTGAAATGGTGTTATCTTCCTAACCGTTTTCAAAATTCTTGAATGCAGAAAACAACTTGCACACAGCAATAACAGAGAATATTTATCAATGTGCATTAGCATTCTGTAAGAAAATTTTGAGACTCTTATCTATGCAGACAAAAAATAACAATGAATGATTTTTCCCTCCATACCTTAGCTCGTTTTCTACCCTGAAGCCTTTTCTTCTTGCTAAGTCCATCAAGAACATTCTTCTGGTCACTCCCATTTTCTTCTCCAAAATAAAAATCACCACTTCATTGAACTGTATTTTGTAGCTGCTTGAGGGTGCTGAAAGCTGCATCCCTTTCTGCTTTTTCCTCTTGGGAAGAATATCCATAGTTTGGATCTTATTCATAACACGACAGACACTTCCTTTTACTGTTTGCAGAAACCTGAACTTCACTCAGGAAAACAACAACTCAAAGGCAGTTTTGGTTGCCACCATCCAGTGATGTCATTTTGCTCTATTTTTCTTCCCAAGTCAGAAAGCTACACAGCGTAAACAGATAAATTGCCTTTCAACCCCCTTGTGACTCAAATACCTTTTGCAAACTTTCTCTGGGTCTGACAAGCAGAAAAACTAAAACAGTCATTACTGTGAATTCTACTAGAAAACTAACTGAAAAAATAGTTACATAACTTTAGAAAACTTTAGTGAGGTTTTTTTTTTCTGGACTGTCTCCATACAGGGATTTATCTCACTGAGAGTGCTCCTGTATGGCATTGTTGTGCTGCTCAATGTTTTTTTTTATGTCTTTAGCTGAGCATGGAATTACAGTGGGGCAACCTCATATTGGTACATGTTCCGTCACTGAAATAACTCACATTCCAAAATTTCTTATCTACACAGAGGGTATTCTATGCTAACCGCAACTACTACTTGGCAGTGTTCAGTGACATCTGCAGAGATATCTCTTCATGACCTCTTATTTAAAAAAAATTAGCTGATTTGCCCTGTTACTTCATGGCATCATATTACTAATCTACATACCAACCCCATATGACTATTAAGTAGTAAATCCACTAACCCCTACATCCAATTTCCAGGGAGCAATTTGTGCAACTCCTCCACTCAATAAGGCTGAATTCAAATTCTAGCTAACCCTAGTTAAAACCATCAAGCTCCCTCTCTCAAATTTTCACCTTGGAACTCACATGGTAAGGAATTGTGCTAATTCTTAATTGCATTGTAGTGTTGATGTTTTTTTAAAAATCACACATAGGTGTTTTTGCATTGCTTGGAGATAACAGGCCAGGAAACTACAATAAACAGGAAGTGGGGCAAAAAAATGCCTATACCACAGAAACGGCCCTTCTGTTCCAAAATAATAGAAAAAATGCAAAAATCAGCTCTTGGAAAAATTGGTTGTGCAATAGGGAAAGAACTTCAGATTGTTACCACCATCATCTAGAACCACCTTTATAACTGTGTATAGGTGGTAAATGGTAATTACATCACAATGACTGGTGTGGCACTATTCTTTAAAAATTTCTTTCCACACTAAACCATGGACTTACCAGGTCAGTGGCTAACTTGTATATTTAGTCAAAATATTTTTTCCAATTTTAAACTTGTAGCTTTCACAATATTTTCAAGCAAACTGCTCCTTGTAGTGAATGTGATGTCATCAAAAGCTGTTCATTATATATACAGTAGATGTGTACAAGGAGAGAAGAATTTGTGGTAGGAGTAGTGCTTCCTTCCTGCCTACTAATACCCCCCCCTTGCCTACTAATGCCCTCTTGCCCTCTTGCAAATGCTTCCCCAGGATATTTTTAATTGTTCTTAAGCCAGGTTTCACAACTAGATTTAAGCCTGGCTGCAGGTGAGTAAGTAGCATGGAGAAGGTATTTGCTAAAGAGAATCAGCAGACACCAGCCTAACTAAGAATCCATCCCTCAAGCCATTTATCTCTCCAAATGCCCCTTCCCCCTTTCATTCATGTTCTTAGCAAACACAGGCTTGGGAACATACATCTGCTAAGCTAACATGTAGTTCCAACCTGAGACATCATGTATTATCATTTGGTGGGTACCACTGGTCAATTCACAACCCATGGATCTCCACCACTCTTCAGCTAAGATGATGAGGCAACTTGGTGCTGTGGATAAATTTCATATGTTCAGATACAGAAGTGAAAAGAGATAGATTGAGTTACAAACTGAGACACTATGCAAATATCAAATCTGAATTTTAAAACACACTCACTTTCCTTTGGTCACCACGCACACAACAAGCATCATGGCTGGCAAAAGCCCAGCCCAAAGCAACACTCTTCCTCCAAATCTTTCCGTTATCTGAGTCACAGCATCATATGCAATATCTTACTCTTCACTACCCATGATTAGTGATATAAAACCACACTGGCCACAGAACTGTTTGCAATATAGTGTGCATCTCAGACTTCCTTTAGACCTTAATAAAATAAGCCCATTTTTTTGAGAAAGGAGTGCAACTGTGAGGTGAAAAAGAATATTCAAGCTTATTTACAAATAAGTATCAAGGCTAAAGTAACTTTCATAAATATTTAGATGATAAGCATTACCACAAACGTAATAGCCAAAAAAAGTTAGTCACTCTGGGGTTCTCCTGAAAAGGACTTTCAGCCCAATGTTAAGGTGTTATGTTGTGGTTTTATGCATGTATGTAAATTGCTATTAAGTTGCAGCTAACTTATGTTGACCCCATAGGGTTTGCAAGGCAAGAGATGAACAGAGGTGGTTTGCCAATGCATGCCTTTTCATTGCAACCCCAGATGTCCTTGGTGGTCTCCCATCCAAATCCTCCTAACTGACCTTGCTTAGCTTCCAAGACCGACATGTTTGGACTAGTCTGAACCATCCAGCTCAGGGCAGTTAGTTAGAAACTGTTTCATTTAGTTCAATGGGAGTGATGCCCAAGTAAATGTATTATGATTATGATGTCTTTAAACATGATCCCAACTAACTCTTGCTGGATTGTCCTCAGAAATCACTGGGGAGAGCATTTCAACCTCCCTGCACATTTAATAATTAAGTTAAAAGACTACAGTACTTCAGCAAGAGTTTCAAGGAGAGAGACAAGTGAGAGTCACTAAAAGAGACTATTCCTCCTTTCAGGAACATAATTCAAATTAATAATAACATTGCTAATTAGAGATGGGCACGAACTAGGGGTGTGCAAGGAAAAAACTTTCGGCTTTCTTGTTTCGGGATTACCCGAAACAAGATTCTCTACCGTTAAAGCCGAAAGCCGAAACAAGAATCTCTTTCGGGATTCGGGATTCGGGATTCTTTCGGCATTCTTTCGGCATTCTTTCGGGGTTTTTTTTTGGGAAAATGCCTCCGTCTTTCAGGACGCCTGGAGGAGGCATTTTCCCACCGAATAAGCCCAAAATTGGTGGGGACCTTCCTCTAACCCTTCTCTAACAACCACCCAAGTTTCAGACAGATTGGACTTTGGGGGGCCATGTTATGGCCCCCCAAAGCAGGTCCCCCCATCCTCCCATAAGAAAGCGAAGGAGCAGCATATTGTTAGCATGCTGCTGCTCATCTTTCTTCATTATTTCCTATGGGGAAAAAATGAAGAGGCAGGCTTCCTTTGCCAGGGGTGGCATTTTGCATGCAAAATGCCCCCTCACCCTCAGGGGCCCTTCTCCCACCCCTCCTCCCACCCCCCACCAAGGCTCAGCCTGCTCCCACTTGGGGGGGGCCATTTCATGGCCTCCCCAAGTAGGTGCTCTAATCTCTACCACTGACAGCTGGGGGAGGCTTGTGTTGCCAGGGGTGGCATTTTGCATGCAAAATGCCCCCCAACCCTCTGGGGCCCTTCTCCCACCCCCCCTCCCACCCCCCACCAAGGCTCAGCCTGCTCCCACTTGGGGGGGCATTTCATGGCCTCCCCAAGTAGATGCTCTGCTCTCATCTCTACCACTGACAGCTGGGGGAGGCTTGTGTTGCCAGGGGTGGCATTTTGCATGCAAAATGCCCCCCAGCCCTCTGGGGCCCTTCTCCCACCCTTCCTCCCACCCCCCACCAAGGCTCAGACTGCTCCCACTTGGGGGGGCCATTTCATGGCCTCCCCAAGTAGGTCCTCTCAGCCCCTAAAGTCCACCCCTTACAGCCCCACACAAACCCAATTCCCCCCCCAGCTGCCACACACAGACCCAAATCCCCACATTAGCCCCTCACAGACCCAAATCCACCCCCACCTGCCCTACACCCATAACTCCAGGAACAGGCTGGCAAAGGCCAGCCCTCTCCCTTTGTTCCCTATGCTGGGAACTTCTAAACTCTCTTTCCCTGGGCAATTCTGCACAGCCCAGGGGTGCCACAATGGTGGGCACACTTCTGAGTGCCAGCTGGTCCCTGTGAAAGAGCACCTGAACCACAGACACCCTCCCTCAAATTCCCCCACCACCTACAGAGATGGCTGGCCAGCCAGCCCCATTGTTCCCTATGATGGGAACCAACTGCACAACAAAGAATAAAACAAGAACAACACAAAATAAAGTTTTAAAAAAATTATATTCTCCCTTCCAAAGTACAAGTAGGCAAAGCATTATGACACATTACACCAGCAGTCCCCCACACAGAAAAATTAAAACAAAACTCACTTAACATCAGAGAATCACAAAGCATGATTCCTGTCAAAAACACTTTATTTCTTGAACAGCTTTAGGTTACACAGCAGGGGGGAACACCAAAGGGCATGGCAGCACTATCTTACACAAAAATAACACAACTCGCTTCACATTAAAGAATCACCCCAAAAAATTGCTGTCAAAAGCACTTTATTTCTGTAACTGCTTTAGGAAGGCACCACAGAGCAGGAAAGCAGTGTACTACACAAAAGTAACACAACTCACTTCACATCAGAGAATCACACACACACAATTGCTGTCAAAAACGGTGAAGTGGGTTGTATTATTTTTTGTAGTACATTGCTATCATGCCCTGTTGTGCCCTCCTACTGTGTAACCTAAAGCTGTTCAAGAAATAAAGTGTTTTTGCCAGGAATTGTGTTTTTGTGATTCTCTGATGTTAAGTGAGTTGTGTTATTTTTGTGTAAGATAGTGCTGCCATGCCCTTTGGTGTTCCCCCCTGCTGTGTAACCTAAAGCTGTTCAAGAAATAAAGTGTTTTTGACAGGAATTGTGCTTTGTGATTCTCTGATGTTAAGTGAGTTGTGTTATTTTTGTGTAAGATAGTGCTGCCATGCCCTTTGGTGTTCCCCCCTGCTGTGTAACCTAAAGCTGTTCAAGAAATAAAGTGTTTTTGACAGGAATCGTGTTTTGTGATTCTCTGATGTTAAGTGAGTTTTGTTTTAATTTTTCTGTGTGGGGGACTGCTGGTGTAATGTGTCATAATGCTTTGCCTACTTGTACTTTGGAAGGGAGAATATAATTTTTTTAAAACTTTATTTTGTGTTGTTCTTGTTTTATTCTTTGTTGTGCAGTTGGTTCCCATCATAGGGAACAATGGGGCTGGCTGGCCAGCCATCTCTGTAGGTGGTGGGGGAATTTGAGGGAGGGTGTCTGTGGTTCAGGTGCTCTTTCACAGGGACCAGCTGGCACTCAGAAGTGTGCCCACCATTGTGGCACCCCTGGGCTGTGCAGAATTGCCTAGGGAAAGAGAGTTTAGAAGTTCCCAGCATAGGGAACAAAGGGAGAGGGCTGGCCTTTGCCAGCCTGTTCCTGGGGTTATGGGTGTGGGGCAGATGGGGGTGGATTTGGGTCTGTGAGGGGCTAATGTGGGGATTTGGGTCTGTGTGTGGCAGCTGGGGGGGAATTGGGTTTGTGTGGGGCTGTAAGGGGTGGACTTTAGGGGCTGAGAGGACCTACTTGGGGAGGCCATGAAATGGCCCCCCCAAGTGGGAGCAGTCTGAGCCTTGGTGGGGGGTGGGAGGAAGGGTGGGAGAAGGGCCCCAGAGGGCTGGGGGGCATTTTGCATGCAAAATGCCACCCCTGGCAACACAAGCCTCCCCCAGCTGTCAGTGGTAGAGATGAGAGCAGAGCACCTACTTGGGGAGGCCATGAAATGCCCCCCCAAGTGGGAGCAGGCTGAGCCTTGGTGGGGGGTGGGAGGAGGGGTGGGAGAAGGGCCCCAGAGGGTTGGGGGGCATTTTGCATGCAAAATGCCACCCCTGGCAACACAAGCCTCCCCCAGCTGTCAGTGGTAGAGATTAGAGCACCTACTTGGGGAGGCCATGAAATGGCCCCCCCAAGTGGGAGCAGGCTGAGCCTTGGTGGGGGGTGGGAGGAGGGGTGGGAGAAGGGCCCCTGAGGGCTGGGGGGCATTTTGCATGCAAAATGCCACCCCTGGCAAAGGAAGCCTGCCTCTTCATTTTTTCCCCATAGGAAATAATGAAGAAAGATGAGCAGCAGCATGCTAACAATATGCTGCTCCTTCGCTTTCTTATGGGAGGATGGGGGGACCTGCTTTGGGGGGCCATAACATGGCCCCCCAAAGTCCAATCTGTCTGAAACTTGGGTGGTTGTTAGAGAAGGGTTAGAGGAAGGTCCCCACCAATTTTGGGCTTATTCGGTGGGAAAATGCCTCCTCCAGACGTCCTGAAAGACGGAGGCATTTTCCCATAGAAAAGCCGAAAGAAAGCCGAAAGAATCCCGAAACGTTTCGGCTTTTTTCTTTCGGCTACCCGAAACGTTTCGGCATTCCCCGAAACGTTTCGGCATTCCCCGAAAGAAGCCGAAACACTTTTGTTTCGGCATTCTTTCGGCATTCTGAATGCCGAAACGCACATCCCTAGCACGAACTGAAATACGAACCAAAATTCGTGACGAACCAGGCCGGTTCGTGGTTTGTGAACCAGCGGTTCATCAGATCCCATTTCTGACAAACTGCCACGAACTTTAGGCTGGTTTGTTTGGTTTGTTTTTCAGTTCATCACTGCAGACAGCCTGGCACCGATCAATCAGTTTCCTAGGCAACAGGGGATGGACTTCCTGCAGACCTTCTGCTGACCCAGAAGTGGTATTTGCTGGCTGGGAAGTGACATTTTCATGAACCAAAATGAACCAATTTGTGAAATGGGGCAGGTTTGTGAAGGTTTGTGGTTCATGAAACATGACGAACCACGAACTGCATGGTTCATTTTTTTTCTGGTTTGTGCCCATCTCTATTGCTAATTCATCTAAAGTTGCAAGTAGTACATAACCAAACATTATATGAAATGTACCAAGTCATTTACAAGATGTTCAGAAAGTCATGGAAAGCCTTGATGTCCCCCAAAATTTTGGTGTGCACAGTAAACATGTGAGAGCCTTACCAGTAAATCCATTTAAGTGTTATTTGTTTGTTTATTGTTGTTTGTTTATTGGATTCTTATGCCTCTTCTCCAGAAACCTACTCAAGGCAGCTTACAAAATAAAACATAAACCATTTTTTAATCTTAATTAAATCGCAGCATAAACCAACCAACCAGAACATAGCATAATTAAGCCACTTAAAAATAAATACCAGTTTCCAGACTAAAACATATAAGTTATATAGTAATAAAACATCAACTCCTTAATTAAAAGCTTGGGAAGAGAGAAACCTTTTGGCCTGGCACCTAAAAGAGGTGAGCCTCCAGGGAAGGGCATTCCACAGGAAAATTGGCACTACTACACGTTATGGGCGGCAGCCAAGAATTCGACTTGTGGCCACCGACACCATTTTACAAAAGAATTCAACCTTTCAAAAAATGCCACGAGGGCCTGACCTGACTGGGCCCGCAGCATTGAGGAACCAGGCAATCTTGTTTCCTCCCCTGCGCATTTCCAATAAACAAAAACAGCCAAGACTGGGAAGCTTCAGCAGTCATGAGGAAGAGAAACAAGATTACTTCCCCCTCCAGCATATTAGAATTCTTCGGTAAAATGGTGCCAACAGCCACAGGTCAAACCACAGGTTAAACCTGTGGCTGCCTTAATGTGTATTTTGGCCCTGAGAAAGCCTTGTCTCTGGTTGTCACTCACTTCATCACCTAAGGTAGGAGTACAGTGAACAGGATTTGTAAGGCAGCTCTTTACTGATGAGCGGGACAATTTTTTTCTTACCACAGAATTATGCAGTATTCCATCTGCTCAAAGCATTTAGAATGATTTTTTTCCCAAGAAAAGACTGTTAAGTATGATTTTAGGTTGTCTTCTCTTTGCCAGTTCGTAAAATTATGCAGCATTTCCCCCCTGATTTCTTAGAATGTCTTCATTATTGTTTCTGTAGTCAATGTGCCATTTATTTCTCTGGGGGGGGGCTTTCTGTGTGTAAGATATCTAAGTTTTTATTTACTGATATTCCATCTGGCTCTGATGGTGGATCTACCCAAATCTATACATTTAGAAGTACTCTAGCACAAGTTCTTTTCTTTATCTTTAAATTAAATTTCAGTTGAATCATTTAGAATAGAAATACATCTGATTTGCGTGTGTGTGTGATACATCTATATATATGCACGTGCACACACCCTCAAAATATGAGACCAGGAAATAAGGTTTTTGAAGTTGCTTTTTACTCCCCCCCTTAATTTACTATCACTTCAGGCATCTGTTGCGATTACCACAGGGGAATGATTCTGCATTCATTACAGCTTGAAACTTCTGTTCATCCAACTCAGTCTGAGTAAAGTGTTAATTAGTTGTAGTTGCTGTCATTGTTAAGTTGGCAGCCCTGGGGCTGCTGCAAAATATTACTATTGCATCAGGCTCTAAGGAGATACGATTCTAGTAGGTGCACACAGAGGAGTTACATGACTTATAGCACTGATCAGAGGTATTGGACAGTAATTGCTGCATCAGCAAACACTCCCTGAAAAATGCACCATATGTATCTATTTCTGGAGACAATGTCTGCCAGCATTGTTGAGTATGAATTATGATAAGGTGCACGGAGAGGTTTAATTCAGGTAGTGTGCTGTTAAAGAAACAGTGTATGATCCTGTTACCACTCACTGATCACAGTTTCAGATTAAGCCAGACGGTACTAGAGAGAAACAAATACTGCCAGATTTACTCAGGAGTCGGGACCTTTCACTTTAAACAGACCCACTCCGACTCCTGTGACAATCTCACCCAATCAATCTCAAAAGCATGCTTATTCGCAGGATTCCAATTGAGTATTTTCATAGTGCAATGAACTGGGAATCCTTCCTGGTAGCAAACATGGGCTCATGGGCCTCTATCACTACAGGACAGTAGAAATTTAAACGTAGGATAAAATGGAGAAGAGAAAGGCAGGGATATAAACAAACAAATGTAGAAGGTGAGATTTCCCTATTGCATCATCTGCATGTGTAAAATAATTCACCAGGCAAATTCTTATCTGTTCTGCAGCTGTTTAAGGCACAGGTGCCCTGGCACAAGGCGGGGGGAGTAACTATATGTATTTTGTATTCTGAACGTGTCCAGTTGATGAAGAATTCTAGCTGTAGATACTAGATAATTACAAGGCTATGTACATTTTTAAAAAATTATAATCAGTTCCATGCAGTTTGCTATGCAAGTGAGGGGCTGCACTGGGCAAAAATCTACCTTCAACCTCACATGTCTAGGGGCCACAATGAAGCCTCCACTGCCAGGTCCATTGTCCAGAGACGGTTCCTCCAACCCTGGTCGTGCCCCCCTCCCCCTACAGAGATGACAACACAGAACCCAAGGGCAGCCAAGAAGCCCCAGTCAGTCAGGAGCAGGCAGCCGCACCTCCTCTGTTCCTGGAAGGGCAGAGCTTTAACAAGGATACTACTGATGAAACTAGAGCCCAGCCTGGCTACCTCCCCAAGAGGTGGCAGAGATTTGGCTGACAGCCATGACAGTGCAAGCCAGCAATTCCACGGCCCTGATATCATCCAAGGAAAAGGAGGTAAAGCTGTGACAAGAGACACCAGGGACCAGCTTAAGCCTGAACCCCTGGCAGGGGCAGCAGCAGACAGAGGCTCCAGCCTCTGCCCAAGAGTTCATAAAGGTCATGGAGAGGTGGTCGGAGAAGACACCTAGGCAGGGTCAGCATCTCGGGCCTCAGCTGTTGGGGAGAGCGCACAGCCCCATCCTTGTGAGGGACAGTGGCTCCTATGGGCTGAG
The DNA here is from genome assembly GCF_028583425.1 of Eublepharis macularius. Taxonomy (NCBI): domain Eukaryota; kingdom Metazoa; phylum Chordata; class Lepidosauria; order Squamata; family Eublepharidae; genus Eublepharis; species Eublepharis macularius. The sequence continues at coordinate 100,298,068 of NC_072795.1, forward strand.
AGCTGAGGGTGGGACCAAGGGGCCTCCCTGGCCCAGCGGCCTGGCAGCCTAGAGGGAACCTTCCAATGGGTGGACCAGGAGGCAGAGCCTGGAACTGCCCCACAACCAGGGAAGCCTTTAAAAGGCCTGGGGAAGAAGGGCCAACCCGAGAAGTAAAAGCAGGGACAGACTTCTGGCGCTGGAGAGACAACTGTAGGCCAGAGGGAGAGAGGGGAGAAAGGGTAGGAATAACCCCCCTTCCCCATTTCTGAGGCCCTACCATTCCTCCTGGGAAGGCCTGGAGAGAGAGCTCCAGGAGGGGGCCGCTACCCCACACTGCCCTAGGCCAGGAGGAGGTGTGCCCATCCATATACGTAGAAAATTATTTCTGCCTTGGCCAAAAAACTTCTAAATTTACAAAATAGTATCAGACAGACACTGCAGGCAACAAAGCTCTGCATTGCGCCTACTCAGTCTGAATCAATATGTTGTCAGTTTAATTTGCCAGAAACGTCTGGAAACAATTGGTAGGGTTGTTTACATGCAACTTCCAGTCTTTAGGATGCCTGTAACAAAGGGCTGCAATCAAAGAATTGCAAATGGATCTCCAAAAGAGAAATGGAACTTTTCTGCCTCCTTCCCCACTTCAGGATACCATACTTGCTGAAATATTGCCCCAATGGATCAGGAGATGCCAAGGAACACCCCGAGGTATCGTGTGGGGATCTGCAGTGGGAAGAGGAACTGGCAACATCCCTCAGGCCATCAGAAAATATGATGCGAGTCCCGCTTCAAAAAGAGCATTCCAGCTTTCTCTGAAGTCAAGGACCAGTATCACAACCACCAATCCTCTCCACTGGTGTTACTGAAATAAACTGCATGCCCTTAAGCCTGTCTATTTTGACACAGAAAAAGCATTTGTAAACTAGGCAAATTTTAAGTTAGTACTAAATATCTTAATAAAGGCAAAAATCTTAATGAGGTGACAGATGCATCTCTGGGAATGTCACCACATAAAAGAAATCTTAATTGTTGATACTTAATAACTGTATTCAATCTGCATACATTTTCATATGATTAAAACAACAGTCCAATACAGGCCCCAAAACACTGTTTCTTTGTTTTTAGCAATGCAAATATGTGTCACAGCAAGAACCATCTTTGAAGTAGCATTCCCTGGTGGGCGAGAGAGAAAGGGGAACAAACACCTTGCCTGAGATGATTCCTGCCCCCCTACAGCTTTGTAAGCACTTTCATTGAAAAATAATTATTTTTTAAAAGTCTACTTCTCATTTAATTTGGGGCATTCTTTTAAACAATCAGACATTTATATTTGATTAATCTACCTGATTTAACGGATTAAACATGGCTGCCATTTTCATGTCTGTGATGTACAGGGGGATAAAGATGAATGTATTGGTTTTGTACCTCAGTTATTTATTTTTTATATTCGGATGAGACTGGGTGTAGTGTTTGGACAACTGTGTTCCTTTAATCCAGGCCAATGTTTGAGACTGCCCTTGTCAGGGTTTGGTGTGGGCAGGGAGAGGAAGGAAGTTGTGGTAACTACAGCTATAGAGAGGGAAGGAAGGGGACTGGTTAAAATTGCACCTCTGTTGGAAACAATGCTGCCTCGTCATTCCTAAATCTAGCATTAAGGACACAGCCCTGGGCTTTAAACCATCAGTTGATATCTCCATTATGCCTTGACTTTTTAGTGTCACAGAGGCATTTGGCAAATTTATGCTGTAGAAGTGCTAGGATGGATGGATGGATGGATGGATGGATGGATGGATGGATGGATGGATGGATGGATGGATGGATGGATGACTCTTTGCAGGGCCAGTTTTCTGGCTGAGCCACCCAAGCAACTGTTTAGGCTAGGATGGAAGATGGGCTCTATGGCTCTGCTGAGGTCCCTCCCCTCTCCAGACTCCATCCCAAATCTCCAAGGATTTCCCAACCCAGAGTTGGTAACACTACTGCAGGTTCTTATCTTGGACCCAGGTGCCAGCAAAGTGGGCCCATGTGTTGATCCTTCATTAGGCTATCCATCAGGGGGCTGGCCTGGCCTACGTAGCCCACTATGAACTTGCTATAGTACCTGACAAGACCAAGGAACTGGCAGAGCTGGTGTTTCATTGTAGGTTGTGAACAGCTTTCCAGGGTAGCCACTTTGTCAGATAGGGGCCGGAGTTGTCCTTTTCCCACCAGAAAGCCCAGGTATTTCAACTCTTGGAAGTCCAATCGGCTCTTCTTTGGGTTAACTCGCAGTCCAGCCTCCCTCAGGGCCAGCAGCACTTGGCGCATGTGTTGCAGACTGGAATCCCACTCTGGGCTGTGGATGATGATGTCATCTATGTACGCCAGCATGAAGCCTTGACTTTGGGACAAGGCTTGATCGACCAGTCTCTGAAAAGTTGCTGCTGCCCGGTGTAGTCCAAAAGGCATTACTAAGAACTGGAATAGCCCCTGGGGGGGTCACAAAGGCTGTCTTCTCTCGATCGTCTGGCACCATCGGCACTTGCAAATAACCCTTGGTCAGATCTAGTGCTGAGAGGTATCTTGCCATCCCTAGCTGGTCAATGAGGATCTCCGCCCTGGGCATAGAATATGCATTGAACTTGGCCAGTTGGTTGACCCCCCCCCCCGGTAGTCAACGCAGAAACAAATGGTGCCATCTGGCTTGGAGACCAACACTATAGGGCTCAGCCATGCGCTGCTTGACGGCTCAATCACACCCATGCAGAGCATGTCGGTTACCTCCTTTATCTGGCCTCCCATTGTTTATGGGTGTCTAGAAGTGCACATATAAGCTTATTTAGAGCATTTTTGTTCAGGCTCCTAAGATCTCTCAAGTCCAGTTTTGGCCTGACAGCCAGTTAATTAGTTGCACCTGTGTACCGTTGCTTAGACAAGGTGGCCTTGACAGAAAGGGAGTCTTGGGTTCTGCATGTCCTCTTTCTCTGTCTCAGCCTAGCAACCTGATACTAAGTGACTTCTGATTGGCTGTCAATGTTGGCTCCTCGCTGCACTCTGGATCTGGCTTCAATCTCGCTAGGATTTGGTTTGACCATCTTGCCTCGATCCTCTTGTAACCAGCATGTGAGAGACTTTGTGCCCTGTCAGGCCTGAAACAACCAGAGCTGCCTGGTATGGGTTTTGGACTGTGTTGTGAGTATGAGCACTCAAGCCTTTCAGAGAAATGCAAGTTAGCTAGCTTCGTGTTTAGTCAGTTAGCCCTAGATAGAAATAAATGAAGTTGTTTGTTATTTGAATTGCCTTTTGCTTGTGTCTTTAGAGTGGTTCCTGAAATCCTGCATACACTGTCATAAAGCTAATAAACAACTATTATATTTAAGCCTTGTGTTTGAGTGTCTGTCTGACTGTGTGCAAGATCCCCCAGAGAAAAGAACCCAGAGACTGATGTGTCTCATTTTTAAACAAAGGCCATTCAGTCTCCCAGGAGGGCTGCTAGGAGTCTGAGTGGCAATGATCAACACTTAGAATGGTGGCTGGGGAGGATGAACTACTAGACAACAGGGTCGAGGCCCATTGCCCCTTGACCACATCTAGAATCCCTCGGGGCCATCGGCCATAAATCAGCTCAAAGGGGGTGAAGCCAGTAGATGCTTGGGGTATCTCCCTTACAGCAAACAACAGTGGGTCCACGTAGAGGTCCCACTGTGTGGGACGGTCCCGGGCCAATTTGCGTAGCATGGTTTTCAGCGTCTGGTTGAACCTCCCGACAAGACCATCTGTCTGCATGTGATAAATCGTGGTGAAGACCTGCCAAATGTCAAGGGTATGCAACTAAATCTATAACCCAGGGAAAAGCAATTTACAAACAGTCACAGAACAATTTTGAAAAGGTTTTAAATAGTGCAAAGTGCAAAGTGTCAAGTGCAAGACCAATAAATATAATAAATACAATATTATATAACAAGACTAATAAAGATCAAGTTCATGTGGTAAGAAGTCCAACTGGTGAAGACCAAAACACTAATTAATTTTGTTATCTTTTTCTTTCATCTGTAGGTTGAAAACCATCAAACATGTAGCAGAACTATAGCTGAACGTTTCTTTAGACATACAGCCAACGGGTTATAGCTCGCAAATTTCCAATTCCCGTTTCGTAGTCTTACTTCTTCACAGGCATCAACTTCAAAGACTATAATAAAATATTTTGTATAAAAATTCTGCTCTATGGATATTTTTATAAAACAGAATATATTTCTACACTATATTATACTCACTGCCAAGGGTATGGCAGAGCTGGTGGGTGATCAAGACTGTAAATTAGGTGTTACAGTCCATTACTATCTCTCAGAGTAGCCCCACCTGGGCAAAGAATCGGATGAGGGCCTGAACAACCCCAGGGGCCAGCATGGTGTGGAGAGGAATAGCCTCCGAGTACCGTGAGGCGTAGTCCATGATCACCAGCAGACACTTGCACTCCCTCACCGTCCGGGGCAGTGGTCCCATGAAGTCCATCGCTATCCTCTCAAATGGGGTATGCATCACTGGCAGGGGGGCAAGAGGGGCCCTGGGGGGGTGGCCAGTAGCCTGGGACAATTCCTACAAAAGGTCTTAACATCTTGGGCGGCCGATGGCCAAAAGAATCAGTCCAACACCCAGGCTAGGGCCTCGGTGGCCCCCTGATGCCTGGTCCATGCATGATCATGGGCTAAGGACATGGCCTTTTCCCTGAATTCTTTTAGCACCAAGAGTTGTGCCATCTCTACCCCCCTTGTCTCAGTGAGGCGATACCAAACCCCCCCCTTCTTGTACCACCCAGGGGTACCGGCTTGCCCACCACCCATCCTGGACCACCCCCTCACCCACAGCAACCACATCACGCAGTGGCTCCAAGGTAATGTCCACTCCTGAAGGCAGGGTCGGTCTTCCAGGCGACGGGGTTGCCCCCTTGGTTTTCAGTGATTGGTTGACTGGCGCTGGCCCATCCTTCTGTCAGTAGGGCTTCTTCTGTCACAGTTGACTCCCTGAGGTACTGGGCGAACCCAGGGGCATCCCGACCCAACAGGATGGGGTAGGGGAGAGCAGTGGCCCGGACCAGCTCCACCTGCCACTCGCGCCCTTGGTAGCGCATGGGTACCCACACTACAGGGTACTCTTCTGAATGCCCTTGGAAGCAGGCCACCACTGCTGTGCGGATCACTAGCAGCCCGGTGGGGAGCAGCCAGGTACTTATCATAGAGATCGAGCTGCCGCTGTCCAAGAGGGCAGAGAGACGACGGCTGGCTATTTCCACCACAAGCAGCAGGAGGGGGAGGCGTGAACCCTTGTCATCACAGGTATGGCAGTCTCTCAGCCAGTATCACACTCCATCAAGGGGCATTCATGCATGAAGTGCCCCTGCTGTCCACACAAATCAGGGGCCTCACTCTCCGCCATCCTTGTTGGAGCCGGACCATGACTCGTGAGGTGTTACTGGTGTGGCTCGGGGGGCTGGAAGGTTACCCCCCGCGGCCCTTCTGTGAGCTGCCCTCTGGCCCCCCAGGGGCCTGGGGACTAGGCTGGGCCTGACGTGGCTTGGGGGGATCTATGAACGCCCAGCTGCCCAGTGGTGCTTCCTTCTCTGCTTTGCGTGGCTCGGCCGAGATGAAGTTTTCCAACAGGGTGGTGGCCTCCTGGATGTTGGCCGGTTTTCTGCAGGCCACCCAGTAATGTTCAGCTGCTGTTACAGGATGACCAAATCCACTATTCTCTTCTCGCCACTCATGGTGGGCTTCAGCCAGCAGTAGTGGTATCCTGTAGTTGAGTCACCAGGGCGTGCGGCCGGTCAGCTCATTTGAAGGTGATAGCCCTAAACTTGAGTCAGTAGGTGTCTGGGGTCAGTTCGTAATGGTCCAGGATGGCTGCCTTGAGCCACTGGTAGTCGACTCCCTCAGCCTTGGGGAGTGCCTTCAAGGCTGCCTGGGCCTCCCCCGTGAGATAGGGGCCTATAATGAAAGCTCACTGTACAGGTGGCCACTGGGTGGCTTCCGCTGTCCTCTCAAAGACTTCCAAGTAAACGTTGATATCGTCTTCGGCCCCTAACTTGGTGAGCTGAAAGGGAGCCCATCACTGAGGCCTGGGCGTCCCTCCACCCAGGGACACTGCATCTCCCCTAGCCCCCAGGGCTTGGCATAGGCCTTGGAGAAGAGCTGCTTGAGCCTCCTGCTGGCGGGTGGTGATGTCATGCAGGAGGCGCCCTTGTTGCTCCATTGGCCAAACTTGGCCATATCGATGCTAGGGTTGGCGGGCCTGGCGGCTGTAGCAGTGGCTGTGGCGGGATCCAATTGCAGGTTCCTTTGGCCATCCCTTACTGGGTTGCGCATGCCAGCTTGACTCTGGAGGACTGGGGGTCATATAAGGCAGCTGCACGGGTGGTTGCCGGAGCACCAGTTATGGCTCATGTAACACCTATCCTCCGTCAGCTGCACTGGTTACCGGTTGAGTACCGGGTCCGGTTCAAGGTTTTGGTGTTGACCTATAAAGCCCTATGCGGACTGGGCCCAGCATACCTTCAGGACCGCCTCTCCCCATATGTTCCCCGGAGGTCGCTTCGATCAGCCACTAAGAACTTGCTGATGGTCCCTGGCCCCAGGGAGGTCCGCCTGGCCTCTACCAGAGCCAGGGCCTTCTCAGTTCTGGCTCCGACCTGGTGGAACTCTCTGTCTGAGGAAACTAAGGCCCGGCAGGATTTGTTATCTTTCCACCGGGCCTGCAAGACAGAGATGTTCCACCGGGCATTTGGTGGGGGCTAGGCTGTCCTCTCGCTGGCCATACCACTGAAGACCCTCCACCACCCATGCAGGACAATGCTGCATTTTAATATTTAATATTCTACACCCGCCGATTTTAATGGTATTTTATACGATGTTTTAATGTTTTTATAATGTTTTTACTGTTTTTAATTTGTTGTCAAACCGCCCTGAGCCCGTCTGACGGGGAGGGCGGTCTAAAAATGTAATTAAATAAATAAAATAAATAAATAAGGGGGTGGCAACTGGTCCACCCACTGGGAGCGGGCAGGTGTGACAGAGGTTACCTTAAAGCAGGGTCAGTGCTTGCATTCTCCACCACGTTGTCCAGTTCTGGCATGCCCCCACCAGGCGCTCGCCTGTCTGCTGTGGTGCTACCTCCTGAGCCTCCATCTGGTCCTTATTTCTTAGCTTCAGGGCGACCTCATCATCCCCCCCTTTCAAGGGCCTCCACTTGATGTCAGGTGGCTCTTCCCTTTTCAAGGCCTCAGAATTAGGCTGGCAGGCCTGAGGTGGCTTTCCCCTATGCCTGTTGCCCTTAACTCCAGGAACAGTCCTCCCGACACACTCCTCCCTAGCCTGGGGAAAGAACCTCCTTTATATCCCCACCCCCTATCTACCAACCCCTCCCCAGTGCCCACCCGCCAGCCCTCAGGGTAAGGCCCAACACTTGGACCAGTGGTGGCCATGACCCCTCAGCCCTCTGGGGCCGAAGGGCATTTCCCCATGGGGAGGGCCATGACCCCTGGGCCCTCTGGGGCCGAAGGGCATTTCCCCTCCACCAACCCTGTCTCTCCCTCAGGGCTGCATCCTGCAGGCCTGACAAGGGTTGGCCAGCTGGGTACTGTGGTTGGCCTGTCTGGAGGCTCTGGGGGGGGGGGCTGCATACTCCCCCACTCCCAGCTGGGCAGCGCATCCTTGGGCCGCCGCCCTGCCATGGCTGTGGTTTCCTCTTGCCCACCACTGCAGCTGCCACCTTTGCTTCCTGCCACCGCACCATTGTGCCTTGCCACTCTGTCTCCTGCCCAGGCTGCTTCGGTCACTGCTGTGGGCCTGCAGCTCCAGGTGGCTTCTGTCGGGGCAGGGAGCTGGGGGGGGGCCCTCTTGGATGGTGTCTAGGCCATCTGGCTCTGCAAGTGCAAATTTATAATTCTTTGACTTAAAAGCAAAGCTTGAATTTTGTTGATAATTTCACAACAGAGAACCCTGCACTCAAGGGAAGTGTACATACAAACAGAAACAAGTGGTGAAGGTCTTCCTGGCACTGTGCAGGGGGACTGATGTCTGTCATCTGGAGATCAGTTGTAATTCTCCAGACCCCATCTGGACCTTGGCAACCCTTGAACAATCACCTGTGATTTTCAATACAAGTGAACTTGTCTACTCAAACACACACCCTAAAGACTTCTTCCACTGCAACAGCCTTCCTCCGGAGAAAGAGCTGCTTCCACTGGAGGAAGTGTTCCAGTACCGGATGAAGGTTCTGCACTTAGCTGAGCAGAGTGGCATACTCCTACCCAATAAATATTTCTGATAATTTCCCTCTCTGCTTCTCCCAAATATTTTGTACTGTCATCTGCCCTCTGGAGAAAAAGAAGAGCCAAGCAAGGGTCTACAGAAATACAATAATGGGAAAGAGATTTTATATAAAGGTCTCTTTCTGACTTCCAGTTAGCACAGGAAACAAGCATTCTTTTGTTGCTACAGTTACAGAGGGACAAAGCAAGTATCAGTGAAACCAGAAAAATATGTATTAGCTGATAACCAAGTTTTAAAAATAAGGGTAAATCAAAATCAGGGTAACAAAAATGTTGCACCAGAAAAAACTGGATTCCATGATCCGTACGTACATTAACCATTTTGCATATGGTTGGCTATTCTATTTGATTTTCTCTAGTGTGTATCCTAACTTAGGCTGAAGGAAATTCCTGCAGCCTAAGGAACCTTCATCCATCTTAAGTGGCTCTGCCATTAGAGGAAAGAAAACTCCTTAGACTTGGGGAAGGCTTCAGACATTGCATAGTGGGGTGGTATACATACCCTCTTTTCCACTAGTTATGGGGAAGAACAACAAAGCCATATCCTCTAGGAGAGAATTCCCTGTCTCCCTAACCTCCGTTCCTCCCCGCACTGCTGCTCATCCAGTTGGCAGAGAGAAAAGGCACCTGGAAATGGTGGAGACAGGCCTGAGGCATGTGCATGCAAGTATGCGCACACCTACCTATGGTGCTGAAAAATAACATAATTTCCAGTGAAATGTGGAAGCAATAGGTAGTGCTGGGGGCCAATTCTCTAAAAATTGTCTCCAAACACTAAGGTAAGTGCTTACTCCCCCCGGTGCTCCCCTTCCCCTCGGTTTGGCCCCCAAGGAAACTGGCAACCCTAATGGTCCCTGACTCATGAAAATCTTGTTGTGCCACCCCCCTGAGATTTCACCGGTCATTTCTGATGTATGTTCAATCCTATTTTCATAATCATGGGGGCCATAAATTACTTGCTAAAGGGAAACCAGAAATTATAATACTCAATTCTGCACATAGTATCAATTACCATGCTTTTCTTGGTGTTATTGTATGAAATCTAAGAGTAGGTCACTTGGTAGGTAGGTAGCCTGGCTAAATTTTAACTAGGGAACTTAACTTTATATGACACAAGCTTGGTTAAAAGTGCCAGGTATAAATGCTTACAGTAAATAAACAGAGCTGAGGATTTAGCACAAAGTCCAACATAGGCCGAATCCACACTACATAAATTTCCCCGCAGTTTTACAACTTGTTTTGCGCAAATCTGAGTGCTGTTCACACTACCTGTTTTCCATTCCACAGTTCTCTCGCTTCTCTTTCGGTTTGGTTTTCATCGCCAGTTACTGGTCTCTTGCGGGAGTTGCACGGTGGACGTGAATGCCTAGAAGCGGATTTCGAGCGCCTTTTCTTGAAACCACCCCCACTTCCGTTTCTCTGCCCTGTATAGGAAACCCGTTCCTAACGCGTCGATTGGCTTATTGTCCCCGCAAATGCTCCGTACTCCATGAACGCTGGGATTTCATAGCTTACTTTGTTCTATTGAAAACATTATTTTGATGTCGCCAGAATAAAATCTCGTTGCTGGGGAAAGCAGTCTGGAGAATTCAATCCTCAGTGGCGCGATGCGGACCACCACACGTTTGTTTCCTTTTTAAAAATTTTTTAATCTGATTAATGTAATATCGAAATTCCGCTAAATATTCTTGCACAATTCAGAATATAATGGAACACATAGGCTTTTTTAAAAGAACATATTTATCCATATATTGTTATAACGATGCTTTGTAATAGCGATATTATGTAATGGCAAAAAATAAAAAGGACATATACCTCTCCGATCTCGCCTCCGAAGGTGACAGTCTTGGAGAGGAGCTCCAACTCTACCACGAGGCAGAACTCCACTACCGCTGATGCGACAGTTGAACGACCGATCCCCAAAAGATCGCTAGCCACTTGGTAGTTTGTTCTGCTTGCCAGCCACCAAACTGCCACAGCAACTCTTTGCTCTACCGATACTCTGGAACGCAGAGACGTTGTTTGTCACTGCAGCCGCGGACGAAGAGCCTCTACCAGTTCGAGAAACATCTGTTTGGACGTGCGGAAGCAGCGCATCCAGCGACAATCATCCCAGTGAACCATGACAATGTTTTCCCACCAGTCGGTGCTGTGTGGGTAAACCCAGTGTTCCCTCGGCTCCTCCATCTCTGCAAGCAGGAACCACTGTTGAACCATCTTGCGCCTCTGACTTCTTAGACGCAGCCTGACATCAGTCGTTCCAGATCGGAAAAAAAGGAGTCGGGCAGCAGCACAACACCTTCGCATAGAGTAGCGCCTGTAGGCAACCAACATCTGCAAGGTGCACTGCATCATGATCAAAACTACTTGCACCATCAAAGCTATTACGGGATCCATGATAATGAATCCTACCAGCCACTACCACCCACAAAGAGATCTTTCCTGCGCACTTCCTTTTTATAGGATTTTTAAGTACCCCACCAGAAATGTGAACCAATCGCTACGAAAAGTGGCACGTGATATATCACTTTGCTGATGTTTCAGTATATGGTGATTTCGAAATAATGGAAATCTGTTTTAAAAAATAAAAAAAAATTGGGCGGGAAGATTGATCCCCGTCCACTAAGACGGCTTTGCCAACGGATATGTGAACAGTAGAGCGCGCAAGGAATATGCAGTTTCAGCATGAATGTGAACAGACAGGTGAAATTTGCGGGTTGGAAACACAGATTTTTTCTGTTAAAAAAACGGAAAATAGGTGAGTGTGGATTCGGCCATATTCTTCCTTGGTTTTCTAAATAAATAAAATTTTCACAGTTTGGATCCAATCCAATGATTAACATAAAATATTAACATTAGATTGGATCCAAACTGTGGACATTTTATTTATTTAGAAATTTTCTATGCTGCTTCTCTGGAACACCTGCTAAAGGTGGCTTACAAAATAAAACAGTAAAAACTCAGGACTATCAAAATTAACAATTAAAAACCCAGTATTAAAAACCCAACCAGGGCATAAAACAATGAACAGCTTTAAAAGAGTCTGTATTTAACTAAGGAAATCCAGAACTTCTATAGAAAAGAAAAACGCCTGCCTTGTTTTATACGCCGTCCTTTCATATGCATCCAGTTTTGGACAATAAAAGTTCCTATTTGCTTGCAACTATCACTATTTGGCAAAACCAAGTGATATGTGGTTTTACAAGGTTAAAAAGCAAAGAAAAATATGTGCATACTATTGTGTTTTCAGTGCCCTTTTTCTTAAACATCAGTATCTAAGTAATGTAAAGTTTATGCTTTCTGAAGTAGCTGGCATTACTATTAAGAATATGTTTTTAAGTTTATGGTTTCATTTTACTCCTTAAATAAACAAAAGTTTCATGGTATTGTTTAATAGCAAATTGAGTTCCAGCTGAGGGTGTCTGTGTTGCACTTTCCGTTCAGAACAGAAAGCAGTGGTGAGGTTGAAAGGGCTACATCTATGTTTCCACTTGCCTCAGAGAAAACCAGACAGGTGTTCAACTGAAAGATGAGAGGCAAAGGATTCCCCCACACACACCACAAGTGGAGCACAGAAATCAATTAACTGCCTCTTTTATTCACTAAATACAAGTTGAAGAACCCAAGAACACAATAAAAAGACCAAAGGGACATACTGGGAACTTCTCCATCAGAGTCTCAAAAAATGAGCAATTAACTAGAATTGTATCAGGACTTTGTCTCTACCACTCATCCTAAGAACATGCTGTCAGATTCTAATTCATTTAATCTATTGTAAAGAAGCATTTATCTGTTGCAGAACTGATTGTTACACAGAGAACCATGTATATCACTACTGTTGCTCCATAAGATTTGTGATGAATTACTGTGTGTATAGGAAGGGTTACAGGTAGTGAGTTCATAACTGGCTACTATCAACTTTTCCAAACTGGTTTAAAATTTGTTCATATATTGTTGTTGGTTTTTTTTTGTTCTCTGGTTTATAACAACAAAGGAGGCATGATGTGCAATGTTATCCAAAATAATTCCTGTAGAAGTACACTCCACTGAGTTAAGTAGTACTTGCTCCCCAATAAAGATATTTAGGATTTAGTATATGTATTAATTGTATTTCTTTTCCCAAGGCACCCAAAGTAACATACTATTAACCTAAACCATTTTTAAAAAGCTAAAGTAACAAATATTAATAAAAGTACAGAAGACAGCCACATAATTCTATGAACTTCAGCCAAATAACGCTGATCTAGTTGGAGCAGATAGTTCAGCATGGCCAAATCTTCACCAAACCATCTCTCAATAGCCTTGAGAACAAATATATACAACAAGCACCAAAGTAAGAGACAGTCCACCAACAACAACAACAGTAGAGCGGAAAGGCACAGGGAACCAGCAGACCATGCACACTCCACCTCGAAGGCACACAGCCAACATAGGCATGTGCATTTCTGCATCACTGAAAAATGACATCATTTCCAGCATGGCACAGATACAGTGGGTCTCACTATTGACCAATTCTCTAAAAATTGAGCCCCTGCACAACCCATCACTTCTGAGTCATGCTGGAAATGACATCATTTTTTGGCAACACAGGAGCATGCATGCACGAGTTAAGTACCCATTGCCCTACCACCACCACCCATCCATGGGTTGGCCTCAGGGGACCTGGCAATCATGGTAAGAGCATAGGTGTGCCCCCAAAATCACTCTTCTAAAGCAGCTAACTCTATATTATGCAATCCTCAAATAAATGAGCAAAACTCAGTTTAGAGAGCCAGTGTAGGGGAGACTCCTTATCCATTTCTAGCCAGTTGCCTCTAGAAGCTAAGGTCATAAGTCCATGGAAAGGAATTGCAAGGGTTATACCTCATTCAGTCCCCTTCCCTGAATGTTCAGCAGTTATTTTTTAAAATTATGGATTGGATCCAGACAACGACAAGGAGAGTTCCACTCACTGAAAGCATTTTGGCCACCATCCTCATCTTTCCTCAGGCCTTGATGCCCCATCCCCACCCCAAAAATCTACATCTAGGTTGACAGTGTCAAGGAGGAATCTGCAGGAATTCTCCCCCAACTTTTTATGTGTTCCTGTCCATTCTTCCAGGAGCAGATAGCACTTTCCAACGATCTCAACAGATATATGAAGGAAACATGCTGGCAGTCCTATATACCCCATTCATTAAGAAGCAAGGCTGCTCCTAATTTCCAGCATTCTGGTCCTGGTCAATCAGTGTAAAGACACTCGAATGTCCACCATGAACTAGGACAATTAGCATTTATGTCCTTTACCTACATTATTTAATAAATAATTTTAAACGAAAGGTTAGACAATGGATTTCAGTTTTTAAACCAGAAACAGAGAAGAAAAGGACTTCTTTGCCTCTCTGCCTACCCAAAGGAATAAAAAAATCAACCCAAACCATAAAACTAGCTAACACAGGGATCCCCAGCCTTTTTGAGGCTGCAGGCACCTCTGGAATTCTGACAGGGTGGTGGGGGCAACACAAAATGGCTGCCAAAGGAGGCATCCACTGGAGCTATCCACAAAATGTTAGGGATTGAGGTTGTGCATAACTCTAATACTAACTCTTCAATATTTCAGGTAGAAACTCTATTAAACATGATGCATTTTTAAATGAACATATTGTTTAAAAATATTTTCTTGCATACACACAGCTTACCTTCAGTCATAAAATGAAGATCCTTGTGCTGACGTGGCAGCTGTTTAGGGGTGACAGGTTCCGTTACCCTCCTAGTGGGAGTGTGGGGGAACCTGGCACTTACCTCGATGATCTCTCGTACACATTCCCAGGCAGATGCGATGATGTCACTTCCAGAAGTGACATCATCATGCCCAGCAGGAACATGCCTGCTGTGCGCTGGCCCGGGAGGTTTTTTGCCTCCCAGGCCTATTCCCCACCCCTACCCTCCACCAGCCAAGTAAGTGGCAGTGGGGGACAGAGGCTGTGAGCAGTGGATCCCCGCCCCCACCAGGGGACCTGGCAGCCCTACAGCTGCTGCCAAAACAACTTTTTAAAAATTGCAACCAATCAGATCACCAATGGCCAGTCAGAAGACTTCCTGGGCAGAAGCCCGACCTGGTCCCATCCACTTTCTAAAAAGACTTCGCAGATGCCAGAAAAGGTGTTGGTGGGTGACATGCTGGGAACTCCTGAACTAAAACCTAATAAAAAGTAACAGCAAATAAAAGTATCATAAGAAAGCAACTCACACATGTTTGCCAACTTTAAGCTGGGAAATACCTGAAGATTTAGGGGGTGGAACCTGGAGTAAACTTCAGTGGGGTAAAATGCCGTAGAGTCCACCTTCCAAAGCAGCCATTTACTCCAACGGAACTGATCTGTGTTTTCTGGAAATCAGTTGTAACTCCAGAAGATCTCCAGTCCCTACCTGGAACTTGGCAACCCTACATTGAACCCTATAGTAAACTATAGTGGCAGTCCTATATTCTCTTAAGTATGGTGGCAGTCCTATGTTCTCTTAAGTATGGCTCTGGTCACAGAAGCTACACAAAAACCCCTTCATTTACTGCTGGCTTCTGATCAGCGTCCTTGTTTAGAAACTCATGTATTCCTGTTTTAAATTTGGTTAATGTCCATCAAGGACTTGCTTGGAAAATAGCAGTTATTTACAACAGACAACTTTATTTGTTTTGACTAGTATAGCTATCAGCTCAGATTCTGTTCTCAAATAATTCAAAGGCAAAAAAAAAGGTCCTTGCTGTTTTATAATTTAGAGGCAATTTGGTTCAGCTGTGTCTTACCTCCCTTATTTTTTCAGTGCACCGGCTACAGATACACTAATAATTCATTATAGTTTTTTTTTTATTTGCTCCTAACTGAACTATCAAGGGGCATACAAATAAACTGCCCTTGAAAATCTCCACTGACATCAACAGAAATTCAGTGTGCAGCTTCACCTCTAAAATGGGATTGATGTTCTCCTGGCAATGTAATTCTCATTCAAAAATGACTCCAGCCTGTAGGTGAAAACTCGATTTTAAAGACTACAGTTGTTATCAATTACAATGCCATAAGTGTTAGTGTGTTAGTGTTTATCATTACGGCACTATGCCAGTATAACATCCCTCTAAAAGTCAAAAGAGCATAAAATAGATAAAATAGATGATTACAAAAGATAAAAACTAGCTAAAAATTATACAGGAAACCAGGGCTTTTTTTCAGGAGGAACGCGGTGGAATGGAGTTCCGGAACCTCTTGAAAATGGTCACATGGCCGGTGGCCCCACCCCCTGATCTCCCCTCTAAAGTCCCCTCTGTCTGGAGATCAGGGGGTGGGGCCACCAGCCATGTGACCATTTTCTCCGAGGGCAACCCACTGAGTTCCACCACCTCTTTTCCCAGAAAGAAAGCCCTGCAGGAAACTATGTACAGATAAAAGAGTAGGTAATACATATGAAAGTGTTAAAATACCTAAAGGAGGGACTTGGAACCTCATCCATTAGCAAACGTAAGAGCATTTACGCTATCTTTTCTGGTTATGTAGCAAGCGGCACAAAATTTGGCTACCTGAGCAGCAATAGTCTGGGATTCATCAGATAATAAGTACGTAATACAGTTTGATTCTGACCGGCCTGGTCATGCCTTTATTAGGGGTGAAATATATTTGGCGTGAACAAAGTGATACCAGGGGCACCTAAAAAACATGTGTTCTATGGTTTCAACTTCCCCTGCGTCACACTGGTGAAACCTCTGCACCGTAGGGACTCCCTTATAGCGGCCATCTAGCACTGCCGAGGGAAGTGCTGAGCACCTAGCTAGCATAAAAGCTCTCCTGAGCAATACCATAAGTCTCATTAGTAAAACTTCAACATGCCCTGTGCCAGGGTTTTTAAAAAGTCGCTCACCTGATCAGCGGCAGTGAGAAAAGATCATCTCAAGGTAACCAGGCAGGAAAGTTTTTATAATCTGGAAAACAGGTATGTTGTTGCTGTTTTAAGCCATCCACATATAGAAAAGCAAGTGAGATTCTAATTTTGGAAGGCACAAGTGCAAGGCTGCCCAATGCCAAAAACTATGGCCAATTTTGCTTGTCTAGTGAAGACTTCTGAGCAGAATGTGGAGTAACACCCAGAACAGCTTCCTCATTCATTGCAAGGAAGGAAAACAGAGGGATGGATCCCATGGAAAAATTTGACTAACAAAAGGAGGACTATTTCAAAAATACATCCCCACATGCTGCAGATTTCCAACTCCCCCTTCATGTTATTCTTGGGGGGTGGGGTCTTCTGTCCCCTAACAGGAGTAACATCTTGGTGATAATATTTCATACAATGGGGAAAGGGGAAACCACCTCTGTCAAGAAGATTTTCAGCATGGCCCAAGTCACAAATACAAACAAAGAAATAACTAGTCTTTAAAATGCCACTGGACTCCTAACAAGATTTTATTCCAGCATAAACTTTCATGGACAAGAATTCAGCTTGGCCTGGAATAAAATTGTGTTAGTTTTTGAGGTGCTACTAAACTCCTATTTATTTTTGCTGTAACCAAGTTACATCGTTAGCCATCTTGAATTATTTTTCATCTTTCCTGAAAGGAAGAATACCCTGAATGTAAAATAATCCCCCTAAAAAATGTTATCCAATGAAAGGGTTTCATTATTACTGTACATAACTGTAACTTATTTGCAAGTTTAAGATGCCCCCCTGTATAAAAATGTATTAAAATGTATTTTTAAAAATCCTAGTCTTCCTTTCAGGAAAATCAGGCAGCATAAACACACACGCTTTTGAACATGTGGCTAGACCAGAGCTCCCTCTATTTATGTCAACAGTGCTGTGCAAACATCATGGATCATGATTGTGATCAACCGCATAGGTCACCTTGAGTCATATGGGATCCTATTTTTAAAAAGAAAAAAAATGTAATTATGTGCCAGAAAGGCATATATTATAATTATTTCACCAATAAGATTTGATATAATTGACCAATCTATTATATATTGTACAGATGTTCCATGAGACATAACTGTGTCAACTAGCACCTTTGGCAAAAGAAGGATATTAGGAGTATTAATTGTCCTATGACATATTTTCATAGTTGAATAAGAGCAATACTCTTATTGTCCTCTGCCACTATTCATTACACTTACATTGTGCACATCCTTCATGCCCATCTGGTGGCTTTCCTACAGTAGCACAAGCAGTGTGATGAAATTTACTGGAATTAAATACCCTCAGTTACACGTCTTTGTTTGACTCTGCGGGTAGTGCAATTTCCCTGAAATAACAAACAGAAAAATGCTATGGCCAAAGATAAAGATTATATGAACCAACATTATGGTTCCTCTTGGCCACATAGATACATACGCAAGGTGAATACTGATTATAAAGATTATTATTATACTTCTAAGATTTGTAGTCATGTCACAATAGCACAGGGAAGAGGCTTTTCCCCCTGGTTTTACTGCTTCATGTGCAAAGAATACTCCATGTGGCGCAGCAAAAACAGAGACCCCTCCCTGCTCACTATTTTGGAAAATGGCTTGAGAGGGGAGGGAGGAGCCCCCCCCCCCTAAGTTTGACCCTAAGATAGGATACCCAGGTTTGAATCGTTACTTTGCCATAGAAGTTGCTCAGTCTAACCTATTTCACAGGGATGTTCTTACAAGGGTAAGATGGAGAAAGGGAGACCAATGTTGTAAGCCGATAAACTACAACGTTGTATGCTTCCAGGCCATTCACAGGACCTAGTGTAAACTGTCCCTGCCAGCTCCAACCCTAGCTCTCCTTGGAAAAAACACTGTTGTGTCTCATCAGCGGGCGAGGTCAGGACCAGGTTCAAATGCCCAATCTGCCATGAAAAGGAGTTACCTTTTGTCAGTCTCTTGAATTCACCCTGTAAGAATTTTCAAGGTAAAAGATGTTCAGAGGTGGTTTGCCAGAGCCTGCCTCTGCATAGCAACTCTGGACATCCTTGGTGGTCTCTTACACCTTGCATAGCTCCCGAGATCTGACGAGACAGGCCTAGCATCAGCTGTCCCTATAGAATGAAAGCTTGTTTAAAAAGTTCTGTCTTCCAATCCCTTTGAAAACTTAATAAAGAGGTTGCTATTCTTACCTTTTATAAGACGCAAATTCCAAAAGGCAGGAGCTAAGAACGTCTTCTGTCTCGTAGCCACAGACCTAGCTTGGAGGCCAAAGACACCAATAAAAGATATCACTGACAATCTTATAAAATAAGTAGGGTCATATGGAGGGAGGTGAGCCCTTTTTAGGCATTATATCTGCCAGCACATATGTCTGACCTTCCCAAGACATGTGATCACTATTTTGTCTTTTCCAACTTTGGAACACACATACCAGAACCAGTACAGGGACACAGGTTCCGAAGCTGGAATACTAGTGCATTGCCCCATTCTCCCCTGTCAAACGTGATGCCTGAAAACAGCTGCGCATCTTCAAATATGTGGACCCCTAGATGCAAAAGGCTTTACAGAGTACACTTTGAGAGTCATTAAGAAACCCAAATTGTGTCCCGGTACATAGAAAATTATTGCATTATTGATGGATCTTATGATATTTTATGCATTCTCTTCTATTCTCCCACTCCAATATTAATTCTGCACATTTTTCTGTCCTTTTTTCATGACAGTAGCCAAATACTGACATTTTCAATGAGCTATCCATGATGATTATTAAAATAACTTGGCATGTATTATACCAAAAAAACCCCCAAAAAACACTGCCGGATCTATTTAATCAAAGTTGCGTAACTGTTTAACTCTAATTATACCAAATTAGTGTTCTGATTTGGTATAATTCAGCAAATAGCAGTAAAACATTCTGAATATAATGGTATATGTAGGTGCATATTTCATTTCTATTTAAGTTCCACATAGGATTACGAATCATGTTTAATTATTTAATTTTCTACTAATCATGATTTTATAAAAGCATTTACTACTCTCACCTTACCAGGCAGGTGAAGATACTATGATTTTTAAATAGATCAGCAAAAGGCTGGGGGCGGGGGGGGGGGACTATAGTGATAGATTGTATTTCAGCAAAGAGTACACAGCAAGCACATGAGCTCCCCCTCCTGGTTCATGGGAAATCTGCATTGGTGGTTTTGTTAATTGTCCATAGTACTGCCTTATGAAAACAGGGAACAAAAGACAAGATAACACCAAAGGGAGAAACATCAAGATACTACTTAACAAGAGAAGATAAATTCAGTTATTATAAACCTTTAAATACTATCAACTCTTTTTAAGCTGTTAACAAAAAAGATGTTCTCATTTCATTTCATAGTACTGGCCGATGTTACTAAGAGCCATTAAACTACTGAATGCAATTGTGAACATATACAACAAGTCCAATTGCAAATAATGTATTTTTTTAACCATGTATTGTTAGCATGCACAAAGTGACTAAGTGCAATCGTATGCAGAGTTATACCCTTTTAGGTCCACTGAAATCAACAGATTTATAAGGGCGTAACTCTGATCAGGATTACACTGCTAACAACTCATTTCATCCTGCAATTTCTCCCAGATCTTAAAAAAGTACACTAAAGCCATACACATGAAAAAAAGAATACCTATGGAATAAGCATCTGACTGTGCAAACCTTCTTCCAAAGGGATTCTCTAAGTTTATTACGCAGAGCTTCACATGAAGAAATAAGCAGATTCTATGAATATAAGAACTTCCTTCTAACTTGTTTTCAACAGTAGCCAGCTAGATATTTCTAAAAGTCACCTTTGTCTCCTTCCAGCATCTTGTATTAAAATGTCCAGACTTTCCAACTTCCCTAATGTTTGCTATCTATCCCTACTAAAACAACATCCTTAATTTGTCTCTTTCTTTTGCTTTGGGAGATGTTTAGGGTTTTTTTAAAATATTACTGTACTTATTTATCCTCTAGAAAAGTTATATTTCACCACCACCACCACCCTGGCTCCCTAGAAGATAACAGTCTGAGTGGGACCAGAGCCATTCATTTTTAATCTAGTAGGTATGCATTTAAATGCGCACGTATAAAAACTAAAGTTCCATGCAGCCTCCCAGTGCTGCAGATGATAAGGTTTCTTTTGAAATATTAAATATGCACATACATACATATAATGGCCGTCGTCACACAGCCATAAATTTAGCACCAAACTAGCGCCATCTCCTGCTGAATGCTCACCTTATTCTGGTTCTGTTGTGATTTCGCCATTCTCCCCAAATCATGCTTTGTGACTCTTTATGTGGTCCTCATCCGCTTCCATGTGAATGCCCTGGATTGACTGTGAACACTTTGCAATCCCAAAGCACTCACTTCCCCAATCATCTGTCCCACCTAAGGCTGATTCTCCCACCCCACACTCCCACAAGCCCCAGTATGACTAGCAATTAAGCCTCAAAGTAATTTTTTTTAAGGTAAACCTTATAGTGCTATTGCGATATTCTGCCATACAAGAACAACTGAAGCAGTTTACACCGATTGAGTACATTGACATTTCCTCTAAAATTTTAGTGCCAAGTAGCTGTGGATTCTCTGCTTCACTGCCCATCTTGCCCCCCCTTTTTAATATATATATTAATTTTAATATATATATATATATCAATTTTAATATATATATCAATGTTTAATATATATATATCAATGTTGGCCCAGCACAACATTGGTATAATGGAAGTACAATATAGCACAAATATGCGGGGGGGGGGATTTAAAAGGGGGGGAGGATTTTTTGGGCCCATTTCCAGAGGCACTTTGACTGCCCATCAAATTGCACTTTTCCCTGTTAATGTGACCGACTGGAAGCGCAAGCAGTCATCAAAAGATGGGAGAATCCGTTCTGATAACGATATCAGAGGAAATGATTTCTAGTGCAAAACTGATAAAATAAGGGGCCGTGTTTCGACGGCCAATGTTATATTCTGATGTTATATAATTGTTAAGTAAATTAGCATTGCAGGCAGACAAGAGCCTTTGAAAATACACAATAGGTTGGGACTCACAAGCAGTGACCTTGGCGTGAGAGAAAGGTTTCTACAGCTACATAAATTTCATTTTCATCTAAAATATACTGGAGAGTATGAAATGTACTACCTCTTTACATGTGAGTTCCACTGAACTATTATAGCCAAATTCTCAAATAAACTCTCTTATGCCTCAATCCTATGGGAGAGTCAAAAGTACTTTGGGAACCAACTAGCCCCCACAATGGTGTATCTGCCTCCCAGAAGTTCTTTGGGAGAGAATGAGTGACACCAAAGATAGATGAGCAGCTGGGAACCTCTGCCGTGGTGAGCCTGAGGACTGCACTGCCCATCTAGGTAAGTAGCCGTAATGGTCTGTAGTAGAACAGCAAGAATATGAGTCCAGTGGCACCTTAAAGATCAACAAGATTTTCAGGGTATAAGCTTTTGAGAGGGATATAAAAAAGAGAGCCTTGACTCTCAAAAGCTTATACCCTGAAAATCTTGTTGATCTTTAAGGTGCCACTGGACTCATGTTCTTGCTGTTCTCTTAATCCAAACTCCTAGTATTTTGACAGAAGTGAATTAGTACTAGACCATGGGCTAACTGATGCAGAGCTGAAAGAGAGCATAAGCAATTCTAAACCTGACATATTAAACAACACAGAAACTACCCAGTAGAATCATACTTCCAGCAATGGACAGTACACAGTAGTATAATCTATAGTCCCTATCACTTTACCAATGCATCTCTGAAACCCTTACAGTACAGCCTTCCTATCTGAGTAAAAGACCCCTCTTGAATAATTCAGTTTTGTACAGTTTGGGGGAAACTAGGAATGTGGGAACTTTCTTGACGTCTTCAAGTAGACCATTCCATAAGATGGAAGCCCCACAGAGAATGCACATGTAAGAGGAATAATAATAATGATGATGATAATGATATTAATAACAACATTCAATTTATATACTGCCCTTCAGGACAACTTAATGCCCACTCAGAGCAGTTTACGAAGTATGTCATTATTATCCCCACAACAAACACCTTGTGAGGTGGATGGGGCTGAGAGAGCTCCAGAGAGCTGTGACTAGCCCAAAGTCACCCAACTGGCTTCAAGTGGAGATGTGTGGAATCGAACCCGGCTCTCCAGATTAGAGTCCCGCACTTTTAACCACTGCACCAAACTGTTGACTTTGCTCATGTGCAAAGTGGCACCTGCAGAA
Organism: Eublepharis macularius; assembly: GCF_028583425.1. Lineage (NCBI taxonomy): Eukaryota > Metazoa > Chordata > Lepidosauria > Squamata > Eublepharidae > Eublepharis > Eublepharis macularius. Next base: position 100,320,526 of record NC_072795.1, read on the forward strand.
GGCCCTGTTCAGATGAGCAAAACTGTAGAACACATGGAGAGAAGTGGCCCCATAGATGTGAGTCACCAAGGCCATGAAGAGCTTGGTGCATGATAGCCAGTGCCTTGAACTCAGCCCAATAACTGGTGAGTAGCCAATGGAGTTTCTGCAAAATGGGAGTAAAATGTATGCTATACCTGCCTTCTGATGATAATTGAGCTGCAGTGTTCTGCACCAACTGGAGTCTCCCAGTTGACTTCAAAGAGAGACCTATATAACGTTCATTACAGTAGTCTAGTCTTGACATTTCCATGGCATGGATCCAGGTGGCCAGATCTGCCATTTCAAGGCAGGCAGCTGTCTTCTGGACTAGAATGACATTGAAGAAGGCATCAATTGCAGCCGAATTTGCTTGCTTCTTTAGCAGCAGTGCTGGATTCAATATAACCCCTAGGCTCTTAACCAAGTATGCAAGGGTCAACTGAACCCCATCGAAAGTGGAGAGCATGTCGTCCTTCAGTATCTCTTAGCTTCCCAATCAGCATCACTTCCCTCTTGTCTGGATTCAGTTTCAATTTGTTTGCTTTCAGCCTTTTGACCACAGCTGTCCACAGTGACCCAAAACATCTACTGAATCACCAGGCAATTTGTATAGAGAGATATAGACCTGGGTGTCATCCACATATTGATGACGTCCAGTTCCATAACTTTGAATGATTTCTCCTAAAGGATTTCCATAGAGGTTGAATGACATGGGGGATAAGACCGCACCCTGTGGAACCCCACTAGATAATTCCCACATTGAAAATAGCTAGGCTCAATAGCAACCCTCTGAGTACATTCCATGAGGAATAATTTAAACCAGTCCATGAAAAAAGCTTTTCAGCAGTTGGCAAAGAGTATTTAAATCAGGCTTCAGAAGTTAATAGATATTAAGGAAAATTCTTCCTCTTCCTCCTCCTCTAATGTGGTTCAGACAAATCAATGTGGGCTCTAAAGGGCAGACAGACTTAAAAGAGCAGTTAAGCAAAAATCACACTTCTAATTGGCAGACAACCCCAAGTTAAATGACAAGTTAAAGTATCAGAGAGCTACCCAGAAAGAGTCACAGTAAATCACAGCAATTTAAGAATTTCCACAAAAAATATACCTAAGGATTGAGTAAGATTCTCTCCTATGACTTTAACCACCATGTGACCTTAGCGTAGCCTTAGTCTGCTGTGACATTTAAAATACTACCATACTAGAGAATGTCTAGGATCCTCTGTATCTTACTGAATCCTTGGCTGTAGAGTTGTCTAGTAAGCCCTGCACAGTGCAAATGTGCATCCAGAAATTTAAAAGGTTTTTTTTCCCTGGATGCCTGCCTTGGGCAGACATCAGGAAACCTTAGGAAACCAACTGGTGCAGTTTTTCTGGACTCTGTGAATCACAGGATTATGGAATTTGGTGTACACGGATTTTTTTTTAAAAAAAATCACCTGGAATCTGTGGACACCTTTCTGGTGATCCATGAATTGTGGGATCAGAGAAATATAGGCCGTTTTCACACGCCCTAACCCTCTGCAAAATCACTCAAAACTCACAGCATGAAGCATCTTCCTAGCACGATTTCCTGGCATGATCCCATTTAATGGCGCGTTTTCTGATGTCATTGCGCCATTAAGGGGATCGTGCTGGGAAATCACACTAGGAAGACGCTTCATGCCATGAGGTTGCATGCGCATGTGAAAACGGCTATATACTCTCATGTTTTCTCTGTGGTCCCTGAGATACAAATCAAACCAAGGTGTGAATCCCCGATCAGATTGCTCCCATAGAATGGGTTTCAATCCAAGAAGCAATCTAAAGGAGATCCGCAGTCAACTGCAAAACCCAGTCCAACAGGATTTCACAACAGACAGTCCAAATATGTTACCTATTGAGCAATGCAGTTCCGCAGTTTAAAGCAAGATCAGAAACCTTGCTTGATTTTTGGACAATTCCCAGTTTTCTGAGAGATGCGAACTCCCAGAAGAAAAGCAGCACATACTGGGTACATTTTTCTTTATGCTCCCAGTTACCGTATTATCTTTCACAGCAGCCCTGCCCACTCCAAGAAAGTACTCTGTAAATACATAAACTTACTTAGCTATTAGTATAAATCTAATATAGCTTTCTTCCCAAAACAGATGGAAAAGATTTGGCATTTTCCACATACAAATGTTGTTTTGTATATCAATTCTTCTGGCACCATTTAGTATGGATTTTCACTCAAGCCTCACTTTTTTTCCCTTTGGGAATGTTTATAGACTCAAGCAGATGATCATTTACCATCTTATGGCAGCTTAAGTTGTGAAAAGAACTATAATTAGAGAGACAAGCAATAATTTTAAATAAACCAAGACTTTGTTGGGTTATGAAGTGCCAATAAGTGCTTACTAAGGGATTTTATTCCTACTTTAGCACAAGTTCTAATTTATTGAACATAGATAGTAGTAACCATTTAACTAAATATTCACACAGTGCACACACCCATCTATGCCTATCTGAAAGATACAAATACAGATTGGAATAACTGCCACCCTTATATGGCAAAGTTATGCCTTGCAATATTTAGCAAATGGAACGGTATCAGCGGAGGGCCAAATTGTGCCCAACATCCTAAGTAGACACTTGCAGGCAGCTGCCAGGTCCTTAGGGCCACAAGTGGACCTGTTGCCAGCTCTGATTCCCTCACCACACTACAACCCCTGCTACTGCTGCTGCTCACCAACTCACTTTTTGGGGGCAGGGGCTGGGCAGTGCTGGCACCCAGCTTCAATATCTGCAAGCACCTGCTTCTTCCTGTCTCTGCTTCCAGAGCAAGAAGAAGAGCTGCTATATTATACCACAAGCAGAGTGTCCACTATAGTGCACATTCATGGCTCCCATGTAGTTCCTCTTCTGCCTGCTTTGGGGATCAGAGGGAGGAAACAACAGCCATTTGCTGCCATTGGAGGCAGGCACTAATGCTGCCCACCCTGCAGAAGATGAATAGTGGCAATGGTGACTACTACTCTGCCGCAGTGCTGTTGTCATTTGGCCATTGTCCTGAGTGCTATGGAAAGCAGAGGCAATAGGAGCAAAGAATAGTCATGTCACTGTTTGCTCACTTAACTTGTGTGCCAACAGCACACTGGAACTCAAGCCTGCCTTTAGTAGAGCCCAACCAGCTGCCATCTTACCAAGGGCCCCCAAACCTGAAGTGGCCAAGTCACAAGGACCTCTGAAGCAGTAATTACTGTTTGGTATCACAATATAAGTTGATCATTTCACTGCCAATTACACTGCAGAATGCTTTTTTGCATGCCACATTTCAAGGGCTAGAAATTACCACCACTCAAAGTGATGCAAAGAGGACCAGTCCCTGCGGCATTCTACGCATGGTGGCTGGTATTCACTTGACTGCCTCCCTTCAAGGAACTATCATCTATAAAGATGAGCATGTATCTTCCCCCATCCCCACCCACCCCGCCCCAGCACAAATCAAGATGTTTTCAACAGAATACTGAAGTGGGTTTAAAATCAAATATTGTTGAGGCAGTGGCTGTGGAATTCTTGCTTTGGGTGCTCTTTAACCATTTTCAGTGATGGGATGTAGCCTATGCACTAAGCTGAGAGATGTTCAGTACAGCAGCCACACACCCTTGACATTACAGGGAACACAAGTTGGCTCTGGGGTTCCCAACCTGTGCCCTGTATGACTGTCCCACATGGGTTGTGGTGGGTTCTCCTCAGTTCGGATGGGTTTCCCCAGCAGACAAAATAGTGCATCTCTTGGACCACTGCAGATCAAGAAAATGGCACATGAAGGAAGACTGAAGCCCCTTCACACATCCCACAGCTGCAATCTGAATCAGGCACCATGCGTGTGGGAACTACAAGCTTTGTATAAATATATATATATATATATATATATATATATATATATATATATATATATATATATATATATTGTCTTCTGATATTTTAAGTCGTTTTATACCGACTTGTTTGCTGGCTTAGATTCTTGTATGCCCTTTATGAAATTTGATTGATTGCATGTAGGAACTGAGTTGGGATCCTGAACTCCATAATGTGTGAATGTTCTATTTCACCCTCTGCCTGAGACAGCAATTGCAATATGGTTGTATCTATTTGCCACAAAGTCTCACATCTCAACATGCATTAGTATCAGAGAGAGCAGCCCATATTGATGTACGTCTTTTGATGGCAAAATGTCATGAATCACGTCTGTTCCCTGCTGAACATATTTCATGTTCCTTTGCTCCTGTTCTTCAATGACACGTGGATAAGCCCTTTATGAAAAAAAATCAACCCTCCTTTCTATTGTGTTACAGACTCTATATTTCATTTCTGTACAGTGTAGCCATTCTGAAATGGAAATCTCTGCACCATTAAGTACCAACAACCAAAGGGATCAGAGACTTAAAGGATATAAAAATTGGTATTACCACTTTCAACAATATTGGTTTTTTTGTAAAATAAAAACAAAAAAATCCCATAACATTGATTTCTCAGTGTTCCCTGGCTAGTTATTCACGGATTATCATCTAGTGCATTATTAAACAGAACATAGCCTAACAAATACAGCAACTGGGATAGTCATTGAGGAAATACTGCAGCATGTCCTTGTAATACAGTAATTATTATTTTTTTATTAGATTCACATGAAATTTTTACTGTTCTTGTAAAAGGCTTGGTGAGGATTAGAGAACTATTTCTAGAGTACTGTTGACACAGCTTTTTGAACCCGGATTGCCGAAGCATGAAAAAGCACACAATGCAACTGCAGTCAGAGCTTCTTTAATCCCCACTCGTTGGTCTTAAAATGCTGCTTAATCAATCAAAATGCAAGAGTTTGGTTCCATGTGGTTTATAATCAAGAGCCACATGTCATCTTTATTTAAAGCTGAACGCTCACTTCAGCTAAGCAAGAATCTTCTCAATGAATCCATACCAGTACCAGCACAAGGGGTGTCTCTGAGCCATCACAAAATGTTCCTAGCTACTGCTTTCGTGTGCTGCTTGCTGAAAACTGATGAGAAGAGTCATGCTGTGCCTGGGCTGCACCATGACAGACTAGAAGAGTGATGTTGAAAATCTGGTTCTCCCTTTAAAAATATCTTGTGGAGGAAGACTTCTGGAACACCATTGTCCCTGGCACACTGTTATATCAAACTATTAAGTTCAATTTAAGTTCCAAACTAGGTTTATTGTAGATTTTAAACAGATATAACAGCTAGGGTTGCCAAGCCTGGCAACCAGGGGAGTGCTGGAGGAGGGGCAGGGGGGACAAGTTTCCAGTGGTTGCTAGAGGATCATTTGTCACTTCCAGGTTGTACCCAGAGATGATGTAGCAACATTGGTGACGTTGCTGTATTTGATTTTTCTCCTATCACTGCTCTAAGCAGTGGGAGTAGGGTTGCCAGCCTCCAGGTGGTGGCTGGAGATCAGTTCCCCTGGAGAAAATGACTACCTTGGAAGGTGAACTCTGGCATTATAGCCAGCTGAAGTCCATCCCCTCCCCAAACCCCACCCTCTCTAGGTTCCACCCCTCAAATCTCCAGGGACTTCCCAACAAGGATCTGGCAAGCCTAAGTGGGAGGCATCCCACCATAATGGTAGGTCTGGCACGCTTAATAACAACTGCTTCATTACTCAAACTAGACCCAAGCCAAATCTCCTCCCTTCAACAGTGTTTGTTCCTCATACGTTTCACTCCCAGCTGAACAACTGACTTGCAGAAAGGTGCGTGTTCTTAGGACTCTGTTTTACCATAACATTTTCATAGTGGGAAAGAATATAAATACATAATACATCATATAGCAGGCAGCATAATCACAGAGTCCTGTTTTGAATATATTGCAGGAAGGAAATTATTATTAAACCCAAGCAGCTTGATGGCTCAAACCCAAGATTCCAGATCCCAGGACACCAACCCAAAGCCTCACAAGCTTCGGGTGCTTCATTTTTCATCATACCTAAACTCTGAAAAGCCTAGCCAAAAGCCCATATCCTAAGTGTCTGAAAGACGTCTCTAGATTCCTTTTCTGAATTGCTGGATTATTTCCAAGTCAGGGCTCAAATAGGGAAAGCGGTAAGAGGCAGAAGCACTGAAAAGTAGAGAGTCAATGAGGCCTGCTTCTAAAGAACAATCTGTAAGGCAACCCCTGACCATGGTCTAATTAATTTGAAGCATGTCTTCTTTTGCTGGCTTACAGGAGAGACAACACACTCCTGATTTCTCAGGATCATCCATATGGCTACTCCATGAAGCGCTGGCCTCAGTCTAACTTGGCTACAAGTGCACTCAGTGATGTTACTACATCCACTGTATGATCCCTAATTGGCTAGGATAATGGTAGGAAGGGGAACTCATAAGAACAAGTGGCACCAAACCAGTAATAGCTTGGGGAAACAAGATCTGGGAATAAATACAAGCAGCCCTTAAAAATACCAAGATTTGGAGGGAACCTCTGTAGCACCCCAAGATATTTATAGACAAACATTAGGTACAGGAGATTTTTTTTGGTACATTTTTTATGGTTTATCAAAGATTTTGAAAACACATTTTGAGTGGGATTGTGATGTTTAAAAAACTGCCACAAACTTGTCATGCAATAGAGACGCCAAGATATAATAGTGGCTCAATATTTCTAACTGGAAATTCTGCCAAGTTGTTCAAACATATAATATGATTCAAAGAAATTACTCAATTAAATTGGAAAGCATTCTTAAATACACGCAAAAGAGATCACACAACCAGGCATTCCAATTGTTAAGGGTGAAAAATAAAAGAATTCTTGATACACAGGTAAACAAGCATGTGACAAGCCATTTTTGCCAAAACAGTTAAAAACATGCATTTGTAATAAAGCAATAAAAACTAAGTAAAAATAATACTGCATAATAAGATATATGCACAAAATAATACAAGAAAATATTAGTACATAGTAGGAAGAATTAGAAATTCTTGAGAAAATATTTCTTTTGGAAATATTGCTTGCAGTCTGAAAGTAAAGGATACCTAATGCAACTCTTTTTTAATTTTTATTGGTGAGTACATAAATTTTACATAAATTCCCCATATTACCTAAATTATAACAACCCCCACCCTTTCCCCCCCTCATTGACTTCCAACAGCTTTCCAACCCTTAACCAATCATATCATTTAAATTATTTTTAACTATATTCTTCTAAATCTTATATATATTGTATCCCTTATTCCAAGCATGTTCAAGTTATTCTATATCTCAGATTCTCTAATAAACCCATTCTACTCCTAACCGTTTAACCTATCTATTCTTAATACAATCTTCTTAATAATAGTATTAGCTTAGATTAATTAATAACTAAATTTCCCCATTAATGGTAAAGTTACTTCTCTCTCCCCTTTATAAAATCACAAATTAATAATTCTCAAACTGCCACAGTCCTCCTTTTACATCCCATTTTTTTCTAGATATTGTTTCAGTTTCAACCAGTCTGCAAAATATTCTCCTGGATCCAGATCTTTCAGTTTTCTTGTCATTTTGTCCATTTCTGCCATGTACAACAATTTGTAAATCCAATCTTCTATAGTTGGTATTTCTTGCACTTTCCATTTCTGCACATACAAAAGTCTTGCTGCTGTAGTCATATAAAATAGCAATGTTCTATACTACATTGGAATATCTTCCATTCCCAAGTTCAGTAGCAGCAATTCTGGGTTCTTATTTATTTGGGTTTGCAAAACCTCATTAATTATTTCTATTATATCTCCCCAATATTGCTTAGCTACCTCACAAGTCCACCACATATGATACAATGATACTTCATGCTTTTTACATTTCCAGCATTTATCTGACATATTTGCAATACCTAATGCAACTCCATGGATAACAAAAGCCTCTGTTTTGAGAACTACTGGAGCCATCTTTAAATTTTACACCTTGAAAGGAGGGTTTTCAGTTGAGCGGCCTTGAAACTATTCCAGTGTAAGGCCATCCCACAGCTTCTATATGGTGCAGAGATCTGGGTTGAGAATGACTGTCTGATCTCGACCCTGGAATCAATCCAAAATCTCTTTTTTAAAAGAATTCTAGCTTTGCCTCATGGCGCTGCAGCAGTTTTAGTGTGGGCTGAACCTGATTTACCTTCCATCAGAGCTTGTTTGCACTTGATCTTATTTAGATTCTAGAGAAAGCAAAGGAATCTTTCCGCTCTTAAGGCAAAGCAATGCACTTCTGCAGTCAGATGCTGTTTGCATAGATGGCTTTAACAATATCCTCTGCAATTCTCTGGTGGATGACTTTTGGAGTGCCCTCTTGTCCAGTCTCAATATACGAAACTGGATCTTTAAAATGGATGCTTCGTTGGACAAAAGTACAACCCTCTGTTTCAGATTTTCTCCTTGGTTCAAGCTGTTCAAGAGGGACCATGGCAGAGTCTCTTATTTGACCAAAATCACCTTTTCTAGTCTTAGAATGGCTTTAATTTATTTGAAGCTTCAAGCTATGCCCTCAGCCATTCTAGACTGTCACTACACCATCTTTGTATTTGTGGAGCTTCCATTCCCATGACCTTTGTCCTGAGAAATTTACCTAAGGCCCTGATATAAGTCTAATGTGAAGCCTTTTGGTTCAAAAGCAGGTCATGTGCACCTAGCCCTGGCAACAATAAGGTAGCTGTCAAACTTCCCATATAAGGAGATATACCAAGCTTAAGGGTAAAATAGCAACATTGGAGTAAATGTTTATTCTCCCATATCTGGAAATAGTTGTGTTGTAACTTTCTTATTGGCTCCCTGTTCCCGCTCTTTTTGTTGCAATAGGACATAAAAAATTGTGATGTGAGTTGCTCTGTGCTTCTGTGGTAGGAGACTCCCAGAGCCCATGCAGATTAAAGAAAGCTTTCTGGTTTCAAGGGGCAGAGTGGCTGTTTCCAGTTTCACTTCAGCAGGGATAGCCCAGCTTGCCACAAAGAATAGGTTCTCAGGATACCTTCCACACTATATTTTTGTTCTGTCCTTTGTATACAGAACCCAGAAATAAATTTCTTGGCGAAATCTTAAAAGACATTGATTCTTCTCCAGTGGTGGAAAAACTAACCCTCCTTCTCTCTGAAGGAGGGATGGCCTTTAGCTGCGTGCAATAAACATTATTCTGATTCTCATAATACATCTCAACATAGGCATAGTTCTGGTATGTGCAGAGGTTTCAGCATAGGACTCGAGTCTCATTTCCTCCTCCCCTCTTTCGGTATGAAAAAATTGCATCACATGAGAATGTTACTGAGGCCGTATGCATCCCATAATCCATCCAGCTTTCCTATTGTCCTATGCTAGGAGAATGGGACATAAGAAGTCTACATATGCCTCCTGTTCTCAGCTTTCATCCAGCAAGCCTTTGCCAATCCTTCCTCAGATGGAGAGTTACATCTCATGGAGGTGTGCCAAATCCCAAAAATGAATTCAAAATTGTGGGCTTCTTTTATCATGCACTTGCTTTTTTTCCAAGAAGGGATATTTTTATGTAGGGACCATTTCAAGCATAGTCCCTGCTCTAAATTATGCAGGTCTGAATAGGCTCTAAAAGTAAATGTAGACTATATTTTTAGACTATATTTCACAGAGACTGCACAAATATAATTGTTGCAGGGAGTCTTATTTCTGTTCTGCCAATGAGTTTCATTCATTCCTGGGAGATACCTTTCCCCCCTGCATTTAATGGGAAAATGTGGTTCCCCCCCCCCACACACACACACTTTTTTTTTAACATGAATATATAGTGCTCAGTTGAACATGGTCACACTACTGTCATAGGTGCATGTTGGTTAGTGCCTGTATAATTATTGCACAAGGTCATTAACCTCTTAACTACATAAGTTCATTTATTTGCAAGTCCAGCAGCATCTCAAAGACTTTAAAAATAATAATTTCAGCTTAAGTGGCATGAGTCTGCAGTCACTTCCTCATATGCATAGTGATGTGAAGTGAGATCTGTCTCATGAAAGCTTATGCTGAAGTAAATTTTGTCGGTCTTTCGTGTGCTGCATAATTTCACTGCAACAAACTAACGTGGATGAATGGTCTGGAGAAGTTGGTTTTCTTTCAGTATTACAAATTTCCTTCCCTCTGTATTTCTGATTTCTTTTTGTTTTCAGTAAGTAGTGTATCACCAGGCTGCTCATGGCACACACACACACACACCATGTGCTCTTTTGCTAAAAGCAGAGACAAGCCACTCCCTCTCAATGATCTTCCTTACAAAGTTCTGCCACTACTTCCCTAGAATTAATCTGTGATGAACACAACCCACACTGGCCTACAGTATGCTCACTTAACCTGACGAACTGCATCTTTTCTAAGCCTCAACCCTCTCACCCACTGTCTACAGGATGGCCTAGGCTAGCCCAGTCTCATCAGATATTGGCTACTAAGCAAGGTTAATACTTGAATGGGAGACCACCGAGGAAGTCCAGTGAATGGTGTTTGTCTTGAAAATCATACAGAGTTGTCATAAGTCAGCTGTGACTTGATGTCACTTTCCACTATCATCTACAGGTGTGTGAACCTGTTTCATTTCCTTTAGTGCTTCTGTCACTGTGGTGCCTCACACATTTTTCTTGCCTTTCTCAAAACATGCCGTGCAGTAGATGCTCCTGTTCGTTAGTTTGCAGAAGGTCCTACTTACGTAAGATCAGTCACACATTCTGAATGACTTCTTTCAAGTCCTATTTTGTGTGACTTTTCTAGCCTGTAAACGATCAGCCACAATATGTTTATTTTTAAGGTAACACCAAGCAGTTTGTCAGTTTTGCTGCAACAAAGTTGCCCAATGGAATTTGTCATTTTTGTTGTTGTAATACTGTGCTTGTTAGTGTTACATTTCTTAAAGTCTACCTCTGTGGACCAGTCTCTTTGAACTTCATGATACTGAAAAATCAACCGGGGGTGGGGGGGAAGCCTTATTTAAGCATCCTGGGTCACTGTCAGAACAGGAAGATGGCCACTTGGCCTCAGATTCACTACTTTACTAACAACTGAAACAACCAGCTACAGTATTTCCTGGCAGTTGCTGGAAAGTTTCCTCAGATACAGAACTGCTGGTCTCGAAGGACTCTCCATTTCAAAGGGCAGGCTGGATCCTACCACAACCAGACAGCCAGTATAGTGTAGCAGTTAGAATGCCAGATTGAGGAGACCAAGATTCAAAGCACATTCAGGAATGGGCCATTTCTCCACGTTCTAAAAAAAGCTCCACTCACTGAACGTTGGTGGCTTTTCCATGTAATTTCTGACATCACTGTTTCCAAACTGGATACAGGCAGTTATGACTTTGTTTTTATGGCGCCTCAAAAACAGAATCATAACTGCCTGCCTCCATTTTGGAAATGGTGACGTCAGAAATCAAACAGAAAAGCTGCCAGCCTTCAGTGAGTAGGTTGCTATTTTTAAAACGTGAAGAAACGGCAATGGTCAGCCAAACAGCCAGCCATTCATTCCCCTCAACATAACCTTTTTCTCAGGACTGCTGTGAGGATGAAATGGAGAAAGGGGGAACAATAGGCATTGCTCTGAACTCTTGGCAGGATACAAATGTGAGAGACAGATAGATATACTAAAAGCTGCTTGATCATGAGCAGATCATGGTAGAGAAAACTCCAGCCTGCCCACCTCACCTCACAGATTCATTTATGGGAAGTGCATCAGCAGTGCCAGGCTGGATCAGACCAGTGGTCCATCTAGTCCAGCGTTCCACTTCATATTGCAGCCAAACCAGTTGCCCTGAAGGTCCAACAAACAGAGCATAGACATCTTGGCCTTCCCCTGATCTTGCACCCTAGCACTAGCATGCTGAGGTTTTCTGACTCTGAACGTGGAATGTCCCTTTATTCACCATGGCTAGTCACCATTGATCTGTCCTCCATGAGTCTGTCTAAGCTCCTTTCTAAGTATCTTGAGTGCATGCTCACTAGACTTCTGCTAGCAGAGAGTATTTCCGACAAGCAGTATCAGAAGGAGCTACTCCTTTTCCATCAACCAAATCTGGAAGTAAAGCATAATTGTGGTGCAAATAGCACCAGACGTGATAATGAATTAGTCAGATGCAGCTTGCAACAGCAGGAAGTTGTTTTAAAAACCTGTTCTGCCATAAAAGCTCAAGATCAGAAAAAACACACTCAGTTCTCAAGTCAGCAAAATTAATTAGCATCCACAACCAAGTACCTTTCAAAAAAGGTTGTTTTACACACTATCTGAAATGACAAAGAGAGCGAGGCTGTTCTGGACACCTTCCAGGCGGCTGTTCAAGAGGTTTGGAACCACAACAGAGAAAGATCAACCTTCCTGACTCCAGGCTCACTTGGCAAACTGAAGGGGCTGCCCTAAAGGCTCTATGCACTGCTGACTACAAGTAGGTAATGGTGAAACGCCTTTAGCTGGGAGCATGAACAAAGCCAAGTTAATTCTGCACAACATATCCTTGAGCTACTATGTTGTTAACATATGTGCCAATTTGCACTGCTATGAGGGGAGCAGCATGCTCCCACAGCCTTCTGGATGTGGGATATGTTGCTTTGCACTTGGTGTTATCAGCTCTGACTTCCTGTCGAACCATTACTTTTCCTCTTCCTCCCTCCACAGTCCAGTTTCCCACCCAGTCCAAAATTAAATAAATGCAATCAATATTTCCCTTCTGAACTGCAGCTACAGAGGTGGAAGTTGAAATAACAGTGTTCTATTAAAGCATCAGTGAAAGTGATCTGCGAATCTCATGAAGAGGATTCTAGTAGCTCCTCTGGCAGGGAATTTCTCTGGGAATTGTGTCTAACTCACTTCCTGAAATATTTTATGGTTTTAAGGCTTCTTGTTTCCTTCCCAGAGGACATAGCATGCCTGTCAATCATTCTATCAACGTAAGGATGTTTTCAGAGGAAAAGCAGATAAAACAAACTACTCTGGACTTAAGCTTTAGTTTAGAAGTTTCACTGCAAAACAACACTCTTATCTGTAGTTGGTAAGTTGTTCTTTAAATACTGTATGTGCCGTTTCTTTACTACTCTATGTCTTTGTTTCAGTTTTGTGTTTGTTAACAAAATACATGCATGTGTGATACGGGGAGGTAGAATACAGCACCGTAACAGTTACTGCTTTTGTCACAGTGAAACTGATTCTAAAGGCTGTTGTATATTAAAGGATAATGCTGACAGGCATAAGAAGCAACAGTTTAGGCAAGGAAGAACAGTATGATTTCCAGTTAACTGCTGCTGTAATAGCTACAGTTAAAAAAACTGCTTTGAAGGATACAGTTGTAAATCCCTGTAAACAAGAGTTAGGAATTTGCTTCCTGTGAGTGCAAGAAGAGTTTAAAATAGTTGGTTTTCATTAAGGGATGAGCATCAGTCACTCTGCTACAAAGCAGAAATGGAAGCTGAAGAGGAGCTTTTCAATAAGTTCATTCCAAAAACAAATTAGCATAGAAAAATTAAACATAATGTCAAACAGATGCATGTGGATCAGAAGAATATCTTCATCCTCTGGCCTCATGCAAAACCATTCCCTTGTGTCAAAGTGATTCAGGATTCCCATATAAATCAGGCTGGTTGCTGTCACATTTTTTAAAAACTTTATGGTTCCAGTTTAATTTGTAGTGGGAAAAGCTTTATTGTGCGATTATATGTAGTTTTAAAACATAGTATATTTGTTTCTGATTCATCCTTAGAAAAGAGAATTTAGGCAGCCACTGCGCAAGACAGCAGTACAGTTGGGTGTTGGCTGTGCAAGTGAACTCCTGAATCCAAACTACAAAGCAGTGTGATCCCCAGTATAATTGCTATGTCTGCCCTTTGCATGTGGATGGGAGCAACTTAAGTGTTGCATTTTTCTATGCCACATTATTCCAAGTTTTTGACTGTGTTTATATAAAGATGGATAACCAATCTGGATAACAAAGAGCTCAAAGAACATGCTCTCTGATCTTAATTCCCATTGGGATCCTTTAAACTTTTAGAAGAAATTGACCTTGGAGAACTAGCTTAATAAACATGGAGAGGGAGACCAAGCATACACTGAGTCTCATCCCCCTCACACTAGGAATTTTTCACCACTTTTGTACAGGTGTGTATTACTGTGAATGTCTGTATTATGGAACACTGACATTCATGTGTTAATGCTTCCAGTTTCAGATGTATTTTTCCACTTTTCCATACTATACCAGTGAATGCCAACAATTGCATTTAGCAGATTACCAGTATTTATCAGTGTATCTTTGACTTTTTGGTTGGAAGATCTGGCTGGGATTATTAACATAACAACATCTACCTTTTCAAGATTTTAGATAGGTCTGTAGCCAGAAATTAAGGTAAAGTGGCATGATGGTTGCCAAATGCTTATCGTCCCCAAACCAGGGAGATTCATTGTGCAAGGCCTGATAATGTCACAGAATGGAACTGGTGATGTCACATTGAATAGCAGCATGGAGTCAGCTAAAAATTCTGTGCGGAATGTAAATAATAGTTCTGTATTTAAAAATAATGGTTAATATAAAGAGATTATGAGACTGTCAGGAAAATGTTAGGTGATTGTACGTCTGTGAAGTAGAGCGATAAAGTGTGTGTGTGTGTGTGTGTGCGTGCGCACACGCACGCACGTGCATACATGTACATGCATAGTGGTCATTTCTGGTTATTGCCTTGAGGGGAGCTGTCAATTAAGCAACTCACCCCAATGCTTCTTCACACAATGTGTCCTCTATCTGCCTATTTCCTGATGAATGGACACTGCCCTGGGTTTCTGGCTTCTGCTTCTGCTGTGCCTATGGAGACAGGTAGTGTGGCCGCTGACCACAGCGGAGTTTTTCCTTGCCTTCCAATCTTGAGGCCAATGCCTCATTTCCAATGCCTTCCAAGATTGTCCCTGCTGCCAGGAGAGGGCTTTCTCAGCCCTGGCATCATGATACCACATTTTCCACTCACTGATGTTACTTTCAGTTTGCAGTGACCTACTTCCAGTGTAGCCGCAGATGGCGAGGCTTTTGCTCCCCTTACAATCTCCACACCAAAAAAGAGTGAAAGACTGACTTTAAAAAAAAACTGAAAGCAGAGCTGCAGAAAGAATATGGCATGTTTCTAAGAGGGCACTGTGCCACATATGACCCCTGTAGTTATAGGCCTGCCTGCAGAGTACATAAGATTTTGTTTGCTGCCCCCCCCCCCAACCTCTGATCATTTAGCAAGGGTCTGAACAGAGCTTTATCTGAAAAAGACACATCGTGCATACAGTTTTACACACCTAGGGCTCTGTTCAGACATTCACTGAATGCACAGAATTTGAGACCTTTCTCCTTATTTTTGGCCTACACATTTTGAAGGTAAGAACCCAGCTACTATAAAAAAAAAAACCTCAACCCAGGGCCAGACTATGTCTAGAGAGACCTAGGTTTAAATCCTTGCTCACCATGGAAATTAATCTGGGGGCCTAACCTACCTCACAGGGTTGTTGTGCAGATAAATGAAGGTGTGAGACCCACCCTGAACTTCTTGTATCAAGGATGGAATAAAAAATGCACTGAATAAAAGATTTAAAAGATGAAGACAGAAGACTCCATGCAATAAATAGATATGGAGAGCATCGAACAAGAGAGTACAATATATTAGCTATTTAAAAATAATTCAATTAAAATCTCCAGAGCCCCATACCAGAAGTATTTGTGTGATTATTATCATTAATAATAATTACATGGAGTCAAGGAATTGCAATAATTTAACGTAGCTAGTACTATTAGTAAATGACATTCAAAATCATTGCAATGAAATACAACAGCTTCAAATTCACTTTAAGGGGACATGTAGCTTTAAGCTATGGCAACACAGGAAAAAAGTTGCAAAGGGAACTTCCTCTAATGATTTCCAGAATCACTCAGTGATGTTTATGAAGCAAACTATTTAGCTCTTACCAGAAACAGATCAGATTGTTCTTGCTGGAGACCAGCATGGCCACAAAACTCCCCTTTCGAGAAGAATGTGACAACTGGACAACTTTCCAAGTTGCAGATCTGCTGAGACAGGTATGGCACTGACACGAGATTTTAGTAGAGGGGCTGCTGCAAATCCAGGCAGTAAACTGTTTATTTAATCTTACCCACTCATTGTCGAATTCTAAACAGTAATCAAAAGACAAACTCTTAAATGTAAGCATATTATCAAACTGCTCCACTTGCATGTAGCATATATGAAAGAAACTATCATCAAACGTTATCAGAGAGTATTACTGTGTTGGGAGTAAATGGCTTCTTGAAGGATTGTCTGCTGTGAGATCCAAACTTTCAGTCTTTATAAATAAACATCAAAATCTCAACAAATGTATTACCAGTTCACTTTGAAAATCTTGTGGGTCTTGGCAGTTATTTTAATTATATCCGTGTCCAAAACAAGCTTGCTGTTTCTCCAGAACCCGAGATAAAAGACAAGCATTGATATCAGATAAGCTTTAACATTTGTAAATTTCAGTTTCAGTTTCAGTGATATCAGATAAGCTTTAACATTTGTAAATTTCAGTTTTTCAAAGGCCTCATCATTTTACTCTCTTAGCAGAAATAAAGCTGTTGTTGTTTCTCAAAAATCCTGCCCCCCCCCAAAGTTCTTTACAATGCAGTCTTAAGAATTACACTGGTCTAAACTCATTAACCTATAAGGGATTTTAGGACTGTATTGCTAAAATCCTGAAATTGCGCACATTATTTTGTTGTCTGTAGCTGAACCTTTTTCAAATACATAATATCCTTTTAATTGCAAACATGCCAAAGTACATTCTGCATTTTATAGATTATTTTCAAAAATGTTCTCTTAACTAATCTTTTAACAGATGCCGGACTTCCATAGTTTGCTTTTCTAAGACATATAAATGACTTTTAATTTTATATTTTAAAGTCAGAACGGAACTATGTCAGATCACAGATCCAATGAGGAGGATCCAACCATCCTCTAAGTAGCCTTCCTGCAACTTCAGCAGCTCTTCCTCCAATGGGAGAGCCACTTAAGTCACAGGACGGCGCATTAGACTGGAGGAAGACTTCAAAACTGAGCCAAAAGGAAAGGTGTGATATAAATATTTTAATAAATGAATAAATAAATAAATAAACTTTGACCAATGGAGTGGTAGGACAGAGGTAGGGTCCATCCCAAAGTTCCAGTTGTTTGACCAATAGGACCAAAAGTAGCACAAAAATGATAGCAAGAAATACCTCTGCAGTGTAACAAAAGCTCCAGGGATAGAGGAATGAAGTCATATGCAGTTAGATTTCTCATGGCAGTACACCATTAGACAATTGAGTATCAATTTGACCATGCTGTAGAGTAGAGCTAGATAGAAATGAAACTTGAAAGGCAAAATACAGGAATCTAATGCCTGATGCGGATCATTTCATTGCTTTATGAACTGAAATTCCACCGAGACTTACAGGCAACAATCTGATTCTCAGTGAGATTCCTTCTTTCCCATAATTTTCCATGAGGTTTTTCGATCCGTGCTAAATTAGCAATCGCTTATGTTTTAACAATCCTTGATGGAAAGCCCTGTTGCTCAGCTAAAATAACCCATGAGCACCCTGAAAGATAATCAAAGCATAACTTCATCATAAGCTGCTCAGTTAAAAGGAAGATGACATCTACATATTTGCTACAAATTATGAGCTGAACAAAAGCAGTTCTAATTGCTCCATTTTGTTACTACCCACCCATCATCAGGGTGTGAACTCAGACTATAACTTTCAACATCTAATCAAAACATACCATGTTCACTAACTTTGGACGGGTGACTAACCTGAACAAAATTACCTCTGGCTACTCAGGGGGTGGGAAGGAACCACAATTAGGGTGGCCAACTCTGTCTTGAGAGCTTCCTGGAGATGTGGGGGGAGTGCCTAGGAAGGGTAGAGTTGGGAGAGGGAATTCAGTGGGAATACGATGCTGTAAAGTTCACCTGCTGAAGGTGCCATTTCTTCCAGGAGTCTTTGTTGTCTGGAGATCAGTGGTAATTCCAAGAGATCTCCCTTCATGTTGGCAATTTTAACCACAATGTTTACAGCTGACCTTTGCATTCAATTTCCATCATCTTACCCCATCTTCAAAACTTTCCATTTCCCCAGGATGGTAAGATTTAGGAGATGGAAGCAAGTAAAGAGATAGCTCAGCAGACGTATGTCTGACACCAGCTTCTAGAATAAACAGCCCATGTTTGCATGAATGGAATCTTTCCAATTCTCCTTTTTTACACCCAGCAAGTATTTCCCCCACCCTGACTCAGAGTTCTGAGAGGACTTCCTTAACTCCAGCCCTCTGCATCTATCAATGCAGCCTAAAATCATATTGGCCATTCTTTGCTGCTACGTCACATAGCTGACTCAGATTCAGCTGTAATCAACTACAATCTTAAAATGCTTTCATATGCCAGGCCAACTATATCTCCTATACCTACGCATTTTATTCTTTTTTAAATCTAAATTGCTTCTGTTGAATTTCATTTCTTTTTAGTCCAGTTTTCAAACCTATCGAGGTCATTTTGAATTTTTTTTCTATCCTGAATGGTGTTAACTGTCTCTCCCAGTTTTGTGCCATCTGCGGATTTGATAAGGATTTCCTCCTCCCCAGTCACTGGTAAAAAGGCTGAAGATTACCAGGCCCTGTTCTGAGCCCTACTGCACCCCACTCAAAAGACTTCTCTCCTAAAAACTGTTCACATATAAAGCAAGAATTTTTCTTCCTTTCTTGGGCCCCAAATCAGAGCATACAGAGGAGATCAGGCAAACCTTGGTATCCTCCATAACTACACTGAGTGCTTGGCTGTTTGAAGCAAGTTTTTTTCCTTCCACACTGGTCTGCAAATGAAAGTTGTCTCTAGAACAAGGAGATTCTCTCACCTGCCTGCCTGAAAGTTGGGAGAGAGGAATCCTGAGAATTTTACCTCAGTTGGTTGGGGGGAACATTACAATTAAAAATGTGGGGGGTTTTCCTTGAACAGAACCATCATCCAAACACAACAGTGATTCCAAACAAAACAATATTACAGAATCCAAACAAAAATTAACAAACAAAATGAGCTGAATTCTAATTAATTTCTGGGTACATCACTAAAAGTGATGGGCAAAACCACAAATTACAAAATCATTTTCATTTTCTCTAATGGCTTTGTGTTATACAACCTGACAACTATATCTGCACCTGTGTAAATAGTTTAATAGCTCAGAAAACTCTCTGGCAAAAATAGTCTCTTCCTAATCCAAATCATGATAATTTTTCTTCAAAGTAATTGGGAACATATCAGCCGTTGCTTATCCTACAAAGAATGTAGATGTTTTCAGGCAGACATGGAATAAGAACAGCTGACTCCATAAACTAAGATAATAAAAGGGCCAAGTTTATCTAATTCCACATTGATCAAGGGATCTGTAGAGCCAATGTGCCAAGCCAACACCTTCTGGTCACAGTGTGGGCCACTGATGGAAAGCAGAAGGGTCATGCCTCCCCTGTCTATGCAAAACAGGCAAGGCAAGGCCACCCTGGCTCCAACTCCTGTCAACTGTGTCCAGCTCAGTCCTCACCTTGCCAAGAATTTTATTGCTTGAAGGAGGTCTGCTATATCCTTTCACCCTACCTGCGAGGGCTATGGGTAAAGAGTAATGGCATCCCTCAAAGGGGTTCTATTTCAGTTCTATGAAGACATTGAGGCCTCTGGCCTCTGATCTGAGGATTGCTGCTTCACCCTACTAACTGATGCCTTGGGGTGCTCAACAAAGCTTTACTGATTACCATAATCAATTTGGCCCACACTGCTACTTCCCCAAAGAGATATTGAAACTTTAAACCCAACAAGCCCTGGACTTTGCTGTGCTATTCCAGGGTACAGTATGCAGAAAAAAAACCTCCTCAACTCAGGCTACTAGCACCAAAGGGGGCAAAAATTCCTACTCCGCCCCAAATGGTGACCAATTTGCACCAGAAGATGGTGGGTGGGTGTCACCTACATCTGCTGGAACAAAGAGGAGGTAGAGGTGGATCGGTCCCTTAAATGCGCATCCTCTGCCCACACCCACAACACTGTGTGCCAAGGTATGCCATGTCAGTAGTCTTTCCAGCCTCTGTGGTGGCCTGGAGATCTCCCAGAAATTACAACTGATCTCCAGACTTCAGAGATCAGTTCCCCTGGAGAAAATGGCTGCTTTGGAGGGTATTATACCCTGATGAGGCCCCTCTCCTCCCCAGACCTCACCCTCCACAGGCTCCACCCCTAAAGCTCCAGGAATTTCCCAACTGTGAGCTGGCAACTTACACATCAACCTGATGGGCTCTCCCTTTCGACAGGCTGTGGCAAACCCCGTCCCTTCCCCCTCACTCAGAGAAAGGCCTTCTGGAAGGAATGGCCTTCCACGGACAACAAGCAATACATTTATTTTCTGCTTGTGCCCCAGCCTTCTTAGATGCTAGATAATATTGATCTCATGACTTTCCCAAAAAATGCATACTGGAATGAAATTCAGCATTACGGTTATCAGCAGCACATATTAATAAGGGGAGGGGAATCAAAGTACTTCACTAATATTGTCTGTGCATTCTTTACAACAAGGTAAATTATTATTGAGTGTTCATTATTCCTGTACTGCAGAAGGAGACAAGGCAGGGAGATGGTGGTTTGCCTATATGGCTGAGGTGAGATCTGTCCCACAAATTTCCCAGCTCATCGATTACACATGTAGCCTTCACATGACACATAATCATTTATTCTAGTTTTTTACACATCAGGAAACAGTCAGAACAGAAACCTGTGTGACTGTGGTGGTAAAATGCAGCTTTTACCTCAGCGTCAAAATTTAAATCAACATTTACGGTGTTTTACCCAGGCCTTTTTTTACAGTTTGCTGAACATCTGCACTATTTCCATTACTGCCTACTTCCTCCTTTAATCCAGACATGCAAAACATCTATCCATGCCTGACATATTTAGGTGGAACAAAACAAAACCACGTGTACGAAAATATTGATATGAGAAAAAATGCTGAATCAGAAAGTACCCTGTGGTCACTTGAAACATAGAATTGTGGTATACTACATATATACAGAATTCTATGGAAAGAAGACCCAAAATTGTTATTTTGATCTAGTCCAAATTTTATCTTAGTTAAAATCTCCTTTGGCCTTGCCCACCACCACATGGGCTCATCATGTGTCACATCTTGCAGAATGGTGTGGATTCCTTTTGGTAAAGCCTCCATTCTGTTTAATTGGCAAAGGTACAATATCAAAAACTTTGGTCACCAGAAGGCTTGGTTAATTACCCAACACAAAGTTCTGGCTCAAGTAACAAGGTTACCCATAATATTCATTAAAATACAATATACAGATCCCTTTCAGAGACTAGAAATAAAAGAAAGCCCAAGTCTTCAAAGTCCAGCTATCCACTGCTAAGAACACACAATAGGGCTGAATCCACACAGAAATCGTGCTAGAAAGACGCTACACTTCCAGGTGTTTAGCGAACATTTAGCGCAACTCCGGGACGCTCCGCGGGTGTGTGGATTCAGCCTAGGTTTCGGCAGAGTTGAAAAGCATTTTACCGACGTATCACTTCCTATGAAGTGATACATATAGGAATGTACTTCCTATATTCTTCTTTTTAAGCAACAGGATAGTCTGCAAAACTTGTTCAATGTGAGAAATGGGATGACACCAGGAATAGCAGAACAGCTAGACCCATGGGTTTATGTAATCGCTATCAATGGTCGAATCCACATTACTCATTCTAAGTCGCATGTTCCCCGCATTCCCCACGCAATCCCGAGTGCCGGTCACATTACCTCATTAAACAGACGCATTTCATTCGCATTTCTCCCGAATATGTGGTCACAGGTTTTCAACGGGAGTTTCACGGTGGCTGTGAATGGGCCAATGCGCAATTTACGCGGTTTTTTAAAAAACCACCCCCCTTCCTGTCTCTCCGGCCGTTCCGAGAGTTCCTATTGGCTGATTCAACTTGCAAGTGCTCCATAGTCTGCAAAAGACTGTTTTTGACTTGGATTTATTGATTATGCTGTTTCTGAATCAAATCTGGTAGTTTGAAAAATCATTTTGGGGTGAATCCATCCTTAGAACGGACTCGCGAAACTTCCTTTTTAACTGTTTTTTATTTTTTTTATTTTATATTACTGTAATATCGAAATTATGAAATATCGAAATAATGACACTCCAAGGGAGTGAAACTTCAGTAAAATTCAGGCACTGAACTGTCCTGCATAGGAAATGCCCACGAAAGCTTCCCACATGCTTCCAAATTTCCAAAAAAGAAACGGGAGAGAGCCATCAGTGCTGTCAGTGGGGGAAAGAGAGGCATCATTATCTTCAATGATGTTTCTTTATAAGGCAAGATCGAAATAACGGAAAAGTGCACTCAAAAAAATAATTTAAAAAATGGGCGGGAAAAAAAGGTCCCGCCCAAAAAAGCGGTTTTCGAGCGGCCGTGTGACCGGAGGGACGTGCGAGAAAGACGGATTGGAAGCAGGAATGTGAACGAAGAGGAAAAAACCGCGGATTGGAGGCAAACGGAAGATATCCAATAAACATGCGGGTAATGGGTGAATGTGGACCAATAACTATCAGTACAAATATACAGATCCTTATAAAAACCAAGATCTACTGAAAAGTCATTACGGCAGTATAATAGCCTGGAATCAGATAAAAAGTTTACATAAACATATGAATACCAAATTTAATTATCTCCTCCTTTTCAGTGTGGGATGTATGACTGCGCCAGGATTGTGGAGAAATTGGACATAAATGGAGCTCAATTTTTGGTAAGTAATTTTAATAATTTTGGTGACATAGTGCAATAAAAGACATTTTCCCTGTTTAGCAAGAGTATGATGTACACACCCAATGACAAGTGTTAATGAATGAGCACAGCGTTGATGGAAGCTATAGTATATAATGTGTTGGTTCACATGTAACACCAAACCATGTTTTATAGTGTGTTATCCTAAACAGAATTATACCTTTTAAGCCTATTCTATTAATTTAGAAAGGTGTTTCTTTGCTTACTAGGATGATATGGTTAGTTACTTGCTGAGGATCATTAACATAGACTTTCCCTTTATGCTGGAACTGGAAAACAGTGTTTCATACTTGCCCTCCAAACCCAAACTGTCAACAATGGTTTGAAGTTGGTTTGTAATCTTGATTTGGAGAACAAGAACAAAACCTAACCAAAATAATACATCTTTGCAAAGAACAGTATCCCTGTGGCGCAGAGTGGTAAGCTGCAGTACTGAAGCCCAAACTCTGCTCACAACCTGAGTTCGATCCTGGGTCAGGTAGCTGGCTCATTGGCTCAGCCTTCCATCCTTCCAAGGTCGGTAAAATGCGTACCCAGTTTCCTGGGGGTAAAGTGTAGATGACGGGAAGGCAATGGCAAACCACCCGGAACAAAAAAGTCTGCCAAGAAAATGTTGTGATGCGACATTCCCCCCTTGGGTCAGTAATGATTAGGTACTTGCACAGGGAACCTTTACCTTTACCTACAAACAACAGAAGAGTTGAAGTAGAGAGGTTACATGGAGAGGCTTAATTTTTTAATTAGTTGTTGTTTCTAACTGGCCTGTTTTGTAACATCTCCTTACTTCCACCTTTATGTTGCTTGTAACTTTAGGTATAAATATATAGATATGTATGGTTGTACACTCCAGGTATCTGATGAAGTGAGTTCTAACTCATGAAAGCTTATGCTGGAATACATTTTGTTAGTCTTTAAAGTGCTACTGGACTTTTGTTTAATTTTGCTGCAACAGACTAATGTGGCTGCTCCTCTGGAATGATTACCTAGAGTTAGTTTTAGAAACCAGGATTTAGTTTGCAGACAACTAAGGGTAGCTTAATCAGCCAGAGTTACTGTAATGATTTGCTTTTTGTTTTTATCTGTTTTTACCTTTTAAACCTTTGCCTTTTGACCTTTCATTTAGCTCCTCCTTACACTACCTAAAACCTTTACCTCAGGAGGACTCTGGTCACAATCAATACTCCTTTTATTTCCACTCACACAGAGCTTCAGGTGTTCTCTATCCAGACATATACCTTCAAAACACCTTCCCTTTAGGGTTTGAATTCAACGGCTAACCCTACCTGTCACATTTTGCAAGTTAGTTGGCTTAGAAATTAGGGTTTCCAGGACCCCTTACCCTCACTGGTGGGGACCTGGCACTCACCTTCTTAACCTCTTAGTGTGCACAAAGAGTGCATGCGTTCCTGGCACAGCGTGATGACATCACTTCCAGGATGTGATGTCATTGTACAAGCCCCAGAAGCATTCCCAAGCTTTGCACTGGACCAATTCTTAAAGAATCAGTGCATTTGGGGCCCAAATCATTCTTGCACAAAACGCGGGAGCACTCCTTGGGAGTGATGTCATCATACCAAACTGGGAGCACATCCTGGGAGGCCTGTTCCCCACCTTTTCCTCCTGCTGGCCAGGTCAGTGGTGGTGGTGTGCGGAGGCTGGGAGCAGGGGATCCCCCATCCCCACCGGGGAACCAGCAACCCTATTACAAATACAGAATGGTTCACTAAACCAAAAAAGTTCTGTGAGTATAAATATAGGCACAGATTATAACTCAAAATGTTTTAAAAGCCTTTCCTACCTTTCTTTGCATGCCTGCTTCTGATTTAGGTTGTAAGGCTCTGCCCTATCCTTATTTTATGTACAATGGTGCTTAGTTACTGTAGTTGTTTCAATAGCCTCATCAAAATTTTAACTAGAATGACAAAGGAAAGGAAATGTAATCATATAATGATTCAATTGTCAAACAGAGAAATTAGAACATTGAGGCTATATATACTCTGCATGTGCCCAGCACATAATTGAATTCCCTGAAGGTTTTATTGTTGAATGGGTATATTTTAACTGCTGTGCTGGTAGAATTTTTTTTTTATTGTGGATCTGATGAAAGCTAAAGAAACAAAAGTCCTCTCTTCAGGTGTTATCTGAGGAGACTGCACTTGTTATATTTTTATTTATGTTTTCTTGTAAGCTGCCTTGAGCAGGACTTTGGAGAGGTGGCATATAAATGAAAAAGAGAAACATGATAGCCAGGCAGACATAGACCTCACATAGCTCTCCCCGTCTTTGCAAGATCATAAAAGAATTTAGTGGGCTATACCAAGTTTATTTGTACATTTTCTCTCTCAAACTACCCAATTTCTGCCTCAAAAGCAGGGCTTTTTTTCAGCAGGAATGCAGTGTAATGGAGTTCTGGCACCTCTTGAAAATGGTCACATGGCTGGTGGCCCCGCCCCCTGCTCTCCAGACAGAGGGGAGTTTAGATTGCCCTTTGCGCCCACAGTACGGAGGGCAATCTAAACTCCCCTCTGTCTGGAGAGCAGGGGGTGGGGCCACCAGCCATGTGACCATTTTCGCCAAGGGCGATTTAAACTTTAAAAAACTTTTCCCTTGTTTTAGCTGTCCCAAAGTGACATCATTGTGTGGTCCTGGGAGCATGCACGCACTTTACACACATGCATGTGGTACCAGGGGTACTACCTCCCACCAAGAGTTGCCCCCTGTGCTGGCAACCCACTGAGTCCCATTACCTCTTTTCCCAGAAAAAAAAGCCCTTCTCAAAAGAATTAGGAGACTGGGTAAATTTGGGAGGGAGGTCCAATTAATATGCTGAATATGGAACAACCCAATTTATTTGGAGGGAAGGATATACACAACCAAGATATAAAATGTCTTGTGGAAGTTTAATGGCTATTTCCACACAGTGATGATTCTGTACATTACTTTCATCTCCACTGAATGCAGAGGCATGTACACTAACAACAGAGTTTCCACACATGGAAGTGCAAGGAAATGTCACACAGGAGGGGATGGTTCCAGGAAAATGATGCCATTAGTGACTTTTTCAGGGCAGGAAAAAGAGCACAATACCTTCCAGAGACCATGCTAATGTGGACTGTATCCATCCTAAAGGATTAGGGTAAAGTAGATGTGGGAAAGAGTGTAGAGAAAATGGGCGAAATCTGGAAACCAGTCAGTTACAGCAGGATGATGTGTGCAACACACACACACACCGCCACCATAAAGGATCCCAGGCTGGATGCCAAGGCAAAGAAAAACCTCCATGTGGAAGCAGACAGAGTTCTCAGATATAGAGACTTGCCTTGTATTGATGAAGTCTTCACAAAGAGGCTCAAGCTCTCTTTCACTGAGCTATGGCTCAAGCAATTAGGAAGGTCTGTATGCTTCACATATCTACAGGACTTCTTGCTCTATCATGCAAAGCGTGTTCCTGTTACTCGTCCATTCTGCCCTTCCTCCTTTGCCTTCACTGCCCATTACCCTTTCAAAATGCTAAAGTCTGCAAAATCCCAAACCCTGCCATCAGATCAATTATGCAAGCCAATGAATGCACCAGTCAATGAATGCATGCATGCTTTGCTTTAATTATGTGTTCATATAAAAACTGGTTTTTGCGTGTCAGAGACAAAGTCCAGATTTGGAAGGCACTTCCCAAATTAGGAGACAGCTGAATCAATTCAAAGATTTGTAAACGGCCGAAGGAACAATTGCTTTCATTTTCTCAGAGCATGTGTATCTTTCAAATGCTACAGTAAACATTCATTATTGAGGCAAGAGAGCTTGGTAACAAAACAAATATATAAACTTTCACTAGGGGGTGGTTTAGTTTCAGATCAGATGTCAAACACTGCATTTTAACTGAAAATAAGCCAGAACTCTCCGACTGTATCGAGTACTAAAACCTGGCAATAAGCAGAACACAATCATCCAATGTATCATAAAGTAGACTACAGCACTTTAAGTTGATTTGGCAAGGGCTCAAGAAGTACAAAATTTAACACACATAATTGGCATTCAGATTAATTTAGAAAGCATTTATTTGCATATTTCCCATCTTTCTTTGTTTTCACAACCTGTTTTTGTAGCACCTTGCAATAGCACACCTGCCATTTCCAAATGCTGGCTGATAAAAGGACAAAATGCTGTCAAGTCAATTTTAAAAGGATTCTTTTAGAAAGCTATCTGCAAAAAAACGTGATCCATGAGACCCAAAGAACCCCACATACTGGTCACTTTCTTTTCTATATATTTTCAGAACAGGCTTGGAACCCAGCAAAAGAGTTTATCCCAAGCCCCTTCCAGAAATGTTTCCACCCTTAGCAGAAGCCATGGAAGTGGCCCAGTTTATGGCCCAGATTCCATTTGGGGCCCAAATTGGCCCATTGCAAAGCACAGGAGAGCTCTTGGGGTGGTGCGATGACATCACTCCCTGGAAGTGACATTGCACCGCCCCGGAAGTGCTCCTGGGAGGCCCATTCCCACACCTCTGCCCCCACTGACCAGGTGAGTGGTGGTAGGGGCCGAAGCAAGAAACGAGGGATCCCCCACTCCCACCAGGGGACTGGCACCTATCTTACTGTCATGGGCTGGGTCAGCAGATGCAGGATAGTCTGAGTTCAGTCCGAAGTCGGTGCACGAGTTCAAAGCCAGGTGAGAGACTCAAGTCCAAAGTCCAGAATCCAAAAGCCAAGCCAAGAGGTCCGTAGGTCAATTGCCGGTCAGAGCAAGGGCTATCCAGAAGTAGAGTCAAGGCATGGTCCAGAGGTCACACGGCAATGCAAGGGCAAGGCAGGGGCAGGGTTTGGCATGGTAGGTGTGCAATGGGTGACCCCATTGTCAGTCCCACCGAGCTGAGTTGCCCTGCAGTGCTGGCTTCTACCTCAGAAAGGGCTGCTCAGGTTTTTTATTTCATTTATATCCCACCTTTCTCCTTCTCCTCTCCTCCGTTTTATCCTCACAACAATCCTGTGAGGTAGGTTAGGCTGGGAGAATGTGACTGGCAAAGGTCACCCTGCAAGCTTCCTTGGCAAAGTGGGGATTTGAACCTGGGTCTTCCAGAAACTTTTGCCACTATACCATGCTGGCTCTCTTGGCTTCCTCAAGGGCCTTTTTCATTCCCAGTCCGTTCCCAGTACGCTCCCTGTATGCTCCCATCTTATAAATGAGGCTACCTGTTTTATCCACTTCTCTGTAATGGCTGTGAGGCATCTTTTACAATCCACCCTCATTCATTATAGCAAGTTCTAACACAACCAGCTGTGCTGGAGCCTCGGAGAACATCCCAATTCTGCCCATTTGCAGGGCAGAAGCTGATTTCAGAGGCTACCAAGCTCACTCTCCAATTTGAACTGAAACTAGCAGATGGTCTCAGGTCAAATTGAATGAACCCAGCGTAATTCCCACATATAACTAGAATCAAAATGTCAAAGTGCAAACATCAAAAGACGTCCTTTACCTCTCTCATTTTTCAGCATTTTGCCTTAAACTGGCTATTATTATAGTTA
The DNA here is from genome assembly GCF_028583425.1 of Eublepharis macularius. Taxonomy (NCBI): domain Eukaryota; kingdom Metazoa; phylum Chordata; class Lepidosauria; order Squamata; family Eublepharidae; genus Eublepharis; species Eublepharis macularius. The sequence continues at coordinate 100,348,909 of NC_072795.1, forward strand.
AAACAGAAATTGGGAAAAGAAAGATAGAAGTTATTTTTAATTCCGCTTTTGTGGCTTAAAAACAGGAAATACATAAGAGAAGAAACCCCAAGTTTAATACTTGGCTTGCTATTCAGTATGAGGCTCATTCTTTATTATACCTGTCATGATGTTGCTTCAGTGTTTCTTTTATAAAAGTATTCAACATTCCTCTAAGAAGAGGGAGAAGCTACATTAATAATGCTCACTAAGTGTTACCAATGACAACTGTAGCCTATTTAATGCTCACCAAGAATGGCAACCATGGCAGATAAAGAAATGGAATTATGTGGTTCTTTTAAAATAGAAGTATTTACAGTTCTTGGATATCTGGCTCAAAGCAGTTTCAATGTATATTTAAGAGAGTCTTTTGAGGAATGGCTGTGTTCAGCTTAGTATTATAACTTTAGTTTAAAAGCTTCCCAAGTTACTTTGAAGTAGTTCCAAAAAAAAAAAGGGTAACTCATAACCAGTAACATGAGACAGAATATTTTAAGAAGGGAGAAATAGTGGTGGAGAACAATGAGCAAATACATAAAAGATGACTGGGGCATATTTTAAGATCTGGGCTAGGAGGAAATTGCTACATTTCTGTTCCTTGGTGATAGCCCGTTAAGCAAAGTAAAAGAGCAATCTACATACTCCTTCAATAGAACTGGGACTGGTAAAAAAATAAATGCATGTAACATATTTTACCTTCATTAGAAAAAAGAACAATAGTTCGGATTGCCAGCTCCAGGTTGAAAAATTCCTAGAGATTTGTGGCTTGTATCTAGGGATGGCAATATTTGGGGAGAGGAGGAACCTCAGCAGGATATAATGACAGAGTTAGGGTTGCCAGGTCCCCTTACCTGCCTGGTGGGAGGGGGGACCCGGCACTTGCCTTGTTTTTTGTGTGTCAGGTGGTGCAACAACATCAGTTCCAGGAAGTGATGTCATCACACTGGGCCCAGGAACACTCTCATGCTTTGCAGAGGGCAATTTGGGGCCAAAAAGGGCCTGATTTGGGGGCCTGGTGAGAAGCACAAGAGCTCTCCCAGAGCAGCACAATGACGTCACTACCAGAACACTCCGGTAATGCACCTGGGACACCTGTTCCCCCGCCTTCCCCACCCTCCCACTCCGCCAGCCACGTGAACAGTGGGGGGGGTGGAGGGTGGGAGCAGGGGATTATTCCACCCCCACCAGGGGACCTGGGATCATTTCTGACATCATCGCGCTATGAATCAGAGTCATGATGGGAGATTGCGCCAGGAAGACGCTGTTGTTTCGGGAGTTTTGCACGATATTCTGCGGCCAGTAAGACGTGAAAACAGCCATGGAAAAAACATGCAAGATTTACCTACAAGGGTGAACAAATATGATTGGACCAATAACTAGGAGCATTTCACTAAAAAGCATCACTTTCTAAGTTCTTGGGGCTTGAAAGCTAACAGTTTTGTTTCTTGTTTCTGGTACAAATGCCAGCAACACTAATGCACCACTGAAGCAACCCAAAGTAAAAGAAGACAGCTCTTTGCCTTCAGCTTTCCAGTTTAATTTTTATCACAGGAAAAAGACAACAGATGGATGAGAAGACAAAATATGCAGTAGGAATGGGGGAAAGCTCATACCAGTTTAACTTGCATAGGCTGTCCCCCCTCCCTCAAAATTCTAGAAATTGTAGAGCTACTGTGATCGATCCATATAACTGGTTCCCAGCAATCTGAAATGTAGTAATGTGTTGTCTGTTCTCATCCCATTCTTGCCAACTATACAGGAGACATATCTACACTTCAATATTTGCATACAATATCCCATTAATCCCTTATCTGTTTAGCTGCTCGGTCAGTAGGTATTCCCACACTCACACCCCATGACTGAAGTGTCACCTTTCAGCCCCAGCACTGTAGACTCCAAAACCAAATAACAGAGGATCACTTTATGGTGCTTAGGTCTTTGTTCACATTCTAGCCAAATGACAGCCATTTCTACTCTTACTCCAAGTATTACTGCAACAAAATAGCTCGAAGATAAATTGTTTGTTCCTCTATAGGATGTGCAAGTTTGTCTTCATTCTCTTTGTTGAAATGTTTTTGACACAAAACAATCCAACAAAACTTTAAAATGTCAAAACTTTCATACTTACATTAGGTATGTATTAAAGGATTGTCCTCTGAAGTCTAGTGTTAAAGTTTACAGATATATTTTCAAATAAGATGTAAACTTCTAAAGTGATGTCATTTGGGAGATAGAGGTTGACTTTGAGGAACAATGAAAAATTAAGCTATGGTACCACAGTTACTTGCTAAACTGTTATGGTTGCCTAGCAACAGCCACTGAGAGCATCTGGTTAAAGCTACGGGTGTTCCTTTTACCATTTTGAGGTTTTTTTAATGTATTTTTTTAGATTTCAGATCTTTCTGCAAACCTGTGGCATTTATCAGGGATGTAGGAAGATATGTTTTGTCTGTTCATAGTTCCAGTCTCCAGATTTAAGAATCCACAGATCAAGGTATAGTTGCCAGGCTCCTACCTTCTCCTTTTCCTATTCGCGTGCTTGCACAGTGACATCACTTCTGGGAAGTGACAGCATTGCACTGTTCATGGACCGCCTTGGGAGTACTCCTGCACTCCCCAAGGGGCCGAATTGGGCTGCTACAGAGCACAGCAGTGCCCTGGCACTACGCAACAGCCTGATTCAGCTCAATTCGGCCTGGGCCGCTGTGGAGCGCAGCAGCACTTCTGTGCTACACAGCAGCCCAATTTGGCCCAACCTAGCCGCTGCAGAGTGCAGGAGTGCTCCTGCGCCCCGCAGCAGCCTGAATCGGGCCACTGTGGCGCTTGGGAAATATATATGTTCTGCTGAGCTGATTAATAGGTATTATTGGGGTTTCATTTCTTTCCTCCCAAGAAGTACCAATGAGCTAGAGGCCACAAGTAATGGGAACCAATCATTACTACCCAATAATATTCTGACTTCTATATTAGTTGACAGTACTTATTTACACCTATGACATTTTTTATCTGAGGCTTAGCATAGCTAAAAGACAAAAAAGGAACTCCACCACTGAACTCTGCTCTACTTTTGAACACGCAGAATTTTTAGTCAGCAAATGAATCTACCCAGTCTTCTCTCAAATTATACCATCTATTATGATTAAGAATGAGGCAAAAGAGACACACTCTGATTCCGGATAAAAGCCTGTGAGAAATCAGCACAAGCCTAATGACTAATTACTGTCAACACACACATTGCTTAACTTAAAAGGGAAAAATAATCAGATCTTTTAGCACTGCAGTCCACAATCCAGAAGCAGGGGACAGCTATTCATTTAAAAGATAATTCTGTCAAGGGTATTTCTTGCAGGGAGCTCTTAAAGAAACAGTAGTCTCCTCCTGGGTAGCAATTGGCAACCCCCAGGACTCTAGCAATCTGTCCATTGTCAGCATTTTCTGCCAAGCAGTAAAAACTAGCAGGAATTCCTCTGAGTGATGCAGTGGAAGTTATTAAAATATTTATCAGCCGTTCCATATTTTAAAACCCGTGGAGTTTATGTTGCATTACAAACAAAATCAAAGCAACATAAGAAAGGCCCTAATGATTTTTGCCCATCTGTTGGCCCTGTTTGAACATACAGAGTTTAACACTGTGTAATCTTATTCCAAACATGATTGAATTTGTTAGAAATATGCAGTATACATCAATAAGCATGTATAGCAAGCAGTATACAAGCGTGCAACAGTAACAAGCACGTATCAGCAGAACATGAAGCAGTATTCATCAATGAGCCTATATTCCTCCTCCAGTACATCGGGAAAAAGTTTACGCTTTTCCTTTGGGCCTCTAAAACATTTAATAACCACCAATATGCAAAGCTTCTACACTTTAAATCCAAAATTAGCTAATATACACAATGGTGTATTAGTTGTTGGCTGCACAAGCAAGACTGTGTATTTATTTATTTGTTCATTAATTTAATAAATGTTATCCCACCCTTCCTCACCAAACATCTAAGAGCATCCTACATCTCTCCCCCCCCCCCTATTTTATTCTCTCAACAACCTTGTGAGGTAGGTTTGGCTGAGAGTGACTAGCTGACCTAGCAAGCTTCATGATAGAGTGGAGATTTGAACCTCAGTTTCTCAGGTTCTAGTTAAACACTCTAACCACTCCACTAGGCTGACCACTTTCCATGCTGTCTCACAATATTTTGGTCAGTCACTGCCTGCTCTGGCGGCTGACCTTTGGCCTTCTGCCTTGGTGCCCTATCCCTGCTTCGTAGGATGACAGGGGAAGAATGGGCAGGGAAGCAAAACAGCATTCCATGCTGCAGTGTCACTTGTAAATACACAACTGGGAATGACATTACCATGCCACTGTATGATTTTTCTATAGAGTTCCGGTGCATGTTAGAGCATTGCCCCAACACATTGACATGACTTCTGGTTCGTGACAGAGGGAGAAAGACACCACCACCCCGTTTTCACCCTATTACCCTAGCAAGCAGCAGCGGGGTCATCGGGCTTCCAAGGGGAGGTCTTCCACCAAAGAAGGAGACCTGGCCAGCCTAGGTTGTACAGCTGGAAACAACTTTAATGGTGTTGCTAGACACTGTTTTGGTAAGTGTCCCCAGTCTCTGGGAGTCAGCAGCCAAGCACACACTTGCATTCTCCTGCTCACCACGACCACTGTTACCATTTTAGTTTGGATGCATCACTAGAAGGGGTGGCAACAGGACATTTTTAAAAATGCCCATTAAGGAGGGCTCAATATAGCCAGATTTGCGGAGTAATGAACAGTGGCTTTATGTTGTGTGGTGTAAGAGTTAGAGTCCCATATAGGGTGTCTAGTATCTTGGATTAGACTTTCTTAGACTATAGTTTGCCTGCCAACCACTGCAACAACTAATCCCCATCACTGGGAGTTGTGTCCAGAGTTCCCAGCAATTTTTTTTTTTTGCACTGTATGTCATGATTTCATTTGTGCCCTGGAAGCCTCAGATCGAATAGTCTGATGGTAAAGCTTAGTAATTTACAGGAAGATGGAAATACAAATCAGACTGAAATAGTATTTTATCATCTTTTATTAACCATTTAAAATCCAAAACTTGGCAGAATAGTTGTAATTTTTTTCTTTTTGTCATTCCTTTATTCTCTTCAAGCAAACACTGAGGGGGGAAAATAACGGGGGAACAATTCTGCATGCGTTTTAGAAGAAGTTTACATTTTCGTTGTGCTTGACTGTTTTAGGGTACTTCCAAACAATACAGTTTCTTCTTGTTAGCTTTGCAAATGCACCAGGTGAACCAGATAGCACCGTAGCATGAAGACACAGCTACACTGCAGCTGGAGACAGTCCCTGTTTAGATCATAGAGAAGCCATCTGCATTGATGAATGAGCAATATTGGCATGGGCTCTCCATGCTGCACTGTTCTATTTCCAGTCAGGCATAGGATCTCATCTCCCACTTCTTTCTGAAAGTGTGCAGCAGCAGATGGAAATATGCCCCAACGTATATGGCTTTTCAACCTGGATAGAGGGTGTTATACTTGTAAAAGCAACTGAACTGCAAAATGTCACTCTGAATCGCCATTAATCTCTGTCAGAGATCCCCTTGTCAAGTTCATTGGGCCATGATCCTCAAAAACATTTGCTCCAGAGTAATTTATTTATTTCATTTTATTAATTCTTTTTTTGAATATGTTCTTTAGTACTCAGATCAGCATATATGAACTGGCAGACTGGGGGTCTATAGCATGAAAGAAGAATAGGCAGAAATTACTCTTTCCCTTGCATTAACCAAACATTAGTCTGGATCCAACGCATAAATTGTAGGGTTTTTTACACTTCAGAAAGGCTTGGGAAAAAAAACAGTAAACCTGCATTAATGTAATTTCCCTGTAACTGCCCTCTCTGCTCATTTGCAGCTCATTTAAGAAATTGGCTTTTTTACTTCCTGATTTGAGAAGTTGCGCCAGTAGAGAAAGTACAGCTTTTTATCGCTCTTCCGAGAGTTAGCTATTTAATTGCATAAGAAAAGCTGACATTTGTAGTTAAGCTCTAAGGAAATGGAACCCTGTATCTGAAGGGATGAGATCATTTCTTGTGGCAAGAAGCCACTAATGAAAAACAAAAGCTGTTCTGGCAAGGAATGCTTACTAATATTTAGTAAGTCATTAAGTAGTTTGGTAACAAAATTGCTTTAATTAAAATTGATTGAAATCCCCTAGTTAACACTGTGTTTTGATTCTTGTTCCTTAAAGAAGATTGGATCCCCACTGACAAATATCCTAATAAAACTGTTACTTAAAGCTTTAAAAAAAATGCAGCTACTGAAATTGAATAGCCATAATCTATCCTGAAAAGTAATGCACTACTTTTATTTTCCATGTAAGGAGATGTAAAAATTTCAATAGCATCTACTCTTTTCAAGTGATACCAAGGGAGCATACGCATTGGAGAATACACTTCTTTCTCCAGCAGCCCAAAACATACAGATGCATTTTATGGTATAGCTCCCACAGGATCCATTGCACTAAAGGAGGTGATTTTCACCAACAGAAGGAGCCTTCCTCTGACTTAAGAGGTAGAACTTCTATCAATGCAATGGATCCACAGGATCTAACTCTATATTTTGTACACGTTTTCTTCTATAATGCCATGTGGTCTTCCTTGCGAACTCCTTCTTCAGCTGAATGTTGTGCTACTGCAAAGCGAATAGGGAAAAGCCATTCAGATAATCCACCTGGCCAGCAAAGCTATGACAGTGCTATAGGACTTTTGGCTAAGATCAAGTGTATAGGAAGATGGTCAGTCTTTCAGGTTGCAAGGAGGTGGGCTGGCAGTAGCGGTGCCAAGGGAAGGCCATCCACTGGTCCATGGCTGGTGGGTCATTACACGTTCACCTCCTTAGACACGGGCTGATTCCGCACACGTTAGATAATGCACTTTCAATGCACTTTAGCAATCGTTTGGAAGTGGATCTTTTGTTTCACACACGAAAAATTCAGTTCCAAATGATCTCTAAAGAGGATGCGAAATCAGGGTGTACCTCCCCTGCGGAGACCTCAGACTGGGAAGGGAAGGAGTTGAAACTTCACCCTGGTCTACCTTCTTCCATTGGGATTCTCCTGCTGTTCTTTCTGGTAGCTTCATGGAGAGAAGAGTAGCCCCAATCATGTCCTCCTTGCAGATTCAAGCATTATTTTTTCAGGCCCTTTTAAAACAGCCCCACTCAGATAATCCCTCAACCCACACATACAATCTCATGAACCAATGGGGAAAAAATTTAGTAATGAAATTACTCTTATATATTCTACATTTCTGAAAAGGTCAGCATTTGCAACTTTTTCTTAATAATAACATCTAACCCAAGAGTCCTACAAGTTTGATAACAATTTGTAACTTTTGGTCACTAAAAATCCTATCAATTTGGTTTTTGTTTTTATTCTAATGTACCAATGTGGTTGCAAAGATTAGGCCAATTAAATCAAAGCTTTATTTTCCTGGCCCTTTTCATTGCAAAATTCTGAACTCCCCCCTCCTTGAAAGGAGCCCCATGGCACAGAGTGGTAAGCTATAGTACTGCAGCCCAAGCTCTGCTCACGACCTGAGTTGATCCTGGCAGAAGACGGGTTCAGAGAGCAGGCTCAAGGTTGACTCAGGCTTCCATCCTTCCAAGGTCGGTAAAAAGGGGTACCCAGTTTCCTGGGAGTAAAGTGTAGATGACTGGGGAAGGCAATGGCAAACCACTCCATAAAAAGTCTGCCAAGAAAACGTCGTGATGTGACGTCCCCCGTGAGTCAGTAATGACTCGGTGCTTGCCCAGGGGACTTCCTTTACCTTTACTTTACCCCCCCTCCCCCCCCCCCCGCTTGGCTTAACTGTTCTTGCACCTGTGTTTTCTGATGAGTGCTAGCTTGCTGAAACTTCTTTCAAAGTCACTGGCAGTATGCAAAGAATCCATAGGGGTATGCACACTTAACTTAAAATTAGCTGCCACAGACTTAGTCTCTATGCTAGTCTCTATGCTGAAATCATTTTCATCTTGATTTTCTTCATCTGCTTCACAAGTTACTCTATTGTTGACTGGCTGCAGAAAGGGCTTGTCTCATTTGAAATACTGGAGCATAAATTGGTTTCTTTTTGTTTGCTTTCTTTTACTTCTTTCAGTTTCCAGCTACCTAATTTGTATTTATAGCTATCACCAGACATGGCAGCATAGAGCTTGTGTGTGTGAAATAGATACTTACATATATTTTGGGCCTGCAAATCCTACCTGAAGAAGCAGCAGCACTTGCTCCCACTGTCTTAAGGTGTTTTGTTTTGCTCTTCCCACCAAGTGTCCCTCCCTCCTGTGAGTGCAAAAGGAACTCTGGGATTGGTAGTTCTTATAGACCCAGCAGACCCAGGCAGTTCTGAAGGCTGCTGCTTAGGGTTGCTGTCCCCCTGCCGGGATGGGGGATCCCCCGATCCCACCCTTCCCCCATGCCCACTTACCTGGCCAGCGGGGGAGCACGTTCCCTGGGGCGCCACCTCCCCAGGTGGTGCGGCTTACCCCTGAGGCCGCTCTCACCGCCACTGCTGCGGCTGCTGCCGCCCCTGTGCAGCTGGCACTGGCAGGGACAAGGGGCGCAGCAGCGGCGAGAGAGTGAGCTGCAGTGGCCATGGCCTGCTCTCTTGCCGCCGCCCCTGTGCAGCCGGCGGTGGCAGGGACAAGGGGCGCGGCGGCAGAGAGAGAGAGAGAGCTGCCTGCTTTCTCTGCTCGTCCCCGGCGTGTGTGACATCGTCACATGGGGCACCCTTTGACCCTGCGTGATGATGTAACTCCTGGAAGTGATGTCATCACACACGCCGGGAGTGCGTGTGTGCAGTCATGGTAGCAGGAGCCGTGACAGGGTAGGAGTCAGCATCCTAGTCTCCTGCTGGGAGACTTGAGGGGCCTGGCAACCCTACTGTTGCTCTAACACTACTTCACAGTGGCTCCAGGAGATCTGGACATAGGGCTACCAGTCCCCCAGAGGGGGTGCAGAATCCTCCACTCCTAGCCCCCCCCCACCTCCCAGGCAAGCAAGCTGTCATCAGGCACGCTCCCAGCCGGGTGCCATGACGTCATTTCCAGGAGTAACATTATGGTGCCAGCTGCAGGAATGCTCCCATGCTTCGCTTGAGGCCAGTTTGGGCCCCAAACAGGCGATTCTTAAAGGATGAGCCTAGCACAAAGTGCAGGCACATTCCCACGGCCACCATGTTGACATTATTCCCAGAGGTGACATCATTGCGTTGGTACCAGAAGTGCGCACATAGAGTGTACATGAGGATTTTCAAAGAGAAAAGGGCTAGGTCCCTTCTGCTGCCACTGGGAGGGTAAGTAGACCTGGTAACATTATCTGTACAATAGATACAAAATACAAGGAAATGAGTTTCTTTAAATATCCTCAGGTGTAATCCACAGTATCCTCAGTTTTTTTCCTTGTAGTAATAGGGATTCCAGCCTGGTTCGGGCACCTCTGGCTTCAAGTGGAGGAGTGGGGAATCAAACCTGGTTCTCCAGATTAGAGTCCTGCACTCTTAACCACTACACCAAACTAGCTCTGTTATATTTTAACATGACCCATAATTTAAAGAAAAACACATTTATGCCACATATTTATGCCACATATATCTAGAGGAGCCATATTTCAGTGTTCTGGAAATTTCCATCTCTGACCTCATCACTGTACTCAAGGGGGAAAATGTTTAAAGTGGGAGTGCGCTGGAGTTCATAGATGGAGTTTTACTTAAATCATGACCTCATGATTATCTCCTATCTGCTGCAGTACAGATTGACTATTAACCTGCTACTGCTGGGTATGGCTGAGTTTTACTTAGTTAAACATTTAAGCTTCCTCCATTAATGCAGCTGCACTAAATATTTAATTATTTTAAAAGTCCCTCTCACCCTTTTCTGGTAATCATTTATCAACATCTGAATGTTTGAGCCTGATTATATCTTGCTAGGATCCCAATCCTACTTGAATTTTAAATTTGAATTTTAAATACAACACTGCCTAATTGTGTATCATATATATCTATATCTATATATATATATCTCTTCTCTTGTTGGTCATTTTGATACCATAAGACGCCTTGTTCCTACATTATGATAAAAGGCCAAAGTTTACCCATTAATGACCCCATAGCTAGGAAACTTGCAGGGGCACGCTGCTACCTTTGTAGCATGGTACCTACAATATTCAAGCAGCCCAGAGGGAGAAAAGGAAGGCTACTGAGAAACAAATCAATACATACTAAAGCGACAATAGATATAAAGTTGTCCCATTCAGGCCAACCTTCCCTTACAGAGAAGACACGTTGAAAATTGAAAAACCTGTGTGCAGATCTTTGTGGAACTGCTAGGGTTGCCAGCCTCCAGACAGTGGCTGGAGATCTCCCGGAATTACAACTGGCCTCCCCAAACCCCACTTTCTCCAGGTTTCACCCCCAGATCTCCAGGAATTTGCCAAATTGGAGCTGGCAACCCAAGGAACTACATTTACAATAGTCCACCAAATAGGTGTTTTTCCCTCTGGGTTTTTGCTGTTGTTATTGACCGCCCATTTCCCACGCATACTCTGATGATGATTTTGTTAGGGGAAGCCGTTCTCACCCTCATTCATATTGCTTTGTTTTCTTGTATCCCATTTCGTTATTTCCCTCTCTAGCCTTCTTATTTCTATCCAGATGCAAAGGAGTAAAGAAAAACAGCTGCTTTGGCAGGCAGTATCAGCAGGGAGGGCTTCTGCACAGTTCCCAGGCCCTTGGACAGCAGGGGCTAATTAAAACAGGGAGGCAACCAAACACAGGCTTCTTTTGCCAGCCGTTCCTCCCCTATGAGTGCAAATGTTTGCCTTATGCAGTAGCTCAAAGAAGGATCATCCCAAGATGACGTGCTTAAGGATGTAAACAAAGAAGGGGCTTTGATTCAGTTACTGCTGGAGTTAACAAGCGCTGTCCTCAATATACCCATTAGTTCAGTTTTATTGCTTTTAAGCAAAGATCATTGCAAAAAAAATAAAAAATACATAATCAAAACATGCCAACTTAAATCAAAGTTACAAATACTTGGAAGAGACTTAAATGCAAGATTACACATTTTTCCCTGTCTGAGAGCAAAAATAAGATCATTATAATAAGTAACAAAAATGATCCATGTCATCTTAAGAGCTACAGAAGTACATTCTGAACAAACTTTTCTCAGGTTCTACCTCTTGCAAAGTATGCTACCCAGGATGGAAGCCATTCTTCGATTCTTTCCACATAAGGAAAAATAATGAATTTGAATATCCATGGTAGATAGTCTACCTATCAAGACTGGATTTGGCTCTGATGTAAAAGGTAGTGGAGAAGATTATATAAAAACCACCTTCCTTCCAGTAACAAAGTGCTGGGTAAGCTTTATTCATGCTGCCGGGTTGAAGATGTGGAATAAGTTCCCAGGTTATAGGGTCTTAAACAAGGGAGGGAGTTGATATGAACCATATCGAAAACAGAATTTCAATAGCATTTAGTCTAGATTGATGAAAAGATTAAACTCTAACTGTTGGCCCTGATCTGTCGGTCTATCCAAGATAGGCCACACTGCTGTAGAAAAGTTACTGCTTACTACAAATCAAATGTGTTTCATAAAGGCAGCTTGACCCATACTTTCAGGTAGTCATGACTAGGGCTGCCAACATCCAGGTGGGCCTGGAGTTCTTCCACAATTGCCACTGATCTCCAGACTACAGAGATCAGTTCTCCTGGAGAAAATGGCAGCTTTGGAGGGGTAGACTTTATGGCATCAAATCCTGCTGAGGACCCTCCCCTTCCCAAATCCCACCCTTCCCAGGCTCCACTCCCAAATCTCCAGGAATTTCCTAACCTGGAGTCAGCAACAGGAGATTAGCATCCCACACATCTCTTTCTCTCTCTCTTTTTAAAATCAGACTTCTACACTCTGCTTCATGAGATATTAGGGGACCTCTGGATGTTAACCAACAGGTCTCTTGCCTCTCTCTCTGCTGCACTCTAGGATATTAAGTATTCAGCATGGTGCAGTGGTTAAAATGTTGGACTGGGATCTGAGAGACCCAGGTTTTGAATCCCCACAATGCCACGGAAGCTTTCTGAGTGCCTTTGGGCTACTCACACACTTTCAGCCTCAGGGTTGTTGTGAGGATAACATGGAGAAAAGGAAAATGATGTTTTGGGTCCCCATTGTGAAAGAAAAAATGGGGTATTAATGAAGACATAAGTAAGAAATATTGCTGGTTTTCTATTTCGGTCATTCATAGTTGCTTTTCCTGTAAAGATCTGCTAATTTCCTTCTGAAAACTCTACCCCAGCCTGTTTTGTGTTGACACAGATATGCAGCAATGCATAGCATACATGTTCCTGGAACTTATTTTAGTACAGCCTTACTTCCAGCAGATGTTGTCCGGTAAATGCATGCAAATTTAAAGCACAGAATGTAAAATACTAACGTTAATATGCTTTAACTTGCGTTAATATGCTTACACTTTTGATCATTATAGATACATGTGCATGTGTTTGCTAGTGCCTTATTTTATTAACTGCCAAACTAAAAGATTTCATTCAGCAGACACACACACAGCATAACAGAGGGCAGAAAAGAACGATTGTCAACAGTGAGTTGAAAGCCCATGAATTGCAACAGAAATAAGCAACGAACCCAGCTTACCGTGTCCAACAGTACAATCCTAAACAGAGTTACTCCAGTCTAAGCCCATTGAAATTGTTTAGGATTGCATTGCAAGTCATGCTGTGACTTTGGGATACTTTGTGCACCATGCCTGTTTCCGTTCCTCCCAAATACCACATGCTGTTGCTAAAAGTATTATTTTTATAAAGTCATGATGAGCCCATAATTTTTAAAAGTTCTTTTTTCTGGTAAGGACACCAGAAATATTTCTCTTTCAGGCTCCAGCAGGGTCACTGTATTAGATAAAGGAACCCTGCCTGCTATGTCAGATACAAACTTGCAACTTTTCAAATTTTACAAACAGAACTTTGAAAAGTTTGTATCTGACATAGCAGGCAGGGTTCCTTTATCTAATACAGTGACCCTGCATGAGCCTGAAAGAGAAATATTTCTGGTGTCCTGATTCCACGTTGCCTACTTAAAAACAAAGTATCTTACCCAAATCAAACAGAAAAATTAGAACACATATAGCACAGAATTTTTAAGTAGCATGTCAATGACCACATGAGGATATTGTGACAAGACTATAGTTTCCATAAGCTTACGTGTGGTAAGATAACCAAACATCTTCCTGACACTTGACCACTGAACTATCAGCAGGATGCATTCCTTGTTCTTAACTGGCTGTGCACTACGTTGTTGCCCAGTGGGATCGCTTCTATGTTCGGTATAACACCTGCACGTTGCTGATACTAGATAAATAATACATGGAAAGAGAAAGCACGAAAATAGCTTTTCTTCTTGTTAATGCGGATGCTATGTATTAAAGCCCATGAATTATAACAAGAATTAAATTTCATTGTTTCATGTTACTGCAGCTTAGTAATAGTTCCCTTAACACAGTTATTACACTTCAAGTACGAACAGAAGTTAAAAGCTGGTTTAGGGAAACAAAGTTAAGTGAAAAAAGTTTTAAATGTACTTTTTATTTAGGCCACTAGATGTCAGACTTTTCTATATTTAAATATCACCACCACCACCCCTTCCGATTCTCTCCCTGCTTCAATCCAGGAACAGATCTCCATCTTCCTCATAATTCAGGTCACACTAAGCAAATGTTTTATGTATTTTGTATATGGAAATTAACAATGATAAATGTGTACAGGACATTAAAATGTATCTTTTTAAAAATACTAAATTGAGTAACCCAAAACTAGCAAGAAACACTACAAAACAGCCCTTTCGGTGGCACTTTAGTCGCTTCCCAAAGCTTTTTTAAATGCATATATCAAAGTTATGAGACAGTATCACACCAAAATATACAACACCAACACTTTAACTACTAAACATAAAATATATATCACACCATCCTTATGCCCAGTAAGTAAGTGCTGTATATTGTTTATCATACCTCCCCAAGACAGTTTTTTTAAAAGGCATGGGCTGTCTATAAGTTCATTTACTGCCCTGAATGATAGAACTAATCTGTGACTCCAGAGTGGCATCTGCAGCTGACTTCTGAATGCTGCCACAGTTTCAGAGGAAGTCAACCAACAGCACCAGGGGTTCCAAGGCTGACTGGAATATTTTAGCACTTACTTATCTCTCTGGTACATTTTGATCCTACCTTTTGTCCCATGAGTTCAGAGCAGCCAGCATGGTCCTTCTTCCCTCATTTTATCCTTACAACAATCCTGTGAGGTAGGATAAGCTAAGAAAGAATGCTTCATGGCAGAGTTGGGACTTGAACCCAGATCTTACTCCTATGCTCTAACCACTACACCACAATGGCTGTCACAAATCTCATTTAAAAGTGGTTTTTTTAACTTCGTATGGTGAAATAGCATTATTCTTCTCTGGAATGTATATACCACATTGAGAGTTGGCAGAAAGCTAAGTGAAAATATGCACTTAAGTAATGCTACACCTTTACTACAAGGGGTAGAGTCTCATTTCACTGAGAAGCGAAGGGGGCTATGCACTTATTGTCTTAGCTGCAGTTCACTGAGCTATTTTGCTTAAGGAAGTTATTGTTCTCAACAGATGACAAAGATGGAGATTTTATTATTTTAAGGAAAGTACACAGTCAAAAAGGCCTTACGGGTGCTTTATATGAAATTCCCCTATGCAAAAGCAACCCAGGACATTACAGTAACTGCACTCCTTGTGTTGGATGTAATGGAGGAGAGCGCCAAGCTCAAAACAACAAAGGGATCTGAAAAGGTGACTGTGCAGAGCCAGACGGGGGGGGGGGGACCCTTTCATGGAAGGAATGAGGGGTGATCAACAAGCCTGTAAGAAAGAGGAGTTTACCTCCACTGAAGTGTGTTCCTATCTGAAATGCAGTGGGCACACAAGTCGGGAGTGCCCCAGTACATAAACAGAACTCATGTCTTTTGCTTCTTCATTTGATTAATGTTTAACGGCTTCTCAACGGCATCATCCAAACACATGCAGCCTTGCCATGTCTGCAGTCACCTGGCCGTGTGGTTCTTGAGCAGAGATCTTGCTTCCACTCGGGGCAACAAGTTTTAAGCAAGACATTTACAACGTGGAGTAGCTGGATGGGTGCTTTTAGGGAGCCTCCAAATGTAGAGACTGAATCAGCCATTGAAGTAATACAGCTACAGCCATTATTCTTCCTCAAATATATAGTGCAATGCCAAACCTGTTTATTCAGAAGTAAATCTCAGTGTGATTTAAGACTGTTCGCATAACTAGTACAGTCAAGCGGCAGCACTAATTAGATATCAGAATGGATTATAAACCCAAATAGAAGAAATATAAAACTGGAGATAATTGACACCAAAGAAGAAATTCAAAATTACTTATGGATCAAGAAATCATTAAAAAAAACTATTCAAAGACTAGATAGTACTCATATTTTGAGGGATGGACTATTCAGAATATAGTTTCAATGAAGAAATGGATTAAATCAGCCAACTTCACCATTGACATCACCAATAGATGCCTATTATGATACTATCACAAGAAATAAAACTAATTATGTAAATTATGGGCATATGATGGATAAACAAGGAAAAATACTGCATACATAAAGACTTTGAATTGTTTTAGAATTATTTCTTCTAAAAATTGTATCCATCCTCTCAGCCCAAAGGCTCTAGGAGTAGCTCACAGTCTAATAAGTAACAACCAAAGGTATAACAATGAACAACAACAAAACATGTTGAAGCCAACTAGTTACAGCTAGCTAAGCTCAACTACCATATTTGCCCTGGATGGGACACCACTGGCAACTTTGCGAGTGTTGAAGAGTCTGGGCGTGCTCCTGGATGCCTCCCTGTCGATGGAGGCCCAGGTCACGGCGGTTGCCAAGTCTGCATTTTTCCATCTCCGTCGGATCAGGCAAGTTGCCCCTTACCTGACGCCCCAGGATCTGGCTATAGTGACCCATGCAACGGTCACCTCCAGGCTAGATTACTGTAACTCACTCTATGCTGGGCTACCCCTGGGCCTGATCCAGAAACTACAACTGGTCCAGAATGTGGTGGCACGGGTCCTGACTGGTATATCCTACCAGTCACATATCACACCTGTCCTGTGCCAGCTGCACTGGCTTCCGGTTGAATTCCGAATCAGGTTCAAGGTGTTGGTTCTTACCTTTAAAGCCCTGAGCGGGTTGGGACCAGCATATCTTCGATCACCTCTCCCTGTATGTTCCCCGGAGACCGCTTCGATCAGTGGATAAATGTTTCCTGGTGGTCCCCGGCCCTAAGGAAGCCCGCCTTGCTTCAACCAGGGCGAGGGCCTTTTCAGTCCTGGCTCCAGCCTGGTGGAACGCTCTGTCAATGGAGACCCGGGCCCAGCGGGACATATTATCATTCCACCAGGCCTGTAAGACAGAGCTGTTCTGCCAGGCGTTCGGTGGTTGAAGGGGGCAGTGCCATGTCGGCCTCCCACCTTTGGGGTGGGGGGTTCTCCCCACCATTGCACCTTAATGTATTTGGTTAATTTATTTTATTATTGTTTATTGTATGTTGATTTTAGAATTATTGTTTTTTTGTTTTTATTTATTTTAACTGATTTCAGTGCCCAGAGCCCCTGAGGATGAGCGGTTTATAAATCGAAGTCAGTCCTTTTTTTCAGGGGAAACTCTCCGGAATGCCGTTCCGGAACCTCTAAAAAGAGATCACGTGGGTGGTGGCCACACCCACGTGATTCCTTTTCCTCCTGCGCTGCCTGCTGCTTCTCTTTTTTAGCAGAATCAGCAGCAGCAGCAGAGACTTGTTTACAAAAAACAGACCCTTCAACCCAGCTCACCATTGCCACTTGGATTCTTTGGTGAGTCAGAAAGCCAGAGGAGGGGTGGCCGTGGCATTGAGAAGTGGAGGTGAGTGGGGCACAGTCTCTCCTCTGCATCTGCCACTTATGCGCCAGAAGCTGGAGCTGCAAGCTGGAGGAGGACTCGCCCGCCACGTGCAGCTCCGAGGCCGGCACGAGCTCTCCTTGTGGCCTGCAAGCCAGAAGAGGACTCGCCCACCTCAGTGCTGGTGTACACTATGAGCGGGCGCAGCTCCAAGGCTGGCATGGGCTCTCCTCATGGCCTGTAAGCCGGAGGAGGACTCGCCCACCTCGGTGCCAGCACGCGCTATGAGCAGGCACAGCTCCGAGGCCATCATGGGCTCTCCTCATGGCTTGTGAGCCGGAGGAGGACTCGCCCACCTCGGTGCCAGTGCGCGCTATGAGCGGGCGCAGCTCCGAGGCCGGCATGGGCTCTCCTCGTGGCTTGCAAGCTGCTGGAGGACTTCTTGTGGGCACATTTAACGTGAATTTTTTAAAAACTGTGTTTGCTGCCTTTATTCCCCATGCTGTGGTTGTTGCTATTCCCCACCCCTTCCCTCCCTCTATAGTGGGCCCTTTTAACATGAATTTTAAAAAACGTGTGTTTTGTTAGTGAATTCACACTCTCATTCATTCCACATCTGTCCAGCAGGGCAAAGACACATTGCACCCCAAAACATGCACCCCAGTCCAATAGTGGAGAATGGGATTCCAATTAGGTGAAAAACAAAACCAAAGTCACAGATAGATGTGTATTTCCAATTGAAACAAATAAAATGATAGGCCAAAAAAGGATTGAATCCACTTAATAAAAAAAAATTGAAGACTTTAAAGACAAGAGATGTGGTTTGCCAATGTCTGCCTCTGCGAAACAACTCTGGAGGGTTCACCTTCCGAGATTTAAGATCAGGCTAACCTGGGTTGTCCTGGCCTGGGTGGTATACTGCTCCAGTTATGCTAAAGTAACTGTGAATAGACTTTTCATCCATACATTTCTCTAATCTTTTTCAAAGTCCTTAATGCCCTCTAGCAGTTGCCACTTCATGTGGCAGCGAAGAGGAAGTGGTGTCACTTCCAGAACCGGTGTCACTTCCGGAAGCGATGGCACATCCAGGAAGTAGTGTCACTTCCGGCGGCGGGAGCACTTCTGGAAGTGATGTCACTTCCCGGAAGTGACATCATTGTTTGCTTACGGCGGTGCGCGCGCGCTTTGCATGCGCACATGTCATAATGGAGAGTTCCCCCACCTCTTTTCCCAGAAAAAAAGCCCTGATCAAAGTAATAAATAAATAAATAAAATATATTAAAAAGTAAGCATCAAAAGCAGAGGCAGAAACAGCAGAGTAATATCAAAAAGTCGTTGATGTACATTCATCCCAAAGTCTCCAAGGAAGCATTAAACTCATGCAAGGAATAGACCATACATGTGAAATGGCCTGACACAAAGTCAGAACTCTCTGCAGAGTCTGCATTGACTGGCAGAGACTGCTCGGATCCTTTTCACTTGAGATCTCAGTGACTAAAACTGGGACCTTCTGCATGCAAAGCAGATGTTCTGTTACTGAGCCAGAGCTAAAAACAAGTTAGTAGTAGTACAGTAGTTAGTACAGTCAGGGCTTTTTTTCTGGGATAAGAGGTGGTGGAACTCTGTAGTGGAACTCAAGACCGCACCATGACTTCACTTTGGAACAAGGGGGAAGTTTTTTAAAGTTTAAATTGCCCTCAATGAAAATGGTCGCATCGACGGTGGCCCCGCCCCCTGATCTCCAGACAGAGGGGAGTTTAGATTGCCCTCCATGCCGCTCGGTGGCGCAGAGGGCAATCTAAACTCCCCTCTGTCTGGAGATCAGGGGGCGGGGCAACCAGCCATGTGACCATTTTTAAGAGGTGCCAGAACTCCCTTCCACTGCATTCCCACTGAAAAAAAAAGCACAGTACAGTAGTTCCTCCCTAGGGTTGCCCAGCTTTTTTACCTATTCCTGTGCCTTTAACAACAACAGGACAAGTTGGCTGGTGAAGGTTTCTTCTGGGCATGCATATGTAATTATGGGAAAAGATTAAACTGCCCAATTTCATCTTGCCATGTAGTTCTTACTGGCATAGGAGCTCTGTTTAAAAAAAACCCTCCCTTTCTCTAACCCTTTCTCAGAAAGAACACTGCCCTCTTTAGTACTGATTTTTTTAAAGCTTAGGCATTCACTAATAAATCTCAGTGTAGAATACCTTTATATTTTTATTTTATTTCTTCACAATGTTCCATAGGAATTTGCTGATTTCCAGACGTGGTGAGGCATACTCCAATTATGGGATTCAGTGTGTTAACTGGGCCTCTGTTTCATGTTACAGTATAATTACAGGATTAGTATTAAATATAGTTGGTTTATAGTGTCTGGAAAGACATATTTTCCTAATGTAGATAACAAACATATTGAGAAACATTTGAATTTTAGAATGTCCACAAAATATATCATTTTGCTGCAATACATGTTCCTCTTTTGGAGATAGTGGAATTACTTGAACTACTTTGAAACGTTTGGGCCCAAGTCAAAATTCTAGAGTCAACTGCAAACTCTGGGGCAGAGACCACAATCCACTCCAATCATGTGCAGAAACTGTCGTAATAAGAAATCCTGGCACCCAGGGAAGAAGTGGGGTGGAACCTAAAACAATCTTGTGGGTGGAGCCAAAGGTAGACATCACAATTCGTGAATCTGAAGAAGGTCAGAGGATGGAGTCTATTTAGTTATGCACACACACACACACACACACACACACAAATCTTTTTGTCTGCTCATTACAGACTAAAAGTAGCTTAAACTGTCCATATATATGTTCATATATATGAAAATAAGAAGAGCCCTGGCTGGATCAGACCAGTGGTCCATCTAGCCCAGTATCCTGTATCACACAGTGGTCAAACAGTTTCTACAGAGGTCCAAAAACAGAGCAAAGAGGCTGAGGCTTCCCTGGATGTTGCCTTCTGGCACCAGTCTTCAGAGGTTTACTGGCTATGAATCTGGAGGTTGCCTTTAGTCACCATAACTAGTAGCCACTGTTAAACTTTACCCTCCATGCATCTGTCTAATCCTCTTTTAAAGCTGGCTATATATGTGGCCATCACTTCATATTCTGGAAGTAGGGTTGTCAGGTCCAGGCTGGGAAATTCCTGGAGATTTGGGGGGTGGAGTCTGGAGAGGGTGGAGTTCGGGGAGGGGCCTCAGAATGGTATGATGCCACAAAGTCCACCCTCCAAAGCAGCCATTTTCTCCACCTGGAGATCAGTTGTAATTCTGGGACATAGGCTAGCAACCCTACCTGGCAGTGATTTCTACATTTCAATCACTCATTGTGTAAAGAAGTATTTCCTTTTGTCCATCCTGAATCTACTGCCCATCAGTTTCATTGGATGCCCTTGCGATTTTGTATTTTAGCATTTTCCATTCTCCTAAGGTCAGGAAAAATGAGTACCCAGTTTCCTGGGGGTAAAGTGTAGATGACTGGGGAAGGCAATGGCAAACCACTCCATAAAAAGACTGCCAAGAAAACAACGTGATGTGAACCCCCCCCCCCCATGGGTCAGTAATGATTCGGTGCTTGCACAGGGGACTACCTTTACCTTTTTTACACCCTGTACATGCAGTATTCAGCACAGGTGAAGGAGGATGCTGGGACTCCTCCCCTCTGGTACCATGGTCCCAATCCAAATTGAGCTCTGTATCCTTTGGGCTAGTAAGTTTCTCACAGCTGCCTTGTGACTGCAGGGATTATTGAAAAAAGTATTGAGTAGCTTGAGTCTGCATGAGCATATATTCAACAGAAGGCAGCAACGTGCTTTGACACTGAAACAGGTTTTGCTTTAAGACCTCAGGATTTTCAAGACTTCTTTTGAATAAACTGCAGAGAAGCTTAGTTTTTAAAGGCTGCTTTACTTTGATTTAGAGAGTTCAAACCTTTTTTCTTTACTCCATCACATAGTACAGAGAATTCTGTGGCCCTTTAAACCTAAGAGATTTATTGTGGCATAAACCTACTTGGACTGCAGCCAGCTTCATTACATGCATGAAATGTTATTCTCAGGTGACAGATGAGAGAGTGAAAGCGCAATCCAAAATGCAATCTGTGAAACGCAAGAGGTACAGCCTGTGATATTTCAGTACAGAACACAAATGTGTAAAAGGTAAGTACTGGGGCTGCACACAAAAGCAGCAGTTAGCAACTGCATAGTGTTCCTAGGTTTGCTTGGCTAGTTTAAAGACCAAGATCCTCAGTCTTCATTAAAAACAGATCCAGCCATTTCACATTCAATTTTCCCTTTGAAGTTTCTATCTTGCTTTTGTTGCAGCCTGCACCAGTGATGCCCTTCTGTTTCTATGAAAATCAAACAGGTCAATGCAAAAAAGAAATGGATACAACTCTGACATTAAAATGATGATATTCAGAAATCAGTGAAAAATCATTTCTGTCTATTCAGGACACTCTGTTGGTGGCTTGAAAGTCGCCATTGTTCCAGGCTCAAATCCTCGTGCTGCCATGAGGAGTGACCTTGGGTCAATCATTCTCTCTCAGCCCAACATACCTCACAGGGTTGTTGTGAGAATAAAATGGGGGAGGGAGAAAATACGTATCACTCTGGGTTCCTTGGAGGAAGAGCAGGGTAAAAATATAATAAAAGAAATAGTAATAATTATTCAAAAGGAAATTCCAGAATGAAATTTCTGAGCTAGAGCTTGATTGTGTTCATTTAGAGCAAGGATTAAAGATAATTTAAACATTCATTTAGAGCAGGGATTCATTAATTCATTTAGAGTAGGGATAAAGATCAGGGATTTCTCTCTCATAGGTATTGAATTAACATAGTAAATCTAGGAAAACCTTTTTAGCAGAATCAAAAAGAGTCCAGTAGCACCTTTAAGACTAACCAATTTTATTTTAGCATAAGCTTTCGAGAATCAAGTTCTCTTTGTCAGATGCCTGATACAGAGAAATCACCAGTGCTTTGACTTGTCAGCATTATACCCTCCTAAGGGCCAAGCTAGAAGTGACAAATTACACTTGAATGGCAAGTAAACAGACTCAGGGCTAAGCTACAAGTGACGAATGACACTTGAACGGCAAGTGTATTTCTCTCTGTTCACTTGCCCTCCACTCAATCCACTTGCCATTCAAGTGTCATTCATCACTTGTAGCTTGGCGCTCACATGTATTCCTCCCTGTTCACTTGTGCTCCACTTGCACTCCACTCAATCATCGAGTGGAGCGCAAGTGAACAGGGAGGAATGCATGTGAGTCTGTTCACTTGCCATTCAAGTGTAATTCGTCACTTCTAGCTTGGCTCTGAATGTCCATTGAAGAAAGCATACAGATCACTCCTAAAGGTGCTCAGGAAGTGCTTTCTAAGGAACGAGAGTTCTAAAGTGCTCTCTCCTTGGAACGCCACTTCTGAACTCACTTTAATGCGTTCTGCAACGAAATGGTGTTTTCTGCCCTGCTTTGAAGTTTGCCTTTCTTTTTGTTTAGAGGTAGCAATGCTGTGTGACCAATATAGTTTTTATTCAGGTAGACAAAGGGTTACTAACTTTGAACACCCACCATCTTCACTTATATTACACAACAATCAAAAATATCCAGAGAGCATACCAACAAAATGTATCCCATGCATATACTGGGTAACAACGCATATGCCAGTATGTGATTCAATCTCTATAAAAACATTATGTGTGAATTAATGATGGTAACCAAAAGATGACACTACTTAAAATATTAGTAGTAATTTTAAAACCTAGGAAAATGTGGTAGTAAAAAAGAAAGGTAGCAGCTAATCATTTCATGGGGCACTCACTCCAGGAGTTTTATAGTCACAAACCTAGCTAGATAGGTTTGAGAATGCATTCAAAGCTCTATCTGGGGTGCCAGCTTACCTGAAGCTGACTTTGAAGAGAGTTAAGAGAGTAAGAGATCAAACAGAACCCCCTAGTGGTACAAATAAGAAAATGAAAGATAACCTGTCTGGGACATTCGTGATTTGAACATAAGTTGTTTTTCATACTTTCCGCTTCATTGGGAGAATTCACTGAAAGCAATGGGCTGAATCCTCAGTATCCATTTAAGTCGTAGTGGAGCCTTCCACTTACAAAACATGACTCTTCTGCCGGAGCATGCCTAATGAAGTCTCCTTGCATTGGAGGAAGGCTCCATCATGAGAAGAATTAAAACTTTTTTAGATTTTATGAATTGATGGGGGGCAGTATGAATAATTTCTACTTATGATATTTGATCTGCAATGAATGCAAGTCACCACTTTGATTCGTCAGATGTTGAGTGAGTGAGTGAGTGAGTGAGTGAGTGAGTGAGTGAGTGAGTGTGTGTGTGTGTGTGTGTGTGTTGCAGTCACTAAGCAGGATCAGGTGGGAAGACACATTCAGAGTACTATCTAAGGAGCCAATTTGCTTAAAGCAGATCACCAACATTCTAAACAACAGGGACCAAAGAGTGAAGGCTTTTCTTGGCTAACTGACTAGTTGGTATTATTTCACAATAGCCATGTTCCTTGTCCTTTCCTCCAAAATTCCAGGGATTATAAAACTCAGGGGGGGGGATCACCAGACAATGCACTAGAAGACCCAAAAGACCCACATTTATCTTCTTGTTTGTCCCTTTTTATAATAATTCATTAACCTGTGCTTTTTATTCACTGCATTCCTGAACAGATTTCCCACTATATAACGTGTTCTGCACAAAAATTACCACATGATGGTAATAAAGAGTTAATTAGTAACTTGGTTATAATTGTTCTGTGCCATATATAAAGTAAAAGTGATGCTTAAAGACTCCAGCTACTTAACTGTGTACTGTAACTACATGATGGTTCAGCTAAACAAACTCAGTTTTGGTTCAGTCAAACTTGCATTTATTTTTGAATAATGCCTCCTTTGATTTAGCACCTTTCTCAAGAAACACTGTTTTTCCCTCTTCCAGAATTTATCAGATTATGAGATGAACAGATTCAGTATAATGGACCAGCCGTAAGTTTCTCCTTTTCTGTTTTCTCCATAAAATAGTTATTTTACTACAAAAATTCTCAGTTAATATATATTTTTTATGTAGAACATAACTGAAACCCAAAATCGTGCCCATTTTTATAATTGTTAACTATGGCTAACAAATCTTATAAATGCAATCCTAAATAGAGTCATATTCTTCTAAATGCATTGATTTAGAAGGGTGTAGCTCCATTTAGGATTGCACTGGAGCTGAGTCCCAGGAAAGCATTCTTAAGATTAATTAATTCAGTGAAACTATTAAATCTGCATAAATTTCTATCTAAAGAAACAAACATGCTTTTCTTAAAATGCTATATGTGTCACAGCAGGCAAGTTCTTAGGATGGGTGTCTCCCCATCCTACTCAGGAGGGAATGACTATTTTAAGACTGTGCTTGCCATCTGCAATAGTTAAACAATTTAAAATGATTTAAAATGTAATTTTTAAAAAAATTGGGGACATATTTTTAGTTGATCACACTGCTTCAGATCAGTTCATCTAACCAATCGATTGACTAAACATTGCAGCCCTAATGTTGTGTTTCATTAAAAAGGCCAAAGTATCCTTTTACAATATATGCAGTCATATTCTACCACATCCCTTAGACGTAGAAGAATATTAGACCCTCTTCTGGTGTTAGCGTTCTGTTTTCATCTGTGATCTGTATGTAATGCCCTTGCATGCCTATTGCACATACATGTGTTTTGTCATATGTATTTGCACAGGGATTACATGACTGGCCGTATTTTCACATGACATATACACACAGAATATATGCTTGTGCAATTAGCTACATGAAGGCTGCACTTGGTGCTGCGACTCCATTTCACTAATAAAAGACCCTTCTTATGTTGGGTTGCCAAGTGGCCTGAAGAAAAAATGTCCCATCCTTTTAAATGAGTATTAATGGGATGTTATTTACCAGGTGATGTTATTTAACTTCCATGTCATGAAAAGCTCAATCTGCCTATTTCCACTCATGAAGTCTCTATGAAAGGGATGGAATATTTTTCTCCAGGCCTGTAGTAACTCTATTCCTGTTGCACAAAGTGCCTTCCTCGATTACAATAAGGATTCCTCCAGTGAAAGAACTTCATTGTGCCAGAGGTAGGCACAGTGCTTCATCCTCAACCAAACAGAATCTTAGGATCCATCCCATTGCTTCCTACACAGAAGTGTTTTCCCTGTATAACTAACATGCAGCTATCATAAGTACTGCACTTGGAGGGAAGCTTGTCATTTTAGGCAAAATCTATCAGCAGTCGCAAAAAAAATGCTTATCATTGTGTTTGGTCTCAGTACAGCCTAATGCATGAATGTTTGCTCAGTTCTGTCCAATCCTATATCAAAAATAAAACAATAAAAGATTCTGGAACCAAAACAGAGTTATACCCTTCTAAGAATGCAATCCTAAACAGAGGATTGGTTTCAATGGGTGTAGACTGGAGTAACTCTGTTGCTCTAGTACGTTCAGGCTAATGAGCTCAGAAGGAAACAACTCCGCTTAGGACTGCATTGAAATGTTCTTTTGAATACTGAATAGGGTTGTGAAATTTCTCAATTACAGTATGGGTTGTAAGAAATGTTTTCTCATAATTCTGCTCAGTACTTTGCAGGAGAGCCAGTTAGGGATGCCAGTCCCCCGGTGGGGGCGGGGGATCCCCCACCTCTGCCCCCCACACCCCACCCCCACTTATCTAACCAGTGGGGGGCACACACCTTCTGTGCGTGCTCCCCCGCAGTGCTGTGCATGCCCATGCGCAGCAGCCACTGGGATTGGGCCCATTTTGGTCTGGATCGGGGCCAGTGTGGAGCACGCGAGCGCTCCACAGCACCTCAAAACGGACCAGTTTCGGCCGAAATCGAGCTTGTTTCGGGCCTGTTTTGCCATGGGTCGGGCCTATTTTGAGGTGCTGTTTTGAGGTGCTGAGGTTCTGTTTTGAGGTCCATAGCTCATAAAAAACGGCCTGATCCATGGCAAAACGGACCCGTTCTTGGGCGCTGCAGAGCACAGGCCCACTCCTGTGCTCCACAGGGGCTCAAAATAGGCCCTATCTGCTGCAAAACGGGCCCATTTTCGGGCACTGCGGAGCGCAGGAATGCTCCTGCACTCCACAGCGCCTCAAAACGGGCCTGTTTCAGTGCAGATCGGGCCCATTTTGAGCCCCTGCGGAGCCTGGGCGCACTCCCAGGGGCTGTGCAATGACGTCACTCCCAAAGTGGCATTATCGTGGTTGTGGGGGTGCGCACACGTGCTTTGCACATGCACACACCCCTCTCCCCCAAAGTAAGTGCCAGGCCCCTATCCCCCGCTTGGAGGTTGAGGGGGCCTGGCAACCCTAGAGCCAGTTAATATTTTGGAGTCTATTCGTTGCCCCAACAAAGTGTGTGCTCTTCTCTCTAAAGCAGTGAAACAACGAGAGCCTCTCTACAGTCTTCACAAGACATCTTACACTGGGACGCTCAAGTGACTTACTTCTTATATTCAAGCGTACTCTGTCTCCCTAGCAGTGCATGTATATCCACTATGGAAGAACAAGTGTAAGTCTAACACTTGAGCGTCCCTGTGTCAGAAGTTTTGTGTAGAAAGACTCTGAGATAATGGGCAGAATAAAGAATGAGAAAAAAAAACCAAAGTTCAGCAGCTGTGATGACACAGTAACATAGGTCGCTATCAGTGCAATCCTAAACAAAATTACATCTTTCTTAGCCCATTAACTTCAATGGCTTAGGAAGGTTTAAATCTACTTAGGATCTGACTGAAAGTCTGAAAGCACAAATGACTTCTAAAATCATACTTTACTATCATCAAGAGCCTTGTTTTCACTATGTTGCATTCATTTTGATAAGGCCTCTTCCATAACAGGAAGCAAGTTAACATTCTCCTGGGACAATTTTAATTGTTAACTGATTAAATGAGAAAATGTCAGGAGGACCTTACTGTAGATATCAAACTCTAACAAAATGATATTTTGGCAAAGCAAATAGCATTAATGATTCACTAAAACAGCTGTAGCATTTGTTTCTAAAGACAATGAACGTTATCGATCACTCCCACGGATAATTCTCAATGCCTGATAGCCAAATTCAAAGACATTTTCTGAGCAATTCTAAGAGGTTTAACTGGAAGCAAGTTCCATTTTATTCAATGAGACTTCCTGCCAGGAAAGTATTCTTAGGATTGCGTCTTTGGAGCTCAAACTGCTTCTTTAGGTTGGCTTGTCTAATAACATTTGATGTCCTCCAAATATTGTCATTCTCACCTTCACAGAATGTATGGGTATGGGATTACCTAAACAGTTGGCAAGATGGAGGCAAAGTAACAGCTATTTACTTTTCACCTCATTGACACCCCACATTTCTCTCCAATGGGGACCTGACAGGGTTGCCAGCTCCAAGCTGGGAAATTCCTTGAGAATTTGGGGGTGGAGCCTAAAAAGGGCAGGGTTTGGGGAGTGGAGGGACCTCAGCAGGGTATAAAGCTACAGAGTCCACCCTCCAAAAGAGCCATTTTCTCCCAAGGAACTGATCTCTACAGCCTGGAGATCAGTTATAATTCCTGGAGATCTCCACCTAGAGGCTGGCAATGCTAAGACCCAGCATCCTTGCATACAAATCTATTCTACCATCTCCCAGCGTGGCTTACAAATACTCTCCATTTGAAGGAAAGTGGGAAAATATTAGAAATCCAGACTGTTGCAGAATAGAGCCACCTTGTTCTGTGATAGAGATTTGGGCCCAGTCCCAAACCATTAAATCAGGGGTATCCAATCTTGTTGAGCTGGAGCGCATGTTTGGAGTTTTGAGAACTGGGAGTGGGCACAATCACAAAATGGCTGCCATAGGAGTTGACGCCAATCACAACATGTCGGGAGCTTGCAAGCCACACATGTTCCTATGGCAGATGCAGCTGTTTCTGAATGGGTACTACCTGCAGACATATATCAGTGCATATAAAATATACACTGCTCTTTATTGTGTGAAAGAGTACTGAAAATAATATAGTTATTTCTTTCTTTCAATCTAACACAATTCTTAATACCTTATCAGTATTGAATTTGTACATATTTGAATGGAGATATCTTGTAAAATTTACTGTATTGGAAAAATATCAAATCAAAAAGACACCTGAATGTTTAATCTTTCAGTTCCTACTCTACAAGAGAAAGTATTCTGGGTGATTTTGGATGAAGATCTCAGGACAAGCCTATCATATGTATTTTTCTGATCCTAAAAGAACAGGTTAATGTTGATAGTGAAGTATACACACACATCAAACACCATAGCCTTTTCCCAAGATACCCAGGGTATTTCCCATACTTTCTAAAACTTTCCAGATGTTTTGCATCTTAGGCTTGTGTGAAATAGTGATGAATTCAAAATGGCAACCTCTGTCAAGGAGACAGGTACTTAGCAATACTGAACTCAGCTCCTAAGCAGGGTAGTCAATTTAGATTGGGACCATCACATGTAGTGAGAGGGACCTTCACCCTTCCCCGTGATGCTTTTCTGACCTGAAATTGCCCTGGGGTGGGTCCTTTTGACCAAATCCGTCCTCTTGCCCTTTGCTTATCCATGCAGTTAACATATGGAATTCTTGGAACGTCATTTATCATAGGGCCTAACAACTTGTTATGTTTTCCTCGCATCTTCCCTGGGTCCTGGTGACCAGATGTTTGCTGTAATGGTTAGGAGCAGCAGGACTCTAATCTGGAGAACTGGGTTTGATTTCCCATTCTCCACTTGAAGCCAGCTGGGTGATCTTGGGTCAGTCACAGCTTCCTGGAACTCTCTCAGCCCCGACCTCTTCCTGGAGAAAGAGGTGGAGGAACTCTCACCCGGGGCAACTCCCGGGAGGAGATGGTGCACCTCTCAATACATGCTCCCAAGACTGCATGATGACATCACTTCCGGGAAGTGATGTCATCATGCAGGCATGGCTGCCCCAGGAGTGCTCCTTTGCTCCACGGGGGGGGGGGGTCCAATTTGGCCAGGAACGGGCCGCTCTACTGCGGGGGAGCACTCCCCTGCCCAGCAGTGGCCAGATCTGGGCCATTTCGGGCCTAAATTGGGCCAAAATGGGCTCAAAACGGCATGGATCAGCCTGGAACAGGCTGTTGCCACATGGGAGAACACTCCCCCACAGGGCAGCAGCCAGAACCTGGCCATTTAGGGCCCAATCTGGGCCATTCTGGGCCCAAATTGGGCCAGAAACGGACTGGATTGGCCTGGAACAGGCTGCTCCATGTGGGAGAGCACTCCTGCACCGGGCAGCAGCCCAATTCCTTACACTGCCTGACAACTGTGATCAAAAGGCTGAAAGCAAAGAAACTGAAACTGAACCCAGACAAGATAGAAGTGATGCTGGTCAGGAAGGCAGTGATCTTGAAGAATATTGTGCTTTCCACTTTTGATTGGGTTCAGTTGACCTTTCAGACTCAGTTAATGTAAGTGCCTAGGGGTTATACTAGATCCAGCATGGCTGATAGAGAAGTACATGCAGCTGCAAAAAAAGGGCTTTCTCCTGGAAGATGGCCCCCTACCTTGACACAGCCAATCTGTCCACCTGGATTAATGGCATGGTAACATCGATATTAGACTACTGCAGTGCACTCCACATAGGCCTCCCCTCAAAGCTACTTGGAGACTCTAGCTGGTACAGAATGTCAGAAGTTCAAGGTGTTAGTGTTAACCTTTAAGGCCGTTAATGGACTGGGATCTACATATCTTCAGAACCATCTCTCCCTGTAAGTTACCCGGAGGGCATTACGCTCTGTAGATAAACATCTGCTGGTGGTCCCTGGCCCCAAGGATGTTTGCTTGGCCTCAACCAGGGCCAGAGCCTTTTAGTCTCTGGCTCCGGCCTGGCGGAACGCTCTCCCAGTTGAGATCTGGGCCCTGCGGGACTTATTACAGTTCTGCCAGGCCTGTAAAACAGAGTTGTTCAACCAGACCTATGAGAGTGGTTGAGGAGCTGGTGAGCTATCCTGCTGGTCCCTTGCCTGTTTTCCTTTGCTCCACTCCACTTTTTAATGAGATCTGTGGATTTTGTTATTTTTTAATGATTTTAACTATTGTATTTAATTGTGGTTTTTATGATTTTATGATGTTGTGGTTTTTATGATTTTATGATGTTTTATGATGAGCCCACTTACAAGGATGGTGGGATATAAATCGAACAAAATAAATAAATAAATAGCTCAATTATTGTCAGGAGCGAGGCGGAGCATGCATATTAGTCCTATTCTGCAGTCATTCCACTGGTTTCTTATCAGGGCCGTCGTCACACGGGCATCTGTTCCGTTAAATTTACAGCATATAGCGTCATCGCTGATATCGGCACAGTAACGTTTCTTTGGGTCACCTCGCGTTTCTTCGCGCTCCCAGCTGTCCACACCTAAGCGCTCTGTTCCATTCTCTCTAATGGGTGCAGAAGCAGCTCCTCCCCCCCCTTTTTAAATTTTTTTTGGCGTTTAATTCCACTATAACGGAATAACATTAGATAAACATGCCGGTAGCCCAACCCAGAACGTCACTGATAAGTTGCCCTTCTTTCCCGCCCATGGAGTGGCCAGAACATTGGTTGACCCTTTTACTTTTCCAATTTTGAAATTATATAAATAGCCCTTTGCCCACCAAAAACTCCCTGTCTGACATGATCCCCATCGCTGAAGACTCTGCCATGGCTCCACAGCGCAAACTTCTTCTGATGGCACAGATGGTTGTTTTCATGGTGCAGTGCACGCTCACACTGTGCCATGCACACCTGAGATCCCTTCGTCGGAGGAGAAGGGTGGCCTCCAGACTTTCTCTATTTCTCTAATGGCAATTCAGTCATTTTTACTTGTTTTCTTCAGCAGAAAATTTTCATTGTGTGATGTCGTTATAGCGATATAAGGACATTATTACAAAAAAAAGGGGGGAGTCGCGGGAGAAATGGATTCTGGGATTGAGGAGAGAAAAAAAGGGTGGGCCTATGGCGTGGCGAGGCAAAAAACATCGATGTGAGGCATTCACACTGAGGCGCAAAATATCGCGACTATCAAGCACAAAGCAGAAGAGAGAAAATCGCATCAGTGTTGGAATAAGGTGGGTGTTTGCCAGGAAATTGCACTAAATAGAAGCCCGTGTGATGACGGCCCAGTTACTGGACTCAATTCAAGATTTTGACCATCACATACAAAGCCCTTCATGGCCTTGGCTCCTCATATCTGTGATAGTGCCTCTCCCCCAGTGATCCACCATGGCTGCTTCACTCATATGAACAGGGCCTTCTGCATTCTTTTTCTAATGGAACCGCCTGCCTGTGGTAGGGTTGCCAGGCCCCCTTACCCTCGCACGCTCCCAACATGACACAATGCATCAATTCCAGGAGTGACGTCATCACACAGGCCCTGGGACCGCTCCCACACTTTGCACTGGGCCAAATTGCAAAGCACAGGAGCGCTTCCGGGACCTGTGAGATGAGTCATTCCTGGGAGTGACATTGTCACACTGCACCAGGGGCCCACTCGGGAGGCCTGTTCCCCCACCTTTCCCCCCTGCCGGCCAAGTGAATGATGGCGGGTGGGGAGGGTGGGAGCAAGGGATTCCCCCGCCCCTACTGGGGGACCTGGCAGCCCTAGCCTAAGGAGGTCAGGAAAGCTCCCACTTTCTTGGTTTCTGCAAACTATGCAAAACTGAATTATTCAGGAGGGCTTTTTTTACTCAAGCAGTAGGGTGGTGCTGTAAAGAAATGGTTCAGAGAGATGATTTGGTAAAGGGACAAGTTGTTGATTGTATTGACTTACACTGTGTAAACTGCCTTGAGTCTCAGTGAGAAAGATGGAGTATAGACAGACAGACAGACAGACTGATATGCACAGGTCCTCTAGAGTCAGATCAATATATGCAGCAAAAGGAGATGGTAGAAGAGATTTGTAAGGACCCTTTTTATTTCCAATGTCTGAGAATGCATGGAATGAATAAATACAGTATTACTATGAAATAACATCCTTGTAAATATCTAACAGACCCAGAATTGTCTATATCTTTAATAAAGACCACACCATAATTATATTCCCTTCTCTAAATTTATTTCCAAATTATGGACGCATACCATTCAATCATTAGTAAGAGTCTCATCAATTTCTGCAATTTGGAAAGTTCAAAATTCCAATCACTCTTGTAGTGCTCATTAAGTAGAAAAGGGCAGGTTATGTCTTGTAGGATTAGGATGAATATCAATGCCTCAAATATGCATATTTTAAAAGGTAGCACACATTGGACATCTATGACACACTAAGCCTTCATGATGTTTCTTCATATCTGTATTTTTTATTTATAGCATCTAAGGAAGCCATTACCTGAGGATCTGAAAACATGCTTTAAAAATTAAATTAATAGCAGCACATGTAAACACATGTCTCTTTTCATTATTTAGTTTGTATATTTATGGTTTCCAAACAGGAGCAGCTCAAAATTATCTCTTGTAGAGCTATCTTGATGGCGCTAGTAATATTCAGCACTTGTAAACAAAAGTATCTGTATCAAGAAAAGAAGATCTAAAATAATACAAATACATTTTTTCTCTAATTCTGAGTGTTTCATAATAATAGATTAGTTAGGTTTGATTTCGGTTGAACAGAGAATGTTGGATCTTACCTCTTTGCCTTCTGAAAAGGCCTGGAATCATAAGACTTCCATGTAGAAAATCCATGTGGAATGAAGGCTGCAGTTAGAAGGGAGTAAGACTGATCAGAAAAAGATAGTAAAATCCAATCCAGCATGCATAATTATTGGTCATTGCACAAACTTCATGGAGAATGTGTACGCATTAGCAGCATGAACACAGACTTGTGTATATTGTCCAGTTGATACGCATACACTCCAAGTACTGAATGTATTTCAATGAGCATAATGACCAAATAGCAGAAGCTCAGCTATTTCGGGCACGTAATGCGGGCCAACTCACTAGAAACATCAATGATGCTAGGAATGGTGAGTGGAATGAGGAAGAGAGGAAGACCAAAAACCCGCTGGCTGGATACCATCATGAAAGACACTGGACTGAACATGAAGGAATTGAAAGAAGCAGTCAGAGACAGAAAGGCCTGGAGGGATACGATCTACAGAGTAGCCAAGGATCGGACACGATTAAATGGCTAGGATTGGATTGGAATGACCAAATGGAGAATATGCACAGTGAATGAAACATCTCATTAATACTCTCAAGCTCTGCACCTCTTCCAACAGCTTTTGAAGACTGTGCAGATTACCCAGGCAATATCTCCTGTTTATGCTGTTTATTTGTGCTCATTTTCTAAGACATTTGGTGAATGAACACCATTGTTGGTATTATTAATACACTTGCTTCAACTAACATTAAGTACAATATATATGCTGCTCCACGGCTTACTGACATTGAGGGGTGGGGGAAAGTATTGACACGGCAACAGTGAACATTCTGTGTCAAGAAATACAAGCCATCACCAAATAAAGCAAATGCTGTGGTTAGATTTATGTCATTCTGTGCAGCATATATATTTTATTTTGTAAATGCATGTTCTCTATTAGTATTTGATCCATTAATATTCGATCAGTATCTATTTGATTTGTCTATCTAAACTGAATTGTAAGAGGAAATAGGAAAGCCTACAGCAGCTTATCTTCTCAAGTCCATGTCCCTTTTCAAGCAGTCTGCTGTGTAAACTAGAAAGTGCTGCACCTGGGCCTCAAGAAACTTTTGTTGCAGTCAAGCATGAAGAACTGTACATTTATATCCCATTTTAGCCACACCATGTAATTGTGGTTGCTCAAATATGTTAACAGGAAACAGTCAAAGAGAACAGATCAAGAAATCTAAGCCTTTATCACTTTCACATTGGAAAATGAAATTATTTGTGCCTATTATGACAACATATTACACCAGGCCAAAGTTCCCTTCACAAGATTAAGTGTTGAGGTTGCAAACTGGAGCAATGCATAATGTCTCTTGATACTCTGCTTTTGTTAATTTAACGGGAACCATCTGCTTTTTACATGAAACTGCCTTACACTAAATCTGCCCATTGGTCTGTCAAGGTATAAAGGTATCGTGCAGCCTCGTTTGGATACTGTGTGCAGTAAACATATCGCAGAAAAAACATATAGCGGAAAACATATAGCATAACTGTAAATGTACAAAGCAGGACAATCAAGATTATTTGGAGGGAGTCTGGAGCACTTTTCCTATGAGGAAAGACTGGAGTGTCTGGGATTATGATTGAAGTTTATAAAATTATGCATGGGGATGAAGAAAGTGAATAGCCTTTTCTCCATCTCCCATAATACTAGAACTTGGGGTCACCCCCTTAAGTTGTTGAGAAATAAGCTCCTTACAGGAAAAAGGAAATATTTCTTGCCTCATCAAATAAGTAAAATGTTGAATTCACTGCGAAACGATAGAGTGACGACTGTGAGCATGGTGGTGGAAAGTGCTGTCAAGTCATATGCAACTTATGGTGACTCCCCCCTGCCCTGGCTGGGGTTTTCAAGGCAAGAGTCTAACATAGGTGGTTTGCCATTGCCTGCCTCTGCATAGTGACCCTGAACTTCTTTGGTTTTCCGTGACTGTTAGCCATGATGACTGAAGAGAGCCTCATATACAGAGACAGCAAATCTCTGAGTATGAACCTCTGAGTGATGGGGGGCAGCATCAAAGGAGACCCTTGACTTCTATGCTCTGTTTGGTCTTTCAGGACAACTGTTTAGCCATTGTGTGAACAGTATGCAGGACTAGATAGTCAATGGTCTGATTCAGGAGGCACAACTTATGTTTTTAAGGTCTGTATTGCCTACTCTGACTGGCAGCAGCGCTCCAGAGTCTCAGGCAGAGTTCCTTCATACCACCTACTATCTTATCATTGTAACGAGACATGCCGGGATCTAACGTGGGACCTTTTGCATACAACTGAACAACAGTCTTTCTCACTGTCTACATTTCATTCATTCAGTGATCACGAAAGAGGAGGACAAGATATGCATCCTCTAGGCAAGAAAGGCGTCACTTTAAAAAGGAAAGGTCTAGTTCTTCTCATTGGCAAAGCAGACCAAAAGGACCAAGAACGGATGTCTCCCTATATGGATCAAACAAAGATCTTTCTATGGAGAAGGGAGTTTTTGTTTTCTCTCTAAAATGGCTACAAATGGAGGAATGCCAGAAATGTGATATACCAACATTTAAGAACAGTATGTGATTAAGGAAAAAGAGGTGAATAATAACTGTAGTCTGCGTACGCAGGAGGTGTGTTTTTCATTCATCGACCGACGTGCCATCAGGCAATATGGCTTTGAGAACCAGAGTGATGTAGTGGCTACAAACTTGATTTTGAAGGCATTGTCGAAGGCTTTCATGGCCGGAGAACGATGGTTGTTGTGGGTTTTCCGGGCTGTATTGCCGTGGTATTGGAACTACAACATCAGGAACTACAATGCCAAGACCACGGTAATACAGCCCGGAAAACCCACAACAAGCATTGATTTTGGAGGTTGAAATACAAGCTATAAAAGTGACTGGGTTACTATCCAAAAGTAGTGCCAGCTAATTCTTAGGATGTTTACTTACATGCAAATACAAGTAACAAAAAAAAACCCTGACCACAACTGTTGTTAGAGGAAAACAGATTTGGCTGGGTCTGACCAGTGTGATGGTCAGGGTGTCAGATTAAGATCTGGGCTGTCGTCACACGGCCATAAATTTAGCGCCAAACTAGCGCCATCTCCTGCTGAATGTGCACCTTATTCCGGCTCTCTTGCAATTTCTCCGTTCTCCCCAATTCATGCTTTGTGACCCTTTATGTCGTCTTTATCCACTTCCATGTGAATGCCCTGGATCGACTATGAACGCTTTGCAACACCAAAACGCTTACTCTCCCCGATCATCTGTCTCACCTAACACTGATTTCCTGCCCTACACTCCCACAAGCCCCAGCGCGACCTGCAATTAAGCCTCAAAGTAATTTTTTTTTAAACGTCGGCCTTATAGCGTTATAGCGCTAGAGCACTATTCTGCCATGGGCGGGAAACCTCTGCTACCTGTCACAGTTGGCTTTTGGGTTGGCCCAGCACAACACTGGTATAATAGAAGAGTGATATAGCGCAAATATGCGAAAAAAAATTTTTTTTAAAGGGCGGGATTTTTAGGGCCCCGTTTCCAGAGGCACTTTGTCTGACCGTCAAATTGTGCTTTTCCCTTTTAATGTGACTGACTGGAAGCGCAAACAGTCATCAAAAGATGGGAGAATCCATTCTAATAACGATAACAGAAGAAACTATTTCTAGTGCAAAACTGACAAAATAAGGGCCTGTGCGATGACGGTCCTGGAAGACTTGGGTTCAAATCCTCACTCTGCTATGAAGCTCACTTTGCTGAAGAAAAGTGGTTTTTGTCTCATCAGTGCCTGGACAGGGAGACTGGGAACATTATGTATTCTGCCTTCAAACCATGATGGAAGAAAGATGGGATATAAAAGAAACTGAGGTTCCAGATACCAAAGAACCACTTGAGGCCAGTTTGCTACTTACATTTTTGGTTTAGAAACATCAGGAAAGACTTGGACCCATACTGCACATCTGATGCCCAATTTTAAAATGCAAATCAAAGATGTAACCTATCAGTAAAGCAAAACTGCCAGGCTGATTGGAAAGAATGGATGAGCAGATGATGATTTTCAAAAATTAAAAGCAGAAGTATTAAATTTATATTCATATAGGGATTTTGTTCTTAGGGGAAACAAACTGTTGCTTGAACAGCTGCTAAGTGAATCATGAAGACAGATCCGGCTTGAGAATGTGTTATTTTCATCAATATCTTTGCCTGTGTTGTAGATCAAGAGTGGAACTGTGCTACCTAAACTGTACTACAGGCATCAGGTCTCCAATGAACTCTAACTTGTGACTGAATTTCATATTGGCTGCTACCCTTGAAAATAGCCTCAGCAAATCTATGCCAGAGTGAATGGTTTGGGGATGGCAACTTTTGTGTACTGTGCTCCCCTGAATCTTAGTCAAAGCTACAGATTTCCAGAACTGCTACTGGAATTAGCAGTTAAAAGACTGCAACTGAAATGAATCCCCCAACTATCTCTAATTCTGCTACCTGTAACTGTTATGTAAAAACTCATTTTTATATCTAACTGTATCACTGACACTCCCTTCTGAGTCTATGTAAGTCAAATTTTGAAGAGTGTTTAGGATCACACTGCCCGACTTTCAAGAAGAAACCTATGGCGGTGGTTTCAGTTTTCAAGTAAGTTTCTGTCATGGCTGAAGCATGGCTTAAATTAACGGAAAGAATAAGAACAGGTGTTCCAGCTCTAGTGAGGAAGTGTTTGTGTGTGTGTGTTTGTGTGTGTGTGTATGTGCACGCGCACGCGCACTGCCAGGAAGGAAATGAGAATATATGCTAAGCAGTGGACTCAAAGACTGCTAACACTAAATACCCACCATTTGCCTTGTAGACCATCCACCTCCTCAGCTCACGTCTCATGTGATGTCAGCACTGGGAAGCAGCATAGTTGGCATAGGCCAGAAAGCGATGGGGAGAACTGCCCTATGATATTTAGTCTGCAGGGGGAGGGATGAGAAGCTGTACTTGGTGTAAACAAACTATCCACAAACCTCAAGGGTGTTATTTTTAAGAAACCTCAAAGTATTTGCACACCAAGAGTGGACTCCTAAACCTGAAAGCAAAGCCAAGACGATTTAGGGCCGCTTTCACAGATCAGGGTGCCAACTTATGCTCTCCTTGATGAAATACTGGAAGTCACAGGGGTGAGGGGACTTCCACTGACTGGAGGAGGAACTGCAGAGCTGAATTTTCATACTGTCATATATTAGAACTGCAAAAGTTGTGCTTGGTTGGGAACAATTTTTTTTTGTTAATTTTACACAAAATATGCACTATCCTGCTTAACCGTTC
Organism: Eublepharis macularius; assembly: GCF_028583425.1. NCBI lineage: Eukaryota > Metazoa > Chordata > Lepidosauria > Squamata > Eublepharidae > Eublepharis > Eublepharis macularius. The sequence continues at coordinate 100,386,876 of NC_072795.1, forward strand.
CTGAATTTGAGAGCATTTTGCACAGCATGCTCTAAGACATGAGCACTAGGAAGGGCAGTTCCATGTACCAGTAATAAGTCTGGAAATGCTCTCAGGGCCTCTTATTTGAGAGTCAGAAATGTGGTTGACTAGCTTATAAAAATCCTGCCTCAGCCTCACTCTTGCAGGTGCTTGGTTATTCTGAAGCTCTACGTTGGCTGCACCTTTCGCTCCATTTTTTTTCTTTCATCTGGGCTTTGTCATTTGATTTAAATTGAGTGAAAGTAACATTTGGGCAGCTGGTAGGTGTAGGTTTGTACTTAAAACAACACCGTTTCCACCCTCCATTTGTGAACCTCTGGATCGGCTTCCTCCCTCCTTGCCATACTCACAACAAGCTCTTTGGGGAAAAAATATATTGGCTTTCTTTTATGTTCTGTATAATACTGTTCTAAACCATACTGTACAATACTTGTGGCAAAAATATATTCAAATAGGTGGAATCATTTGAACAATCTAGATGAAATAAAGCCCTTCAACTTAATTCCGATAACGGGAAAGATTTATCAGCATGCTTACAGACCAGCTGTAGTTCAAATGATCCATTGTGAACATTTTTAAATTTATTTTATTAACTTTATTTGTAGTCTTCCTTTCTCACTGAGACTCAAGGTGGATTACATCAATTCAGAAATCGATGTCAGATCTCAAGAGTTCCACCAGGAAATGATTCACATTAATAATTCTAAGAGAATGGACCCTTACTTTGGAAAACAAAGAGATTCCTTCTAAGCCATCTAATTTAGAAGTCCCACTTAAAGATGCAGGCTCACAGTTCTTAGTGGGTGAACAGATTAATTCTCCTCGGCCTCGTAATACCCCAGGCTCTGCATCTAGTGTTCGTGAAGCTGAGGCAGGGTTTCGTATGACCCCTTTACCAGCAGGGAAAAAATAGCAGCAGAGCAGTCTCTCCTTTTGCAAAGATCCGCAGCTGAATGAGTAGCTCATGTACTAGTGATTAATTTTAAAAGTTTAATGTGCTTGGAGACACATTCCTTTATTGCATATTCGTATATCTCAGAACAGTCTGGTGGATGATGTTCTATAGTAGAATGTAGCAGCAGGGACATTGGACTCTGCTGTCTTGTGCTTCATAGCCTTAGTAGTCCTCCATTCCAGAGCCAGGATTCCTGTATGTCAGTACATGTGTACTATAGCTAGGCCGCACGTGATGTCCTAAGCAGTTAACAAGTGTTATAATAATAGTAATGTGTCTTTGAACATCTCTAATATAACAGAAATTATTAATTTAACCTGATTGTCTGTGTGGAAACCTTTGATATGGTCTCCATATTCGAAAAGAGTCCAGTAGCACCTTTAAGACTAACCAACTTGACTGTAGCATAAGCTTTCGAGAATCACAGTTCTCTTCGTCAGGTGCTTTGTGCGTACACAATCCCAGCAGGCATGATGACATCACTTCCAGAAGTAACATCGTCGCGCCTGCTGGGGGTGCACCTGCTCCGCACTGGCCCAGGAGTTTTTTTGCATCCTGGTCTGTTCCCCAGGCGGGAGGGCGGGGGAGACACTGGGAGCAGGGGATCCTTAGCCCGCCCCCCTCCAGGGGATCTGGCAGCACTATGCCTGGGTCCTGCTCCCCATCTAAGGCCTGTGCTGGGCCTGCTGGATCCTGAAGCTGGCCTATTGTTTCTTTCTTTTCCTGCAGACCTTAATTGGGTTGCCTGCCTCAGCGGTGCCCATGCAGGGCTGTCCACCGCTGAATTCCCCTCCACTTGGCCTGCAGGTCCCTCCAGAGCAGATGAATGAGAATTTGGGGTCACCACCCCAAGACAATGATCTTAGTCCAGTCATTGGATTGCATCCAAAGAGATCTACTTAAAAATCAGTGTTCCTTCAAATATTATCCCGGAGAGTCAGTGGATGCTCAAGGATCAACACGGTGCAAACTCGAATCTTTGGTGAGAGGCAGGAAATTGGCAGAAATTGCTGCATCTTTTCCAAGAATGGAAGTACTCTTATTTCTTTTCAACTGTGCAGTTGTGTACAAGCTACTCTTGACTAACCTACCTTTCAGGGTTGTTATAGGTATAAAATAGAGGCAAAGAGAACCATTTATGCTATACTGACTATATTTATTTATTTATTTATTCTTGGACTAAAGTATGGTTACCATCTCCAAGTTGGGAAATTCCTGGATTCGGGGGGAGTGAAGCCTGGAGATGGCAGGATTTGGAGAGGGAAAGGACCTCAGCATGGTATAATGCCATAGATCCCATCCTCCAAAGCAGCCTATTTCTCCAGGAGAACTGATATATATGGCCTAGAGATCAGTTATCATTCCGTGAGATCTTCAGCCACCACCTGGAGGCTGGCAACCCTAAAGGCAGGTTAAAAAATGGATATACAGAGAAATAGTTGGTGCTCTTGCCTCCCTGCACCATGGTCTGTCACTTTAGAAGAATTTCCTGTTGCTCCTTGAAAAGGAACAAAGGCCAGTATTGCACAATCTAATTGGTGTGTGACCTCAGGGTCTGCATACAGCAATCATGTGCTAACTTTAAAAAAAAATCTCAACAGTTCCTTGACTCAGGAGCATCATTCCCTCAGAGCATCTGAGCAACACATCTTCCCATGGATGGTTTTGCGGAAATACTGAGGAAAAAAACATGTTAATGCAAAAAAAAATGATGCAAATGTAAATTGGGACACTACAGTAGCTAGAGACTAGTGTGCATAACCCTAAAGCAAAATATTGATGGTGGAAAACATGAGATAGATGCAGAAGGCATGAGATGGGGGACTCACTCTCTTCCAAATGAGACTTTGAAGAGCTCTGCTTCACCTGGATAATGCCCACTCTTCAGAGGAAACATTTAAAAAGACCTGTTGGATCTATTTAGGCCAAGATTCTTCCAGGAATTTTTCCAAGCAAAGCCTGAAGGCAACAGCCCTGCCCTACCCTCTGAACCGGGAGGGTTTTCAAAGGCGCTTTCCTGGATCAATCACAACTGTTTCAGGAGGATCTCAAGTGGGAAAACAACCTCAGACGCCCAGGTGGGAACTTCCTGGCACCAGAAAAAGGCGGGCTCGTTCCCAATCACCGTTCTACTCGGCTGAAACGCCCGCCGGAGGCATGTGAGGAAACAATGAGGACGTAATGAAGGACTTCAGCCCCAGACGGGGGTGGCTCACACGCCCAATAGGTGTGAGTCTTCTTCAAGTTTGCACAAACACCCTATTAACAGCCCAGCTGGCGCTGTCACATGACAGACTGGAAACATGAAACCTGACGATGCGCTCGGGCAAGTTTTGCTTCTCCTCTCAAGCGCACGAGGACTCGCCTCCGTCGCCTGCTCGGGGAAGGGGGTGAAGAATTCCGAGGGGAATCCAGCCTCGCCCGCCCGCCGAACCGCTGGCCGCTTTCTCCAGGGGGCGTGGGGAGAGCTGCCGCTGTCCCCGGGGCTCGGGTGCCAGTTTCTCCGAGGCCGGCGGCAGGCGTAATGGATAAGTTCAATAAAATCACAGTGCCTGCTGGACAGAAGCTCAGGTACGATTCTCTTCCTTTTAATCAAAGAGTAGTGATGATGACTCAGAGGTTCGAAGGCAACCCCCTCCGCGAGGCTCTGTGTTGAAAACCTGGGAAAGGAAGCAGGAAAGGTTTTAAGTTGCGTGTATAACATCGCAACAGTAACCTGACATGCACAGAATTCTTCTCAAGGAAAGGAAAGAGTTCTGGAATCAGAGAGATACCACTGTGGGGGGGTTTTTTCCTGCCAGACTTTTTGTGACTTTATGAAGTGGGAAAAAATTTCCTAGCGCTGAATCTCCATGCTGGGAAATCCTTCACCAGGTCTGCCGGTTGTGCAGAAATTATAGTCTAGCATGACAAGAAGGGGGAAAGATGGCAACCAGCTCTAGGAACCATCTCTGCAACTCTGCCTGCAGCAGGTACTCAGAACCATCTCTGCAAGGCTGGTTTGCACTTTGCTGCAAACATAGAAACATTTCCATGTGGTAGGGGATTGGTCGCCTACATCCTTCCTTTGTCTGGGGTGGTGCAACTTTCACTGACTCACAATGCCCCTGGTCTGCCTGGTGAGCTACCAGGGCATCATTCCAGGGCGTGTACAAGGCACCGTGCAGCTTGCAAGAATCAGATGCACAACATTAGTTTAATATGCTCTTTAACAGTGTATGTAGCCTTTGTCACATCTGTATTTCAAAGATACACTTGTGGTTTCTGGTGGCTGGTAGAAAGCAAAAGGATAAAATCGAAGAGATTTAAGGCATCCACTCTTGACAGAACCGACTTAATCACTGCATATAAAGAAGTATATCCCACAGCAAACATGTACAGAGAATTCTGTATGATGGTGTATGATGACAGAACCGACTTAATCACTGCATATAAAGAAGTATATCCCACAGCAAACATGTACAGAGAATTCTGTATGATGGTGTGGCCCCAGAACAGAACACTCGCATGGATGTATTCTATATGTAAGCAATTTTTTCAGGCAGCAGCTGGGCAAGATCTGTAGGAGTTCTGTTGAAATGAATGAGAGCTGCAAAAGAGCACCATATTTACTATACATTTCTATTGGTGCTGGATTGTGTCTGCTGCATAATTATTACTGACAAACAAGCAGTCTTTTCATATATTTCTGTAACAAAGGTTAATCTACATTTTGTAAAGGAAGGATGTGTACAGAAATCCAGGTATATACTGAAAAATGTTACGAATAGGCAAGAATGGACAAGTAAGGAAAATTGGCAAAACATTTCTCCCGTATTCATCACTTAGCACAGAGCACTGGTATAACATTATAGGAGTTCCAACAAAACATATAATTCATTACATCACTAGGTATGAGATAAAGCAGCAACTGGTAGAGAAGTCTTCAGCAGCAGCTAAGTAATCTGCTAGCAGAAAAAGTGTTTGTGTTGATTTCCCAAGATTCATGCAGACACTTCTGAACATCCAGTCTAGATAGTTCTAGAGTTTTTACTGTCAGTTGTTGCCCACCTGGTGTGGGGGCATATAAATACCTGTGTGTGTTTGTGCCATCAAGTCACAATCAACTTCTGGTGACCCCAGCAAGGGGCTGTCAATACAAGTGGTCAGAGGCGGTTTGCCAGTGCCTCTTCCTTAGTGGTGGCCCATCCCAGAACTGACCCTTCTTAGTTTCCGAGATCTGATGAAATTGGGCTATACCATGCTGCCTTCCTTCCCATATATATACTTAAAATATATGCTTAAATGAGATAAATACACTGAAATAATGAGCAGCTGGTTGAATTCAGTGCTATGAAGTCTGGCCATGTGTTGTTAAAGAGAGGAAGCTGGATTATAACTGTGGTTTTGAATTAGAATACCACTAAAGTATTAGCAGAGGTCTGCTAGGTGCACTACAATACACAGGAGAAACTTGAGGCCTGCCAAATACTATTTCAGGATGGGCTGAAAAGCAAAAGGACCATGGCTCAGTGGCAGAAGATCTGCCTTGCAGGCAGAAGGTCCCAAGGCTCAAACCCAGCATCTCCAGTTAAATGGGCCAGGTAGGAGGAGATGTGAAATACTTCTGCCTGAGACTTAGGAGTGCCACTGCCAGTCAGAGTAGATGATATTGACCTTCACAGACCACTAGTCTCACTGTTCATGTCTTTGGTTGTGAAAACAGTAATTAAGAAGACCACCAGTAGTCTGACTCAGTGTAAGGTGGTTTCATGTGAAGCACCAACGACTTGGGCATCATGGTGGGAACCCACCATGAGTTCCAAATTCCAGTACAATTTATGCATCTCAGCATGAAATGGAAGCATGAATCCCCATTCACACAGTAACTTAGAAGTGCAAATAGCACATGAGTAAGTTATTCATAAGTCTGCTTTTTTGCACTTCCTGTAACATGCCATGCCACAAAAACTCGTCTTGACCACTGAATTTAGAGATAAGGTACACACAGCACAAGCATTAAAGGGAGATAGCAGAAATTAATGAAAGCATTATGAAAATCAAGAAGGGGAAGTGAATTTTCCACAGATAGCATAGAAGAGACATTATTATGGTAATTAAACAAAGGCTTTAGAAATGAAGCAAGAGAAATGTAGGTGGTCAAGAAATAGAGAACAGCAGGGCAGGAAGCACTAAGGTGACCTTGTAAGCTGACAAAATAAGGAGAAAGAATATTTCAGGCTGTCACTCTTTTCAGACATGGACCTGTGTGTGTCTTTAACAACTGCATGGCTGGCAGAAGTACAATGGGCAAAACTGTGCGCTACAAGCATATTGTGCTAGCATAAAAACTTGGTTAGTTTTCAAGTTGCCATAAAGACTCCCATTTATTTTTGTGAAGCAGACTAACACTACTATACAAAAGGAGTAATGTGAAATGGGCTAAAAATGCAACAACAAAAGGCTTTCAATAGTCGGACAAATAGACTTTTCCCATCAGTGCTTCCTGTCTAATTGCTTCCTAAATTTGTGCCCTGGAAGGGGAAGAAAAGCGACTATAAAATGTGAATGAAAATGTTTCTTTGTTACATTGGGAAGTGGGGGAGCTGCCTGACTTGGTGGGGTGCCTGTCATAATCTACCTCCATACTCAGCAGCTGAAAGCCATAGTACACACAGTTCGTCTTTACTGGTAAACTGACAACACTGACCTCTAGGACCCATGTTGCATGAGGCTTTTTTAAAAAAAAAAACTGCCACAACTGTCTACACCATCAGTGCCGATTCAGCAAAAGGTGCATATGTGATGATTATCATAAAAACAATTGAACATCAGTGGGTTTCATGCTTACTGATTCCATTTCATTTATATTCCTCTGCTTGCGTTTGGCATGAATAAATAAATATTTACAAACCCTAACCAATGTATCATTTTATACAACAGGAATGGATGGAGAATACATATCAAAGTTGGGAAACAGGCTACAAATGAAATTTAAAAATATAAGATGTTCAGTAGTGGAAGAAACTGGGCAGGGGGGGCTGCAACTTGTCTGAAGCACCATTTGATCTAGGGCTAGCCCTGTTTTCTGAAGAATGTAAGGAGAAAATTGCTGTAGGAAATAATATCAGTTACTGTTGGAGGATAATCCCAAAGAGTAGAGACACTTTTTAAAAAAAAACCTCACCAAATCTTGCCCCTGCAATATATATTATGATGTTTTTGTTTAACTTCTACAAACAGGATGGTCCATAGACAGGATTAACAAAAAAAATGAGTGATATACAGTGTTATAGAGCACAACCTTCTGCATGCCTCCTAGCCTGTTAATTATGTAAACAAGTACTTGTCTAACTTAATAACATGTTTTCTCCCTTTTACTTTAATAGAACTACTCATCCTTAAATTATTTGGGTGACCATTCCAATTACAGCTTGAAGCCTATTTACTTAGAAGTAAAGTCCCTTCTGAAACCCATGGTTAAGTTTGAGACTATTTTGGCTGAGATCAAGTATAGTATCTGGTTTCCTGTATCTATGACTTTATATCTACCTAATCAGTATTGAAAGAAGAAGGAGATTTAGATGTGCGTGTGTTCACAGCAGGGACTGATGGTTTCATTCTTCAGATACTCTGGCTTTTCTGAGAATTAAATCCACATAATTTGTATGCATGTCATCTGTGTTCCTGTGATCATTCATAAACCCTGAAAAACTCAGGCTTCCCATCTGAGTGGAGAGGGGTCTGTTCACACTTCAGCTGAAGGTATCAAGGGCAACCATGAGACCACTAGGCAGGATCCTGTATCCCTGCCAAGCCATTTGCACACAGTTTGTTGAATGGGTATGGTTTCTTTCAACAGAAACAATATGAAGTACATATGTGGTCATTTGTGAAATCATTTCCATTACTATTTGATGTTTTAATTATGTATTGTAAGCCACCTTGAGTCATGGGGAAAGGTGGGATAGAAATGTAAATAAGTAAATAACTTTTTCCTTACTGAAGATAATTTTAATAAAAAACAATATTGTCTTCTGACATCAGGAATTAGTCCTTACTGTTTAAGCCATTTCTTCAAGAATCTATTTCTTCGAGAATCTGTTCTTGAACATTTCTGCTAAGCACTTTATTGAACCCCAACAATGCTCAGCAGAGCATTCTTGATTGATACTTTCCTCTAATCTGGTTTCTTAAATCTTCATTATTACATTTTTAAATGCTCAAACCAATGTAAAAAATTGTCCATCGCCTTTTTTTGTTCATCACTTGTTCATCATTCATCTCCTTCTTAAGTGAGCCATATCTGCATATTTCTCAGTATAAATGCCTTTTTGAAATATTAAAGTAAGCATGAGAAGATCTGGAGTTTAGTAAACATTCATGCCTTGATGGTTGTTGTGGGTTTTCCGGGCTGTATTGCCGTGTGACCGTGTGTGTATTGCCGTGACTGTGACACTGAGAGATCTCTGTCTTTTGGTGCTACACCTCTGAAGATGCCAGCCACAGCTGCTGGCGAAACGTCAGGAACTGCAATGCCAAGACCACGGCAATACAGCCCGGAAAACCCACAACAACCATCGTTCTCTGGCCGTGAAAGCCTTCGACAATACATTCATGCCTTGATCCAGCAATAGTCACACATTATTACTCATATCTTTTTGTACAGAATGTGGATAGGAATGTGCACTCAGATATACATGTAAATGTGTGTCTAACTAAACATAATGCAGTATTCTGATGTGACTCTGGTGTGCTGGTTCTGGATCAGCATTTGCTGTTTCCATGTGCAAAGATTATTATCTGGATCATTGCTGCATTATAATTACAAGAAATGTCATTGTTAGGGTTTTTTTTAACATTGACTATTATGGTAAAATTCCAGAACCAAAAGTATGTTCTTAACTATTACCACTACCAGTTCTATTTGGTCCTCACCGATAAATTAATTATTGTGAATTCATCTACTGATGAAACTGATTGAAGCTGGCAGACTTATTTTTAACTCATTCATTCCATAATACTTATTTTGCTGTGGGTCAAATCTTGCTTCTCCCATCTGCAATTTAAGGATTTGTTTGAAGTAAAAAGGTACTAGATCAAAGGTCTACAACCTGTGGCTCAGTATGCAACTTGTATTTGAGCTGCAAAAATTATTAATCAATATGTTAATTATCCATAATGTTAAACTGTATATGTTCAGTTATGCAAATGGACTTTCTTACACTGGTTCTTTATTGATCTGTTGACCTGCATTTAATGTAGTTTGGCTCTTTAATGATTAATCCCTGTATTAGACAGATTGTAGCCCATCCAATCTCTCAGTGTTTGTAGTCTGAAAGCAGCTTCAGTTGTCCAGAGTTTTCTCCAAACTGTACTGAGCAAAACATTTAATCTGGGAAAGCTAAAGTCCTGAGGTGCCAACTTCTTGTTCACTACACTCAACAAAAACACACTTGAGCCTCTTTTAATTAAAAAAAAAAGTTTAGCCCACTATTTCATTCACTCTGGTGTGTTGTTCTTTGTACTTGCTAACTCTTCTTTTCAAGATTATGTAGAGTCATAAATTATTGCCCTTTAGGTGTACCTTAATATATGACAACCTCAGTGATATGTAAGGCATATTGAAAGAAAAAGAAAGGAAGGCACTTGATGGATATAACAAACAAAATACACAACAGGAGATGGGAATTACAATATACTCAGTGTGACATTTCCGTAAAAGATCCAATAGAGCTATATTGAAAGCCGGCATTCTACAAGTGCCTTAGTTTGTAAGACACTATAGAGTTCCAACAAAAAGCATGCATTGTTCAGGAAATGTTCTTGCAACTCCTGATCCTAGTTTGGCTCTGCTGTGCACAATTAGATGCACAGAAGTGTCCCTGAAAAAGATAAGACTGACATACAGCCTGAATAAGGTTGCCAACTCTGGGTTGGGAATTACCAGGAGATTTAGGGGTAGAGCCTGGAGAGGGCAGGGTTTGGGGAGGGAAAGGACTTCAGCAAGGTATATTACCATGGAATGCACCCTCCAAAGTAGCCATTTTCTCCACTGGATCTCTGGCAATCTGTTGTAATTCTCGGAGAACTTCAGGCCCCACATGAAGGTTCTGCGAACAAGTGGGAATTCTACCGGTAAACCAGAGACTGACAGGGTAACCAACCGGGAAATACAATATCCAGTAATCAACAATGACAAAAAGTGCATATTTTTATATAGTGCAAAGTGCAATTTTAAATAAGTTAATTCGATTGTTATACAATAAATAAGTAAATAAATGCATTCACAAGGTATTCCGTCTCCAAGATCCGTCTATAGCAATGACTATACAATTTTAAAGCTTGCATGAGCAAATTAATCCACAAGAGTACATCAATCAAAAGAGTATTTCCCGGTTGGTTACCCACATGAAGGTTGGCAACCCTAAAACAGAATTACTTGGGAGGCTGCTTCCTGCAAGGAAAGAAGAAAGTGCCTTCCTTGTTTCTGTGTCTGTCAAGGGCAAAACTCTTACTACTTGCTAGTCTGTTGGTAGATTTGTTGTTAGGTAACACCAACACAGGTTTAAATATCTGGAAGATACAATATTTTCCAGTTTCTTTGGGGAATAGGGTAAAATTGTACACCACTTTGAGCAGACAAAAACAGGCTATAAGTACATACATACATACATACTTGGCAGTGGATGCGCAACTGAATCTCATGTGTATAAGTGGGGGTGGGGTAACACAAGTCTCTGGCACATAAAGACTATGCCCAGCATTCACTCCCCATAAGATGAATATAATATGAGGACCAGTTTATGTATTATTGCTGCAATTTAGTGAGCATTTGGATTTAGTATATGTTCAGACATCCACAAAGAAGGGTTGCATTTGTGTGATGAAAATTTTCCAATCCTTGAAGTGAGATGCTTCACCTTTACAGTTCTCCATGTTGGAATAGGTGCCGTGTGAAATAAGTTAAAGCAGCATCTGCACGGCAACAATATCATGTAAATTGACTCGGTTTTCACACATCATTGGATAATGCACTCTTAATGCACTACAGCAGTCCTTTGCAACAGGATGTTCCTGTTTCACACAGGAAAATCCAGTTGCCCACTATTGCTATATTGCATTGATAGTGCATTATCCAAAATGTATGACCACAGCCTTAGGGAGATTAAAAGTATCAGAACTATAGATTTAGCTTTTAAACTAATATTGTGATTTTTATGGACCAGTTGCTTTCTAACTGATAGAAACCATCAAATTATTTTATTCACTCCCCAAATCAGAAGATAATACATGTTTGTTTAGTAGAACAATAATGTGCTCTGCTTTTCTAATGACAGGAGCTCCCTCATATTGAATATTTACAGCTGTATTACATAGATTCAGCCCTGCCCTCAGAGTTCAGGTGCATTGGCACAAACGAAATGAGATGAGCAGCAAAGCAGTAAAACTGGATATATTGCAATCCTTCAAATCCTTTGGTATGACATAATGCAGCCTGTACCTGTGGCTTTTTCAGTCTAGAAGAAAATTTATTACGTTGGGCAATTACAGTCTAAGGCCTGGTTCACACAAGCTAGGTAATGAGGGAGTAGACTATAGAATGGGCCGTGGCACTTCAGACTGCAGATAGGAGAGTCCAGCTTCGGGTGTTTTTTCATATTTAAAAAACCCAAACCTCTGTGCAGGACTGTCTGCAACATGAACACATACAGTCAGTCTTGCTATGAATTATGATCTCACAGTTTTGATAATGATGGTGCATTTTAAAATGCTGAACCTTTTTGCATTTCAGGAATCAATGTACATTATTATGCCAACTAAATATATAGCAAAAATTGTATTGTGCCTAATATCCTATTTCTCTTCATGTTTACTTAGAAGTTAGAAGTAAGTTCCACTGTTTGCAGTGAAGCTTATTTCCAGGAAACTATGGGATTGAAGCCTAACTAACTTTGCCTTTCTCAGGAGTACATCTCACTAAATTCAGTGGAACTTACTGCCAAGAAAATAAACATAAGATTGTAGCATTAGTTCCTTGAAACAATGGAACTCACTTATAGAAAACTGTGTATATTACTGTGTATATGGCCGAATCCACACTTACCAGCAGAGTGCTAAGCAAGTGGAGTGAGAGCGTCTTTCTGGCACAATTTATGACGTCATTGCACCATGATGCCGCTCTCGTGGCGCGACGACATCATAAAACGTGCCAGAAAGATGCTCTCACTCCGCCTGCTTAGTGCTGTGCCGGGTAAGTGTGGATTCGGCCCAAATGAAAGTCTGGCATACAGAAATATAAATTTACAATTAATGTATTTCAAAATAACAGCTCGCCAGGAACATCTCACTGTCTTATTCACTGAATGTAAAATGTGTGCCTATTTCCCTGTCAGATACAGGAAGAGGTCATGGTTTGCTCCTCTTTCCTTTCTCCCAGAAAAAGAATGAAAGAACCTGTGTAAAACTGTTACAAGAATAAAAAGCAATGGGTTAGATCAAATGAATTCCTCGCCCCCTGATGATTCCCTTCCAGAAAGCTTTTGTCCAGTGGAGAAAGACTTCCTCTATGCACTGAAGACTTTCTTTGCCAGTGGGGGACTTCTTCATTTGAAAAAAAAAACTTAGCGAAAAAAGTGCTTGGACCCAGTCTGGCAGAAGGGAATCACTGGATCAAACTCAGTCATCCCGGGCCTGTGTCCAAGATAGGCTTGACCAACAAAGGATTGCCTAGCAGTAGCACATTGATCATGTGTTGATTGTTGTCAGCTCTAGCAGAGCAAATCATCTGTCAGGAGGAAGAGAAAGCACTGGATTAACAGTGCAATCCTAAACAGAGTTATACCATTCTAAGTCCTCTGAAGCCAGTAGTCTTGGATGGGGGTAACTTTGCTCAGAATGGCACTGTCAAGCCTCTTCAAAGACCAGAATTCTGTCCCACTTGATCAATATTGCACTTGAACGGAGCTTTCTCACTTGCTGTGTTGAGGGCGGAGGGCATCTTTTCAATTTAGATAATTTAGCATCAACAAACTAACAATGAGAGTTCTGAATACTTATTTTTTTAAAAAAGTTTGATATAACACTGAGAAATCAGTCTGATCAAAAAAAAAATTGTTTGGACTGACCATGTTTTAACAAAATGCTGCTATTGATCCCTGCTTCTTCTTTGAAATAAAAGACATTAGTACAAGGAAGCATTGTTTAGGTATTTCTACCTATCAGCACTTTTGTAGACTGTTGGGAAAGGCAAAACTTCCATTCATTGTTCTGAAGCTGTAATACTCTTTTTAAAAATTTCTCACTGTTGCACCTGCATACCTGTTTATACTAAACAAAAAGGCAGGAGAACCAAAATAAATGCCACCTGAGTAGGAATTACTTTCTCACTGACTTACTGCAATCCTGGTCTATGAAAATGTTCTTGACCAGAGCTAGCATTCCTTTCTACAGCAACAAGGTAGAAGGGCAGGTTAAAGCAGAGACCTGCCTGACCACCACCACAGCTGTGCAATGCAGAGAAATGCTTATGGTTAATCTTAGGTTTGCAGGTTTTGAGGTGGCATTTAACAAGTGGGAGTGACAACTGACTAGAAAAAAATTTGTCCAGTGTTCAACAGCAACTCAGTCTGAAAGAATTACCAAGTGAAGCTTTTCATGGCAGGGAGAGAAACACTCGTTTTGGTCCAATGTAAAATTTCGCTTGTGCTGGAGTTCTTGCGCAAACGGAAATGTGAGAAAAAGACATTGATTGTGCAATGTCATATTTATTGTATCCCTACTTGTGCTTCTGTTGTGCGAGATCTTTTGCAATCAGTTTCTGGGCACTATAATACAGGGAGGAAAGTGCTAGGTGTTGCACAAGATCTTGCACATGCAGAACTTCGCTAAGTTTATGTTTCCGATTGCACGTTACTGGAGCCAATTATTAGAAAAGGCCCAGCTACAGGATCCACAAGACTTTGCAGCACTACTAGTTACAGTCCATTTTCAGCTGACTATTCCTGCAGTCTTTTTCTCTCATATCTGACCTTTGGTGTGGAGGGCTGATAGACAACATATGTTTTAATACAGAGAGGCATGGTTCAGCAAACCATGATTTGCTATAGAAACAAGCTCAATGGCTCCATAGGCTCAAACTGTGTCTCTTGCCTTCTCACATAGTAATATAATTAGATACAAATCTTAGCAAACTATGATGTGCTGTTATATCCAACTCAGCAAACTATGGTTTGGGCTTCCCTTGAAAACAAGGTAGGCAAACCCTGGGTTGGATTCAGTGCAAGGACTGTGTAAGGCCCATGCAAAGATTACAGATCTTCCTAGCATTAGCAGTCATTTCTGACCCCAGGAAAGTTTACTCCTGGGATCACAGGAGCAGCATAGAGTAATAACAATACAACTTAGGAGGCTACAGTGGGAAGAGGAAAGGGGGTAATATTGCTCCATTTTTCCCCTTCTATGCTCAGCTCCATTCACAGAAGAGGCGGGAAAGGGTGATTTTATTTTAGTTCCCCCTCCCTTACTGCAGCCTCCCAACCCACATGGCTGTTGCTTCATGCATGTCCTAGAATCCTGGAAACAAAATTTCCCAAGATCCAAAAAAGCTGCTTCTGGAAGAGGGGAAAGCCTAGAAAATCAGTGTCAACCCTTTCCATTAATGGATCATGGGATCCCCATTGGTTGAATCCTGGCTTGTAGTCAGTTGGGACATAACAACAAACTATGATTGGCCATGGGAATATTTAAGTAGCTGGCCACACATGATGGTGCGGCCAGGGGTAATGGCCTAGGGTCACCCTTTCAGAACCAGAGTGGGGATTTGAACCTTGGGCTCCCAGATGCTAATCCGAGACACTCTAATCACTGCAAGAGATGGGCACGAACAGCAATACGAACAAAAAAAAGCCACAAACACCCCAATCTGCTGTTTGCGAACAAGCTGTTTGTGAGGCCCCATTATAAACGAACAGGTGGTCGTTGCAAGCCTCCTTCGTTGCTGTTCGTCAAACCAGACAGTCTGGCACCTGCAAAATTCCCATGGCAACTTAGGCAGGGATTGTCTGAACTCTGTCCGAACTCCTGCTGTTGCCCTGGAAACCCCAATCTAAGCCCAATTTAGCTTGATAGGCAGGTCTTCCTTTCAAGTGTGGAGCTCCAAATTTGTTAAAACAAGGGAGCAAAGACCAGGGGGGAGAGGGGCTCCCAGCTCTGACTTTGCAGACAGGGGAAAGACAGTTGCTGTTGACATTTTGATAGACAGAGTGCATTGGAGCTTGAATTTTCTTTGTGTGTGGTGGGATAGGGATCTACCCCTTCAAGTTCAAGGGCTGCTGCCAGGCTCTGGGCCAAGCTGTTATTTATTATTGGTACCTTTCCTGGTGCCTGCTCAGGTCAGGTTTCTGGGAGTGGTGCAGTAGGGATCTTGACTTGGATGATGGCTGGAGGAAAGCCTGCTGGCCCCCACAAACAGCCAACCACGAACATGTTCATGAACAAGGCCATGTTCGTGGTTGTTCATGAGTCCCTGTTCATGGATGGCAATGAACAACGAACATCATGTTTGTTTGTTTTTCTGTTCGTGCCCGTTCACTATACCACACCAACCACCACCACCTGTGCCTGTTCACTACACCACACCAACCACCACCACCTTCAAAAATACACAAGTACGCTTTTAAATCACAGCCTAACCAATTAACATAAGCTGTCACTGAGCAATTCAAGTTTTAATTGATTAATTTAGTGACTGAGGATTGGAATCAGTGGGCTTAGAAGGCTGTAATTCTGTTCAGGACTGCAAAGGAAACCAGTTATTGATAAAAGTAATAAACTAGAAACTGCCAAAGACTGCAATAAAAGAAGAATCATAAATCTACTTTCTACGAAATGACAATAAACAGATTTGAATTACTACCATCTGAATAATGACGATTTGAATTACTGCATTTTGGATACTATGTTTAAATTGCATGGTTGCAGACAAATTGATGTGACACATTTTTCTCATCCATTGTGGTGTTTACCACAGGCCTTTAAGAGGAATAAACTTATCAAACTGAAAACAGAAGGAGAGTGAAAGAAAGGGAAGTGCTGTTGGCAAAAAAAGATAACAATGGCAAACATACTTTTTATGTATCCAGCTATGTACGTTGTAGTGTACAGTACAACCTGGTCATGGATCTTATTGTTTTCTTGCCCACAGGCAACTTCAAAAGATAGTACATGACATCAAGAAAAATGATAGTGGAATAATGAGCAAGTTCAAAAAGTAAGTAATGTGCATCAATACTTTAAATGACTGAAGGTTTTACATTAATTTTGACTTTGATTATGGTACACTTTCTTTTGATGGGTAGTGATATATAATAGGGGCCTCAAATGCCAGCAGCCCTATTGTAGTATGTAAGAATCAAACATAGCATTTTGCAACCAGTATAATGTTAATAATAACAAATTCTCTACATAAAAACCAAGGTGTATTGGTGACAACTCACTTTTTATCCTGGTGCAGATGCACTGCAGCATTGCAGGTGCAACTGAGCCAGGAGTTGTCAGTGGCGGGCTTCTGAGGGGTTGCAGAGCCAGCAGAGAGGTGCAGCATGGGGGAGCCTTCCTCCCCGAATGGCCTTCCCACCACCTCCACAGCGGTGGAGCCATACTGCACTTCCCCACCTCAGAGGCCTGCAGCAAGGAAGCCACAGCTCAAGGGAGCCCCCCTATGCAGCCTTCATATCACCTCCACGTTGGCTGTGGGGCCACACTGCACCTTCCCACCAGCTCCGTGGCCCCTTAGATGTCTGCCTGTGGAGCCGCCAAGGAGGCATAGTGCGGGGCATCCCCCACCCCCGGTGTGGCCTTCCTGCTGCCCTCCAAGGCCCCACTGCTAGAGCCTGTTGTATTTATTTTAACAGCAGGCTCTGTCGCTAGTTGTCTATAATTTCCCAACATTTTGCCATACTTCAGTGTGGCCAAGAAACAGAATCCAAGACAGGACTACTGAGATGAAGGAGCAGATAGGAACTGGTTTGATTGTTTATGGCTGAGGTCAGTAGGAGCAGGAACAAGACGTAGCTCCCACCTTTGGGGTGTCTTCAAATGCACTCTTTATCTTCTTCCAGATATTGCCATGGCTGCTATTAATTTTTTCAGGGGCAAGTAAAAACTCTGCACTAGGGAACATCGGTGGGGAAAGAACAAAACCTGTGCCAAATCTACTATCAACAAGTACTTTATAATGGAATGTTGCACAGGTCCACACACACATTTGATCTTAGTGATCCTGGAGAACCAGGCAAAACTCAAAGATAGGGGTGCAGAACCCGGTGGCTTGGAGGGTCAGATATTCACCTGTAGGGACGTATGGTGATCATCCTTTCCAAGCCTGAGTCTCAGGCAGCACAGGGAAACTGTAGGGTGGTCAGGCAGACCTGAGGCCCTACAACTGATTTCCCCGCTGTTTGAGTCTCAGGCAGCACAAAGAAACCATGGGCAGATGGCTGCAGGGTGGTGGGGACCCCCAGTGCCACACACCCCTCAGTGGGGCCTGGAGCAGCTACCCTGCTGGCCCTGTGGCTAAGACTGGCCCTTACTCTGCTTGCCCTGATGATGGGTATTTGCCCAGGATTGATAAACTCACTCCCAGAACTCTGTTGTAAAGAATAAAGGCTGAATCTACACTTACCCAGCACAGCGCTAAGCAGGCGGAGTGAGAGCGTCTTTCTGGTGCATTTTTATGACATCATAGCACCATGATGCCGCTCTCGTGGTGCGATGACGTCATAAAACGCGCCAGAAAGACTGTCTCACTCTGCCTGCTTAGTGCTTTGCTGGGTAAGTGTGGATTCGGCCAAAGTCTATTCAGCTTTTCCAGTTCAGGAGCAGGTCTGTGAGTGGGGCGAGGGAAATTATTGGAACTCTCTGTACCTTTTCTGATGGTTAAATTGACCAGCTAGTAAATATATGTGAAAAACAGGCCCAAGGGTTCAGTAACAATCAGGCTTCACACCAAAAATGAATGTTCCAAGGTGGGCTGTGTAGATGAAGGGAAGTGGCTGTGCAGCTGGGACCAGATAAATGGTGTAGAATCTGAATCGCAGCTGAGAAGAGGCAAAACCTGGCTCTCTGTTCACACACAGAAATAATCAGTAGCAGAAGCCAGCCTAATCTCTAACCAAGTGCTTCCTTATACTTTCTCCCATGTGAGCAAGCATTTGCTATTCTCTTCCCTGTTGAAAAACAGGGCAAAGTTGTACGCAGGTAAAGCCCATCTATTACCACTGACAGTAGGTGGCCTGGCCTCAAGGATCAGGGACACCACATGTTTTGTGCACAACCTCTGCAATATAGTAAAGAGTCCAGTAGCACCTTTAAGACTAACCAACTTTATTGTAGCATAAGCTTTCAAGAAGCACAGTTCTCTTCATCAGATGCATCTGATGAAGAGAACTGTGGTTCTTGAAAGCTTATGCTACAATAAAGTTGGTTAGTCTTAAAGGTGCTACTGGACTCTTTACTATTTTGCAACTACAGACTAACATGGCTAACTCCTGGATCTATAACCTCTGCAATGTGTACATCCACTCTTCACATGCCTGTTACAGCGATAAATAATAGTAACTATCCATCCCACCCTTGAAAGTATACCATTAAATAATCCGTGACTGAACTTGTTTTAAAATAACCAAATATAACTTAAAGTTCATTCCCAGAATTACTTCTTTGCTTCTGTTTCTGAATATGGTTCTCTTAACTAACAATCTGTTTCAACATTTGAACAGTTATCACCGAGCAACAGTAGCATGATAAACATTCATGATAACTCATGATAGCATGGTAAAAACTCATCTCAAAATCTTTCTCAATAGACATGATTAATAAATAGTTTTGCTCCCATTTTCAGAGAGAAATAGACGTAATGCTTCTGTTTCCCCTTCGTGGGTGTGCTCTTAGCTGCCATTTAACCTTGAAGCAGTTGTCTAAATATAGATGATTGCAGAAAGGCTTCTTAGAACCAGAATCCTTTCTTAATGGTTCATATGTCCTCCTTAAAATTAGAATCTTCCCTAATGAAACCAAAACCTGTCCCTTCAGCTCAGGAAATACATAGACCTCTTTTTGGCTCTAATGACATTGACATATGTGGACAACCCCACCCCCAACGCCAACCCCTAACATTAGATAACAACTGTTTAGTGAATTCTCTGTAGTGGCCCCCACTTTATGGAATGGCCTACCTGAGGAGGTTAGGAAAGCTCCCACTCTCCTGACCTTCCGTAAGCAACGCAAAACCAAGTCCTTAAACCTTTCTTTTCATTCTTTCTTTTTTCTCTTTAAATCTTGCAAAATTGCATGTATATAACCATTACGTGTATATTGAAATGTCATATTGATTGCACTGCTACACACAATGTAATCTGCCTTGAGTCTCGGTGAGGAAGGCAGACTATAAATGCCATAAATAAATAAGTAAATAAAAATAAATTCTGTTTTCAGCAGCCGCCCCAATAACATTATTATAATAACATTCGATTTATATACCGCCCTTCAGGACAACTTAATGCCCACTCAGAGTGGTTTACAAAGTGTCATTATTATCCCCACAGCAAACACCCTGTGAGGTGGGTGGAGCTGAGAGAACGCCAGAGAACTGTGACTAGCCCAAGGTCACCCAGCTGGCTTCAAGTGGAGGAGTGGGGAATCAAACCCGACTCTCCAGATTAGAGTCCTGCCGCTCTTAACCACTACACCAGAAGCACAATGTTCAGAAGCACAATATGAATACAGCCTTCCTTGGTTATTTGTCACTAGCATCTTTTACATAGGGAGGCTCTACTCAGCTTGTGTGGGTACTATTAGACCTTTTGCTCCCTATAGGAACAGTTGCTTTGATGAATGATATGTCAGGATGTCATTCGTTCAGGTGTTGGCTAAGCAGCAGTAGATCATTTAAAAGCTGGAAAGGAGAGCACAAAACAAGGAAACAACTGGAAATGGTAGGCGTGGTCACTGTCCTGATGCCAGGTGTTGAAGCCTTTTTAAAGTTGCACGTAAAAAATAATGTCATCATGAGATGTAACTTCACTTATCTTAGTACTGAAGTAACATGAGGAGCTGTGCATGGTGTTCTTTTCCTTTCTATGAAAAACATAAAAAGCAGTTAGGGTCCAACTGATTGGTAGGGTTGCATTTCTGGAGTGGCTGGGCCTCTGAATCAGCAGGGCCCTGATTCAATAACCACATGGTAAACATTGTATGAGAGTTCTTCGGTAGGTCATATATTTAGCAATCACCAGCACATGTTTAGCAATTTAGAAAGATGAGATATGTGAGCAGGATATTCAGGCAAGACTGAACATAAAAGGGTTTTACAACAAGGTTACCTTTGAAACAACAAGGTTACCTTTGTATTCTAGATCTGGGTAATTCCTTAACCGTCTGTATTTGATGCATTTCAGCATTGTAAAAAAAAAGATTGCTGGGAAAACTGTGACATTTTGCATGCTGACTGTACACTAATTCTCTAGCATGCTTGTCTAAGTGAAGAACATGAACTGAAGCATATGAAGAAAGAGGAAGCAAGCCTGAAAGGACAATAAATTGTGCCTTAAATGAACAACTAAAGGGGAACTGGTGATTCATTATGGAATCACTACCTAGCATTTTGCAAGTAACAGAGCAGTGACTAAAGCCTTACGTAGACACGGGCATTATATAGTTTACAGTGGAAAATCTAAAAACTTTTGTTCACCAAATGTCATTGTCAGTTTGCTAATTATTTTGAAATGTCTTTAGTAAGGTCACCAACATGTTTAACCCAGCCTGGCTCCTGTGCCTTTAACAGGAACTTTGTCAGCAGAAAAACGATAGCAGATGATCCGAGGGCTATGCCATGAAAAGCTTCACCTGCTGACATCTGCCAGCTATTTTTTGGATCAGATGGCAACCATGGCCGTTTTCACACTACTAACCTGCTTCTGTAACGTTGCGAAATGTTGCGCAAAAACCATGGAAGATAGCGTCTTCTCGGGTGAGTTTTGCGCGATGTCACGGAAAACTCTCGCAAGAAGACGCTTTTTGCGCAACGTTTCGCAACGTTACAGAAGCAGGTTAGTCGTGTGAAAACGGCTCCTGTTCTTTATGACCAGTTTCATAAAAGATTTATAACTGGGATCCTTAAAACTAGTGAAGCAGAAGGACATTGCATGATCTGACAATGGCTCAACCCTGTGAAGCTGCAGTCTAGAAAAGCCAAGTGTATATAGTCCTAGTGATCCAGGTAAACAGGGGCTTTTCCCTTGGTTTTTCTGAACTCCCACGCCTCTTGGTAGTATAGGGGAAAGGGAGTACTGGGGTGGTTTAATTCCATTTATAAGATCAACTCTTATAGGCATTGCCTTCATAACCCATCCTGCTTGAGAAATATTTCTTTTTTTCTTTTCTCCTGTTGACATTTAGGTTCCAAAATGAACAAGTGGCCATAATATGCAAAACTGGAAAAAATACTTGGGATCGGTATGATGATTTGGAATTGCACATCTCCTGGCTGTTCAGCATGGAGTTCTGTTGCTTGCTTTCTGTGTGATGATGTTTGTATTTTCTGCAAGGGCCATAGCCAGGATTTCCAAAACGATATGTAGAAGCATGGCCTCATCTCTCCTGTGCCTCCCATTCAATTCCTTTGTAGTACCTAGCCCATGCTAGACAGTTATCTGTAATCTGCCTTTTCCTATGCATAGAACTTGAGGAATGGAGAGACCCTGGATGTTCATTTCATCCTAAGGGTCATCTTGCATAGTGCTTTTTGTAGTATATACCTCTGCGATGAGAGGTGTAGAACTTAGAAGGGTGTTTTTAAGCATGTGTTTGGTGTGGATACATCTTGATTGGTCATGATGATTCCCTGTAGCATGCAGTTGTTTTGCAGGACTTGCAGCCTCTGTGTTTTGTGGTGACTCCACCACCACCACCACCCCACTACTGAAGATTCTGCATTCTCTAATATCCTTAGCATGTTAGCCCACATGGAAAGTGTATCTTGTGATCATTCTGATCTTCAGGACCCTGCTGATTAGAAATGTGTTTTCTTATTTATTAAAAAAAGGAAGAGCCAAACAGGCAGTGATTCTGGTAGAAAGTAGAATGTATATCATCAAACCCATAAATAGTTCAAACAGTTGCAGATTAGATTAAAAGAACATCCTGATCCCCACAAGGCATTGGCTGATCCAAGATAAGGAAACATTGTATTTCATACTCAAATCTAGTGCTTAATGGAAAACTGTGTTAGTATCTGGGATTAGAGCCCTGGCCACTTTCTTTTTTTTAATATGCCAGAATAATTTGCTCATCAAGCATAGATACATCATTCTTGGCTTTGGCCTTGGATTCTGCTTTCTAACATGGTTGTGTGGATTGAACAAAGATGTGATGCTGTCAAGGATGCACGGCAGGAACTAGAATAATTTTGCCCTGTTATTCATTCGGAACTTCCAACAGAATGCCATCTGGCAGCAAGACAACTTGAGAATTAAAATCCATAGTGGGGCTTGTAAAATGTGCTCTCTTGTGCCTGTTTGCCGTAATCTCAAAACACTGGCACTTTCTTTTGGTTCCTTGGTGCAATCTCCCAAAGTGTATTAAGCCCTGGGTGCATCTTCAACAACTTTATGAAAAATGTACACTTGTTAAATGTGCTGAAAGGACACATCTAAAATGCAAATAGTATTTAAAATACCAAAGAGGGTTTTCTTAGGATATATCAGCTCAAGAATGCAACTGATAATTACAATCTCAAGAAATTAACATAATGAAACAGAAAATCTTTTGGCTCTTTTTGTAAGGCAACATCCAAGTACTCCTGATTTAATGCCATCCTTGCATTTTAACATCCCTGAACAAATGGGGAAATGTACATAGTTTCAAAATATAGGGATAAAATAGTACAGCTGTACATAAAGAGACAACCATGTCTATAGGTGCTTTATGGTATATCTGTAGATTATCTTAATGTTCTGTAGATTATCTTAATATTGTATATCTGTAGATTATCTTCTTCTTAGCCTGAGAAGAGATGATACTGCTGCTCTTTTGTCTGTGGTCCTAAAACCTCAGGTTTCCTTTATGGTACCACAGCTACAACAGTTAGACTTCAACAATATTGAGCTGCTTGTTGAGGACTTGCCTCAGAGAAATCCCATCAACATCACAAGTACTACTCCAGTTTAAATAAGATCTGAAAAAGCACCTCTAATTGGTCAAATATAAACCAGTAGTTCCTTTTATGGTGATTGGAATTATAATTGTATGATCTCTTGATCCTGTTCCCTTGAAAATTATTACAAACTTTAATTGTTAAAAAAAAAATCAAACATATTGATCTCCTTTCAAAAGATAAAACTGAAAATCAGTTTTGAGAAGGACCATATTCAGGGTCAGAATACACAGTGAATGTGAGATGTGTTAGATCTCAAACTGCAGATGCACACAGTAAGGGCTGCATGCCACCTGTGCCAAACTTTGGGTTGGATCCCATGGATCTGTTCCAATAACAATAGTGTGTTCTTCCAATACAAGGGTCCTTCCCCTGATGGAAGAGACCCTTTTGTGTGAGGGAAGGATCCTTTCTCTGATCCACCAGAATCAATGCATTACCTTGTTCAGCTTCGTGACTAACACTCAGTCTGTGCTTTCCAACATAGTTGTCAGTTCGTCCTCTCATTTGTATATACATACTTTGTTCAGAAACAACAGATCTGTTTGCATTTTTATTTTTGTCTTATTAAATGTCCTTCAGTGTTTCTCATTAATTTCCAGTGTCTTTTGTCATTAAGAGTTTGGGGGCAGGCGTGTCTGGATTTTTGTTTCGTCTCTACTTGTTGGTAAGCAGCTATTATTCTGTGGTTCAGAAATTAAAGATAATTTTTATATTGTTTGCAGACTGACAAGTAAACCACCACCAAGTGTACCACCAGTAGATTATGTTCCAGGTATGGATCTGAAACTTTTAAAGATGTTTTTAAGTCTTACGTCTGGCATAGACGTGTTATTGTTAAAGGAACAAGCTTGAGTTATCAGTGATTCATAGTGCAATCCTAATCAGAGTTACACCTTTCTAAACCCATGGATTTAGAAGAGTGTAACTCTATTTCGGATAGTACTGTCAGTTGTTCAGTTCAATTATTCAACTGTAATTTAGGTTAACTTCTGTTTATTGCATAATCATTGTGTCATCCATTCGCTTGTTATCTTTTCTGGTTCCCTTCAGTGTTTGGAGGACAGTGCCTTCTTTTATTGGTATTTTAAAATTCATAGTTGGCAGCCAGAAAGTTATTGTCACTCAGTAGTTGTGCAATAAAAGCTTAATCTAGCAAGATTGACCGTTTCCATCCACACTTCCTGGCATAACACTAAATTTACAGAATGAGAGTGTTTTCCTGGCTTGATTTCTGACATCATCGAGCCACATGGTACAACGACGTCAGAAATCACGCCAGGAACGTGGCTGCAAACAAACAGACTCCTTTTCCCACTGTTGGTGGAATTGCCCTTTGATTTCACATTACTGGAGCCTGATCTTCAACATGATTGGGAAAATAACTGGTTATGTCATTCAACCATGTCCTGAACTTGTTTTTCTTAATTTGTGAGGAAATGAGGACATCCCCATAATCCGAAAAGATCTGATTTCAATTATGATCAGTGCGGCCAAAGCCATAATCACAAAATCATGGAAATCCAAAGTCCCGCTCACAATACAGCCTTGAATTAATAAATTATGGGAATTTCTCACAGTGGAGAAAATCATAGACCGTATCTCAACCGCTGAGAACCAGAACTTCCAATCCAATTTCTATGAGAAATGGTAGCCTTTTCTGGACTATATGGAAAAGCAAAACAAATACTTGAAGTCAATACCTGACAATCTCAAAGTTATAGCAATTTATTAAATTTTATGTTCTTTCGTTGTCTTTACCACATATATTATAAATACTGCCAAGGCAATTGATACGCTGTCTTGAGCACGTTTATATTCATACTGTTTATATAGTTATATGGTTATATATTTGGTTTTTTTACTATTGCATATTGTTAAAAAATTCAAAAATAAAAATTAAAAAAAAATCACTCCAGGAAGACACTCTCAGTCCGTAAATTTAGCACTATGGCGGGACGTGTGGAAACGGCCTTTTAGACATTTCTATATCCCATTGAAGTCAGTTACAGTTGCAACCCAGAACCTAGAACACCTTACTTCCTAGTGTATGCTTCATTGAAGTACACATAGTAATTACTGGAATATATAGGAACCAGTATGAGTATGGTCCAATGTATATTTAGAAAACTCTAAGCACTTCAAAATAAGAATGAGTAAGTTAAGTTTTAAGGATTTTGGTATCTGGCTAGCATGCATGTTCTTCAAAGATCTTGGCTAACAACTTCATCAATTGTTTGCTCTAGATCATGCAGAGGAAGAGGAACAGTGGTCAGATGATTTTGTAAGTAAAGAAATGACACAGCTAACATTGCAGCTAAATAACCATGGACTGGAGCCTATTGTTCTGCTAATGTTGGAGCTTTTCTCAAGCACAAAGAGCCTTGTTCTTATGGAACAGCCGTGAAGACACCCTGTGCTGGAGGAAAGTTCTGCCATTAGGTGTACAGATTCATAAGATCCAGCTCTATTAATTGAGTTCTAAATCCTAAAGCATTTGCTTTTGCTTACCTTACAAAATACCATATCTGCTCAGACTTGCCCAAAGGTTAACTTCAAAATTGTACCATTTGAGATCTCTGATGAAGGTATTACGTAACTTGCAATTTTGGTGTGTTCTGAGTTGAAGGTGAGATTATTCCAAGAAGTTTTAAGCACTGGTAGTGACATTCTAAGAATGAAAGAAGTACCGTGTCATCCTGTCTCTTGTCCAGTTAAGAAATTTTACAGTGCAATTCCAAGAATACTTTACTGGAAGGAAGACCCATTTAATAGATCTGAGTAAAAGTATGAATAGACTTTGGATTTCTCTCTTAATTGCCAACCACACTTAACATGTCCTTTTCGTCTTATTTATACTTCTGGTGACTGGGAAGAAGGAATGAAAGAGGTAATGATAGCAAAAACATAATGAACAAGCCACCATTCTGTCTCAATAATTAGTATGTGAAGGCAGAAGATTATGTTTATATTTGAGGCAGGTAAGGAGAAAACGAGGCAAATTGCAACCTGGTGGCTAGTGACATGGTACAGAAATAGTAAATGATAGTCACTAGTGATCTATCACAAGGTGACCTTGAAGACTGAGTAGTCACCACTACACAAGTGCAATCTGCATGGTGACACCATGAACCAATGCAGCTGGTCATACATCTGCAGATGTCACTAGCTATCACCTCCACCTGCTGGAAAGGATAGAGGGACACGTTCCCACCCTACTTATAACTCCTGAATCAATTCAGTGGCTACTTCTAGAATTCTATATAGGATAAAAACCATCTGAGATACTACCAGCAAACTGCCCTTGATTTGAATTATGTTTTCTTTCTTCCTTCTACTGACAGTACCTATATACACATACATATTTATCCTATGTCCATCCATCACAAGCTGCTTTTCAGACTAAAAGGAGCTGCGGAAAAAGCTTAAAATGCAGCACTGGCCTTCTATTCATGCAGAAGTGGCAATAAAGCACCATGTAATATATACATGTATAAATCAAGATGGGTAGCCATGTCAGTCTGTCTGTAGCAGTAGAAAAAAGCAAGAGTCCAGTAACATCTTATAAGACTAACAAAATTTGTGGTAGGGTATGAGCTTTCATGAGTCACTCGCGTTACCTGTGACTCATGAAAGCTCATACCCTACCACAAATTTTGTTAGTCTTATAGGTACTACTGGACTCATACATGTATAAGGTAGTTCATGAAACCGTGGTTTCCCACCATTCTCCTTCTGTCAGCAATTTTCAGACACCCAAAAAAACCTGATGCTGCATGTTGCAGGACTTGCACGGGCCAAAAATCATGCAACCCAGGGAGTGAAGTAAAGTGGGGGAACCAAGTGAAATTCATCTCGCCTTCCTCCTGCCTTAGCAGAGCTTCTGCTGATGAAAGAAATTTGTCCGTGCAGGAACTGTGCTAGTCTGTTTCACATTCCTCACCGCAGCCCTCTCAGGCCACATGTCTTTTTGTCTGAACGAGTCCAGTAAGCCCCAACATCAGTGTTTGGGAAGTCTCAGAGGGCTGCTGGGAGGAGGGTGGGAAAGAACCATATCTGAGCTCATCTTTACATAAGTAGCCATGGGATCCACACACCATTGTACCTTGAGTAGAAAATAGTGTGATATGAACTTTCTGTGAATGGAGATTTCTATGTGGTGGGCCGCCTGTCTATGCATATAATCATTTGATTAACAGAAAAAAAGCATCTGTGAACACCGAATCATGAAGATGACAAGATCATTTGCTCACTTATTCTGATGATTTATTTCTTAAAGGACACTATAGAGAGTAACTTGGTTCTGTAGGATCTGAGAAAAGGTTCTGAGTCACAGCTTTTTAAGATAGATAGAAGGTTTATTGTATACAGCCATAGGCCATTACAAGTCACAAACAACAAACAGAACAGAAACACAAGTTTGAATAAAATTGATGTGACATGGTCAAAAGCATTAAAATTTAAAACTAGATACATGGTCAAATCGTTAAAATTTAAAACTAGATACAGCCATTAAACCATTTCCAGTTGGCAAGTTCATATAGGGCAATAAAAGTATACACAGTTAAAACAGTAAAGACAATAAAAAACCCCAATGTACAATATTAATGTTATCCCTTAAGTACAGCATTGGCCCGTATTTTTTTTGCAGCCAGGGCATATAAGGCCATTTTGTGGGATACGTTAGCATCAGAGTCAGCTAATAAAATTGCAATCTTCTCAGGGTCTGACAACATCTCAAAAAGAAATTTAGTCCTAGGTTGTACATACAATGGGCAGTTGAGAATATAATGAGGTAAGTCCTCAATTGCAGATGTTCCACAGGGACAGAAGCGCTGGTCCTTAGGAATTTTACTGTAGTGGCCTGAACAGCTTTTTAAGAAAATGACCAATATCATTTCTAGGATAATAGTGATTATGAGAATCCCGATGATCATTCTGATTCAGAAGTATATGTGGTTCCCAATGGAGACAATGGTGATGACAGCTACGAGCCCCCTCCAAGTGAGAAGGAAAACAAGAAGATACCTACAGCATTCTCAATTTCCAGAGGAGAATATGCAGGTACTCACTCCACACCTCATTTCTGTATTCCTGGTTAAATGTAGGCAGTACAGAATTCGAAGGAAATGGAAAGGATTTAAATGATCTCTTTCCCAGAGCGACCCTGAATAGGATGATCTGTTTTCTAGATTCAGGCAGGAGAGAACACTTCTGTTCTACCTGGTACATGGCAGAAAAGATACTAGTATGTTTCCTATCTTAAACTGGAGGAGCATTCCTCCATTTAAGTGGCTTTTCCATTGGAGAAAGATGTATACATCCAACTTGTTTGCATATAGCCTCTTTCTGCGCAACAGGCAATACTGTATTGTGCAGAGAACGAGATTGTACACTGGCTCTGTTCTCAAAGGAATAATCAATATGCAGAGGTTAAGGCAATCTTCAGTATCCCCACAAGAGGCAATTACTTATGACTTTCAGCAGTCTTGATAAGCAAATCTATAAATTTCATCTAAGTTTGGATAGAGCAGCAATAAATAATAACTGGTCCTCGTGATGGTATAGGGTTTTTTAAAGATCATTATAATTTCTGGTTATTTACAGAATATCTTGTTTCCAAATTTAAGGGAAACGTTCACAGAATTGAGATTCCTACAGCATATTTGGAGGGCAGGTATCAATGTATCCCTATTAAAGACAGTTTTTATTCCAAAGTGGTCATGTTGATTTATTGTATTGAAGATTGCTTATTGTGTTGCCCATTATTGTATGGATCCCCAAGAGAGAATTTTTTGAATTTTCATCTTTTTCAAGTATCGGTTGATCATCACAGGATATAACTGTGTATCTCCTGTCTCACAAAAAGTATGTTATCGGGCTGCATGATTTGCAACTGCATCAAAGAAAATTTGAGGAAAGCATGTGGGGAAACAGAGGTCTAGAAATGCAGTTTTAATATTAATATAAGGGATGTTTTTGACTAAAATGGCTAGATCTTCAGATTTTGTCATGAAAACATCCGACATCAACTATCAATTTGTGAAACTGCTCTCATTCTATAAGTAGATAAAATAATATGGAAAACATTGTAAACAGCTGTTCAAAAATTAACGATTATTCCTGGATTTCCTTTCTCATTTATAGACAACCGATCTAGCCAACAGCAGCGTCAGCCCATTGCCAAGCCGCTGCCTACTCTGCCAGGTCAGCTTTCGTCCAAACCAAAGCAACTGGCCTCTTTGCCACCTGCATCTGTTGCTCTGAAGCCCCAAATCCCTCCGAAACAACAGGAATGCCCTGAAAATGAGGTAACACTCGTGGATAAATCAAGCTAGTTATAAGGGTTACAAAAACTGATCCTGCAAGACCCAGAAATTAATTTTGTAACTGTAAATGGTACTTGGGACTAAATCATTAAGAAGTCATGACCAAATAACAATAAAAGGCACTCATTTCCTTAGGGTCACTTGTCCATTTTATAAATGTTATAATCTCTACTCATAAAAGATTGAAAAATGGATGAAAGGTGCCTGTTCCTGAGAATAATACTGCTTTGCTTTAATCCATACAACCAGAAATAGAGCAAAGATAAACATAATGCATCCTATCCAGTGGTTATTTCCCTCTGGCATAAGAGCAGTTCCACTGGCAGAGTGGGGGGAATTTTCACCAGTTTCTTCCCTCCCACTGCAGATTCTGCAGCACTGCTCCTGTGGACCTCCAGAATCCTAGGGGCCATATTTCAGGGACATGTTGGCTGCAGTGGGAGGAAAGAGGAAAGGTCTGTTTCATGAATGACACTTCCTTTGCAAGTAGCTGGATATACTCCAATGGTTCAGAGATGAGTTCCCCTGGAGAAAATGGCTGCGTTGGAGGGTGAACCCTGTAGTACTATACCCAGGTGAGGTTCCTCCACCACTAAATCTCCAGAAATTTCCCAACCTGGAGTTAGCAACGTTGGGTTGTGGCAATCACCAACCTGGTTCATTGCAAGGCCTAATCCTGGTTCCAAATATCACTCACTGGAAAACCACCCAATCTCAGTTTAACTTTGTTAACAAATTGGAATTAGTTGTTGGGCTTGCATGCACCTTTAACAGGTATAAGGGGGGGGGATGAAAGCAAACCCAACAATAAACCAGGATTGTGCTGTAATAAACTCTGTTACATCTGAACAACCAATAATAAGAAGGGAAATAGACCCCCAAACCAATTATAGGTTTTGACAGGTGAATACAGGAACTTCTCCCAATAATTTCAATTCATTATGATCTTGTGCTGTCCTCAAGAGACATAATTTAGCTGCAGTTTATCCATTCACTGATTACATGCTGGTTGGACTACTATAACACAACCTACATGAGGCTGCTTTTAAAAATTGTTAAGTTATAACTGGTTTTGAATGTGGTAGCTAAGCTGCTGGAAGGTTATTGGGACCATCTCATGCAGGGTCACGATCAACATACCTTGGGGTGAGGCATTTGCCAGGGCCTAGGGATTCTGACAGGGCCCAATGTGAGCATTCCACCTCCCAACTACTTGGGCTGCCCAGAACCACCAGGGAAAAGTGGATGGGTGGTGCAAGCAGTGTTTCTTATGTTCACAGCAGTGGTACTCCTAGCCACACACACTGCCCAAGGCCATTGAGGAAAGGACATACAAGTGGCTATGAACATGGGAGATGGGAGGGGTCATGAACAGGCAGGAAAAGGATATACAAATAGATGTGGACTATGTGAGTTGAGGGGAAAGGGAGGTGTGAGTGGAGGTCATGGTGGTGGGACAAGGGAGGACTGAGCACTCTTTGCCAAGGGTCCCTCAAAACCTGGGATAGACTGGATCTCTTGCCAATTTTAAAAGATCTTCTACTTCTTGTAACAATCCAAAGTGCTGTTTATTACCTATTAAGCCCTCCACAATCTGGGACCAGAGTAACCGGAAGACCATGCTGTACAAGTCTGCATTCCTGCTGAGATGACCTGTTCCGCCATCTGAGGCATGGTGGATGAGCACCAGGGACTAGGACTTTAAAAGTACACCCACACTGTTCATTTGGCGCAATCTCAAGGACTTTTTAATTCTGTAAAAATTTTAATTACTTTCCCCTCTATCAGATTTTATCCAAATTTGTCAGTTTCCTTGTTTTACCTGAGTAAGTTATATTTAATAATTGGCTATGTTTTATAGTTGTGAATTCTGTTTTGAATTTTGTTTTTGTAAATCACCTTAGGAACTTTGATGAGAGTATAGGAGGGAGGGAGGGGGGAATAGATCATGGTATTAGTCAAGTAAGACAAGGGCGGGGAGCTAGAAACATGCTAATTAAAGATATCTTCATAAATTCCTGGTACTGAAATAAATTATTGTACAATCTGAGGTCTTACCAACATTCACACTCCAAATGTGATTGGTCTCATTTAATAGAATTGTTAGCATGATAATTTTTTGTTGTATCTGTCTAGTACATTTTTATCATATCCTTCTTCTTAAGGAGTGTAAATGGTTCTCCTTTCCTCATGTTACTATCTAAACAATCCTGTGAGGCAGGTTAGGCTAAGGAAAGAGTGACTGGTCCAAAGATGCCTAAGTTTAATGGCAGCGTGGAGACGTGAATCAAGGTCTCCTAGATTCCAGTCTAACATTCTAACCACTGTATCACAGAGGGTGTCTTATAAGGAGTATTATTCATTTTAATACCCTTGCTAATGCTCAAAGCACTATGCATACTATAAGCATTCAGGAGGAGTCTCCCTAAAATATAGATGAAGGCAACATGGAGTTCTTAATGAGGTCAATCTCTCCAGTGACCTGAAATTTCCAGGAAGCTCTGAGCAACTAGGGGTTCCTCTCTTGCTTTCAGTGTCCAGAGAATACTACAATGTTAAACAGAAGTGATGTTGTATGGGAAGCATTCCTTGATGTCTCCTACACACATAGACACAGACATGCGTGTAAGAATGTATGAGAGTCCCATGAAGTTTTGAGTCATGGGCAGTGAGTTGCAAACACATGGTCTGTGTCCCTCCTACATTATGGAATTCCTGTATCTAAATAGACAATCCCTTTTGTTCATTTTGATTTTTTCATAATTAAAGTTATAAGCCACCTTGCCATCATAAAATCCTTACAAGCATTGAGAAGAGAACTTTCTATTAATTTGTCTCTGCATGTTCCTCAGGCAGATTATGTTGTACCTGTTGATGATGATGATGAAGATGACAATTACATTGAACCTACTGAAGAAAGCCCTTCACAACCTGTAAAACGTAAGCACCACATTTTGCACAACTTTGTTGAGCTAAGTAAGTGAGCAGGATATCCATTCTGAAACATAGGCAGCCTAGAGCACTGCAAGAGAACTATGTCTATTATTTCTGTAGTGTTCTAAAAAAGTCAAAATGTTATCAGAATTGTCCAAGCAACCAACATTGTATACTCATTTGATGAGATCTTGCCATTTTCTTCCAACGTGAAAGTGAAAAGGAAAGGGAAAATTGTGCACTGTTTGGTGACAAAATACAGGGACAAAAGAAAAACCTTAAGTGCCTTGGAGGAAGAAATGGGTGTAAACAAAAGCCTGGCTTAGGCTTCTTAAGAGAAACTTTTTGTACACTTTCAAACTTTCCCCCAAAACTATGAGTTGCATTGGGAAAGCGTCTGTAATAATATTTGTGGAATTCTGCAAATGCTGATGGGTACCGCTTTAAGCAGGCCTGCAGTTTGAATGTTGGCTTCGTTTGAAGGAGTCTTAAAGCAGTCTTCCCAGTGCACTATTAGAGGACAGGATTTGCTCACACCATTCTGGATTTTAATACCATGGGTAAGAACAATACCAGAGTACATTGTTTGGGGCTACAACAGACTTCCCATCTTAAATATTAGTGATTTCAGTTTTCAACTGCCTGACACACATTTGCTTTGTCATTTGAAGCCCCAGTGGTGAACAGATCTATCAAGCCCACAACAAAACTTGATCTTCCCTGTTCTTCAGTGTTGCCTGCTGCTCCTGTGTCACCTTCCATGCTAGGTATGTAAAAATTGCATTAGTACAATGACAATATTGCAGAAGCAATGCATTGAGAAAAGTTAAAAAACGATGTGCAGATTCCCTCCAGTAAAGACAAAATTTTGCTTAAATGAACAGTGAAGACACAATTCAATACGTAGTATTCTTAGCATACTTCTGTAAGAGTATGTAAATAACGTTATAAATATTGTATAGCTTTGTTTACACTTCTCAGTCCTCTTTTGAAAGCCATTTACTTCGGAAGTTGTTTCTAAAATGTGACAATCTAAATTGTCAAATCTTCTCTACCAAAAAAAAGGATGATATTAAAATAGAAGCATGGCCCTGTACCCATGCTACCCTCCCTCCTCAACACACACACATCCTCTGTATGGGTGGTGCGATCAGGACAAGGTCTCAGGCTGCCAAGATTTTAGCAGCTTGGCAAAGGTATAGTGTAATCAGAGTCTACAACTTGTTGGCCTCTTTCAGAAATACAACCCATATTAAGCTTACTGCCATTGTGGTCAGGGATCATAGGATTCTTATCTCAGTACAGATGCGACTTTTCTGCATTTGCTCCCCTTCTCGGAAGCTAATTACATTTGACACTGTACCTTTACATCCTATCTTACTTCTTTGCAACACTCCCTCCCACTTTCTGTCTGGAATATAAAGACTCAGGGATCTTGATTCCTATTTGGTATCTGACAAAGGGTGCTTCAGCTCTTGAAAAGCTTACAATCTGGAAAATCTTGTTGATCTTAATGATGCTCAAACTTTTAAGGACTCAAACCTTGCTCTTCTACTGCCGTCTATGGCTACCCAGTTGAAACTGCTGTTGTGATAGTCGTTCTGCGTGATTGTCATGAATCTGAAAAACGATTCACGTTTTTTTTAAAAAAATTGAATACACAACCCATCCACCACAATTTGCAGCTTACACAGCAAAGTAATTATTCCATCATGCAGCCAGATCCATTTCTAGCACATGATTAGTCAAGTCATTCACTGAATATCAATCAGACCATGATGGAACATTTGTCAACTTTACTGCACTACTGGCTTTAAGGTGTGTAGACTATATTCAGGGCAAATTTGGATCATAAATTGATCCTGAAACTCCTTTATTGCCCACTCTAGGAAATTGGTCATTGTTCTGTCTGGCTCACTCAACAGGCTTCATTAAGCCTATATGGTATAAACAAGTCACAGAAGAGAGAGTAGTTTCTCCATGTGTTACAGACTAGTTTAACTACAATTTTGTATAAATTAATAGGCATAAGTTGTAGGTAGGTGTGTTGGTCCATAGCATGATGGAGGAGTTTGTAGAGTATTGAAATGAAATACAGGATGTATTGCAGACTTAATTATATTAAGTAATGTTGGTTATAAAATAGGTTTTAAAATGCACCAAAGGCTACTGGGAAAGAGGGTAAAAAAATGGGTCCGTCTCTCTTTGAGAATATAAAAGCAGGAATTAATCAGATGGCTTCTCAGCACTAATTGGAACACACAAGTCTCTTGTAAGGCGGACAACAGAAGAAAATACGGTAGTCTTTATATTTAAAAGCTGGGGAATTAGAGAATGCACTTGGTAAAAAGTCTAGAAGTCACATTGGAAAATACTACCTAGCGAATGGAGGCCAGGCAACCTCCATAGGGAAATCCCATCTGAAGAACATCTACCTACAGTTGGAGAATCCCTTTCTTTGATGGCTAAATCTAATGTTTCCCAAAATGGACTAAGATTGAAAGTAACCATGGTGATCTTTTTTCTTAGACTCAACTACATGTTTTTTGTTCCCTAGAACACTTAGCACTCTGGATGTGTAATGCAAAAAACAAAATGGGGGGGGTGGTATGTAGCATATGATGGAAGAGTCCCGACGAGATTGCAATTTGTCTCTTAAAATACAGGACATGTTGCAGACTTAATTGAATCACATGATGCTGGGTGCAAAATGAGTTTCAGGATGCACTGAAGGCTACTAGTAAAGAGAAGCAAAATACAACCACCCCTCCTTTGAAAGTCTAAACGCCAGCAGTGCTCCAAAGCTAATTAGTAGTATTATTTTCTGTTCCTTCAATACTGCTTTGGAATAAAACAACACCCTCTAGTGGCTATCAATAAAAACAGCTCTATTGCAATTACATCCTTTGCTGAAATGTGAAAAAAAAATTATTTATTTATTTCTGTCATTTATAGTCCGCCTTTCTCACTGAGACTCAAGGCGGATTACGTAGTGTGAGATTAGTACAATCAGTATCAAGGACATTTCCATACAATGTCAAGGATATTTCCATAAACAATGCCATAGGATAAATAAATACAAGTTTACAAAGACATAGCATTAGCAAGGATCAAATACAGAGTTGGAAGAATTGCGGAAACAGAACATAATCAATTCCAGGACTGACATTAGACAACATGAAGCACAAGTAGTATATAGGAGTACAAATTTAAAGCAACAGATAATATATAAGGCAACATAGTGATGAGCTCTATGGTCCCTAACTTATTAGTGAAGCATCTGAGACTCTCTCCCTACAATACTTCCCTCCTATCTGAGTAAAAAGCCTTTTTGAATAATTCGGTTTTGCATCATTTGTGGAAAGCCGGGGGAGTGGGGGCTCTCTTGACCTCAGGCAGGCTGTTCCACAGGGTAGGGGCCACCACAGAGAAAGCTCATGTACAGCCCGTTTTTTAAAAAAAAATTATTGGAAAAAGTGTATTGTGAAAAACTCACTACAGAAGGTGACAAGCTGCTGTTGATTTCGCTCATGTGCAGGCTGGCCCCTGCAAGAGACCCTGTTCAGATGAGTGAAGCTGCCATGGAGGGCCATAAGGAGAGAGGTGGTCCTGTAGGTATGCCAGACCATAATCTCAAACAAAGGTGTATTTGAACAATTAGCTTGTGCTTTTCCATTTTAACAAAAATGCAGCATTACTAGAACAATTCTTGATGGAAACTGATTTACCTTAAAAAAGCTTAAATTTTAAAAAATCACTTAGCTCCCACAGGAACGACAAGGATAACACAAATATTGTTTTTTGGTTTTTTTATTAAAAAAATTTCGACACAATTTTCTACTTTTTAAACTGAAATTGCCCCCGTTTTTTTTTCAGCTAGACTTATTTTATGCATGCTTTGTACCTGATTTTGCACGTGTATGATTTTGTTCTTTTTTTAAGTACATAAAAATCTTTTTCCCCCAGATGTCTATGAAATTCCTGAGGAAGAGGTAAGACCTTGTATAAGTATTTTATAAAAAAGAAAAATGCAGCAACAGAGTCCTGTATGCACAGGGCATAGAACTGTCATTTACACACAGCAGCAAATTAACCTGGATGCATTTCCTCACAGTTAAAAAGAAAATCTGTGGCATGTTCAGAACTGCCTTGCTCTCGTCTGCAGTCTCAAGAGGAGTAAGCTTTTGCTACCATTCTTCTCAGTATATATCTGTGATTATACCTATGTAGCAGTAAACTGCAATTCACTTTCCAAAGAATTTATTCCGAAGAAGATTTTGTAATAGATTTATCCAGTTTGGCTGTGTGGCAGTATGTCTCCATCTTTCTTAGGAATACGGATGTAAGCAATGCTTCTTCCAGTACCTGGCTAGGATTTGCATAGTTGCTCTTTTCCTCCCACCTGTCACTCATGCCCCTAAGATCCTGAAATGCTGACTCTTTATTGGGACCCAGAGCTCATCTCCAGAGTTAGTCCTTGGTGGTTTGCTTTTGAGTTTTAGTGGAGCTCCAAGATGGCTGTGGAATTTTCCAAACTGATACGTTAAGCTGGTACTTCCAGTAAAAAATATTCCCATAATAAAGTATGACTATCAAAATAATTTGCAAAGCATCCTAAGTAGAGTTACAGATTTTAAGAAAGGTATAACTTAGGATTGCACTCTTGTTTACTTCTTTGGTGGATTTCATCTCTCATCAAGGAAATCAAGGCACAATCCATAGGCCTCCCATTCAGTCCCTGACTAGATTGCATCACTTTAGCAAGGTTACTGTATCATGCTCTGGGACCATACTTTGAGATTTTAACAAAAATCTATTAGCAGAAATGGTTAACAATTAACATAATTAGCTTACAAGCACAGATATGTTCAATCAGCTACTGAACAATGCTTCCATCCTCTGTTGGGTGCTCTAATAGTAATTTGGCAAAAAAAAAAGAAGACGATTAATTTAGCTTTCTTGTTTGCTGCATTTTTCAGGACTAGCAATTATCTGAACATTTAAGTCCATCAATAATTCTTATCTGGTTTTCCTATCATGTCCCAAATACTGCCATGATATACTGTTTGATGGATGTAGTTTAGATATGTTTTCCAAGAAATAAACTGCCTAAAACATAATTTTCAAGCGCTAATGAATTAACAGTTCATTTTCTTAAAACAGGAAAAATCATCACCTCCATTAACCAGGTAATTTATTATTGTTAAACTCCATATTTGTGACTCACAGAAAATTGTTTCTGTAGTCTCTTCAAAGGACCATTTAGTCGGGGTGGGTAAAACACGCCTGTAGTTTATGTAACAGAGGAGAGTTAATTCAGAAATACCACAAATCTTTGACTTCTCCAGTCTAACTGAACAGTTTCCACATGTATCTGGTTGACCAGCCAGGGTGTTACCAAATGACATATAATCTCACTCTCTTCAGGAACATGGCCTAGCCCTTTGATGAGCACAACTTATCCCCATGCCATAGACTATAATCTTTTAACTGGAAATCGAGAAACTTCAGAGGTAGATGATACATTTTAAAGTCAGTTTAACCCAAAAGATACAGCAATATCATAGAAAAGTGGCCTATCAATTTCTTCCAACAATCTTTTCCACTTCTAGTTAGGAGAGTTATCTGGAATGCCACTAGGAAACTTACCAAGAAGTTCAAATTCATGAAAGTGAAAAGGTGGTTCACACCTTTGTCAATGTAAGCATTTTTCTGCCCGTGTCAATGCCTTAATAGGAAGCGGTATCTGTGCATACGGCACTCTGATTTTCATGGTACATTTTGAGGAATTTGACATATTGTGCATGCTTCCAATTTATTGTGAATACTGTCATATTTGCATACTACATCACACATTCATCAAAGTAATAGTTCTCAGTTTAACAGACAACACATGCCTATGTCCCTTACCACACATTTTTGTCACCACAACATACCACCACAACATACATGAAACATATGGTGGATAGCAGACATGCATACCCTCTTCTCTACTGTATGTAGGTAGTTTGGCAAATGTGTGAACCACTTCTGGGGGGGGGGGGGGAATTATAGGCCACAGTCCAAAGTAATCATTCTTACTACCATGAAAATAAATGAAATCACTTCAGTTATATTGTTTCTGTGTTTGTAATTTTCTGGATTAAAACAGTTACCTTTGTGATTGAACACACAGATTTCTTGCTCAGTTTTGAAAGGCAACATGATTGTCTAATAATTATCACATTGCTGCTAATTATACTTGCAAATTAAGTTCTTAATTCTGGTGCGAGAGCTTCTTTAGTGATTTGGACAGGGTTTTGCAAATATAGCTGGGAACCAAACATTTCAGGGAGGGTTTGCCTTTTCAGTTCTTCATGTCCTATTACCAGTCTTAGGGTGCAGCTTTTTAAAGGTGGAAGAGGCTGAAGTGGGAGGGGAGCCAGAAAAGCCCCAATGTGTGTGCAGGCCATTGCGGGCTACCCATTGAATATTGCCTCTACTCTCTTACTAATTTATTTATATTTTACTCAAAAAGGATTTCCAAGCCACTTCCTCCAAAGCCTGTTCAGAGACCAGGAGGACACAACACATCCAAAGAATTGTCAAAGTCAGATACATCCAGGTTAGTTATTAAATATTTATGCCAAAAATATTCACTTATTTATTTCTATCTATCACAAAGAGTCTAATGTTAAGTGTGAAATAGGGTATAATGGACTTTAAGCAGGGAGATCCAGATTCAAATCCCCATAGCCATTAAGCTTGCTGGGTGACTGTGGGCCAATCCCCTGTCTTAACCTAACCAATTTCACAGGAGTATTGAAGATAAAATGGATGGAAGGAAACTACACTTATTCAAGGAATGGGAGGATACAGATGTGTAATAGCAAGATCCATGTCCAATAGCACCTTAAAGAGCAACTAGATTTCCAAGATAAGAGTTTTTGAGATTCAAAGCTCCCTTCTTCAGATACCTGACAAATCTGACAATATCTGACGAAGGGAGCTTTGACTCTCGAAAGCTCATACCTTAGAAATCTAGTTGGTCTTTAAGGTGCTACTGGACCCAGATCTTGGTCTTTAGCTGCAGACCAACATGGCTACCCACCTAAAAGTATATAATATAATAATAACAACAACAACAACATTCGATTTATATACCACCCTTCAGGACAACTTAACCCCCACTCAGAGCGGTTTACAAAGTATGTTATTATCCCACAAAACACCCTGTGAAGTGAGTGGGGCTGAGAGAGCTCCTAGAAGCTGTGACTGACCCAAGGTCACCCAGCTGGCTTCAAGTGGAGGAGTGGGGAATCAAACCCAGTTCTCCAGACTAGAGTCCTGAGCTCTTAAACACTACATCAAAACTGAAACATTTCATATATTTTCCAGAAATATTTTGCCTCTGCCAAGAAGCCATCTTCAAATGAAAGTCGTAAGTAATCAAACAACCAATTGCAGAAACCTTAGTAGAGATAGCCAGGGCTTTTTTTCAGCAGGAACGCGGTGGAACGGAGTTCCGGCATGCAGAGGTACGGAGGGCAATCTAAACTCCCCTCTGTCTGGAGATCAGGGGGCCATGTGACCATTTTCGCCAAGGACGATTTAAACTTTTAAAAAATCCTCCCTTGTTCCAGCTGACCCAAAGTGACATCATTGTGCGGTCCTGAGTTCCATCACTGAGTTCCACCACCTCTTTTCCCAGAAAAAAAGCCCTGGAGATAGCTAATAGCTATTATTCAAGAAACAGAAAATGTGACTGCCTTAAAGATGTGAAAGAAGGCTATAAAAACAACACAATTTACTTCAAAGTAGCAAGATTCATTGGGAAATTTTAAACTGTGTAAGATGTCTGCTTGATACCCTGCAACTACTGCAAATCAGAGTAGATAGTACAGATCTTGATAGACCAAGTGGTTAACAGATTTCAGAAATTAAGCATGCGACATGCTGCTCACATATCATACCATTTATGCATTTGCAGACATTTTTTCCTAAGGACTGCATGCCACCATGCCTTATTGCCAGGATGAATAGCCAAAGGGATTCATCCAGTGTGTTTTTCATGGCCATTTAGTAAATGTGCTGGCTGTATTGCACGCATTTGTTTCGTTACCCCAAAATCATGGGTTCAGCCGACACTTTCTGCAAAGCTATGAAGGATTGATTAGTAAGATCCATCATCCATAATTACTTGTTTAATCATTATTATCATAATTAAATGTATTAAAATACTATGGGTTGGGTTCTATGGAAACTACACATAGAAGGAGATAGAAGAGCAACCCATGTACCCCAAATTCTTTGCAGAGTGGTGCTGGAGAGGAATCTTGGGGGGTGCACCACAGCATGGGGTGGGGGCTGCAGTGACAAGGAGGAAATCAGGCAGAATCTTCTCCTCCTCCGTCATCAGCTTGGTGACTTTATCAGGTATTAACCACAAATTAAGCACTTCTGTATAACTTCTGTAATCTGATTTTATTTTTACATAACAGGATCCTGATGGCTTTGAAATGCACAGTGATGAAAGTAAGTATTTTCTGCACTGAAGCACACCTTCATGAATTATCACTGAATGTGATTACAAAACTAATATGGAGCACTCCATGCCAAATTCCATGCTCTCAACTGTCCTATTTTATTAATATTCCATGTGTACCTAGTGAGTCCATATCTGTGCTCCGCACATT
The DNA here is from genome assembly GCF_028583425.1 of Eublepharis macularius. Classification (NCBI taxonomy): domain Eukaryota; kingdom Metazoa; phylum Chordata; class Lepidosauria; order Squamata; family Eublepharidae; genus Eublepharis; species Eublepharis macularius. Next base: position 100,427,982 of record NC_072795.1, read on the forward strand.
TCTTTTTAATGACTAAACTTTTTCTTATACTTTTAGAGAGCTGTTTTAGTGTAGAGGTTGATCTACAAATCTGGAAGGCCCTGGTTTCAATGGCTTCTTTTCAATGAACTCACTGATCATAGGACAGCCATGTTCTTATCCTCAGTCCCCCCTCTGCAATATGAGGATAATCATACTGACCTGCCTTGGAATGCTACTGTAAAGGTTGCAATTATGAGAATGCTTTAAATACTCAAAAGATCTATATAAACATTACTTTATTCATAAGTGTGATAATCCAAAAAGTACAAAAAGAGGTTCTTACAAATTTGCAACCTATGCCCTCATCTAAACCCTTCATTCATTTAACTCTTCTCCAACTGCAACTGAGAGTAGTCTATTACCATGCAATTTATTTCTTCTTTTGTGAGGTTTAAAGATGTACACTGCAAGTGTACAAGTTTTTTAGGTGAGACTTGATTATGTTTGATGTTTTTAGGTCACAGCAGCAATGGAACTCAGGAATCCAAGTTTCCTTCTGGTGTGGTACCATCTCCATTTCCAAGGATGACGTAAGTGACAAAAATACCATTATCTCTCATTCATTCAAAACTGCTCTGTATAGGAGGTAGTAAGGCAGGGTTCTTCTTCTGTGTTAAGCCACTACTCATTTCGTAAAACATTCAGTGTACCAATAGGCAAGTGATGAGTAAAAGGAAGGCCGTTTCTCCACGTCCTTAAAACAGCACACACACCTGGAACACTGGCGGCTTCTTTGTGCGATTTTTGTTTAAAACAGATGCAGAGCATTTTTTCGGTGCATATTGCACAAAGAAACCACCAGCATTCTGGGAATGTGCCACTATTTTAAGGACGTGACGAAATGTCTGAAGACTCATTTATTGCATTTTAAGCTGGTGTTCCCTGCAACATCTGTCAGAGTAGCTTTTAATAAGTGTCAGAAATGTGGGCTGGTATTAACACCACTGTAAAATCGCTCCTCTGTGCAGTTCACAAAAGAAAATAAGGAGTAGGTTATAGACCTCATGACCCCAGTATCTGGGGCAGGGTTTGCTACTATCACCCCAAACTATAGCCTGTTAGTATGCCCAAAGGGTGAATAAACCAAGCCTTCTAGGGATACGCTACTCTTTAGTTTCTGTAATCAGGAGTCATTGAAGCTATTGCCAGTCAACAGTCACAGCAACCAGAGTGTCTCAAGAAAAAAAAAAACTCTAACCACCTAGCACACAAAGTGTTGCCCCTAACTAAAACTATCTTCTTCTGTGTTAAGCCACTACTCATTTCGTAAAACATTCAGTGTACCAATAGGCAAGTGATGAGTAAAAGGTAGGCCAGTTTGGTGTAGTGGTTAAGAGAACGGGACTCTAATCTGGAGAGCCGGGTTTGATTCCCCACTCCTCCACAAAGCCAGCTGGGTGACCTTGGGCGAGTCACAGTTCTCTGGAGCTCTCTTAGCCCCACCCACCTCACAGGGTGATTGTTGTGGGGTAATAATAACACTTTGTAAACCGCTCTGAGTGGGCATTAAGTTGTCCTGAAGGGCGGTATATAAATCGAATGTTATTATTATTATTATTTACTAATCCTAACTGGATCTCAGCATGCTACACCACTAATATGCTAAAACAGTAAAACGATAACTTGGCTGATTTGTAATTTTGCGCTTTACTCTGATCAGTTTTACCTTGAAAAGGGATACTGTATGAAATGCTAATAACCCCTTTGGTTTTGAGTATCTCCCAAATTGTTCTGATACCTGCTCAAGCCACCCTATTCTCCTTCTGTTTCAAAAGCGATTTGCTATTGCCATGGAGTATGGGACTTAAGGGAAGAAGCACGAAGCCAGAGCTGATTCAGGGAGGTTCAATTAGTTGTGCAGTTCTGGAGATACCATCTCTAAACTTTACTTGCAAACTGCACCTATACCAGCTATATCAGCTAATTGTATGAAAGCATAAAAGCCGCCTCTTTAATATTTTAAGATTTATTGAATCCATGTAACAGTATCCACTCTCCATGCATGGTATCAACAGCTGAGACAGCTTTGAACCCGAATTCTAATCTCTGCCCTTTTTGCAGTTTATAATCATATGACCATATATGTAAAACAGCAAGTAACTTTCATTTTTAAACTCTAGGAAAAAACCACCAAATCCAGCAATCCCCTCAGTAAGTTGATTTTCTGTTTATTATAATTTTTTAATTTTGAAGGGTGTGGGGAGGCATATTCTGTGTCATTTAATGTTGTACAATTGTAATCACTCACCGATTGGGTTTTCTTGGAAAATCCAAATAGTGAAATATCCAACACTTACAACCCCAGTAATACATAGGCTAGCTTCCCAAAAACAATAGGTGCAAGCAAAGAACCTACTGACATATCTGTATGGATGGAGGGATGAACATGTAATTCCATAAGCAGCCATGCAACAAGGAGGTACCTATGGGACAGTCACTTCTATATTCTCTGATCAGTGTTTGATTTCACGCACAGCAGCACCTTACGCTAGGAAAACAGCTACATCCCCCACAGAAGCCAGTGCCCACGCTCAAAGAAGAGTTATCTGGATTTTGATTATTTTAAAAAATCATGCTTTGAGAAGGAGGGCAGACCCTTTGTTCTTGCCAGTCCTCCTATTCCAAATTGATTGCAATTAGTTCATGTATTTAAAGATTTTTTTAACCTCAGCATAGCTTCCAAAAAAACTAAAACCAACCATACATAAAAGCACTGCAATTAAGTGATCTAATAAACCATAACCATGTAAAAATAGGATATGGTGTAGAGTTCTGCTCATGGGATGAGGGTTTCCCACATTTCCCCCCAACAAAAAGCTACTCCTGAGAATTGAAAACCCTAAGAAATGGAACAGGAACGTGATGTAAGGATTAAATCCAATCTTAAAATGGCAAAATGGTATCAGCAGTACAGATCAGTCATAGTTTAACTACTTTTGTTCACATAACGATCATCTGTATTCAGTTTAACGCAGTAAATCAGATGGCAAGCTACCAAATGGTAACTTAACACAGTGGACACAGAACAAAAGTTCAGGTTTAAAGGTACCTAACAAATAACTTTTAGTGTTATGCAATGTTGCATAATACTATCATCACAAGATCACAGTACATGTAAAACAGTATGTATATCTGTGCTTCTGCTGGCAAGCAAGTACTCAACTTCCTGTTAGAAATTAAATTGCAGCTGCTTGCTGAGCCAAATTATTTGGTTGTTCATAAAACAGTTAAAGCAGATCATGATGGGCAAAAGTTCTTCCTCTAACACAAAACTTTGTGAGGAACTGGTCATATGTAATGTCTGACCATAGAGGGAGAAGAATTATAGTGTACATAAGACTAAGAAAGCACACAATGGATATAGAAATATTTTTGCCAAGACTTACTTACATCCTTTCTGTGTAACTGCAGAAACCAAGCCTTCCTAGCAGAGATCATCTAACTATGAATGAAGGTAATTTACTATTGCTGTGCAAATATTTGTCTATGATCTTGTCTTGCTTTATCAGGAATAATGAAGAGTTAATAGATATACCACCCCAGCATATAACCTATTGAAACAGAAGATGCACTATAAAAACACATTTTTGTTACATTTGGTATGAAATATAGAGCTTTTTAACAAATGGATCTTAATTGCTAAATCAAAGGTGAGAAAGGCATTCTCATTCAAATCAGATTATATTTGAAACCTGCATGGTTGTGATTTTCCCCTTTAGTATTTGGTGTCATCTGAGTTTGTTCATAGAACAGTAAAACTGAATTAGACCTGGTTGGTACATCCCCTAATCCAGCAGTTTTTGCTGGGTTACCACCTAGTGTCTACAGGTTTCTGAGATCTTTCAAAGATTGCTACAGTAGCTAAACCTTTCTCATAAGAGTGCATACTTAGGAACAAACATGGATTAGTTAAAACTTTTTAAAAGATCCTGGTTACGTACTCTTTCTTTTCACATTTTGAACTCATTGGTAGACTTCTGGGATTTGTGCGGAGGGGAGTAGAGTTACTATTCAAGATTCAAGCCCTCTCATCTCTGCTACAGACTCCTGCTGTTCATCTCAGGGGCAAGATATAATTGAGATGTGATTGGCTGATGTGTTCGGATCAGTAAAGGATCTCACAAAAACAGATGGAGCGTTTGGAAACTGGTTTTGCTACACATATTTCAATCACACAAACTTCTATTATTTTCCTAGATATGTAGCTTAATAGTATTGTTTCTAGAGGGAGAAATTCATACAATAAAGAACATGAACTGATGGACTCAAACCTGTGCTTAAACGTTTGGTTGCTTCAACTCCAGCATAGCAGAGAATGGAAAGTTGAGTTTCCAAAGTAATGTCTTTAATGTAACGAATTGGACCAAGTGCAAAGTCAAGCCAGGTTAATTTATGTTCCAAATCTTTTTCAAATCACAGATAAACCTATACCAGCTGAACGTCGCCGGGGTTCCAACCATGATCTTCCTCTTCCACCAATACCGTCTAATCTTCATAAGTAGGTATTCTATATCATAATAATAACATTTGATATATATACCACCCTTCAGGACAACTTAATGCCCACCCAGAGCGATTTACAAAGCATGCCATTATTATCCCCACAACAAAACACCCTGTGAGGTGGGTAGGACTGAGAGAGCTCCAGAGAGCCGTGACTGACCCAAGGTCACCCAGCTGGCTTCAAGTGGAGGAGTGGGGAATCAAACCCGGTTCTCCAGATTAGAGTCCCATGCTCTTAACCACTACACCAAACTGGCTCTCTTTTTCATGTTCATTGAGAGTGTCCTCATTTCTACATAAAATGCTAATTTAAGAATCCAGAAAGAGATAGATAAGGACAGAAATATTTAAGTAGCAAGAGAATGAGATTAGGTTTACTAACGTCTTATTGAGAGCACTCTCTTGGCAAGACCCTATTTATTCATGATTACTGCCAAAAAAAAAGACAGCCATGCATTTGGTTCTCCTCTGTGATGTGTGCTGTAGCCCAGACCATATTGGATGTCACAACACGATCCCTTTCCTCTACAGTTGGTGATGAGAAAGTGCAGACACTGCATCCTCACACTGTAACATTAAGGTCTGTTCAGTATTATTTAAGGGAATGTATAAGTGGGGCACGAAACACACAACTGCTGCTTTTAGCAGTAACCACATTTAGTGGTTCTAGCTTAGTCCTGTGTTTCAAGAGTAAACCAGAGAACCACCAATAGTTTTCTAACAGTAAGTGAGTTGTATTCTATGACTCTCTTTCACTAAGGGACAACTCTTGCTCTGCCTAAACAAGGCTCCTCACTTGATGAAAGGCAGGCATAGGGTCCAATCCAAACATTTAAAGTGTTCCCTGAATAACAGCAGGTTTTTTTTTAATTACTACTTTTTTAAAACTATGTTATTGTTACAATAAATGTTTTATATTTTGTGCCCAGCTTGAAGTATCCTTTCATATGTGCATCATTATTGGATTCTACACTTTTATTTTTTTTAAAAAAACAAAACACTGTGGGGGAAATGTAGCATATCATAAAAATCAAAATGTTCTATGTTTCTTTACTCTCTTACCATGTATTTCAGACCACTGCCACAAAAGCCACCGCTTTCTCTAAGTAAGTACACTTTCTTGTTTGAATTAAGACAAGATGGATAGCCATATTAGTGGGTAGCAGTAGAAAAGAACAAGAGCCCAGTAGCACCTACAAGACAAACAAAATTTGTGGTAAAGTATGAGCTTTTGTGAGTCACCGCTCACTTCTTCAGATATCTGGTATCTGATATCTCACTTCTTCAGATATCTGGTATCTGAAGAAGTGAGCTGTGTCTCACGAAAGATCATACCCTACCACAAATTTTGTTAGTCTTATAGGTGGTACTGGACTCTTGATCTTTTCTATTGTTTGAATTAAGTTAGGTTTAGTTTCAAATCTCTGGATCATGAATCAGAAAGCTCCAAAAATAAATTCCATCTCACTATCTTTATCACTGATACAGCCTCAACAAGCCAGAAGACCACACACAGAAAAGGCAATAGCCTAAATAAAATAAGGCATAACTTCTGCAGCATTCTTTTGTAATAAAATAATGGCCATAAGGATGGGATCTTATGTTGCATTGTTTCTTCCTCTTTAGGATCACCGGATCCCATGAATCGCATCTTAGCTATGCCACGCAATAGTATTTCTAATACAACAGAACAGGTACAGTTTTTACAAAATAATAGGGAACGTGGACCTCCACCAACTTCTGGAAGGATACAATGAGAGATTGCTGTCGTAAAATACTAATTCTTAGTCAAATATTTGGGGCTACTCCACTAATGCAGACCAAAATCAAATACTTTCCAATGATCAAATGACTGTATTTCTTTAATTCATTTTCAAGGAATTAAATCCACAGCAACCTCTCATTTACCATTCAGCAGTCATTTGTAGAAAACCTTGTCAAACAGTTAACCACAGTAAGTGAGGAAATAGCTATTCATCAAGAACTTAGCAAAATACATGTTGTAACTTCAGATATACAAGAGAGAGCTGCTTCACAAACTACTTTGAGTGTAAAGACCCACTGGTCCAGGAGGAGTCAGTCGAATTGGGGGCTAAAGTCCCAGTCCTGAAAGAACACCCCCGAACACAGCGCTGAAAGAGCTGCCACCATTTTGCCCAATGAAGTCCTAGCTCAGAGATGGGGGGAAATAAACCTCCAGCTTTACCAGCTCTGCTGAACTTCCATTAAAGTTAAAAAGGTAGCTGAACCAATCTGGTTTGGGCACTGGTTTAGGTTAAAGCCAAGGATCAAAGATACATCACACAGTTTTGAAGAAAAGATCTAACACTATACATACCAGGCAGATTCTCTTGCCATACTGAGCTGTGATGGTAACTTGTAGGTGCAACACAGCATTCTTAGTCAAAGTTTCCATCTCCAAGGCATCAAGTCAAAGTTGGAATCCATAACTAAGAAAGGCCATCAGGGACCTCCACACAGGGCAGAAAAAGACAAGAACAAAACTGACTTTGCCAATTTATTCCCAATTTCCTAACAACCTGGGGAGATCTCACCAACCAGTATCCTGCCATAGTATGTGAGGCTGACATTCAGCCGTTACACCAACCCACATAGCATTACTATGAGCACATACTTATCTTCTCTTGGGAACCAAAATTGGGTCAGATAGACTTGATCAGTTGGTATGCTTGGCCTTGCCTCTAATCTTGGGAGGCTTCAACAACAGCATCTGAGCTTCAAAACAAGCTTCTGTGGATTTACTCTTACAATAGCATCGATTACTCAGAAGTCCTACAGATTCTGGCCAAGTAAGCCTATTTTTTACCTTGGAACAGTCTCCAGAATGCAAAATATCCACAATCTATGTCACAAATGCATATATTGCAGCTTTCCTGGCCAGAACCACATAAATGGTAGTTCAGCATTTATGCATGCATATTTATAGGAAATGTTCATGTCTCTAAAGGTTTCTCCGGATGTTATCTTGCTAAGGCATCAAATATAAGACCAGTGCTTAGTCGGCAGATCCATGGTTCCAGAGTAATGGAATACATTCCCCCAGAAAGTGAATAGATAATCTTCCCCATCTCCTGTTGCAGAAGTGGAAACAGTGAAAGAAGTGTAGAAGTGAAAGCGTTGTTCTACTGGGCATTTGGGGCTTGTTGAAGATTATAAAACTAGTTGAATGTACTGGGTTGGATCTTATGCTTGTGAGGTTGCAGGCAATTTCCCCTCCCACTGCATTCACCTGCAGACCCCTCATACCGTTTCAGTGGGTCCCCCTGAGCAGGATTTTAGCAGAGCAGAGCAGATGGGAGTGGGAAAAGAGGTAGGAAAGTTCTGTTCCACAAACACTGTTTCTTGGGACCCAACCTAATTTTTTAAAAATAACATTCTTAAGTACACAAAAATCCATTTTTCCCACAGGATTCTAGCATTCATGGTAAAGCATGGTATATGGCTTCCAGTGACCGAAAAGCAGCTGAGGATGCATTATACAGATCAAACAAGGTACAAATTTCAGTACAGATTCTCATTCAGAAATCTTCAGAAGCACGGGGAAGGGACATGGCTTATTGTTGATTAAGAGGCACATGGTTTATAGGGATGAATGCTGCTCTCCACAGATCTTCATAAAATGAATTCTATCCAAGTCTGTATTGCATCAGCAAAGCACTCCAATTTATGCAAGGGGGAGTGCCTTTAGCATATTCTCCCTTCCTGTTTCACCCACCTGCACCACACCTCACATTGCTCCCAAGGATTCCTGGACTGCTGGAAGTGTAGGAAGTTTCAGTATTATGAGGGAGGCATGTCCATAGTTATTTGGATCCAAACAAATACAATTTGATAACATTAGTCCCAAACCCTTCTTTCAACTTGCACCAATGCAAGTATTATATGCAGGAAGTCCTCATTCCAATTGTAAGATAATGGAGAATATACACCTTCAGTGGCCAGTATCCTACCACTACTGACCAATATCTAATAATAGAACAGAACCAATCAACATAGGGATTCAAAAAATCATTAGACATTTTGTGGCAGGACATCAATGCCAGACTATCAAATTGCATGTTTTGAAGATATAAGTATTAAGAGAAGCCACCTCCAAAGCAGGGAATGATAAGCAGAACTCCCAACCAACACACTTTGTAAATAAATAGTAGTTTGCAAGTAAGAGGCTGTCCATCATCTCTTCAGATAACTACCATATAGATACTATGCATACTTTGAAAACTTCAACTTGCCCTTAAACCTGAGATGAAGAGGATGGTCTGCTTCCCTAGATCAGGAATCAACAACTTGTGCATTTTTTTGGTTAATATAGCATCATATTCGAAATCAAATCTATTCCACACACTTCACCTTGCCTCTCCACCTGAAAATAATGGGGGAAGTACTCTAGATATATCAGTGGGTAAATGGTGTCAGGATCATAGTTCTGATTCTGAACATGTTGTGGAAGGAAAACAGATTTCCTCAAAATAGATAAGCAGCAACAAGAGTCTGAGGGGAGGAAAAGTTCCCATTTTGGAGCACTGATGCCACAGTACCAACTCTGACAATTTGTTAGGATGGCAGAAAAAATACATAGAAAAGTTAATGTGCTATGTTATTAACCTAATTTTTTTAACTTGGTTTAGGATGGATCTTTCCTAGTAAGAAAAAGTTCTGGACAAGACTCAAAGCAACCATATACACTAGTTGTATTTTACAACAAGCGAGTATATAATATCTCAATTAGATTTATTGAGTCAACAAGACAATATGCTCTAGGCAGAGAAAAAAGTGGCGAGGAGGTAGGTTACTACTACTTTGTTTTATACCTTAATACATAAATTGGAATTTTAGTTACATTGCTTATGAGCATCAAAAGATCTGATATATAACCATTTTTTTATTTTTGAAATTTCATGTCATTTATACTCTGTCTTTCTCCCCAGTGGGGAACCAAAGCAGCTTACATCATTCTCTCCTCTCCTCTATTTTATCCTCACAACAACCCTATGAAGTAGGTTAGGCTGAATGTATGTGCCTGCCCCAAGGTCACTCCATGCAGAGTAGAAATTAAAACCTGGGTCTTCCTTATCTTAGTCCTATACCCTACTGGTTCTTTTTTTATGCATATATCTAAATAAAGAGAAAACATTATTTCAGTCCAACTAAGACCTAATTAAAACTGAATGCAATCTCTTCACTACTCATTTTAAGAATCAAATCTTCTATCTCCCCTTCATTAAAAAGTTCCCACTAGAAGTTCTTAACAGTAGCTTTCCTTAAATGTAGAAGGGCAAAGTTGTAATTTATAAAAGTTATAATATAAAAGTTATTCAAAGGCAGTTGGGAGAAAGTAACAATTTAATGGAATAGGCTCCAAATAAAAGAGGGAATCTCTCATTCCCACGTATGAGCATGTACCTCCAAAATCTTTTAAAAACTTGGTTTAAAGGGCTGGATCTAAAACTATTGTTCCATGTGTGGAAGGTGCATTCTGCTCTCAAGTGGCTGTTTCACATCACACTATTCAAGAAAAAATCTGAATAAATTTTGCTGCCTGTTGAAGCTCTAACACAAACATTAAAACTACTTTGGGATTAATCCATATGCAATCTTCCACAACAGTTCAAGTGGCTATTTTCATTCTACTTATGGCTCTTCGGATTCAACCTGTAGGAATCAATGTATTAAAGTTGACTGCAAAAATACATAATTTTAAACCAACCTTACAGTAAACTGCAATACTATATATTGTTGACATCCTATTATACTATTCTCTTTTCATATTACAGTGCTGATATGCCTGTCAGGAAATTAGTCTATGTACAGAATTTTTTTAAAAAATGAAAACTTTTTTTGAATTTTTCTTAGAACACTTTGGAAAAAATTAGGTATTTGTATATCATAACATTTGAGAGTTTATCAAAAGACAACTTTGGAATCCAGATTCATTTGTGGGGGAGGTACAGAATTTCATGTTTCATCTAGAAATGCATTACCAAAGATGTTACATAAAAACCATTACATAAATTTCAAATACAAGCCAATAAATTAATACAGAAATACAAAAACCACCTGTTAGCCTCTTGCCATGAAAACTCTGCCAGGGGTCGCCATAAGTCAGCTGTGACTTGAGGGCACTCTCCACCACCACCACAATGGACACTAGCAGCTGCACAAAATCCGGCCACCTTATCCTTATCAAGGCTCATGGTCCAAAAGGAGAAAGAAAATATACAGTTCTTCACATCTACCTGGAATTTTTTTGGAGAATAGGAGTAATGACATGTCTTAAGATCACAACAAACAGGGCAATTCAGCAAGACATGCCCAACTGTTTCAAAGTGTATTGTATTTCATGTATTTTGCATGAATCCATCACTCTTACTTTTCAAGGATAATTCATTTTCTGATGCTAGTTTACTACTCAGTTGTTAGAAAAGCTTATCATTAAAATATATAGATATTTGGCACAGAAAAATTTCGCTCATGAAAAAATGTTCAAATCCAGTATTTGACTGAATCAGAGGAGTTATCTTTACAACAATGCTAAGTAACCCTTCTTACCTGTTTTCTCAATCTAGCGCTTCAACAGTGTGACAGAAATAATAGAAAATCATCAACGAAATTCTCTCGTTCTCATTGACAGTCAAAACAACACCAAAGACTCCACCAAACTAAAATTTATTACTAGAGTTTGATAACTGTATTGAGAACTCGACATGGAAAATATTGCAGGCCTCACCTTTTCAGAGCGTTCAAGATCAAGTATTTGAACAAGCATCTAAATCTACAATTAGAAGATTTTTCCTCCAAAAGTTCTACAGAAAAAAGTCACTTTTTTGACAAGCACACACACAAATTTATAAGAGAACCAAGATAAATTTGGTACTGGTAGAATTAACTATTTGTGACTTTAATTTTATGATGATGTTATTCCAAATTCACACCTGAGCCATTATGTACTTGAAATGTATTTTTTTTCTCATGGCATTCCAAACTTAACAGAGAAGCAGAACAGTCACTGATAAAATGTAATTATTTAATACACCTAAAGGAATTGTACCTTCCATAGCACACTCTTGCTAATGTTAATTTCTTGTGAAATTCACAGACTTGTCAAACTTAAGAATATCTATGCCAAGATAAGTTACTGCTTGGAATAAGTGAGAGGCAAGATTGTTTTCTAGGACGAAAGACCAAGTCAGGGTTTCAATATGATGTAATAATGGATTTCATATTGGCTTCAGCTGTATTTGTTGAAACCAATGTTACATTTTTTTAAGTAAAAGTACATGTAAATATAGTATTAAAAGAACTAAATTTCTATTACCATGAACTGAGTGCATGTGAGTATATATTATTGTAATCAAGCACCTTGTTGTAATGTTCATATTTCAAGTATGCCTAATCTCTCAAATTTGCATAAAACTGGTATTTAGACTTGCATGCTACTGCTCTTTAAATATTCACGTAACAATAGGCATCCTGTTAGTTTACAGTGTATTGGTACTCAAGGAATTTGTACTTTAAAATCTTAGGACTTCCACATTATTTATACCAGATGGACACAGGTCTATTAAAATACTTCATTAACTGTAAAGGTTTTATTTTCTTCCATCATGAAGAAAACAAAATTTGAAATGAGACACACTACACATTTCAGACTACATTACTTTGTACTGAGACAGGCTTTTAAAAGTTAAGCAGTGCAGCTGCAACTCAGCAATGATCCCGTTATTGACCTTTGGCTTTAACTGGCAATGGGATGTACTCTTAGGCATGCATTTGTGTAAACTATAGCACTGAAAATAAAAAGCATGCATGATATACCACTGCGAGTCACAAGCATGTTTTTGTCAAGACCCTGATGATGAACAGGCCAAAAGAGCAAATGTAGCTCTGTTCAATAATCACATTATTTTACTAGTCTGTACACTCAGATTGGCAACTCTTTCATATCATACTAGGTAACAATATAATTGAACAAACCAAATTAAATACAGCTCCATTGTAATATTTTCCATGTTGCTATGAAACTGTCATTTATTTCAAAAATATTTTAGTATCAAAATGCAGTTGTGTGTAGCTCAGAGACTACAGGTTACCATCAAAATATTAAGTTGTTTATTCTTCCCCAAAACAGCCAATCCATTTAGTTTCATGGCAAAGGAATTTTTTGCATACATTTCTACATGCTTCCAATAGCTGACCTACCACCGAATCCACAAGTTCTAATTGTCATTTGCAAAAATATAAGGCTTTAGTTTTTCTTTCTACTCAATATAGCTACATGAAACAATTCTGTTTGGCTTTCATATACAATGAATACAAAGTACGAAGAACAAAGTACTTGCACTTCAAGTAAATATGCACAAAAACGTAGCATTTAATAGTATTTTAGTGATATTTATACCAAAAGGGAGTTTGCAACCAAGGAATCGGGAGCAGTCTGAGACTTGGAAGGGAAGCCATGAAGGAACTAGAAAGATCCTGAAGCATAAGAAAATGTTGCTGGAGACTAAGATAATCATACTATAGTATTCCCTATTACTAAGTATGGATGTGATGGTTGGACAATGAAGAAAATTGGTAAGTGGGTTCTGAATGACTTCTCCCAACAAGCTAAACTGAGGCTATCGTACTTTGGTCATATTGTGAAAAGTCAAGAAGACTCACTGGTAAAGACAATAATGCTAGAAAGTTGAAGGCAGTAGGAAAAGGGGAAGACCCAACATGAGATAGATTGATACAGTAAAGGAAACCACGTTCTTCTGTTTGCGAATGGAAGGGTGTTAACAATTGGATATTTTGGAGGTCATTAATTCATAGGGTCACCATAAATTGGAAGTGACTTGACAGCACTTAACACACACATTTATTGAGTTCATTTAAATGTATCAGACTTACAAGGCAAATGTATTCATTCCTGTCAGTATGTGGAAAGAAATAGCAACCCATCTTCAGATCTGATCTACCACTGATCCAGAACTAGAAAACCTTTTCGATTGCTGGAATTTTCCCAGTCTTCTTGAATATAATAATCTTAGAATGGAATACTATTTATTTGCATCCAACACTTCTGAATACTATTCAATTTACCAAGAATCATTAGAACTGTTTTTTTTAAATACGAAACTGTTCAATTTTGTTAGCTGTGAGAATGGACTAAAATTTAATAGCAATATTACAAAAATGACAAAAGATGTACAGTCAGCTAACATACTCTCAGACAGCATTAAAAACAGCTATTTTGTAGGAAAGTCATTTCACAGACATTCTGCCTGGATGCTCTGAAGCACAAGCCACACGATTGAACTTTTGTAGAAGGCAAATTATTTTTCAAAACGCAAGGCAACATCCTTATAACATTTCCTCCATGTGTTGTATGTTACTTTAAACTCAGTCAAATTCATGGTGTGTACTTATGACTTTTTATATAAATATTAAAAAAAATGCATAAAAAGTTGGAATGTCTACACATGGAAACAGATTAATCATCCTAAATCTCTTCTGGTAAACTTATACTTTACTAAATATAAGCATATTTAAGCTATTACATATCTGAAGAAGTTCAAGTGACTAACACCAAGACTGTTTTTTAAGTTACCAAGTATAGATTTTTAACAGCAAGCTAATACTTCAATTTACAATAAAGACGTGTGCTTTACTCATTATTTTAAATAGCCAATAAAAATACAGAGCAATATATCTATAACAATTTTTGATACCAAGATATGTGCAGGGGAGTTCTTAAGAGGTAATTCTGAATTGCATTTCTTGTTTAAAAGCTTCATTATTTTCCTGAGATACATTATAAGACATGATCAAGCACTGAAAAAAAAATTACAAATATGAGTCCATGTTACTGCTCAGTATACTTGAAATTTTCCCTGCTAATTCCATAGGATTAGTTCTCATCATCAAATGAAGCTTATTTTTCTACAAGATGTACAACAAATACTAACTGCTCACTTTCCTTCCAGTACAAAATGTATAATCTGCTGTGGATCTCAGAAAGGTGGACTATAATAAATGAATAATAAATAATATTAATTTTTCTTGTGTATTTCTATCAATAAATACAATTATACTCTTATAAACTGTATATTCAGGACTCACTAGGGAGTGATCCCAATATGGCAGAAGTCTTGAGTTATGTACGTGGACACTTCTCTGACCCCCTTACTTGAAGAGCAGAAGAGTGATGGCTGATGCAGCCTGCACATTTATTCAAACATGGTATCTGCCCTATACCATGACTGAATATCCTTATTCTTTTGGGGATCAAGAATACACTTTATTAAACATTTGCAATAAAACTTGTTCAAATGCTATGTTGCTATTATGAGGGATGCAAGAGGAAGCTCATCAGAACTGTCATGCTTAGATTTCTTTCCAGGAGGTAACATCTGTACAGGTTAATAAACTTAAAGATGCAATCCTATAGTTCATGGAGAAAAATTATTTTGATTGAATATTGACTACAGGTTACAATCTTAAGAGATTTTGTAGAGTAGATGGTGAATCAACACAAATAAAAGCCTGAGCAAAAACCAAACACCATCTTTACAACACAACCACCAGTGTTGTATTGTCAATATTAGTTCCATAATTAGTCAATAATTGTCAACTATTTCCATAATTTAGGGCAGAACATACATTCAACGTGGGGAAAACATGGTTTTTGTCTGAATCGGAAAGGTGTCCAAACATGGAAGGGGGTTGTTCTGATGGGTACCCAATGTTCTTAGGAATAGTATGAAGCATTAAAGGAAGTCAAGACTGAAGTACTCCTAATAAAAATTACACTGACTAGTGCTCTCCTCCCCAACAAACATTGTGAACACTCAAAGTGAGCATGAGATTTCTAGAAAGACCAAAAGAAACATCTGTCATTCTGAAACACCACACACATTGTGAATACGCTTCCAACCAATTTCATCCTCAGGCTTAAACACAATAACATGTTTATTGATTTATATGAAAAATACTCCACTAAGAAAGTAGACAAACTGCACAGAAATAGTACAAGTGTCATGTGCATAGCTTAAAGCATTCACATATGGCTTTGTTAAAAAGAAACTGTTAGGAACCCTGGTCCTATGTGGACCTATGGGTATACAGTTGACACAAAAGTAAACTGCTTCACATCTTTTAGGCACTTGCTAACAACAGTGTTCAATCCCTGGAAAAGAAAAAAAATTGTTCTTGTTTTTAAAGATCAAGGGAAAATACAGCAATAGCTGCGTGTAGCTGAAAAAACCTTTTTAGTAGTGCATGCACAGAGCTGGAAAAATACAATTCCTGTGCAAGATTTATAGCAAATAACTGAAGTACAAAAATATGTACACATTTTGATTTTAAATATATACAGAACAAAAAGCCCTGAAATTCATTTTCTAAATAAAAATATATGACATGATAGTAGTAACAAAATGCAATTTACACTGCAATTGCAACTATTTAATTTAAATTCATACATGTTCATTTTAGGTGCTACCACAAAACTTGCTCTTTAAAAAATGTATTTAGTACACTGCTGTCATCCAAAATTTGTAATTAGATTAACTTTGTTTTGCCTTCTCCACTAATCATAATAAATTACCCTAATGAATTCCAGTCTCGAGTGGCTTCCATTAGATGACGCTGCCCATGCCCCACCCAGTTGTCCTGATTGTCAAATATCCTCCCACAAAACCAGCAACTAAACTTAGTTTTCAGTGTATTATCAGAGGTAGTTTTTACAATCTGATAATTATTTTTGCTAGTCTTCTTCAGAGTTAATTTTAAAACAAACCTCTCTTTTACAGGACTAACAGGTTTCAGCATTCTGCGCTTTCTTCGGGGGATATCATCAGTGATTATGTACAAACTGTTACTATAATATGCTGGTTCCAGAAGAGCATCAATAGTTCTTTTTGACAAAGAAACCTTTAGCACATGTCCTTTAAATTTAGCAATAGTCTTCATAACATTTACAACTTCTGGAACATCTGCATCAGGATGGTTTAGTACTACAACTGGTTGATTTCTTCGGGGGCATTTGACAAGTTGTTTAGAATTAAAAGGAAGTAATTTTAGAATCCTCACAGTGTCTTTTGACGCTTTTTGTCTACAAGGAGTCTGAATCAAGGATTCCAATTCACTGATATCCATTTGATTTTTTTCTTTACACTTTCGATGCAACATTTTCTTTCTAGGAAGTTCCTGAAGATCATCCTTAGCTTTCCGCTTCAAATTCCTGTTCTTCTGTGAAGCTGCAACTGTAGAAACCTTAATGTTACTTTGCTTTGAATGCCGCTTAGGTTTTGAAATTTTGTGTGTCATAGTCCCTGCTGACATTTGGCTTCCAAAACCACTTCCTTTGTTGGTCATTAATGTTTGCACAGAGTCAGATGGACATTTTTGTGACCGTGTCTTCACATGTTTGGAGGAATGTACAGATTCTACAGAAGTGAAAGGATCCTTGGATTTACAGCTTGAAAAACAGGCATTTGCTGGCATCAATTTTCCTGGAGAGATTAAGGCATCGCTAGAAGAAAAGGCTGTCTTTTTTTGTTCTAGCGCAGGGCTATTAAAGGAATGCATATTATTGAAAGATGACACAACATTGCTAACTGGTTGACAGTTCTCTGCAGCAGGGAAGGTCTTAATTTTCAAAAAAAGCTTCTGTTGCATTGCTCCAGGTTTCTTTGGTTCAGTATTTTGAGTACATGCAGTACCATGAAAAACATTAGGATTCTGTACTAGGGATTTGTTTGGCGACATACATTTCAGAAAAACCGCTTGTCTGCCATTGGGCAAAAGTGCATAAACAGGTTGTTCTTGTCCAATCTCCTGTTGTTTTCTTGACTCCAAGGAGTCAACTTTACTATCTTGAAAACCAGTAAGTATTTTCACAGAGGAAATTCCACTCTCATGACAGTCACCTGAATTAGTAACATTAAGTGGTTCCTTATGTGGCACTGAAGAAGCACTTACTGCTCCACTACATGCACTAACACCAAGGGAATTTTTTATACTTCTGGAACTACCTATTCTCAACTCCATCTCTGATGCAGATACTGCTTCTTTAGCACAGTCTTTAGAGGGAAATTTACTTAAAACCTGAGAATTATTTTCAGTGGCATTTGAAATTGTTCCAAGTGATCCACTACCAAATGTCAAAATCATTCCAGGTCCTTTGTTTAAAAGTAAAGATGTAGTTCTTGTTGCCTGAGTATTTGATGAACTTGTGTTCAGAGAAGGTTTTCCTGAAATAACCTGTAATCCTTGTTGGTGAGCAAGACGCAAAGGAACAAAGTATCTTGATGGAGATGACTGAAGCAGTACTGCTTTTTTCTGTTCTGAAAGTGACGGACGGGTAGCATTACGGCCTTGGATAGTGTAGTGCAATTTATCTTTTGCCAACTGTTGTGTTATGATTGTATCTGTCTGAGTTTTAAGTAATCCACCAATTCCTGTTGTCCTTGGAGTTGAATGTATTTCTTGCGTTCTAAGAGATGTTATTGGGACCCGTCTTTCATTCTTAAAATATAAACTTTCATTTGTTGTGCTGCAGTTCGCATTTAGGTCTCTTTTGAATGTAGCAGCAGAATGGGCTAAGCTGCACATAACTGCTGGGTCTTTGAAGTGTGTAAATGTTTTACAACCTGAACTATTAGAAAGTGATTGCTCATAATCAGTTTTTATATACTTCTGTGGGTGAATAGTTGGTTTTCTTTTTAATACATCTTGTAATGACTGATTTACTTCTGGCGACAAATAATGTGATGCCTGATTACTCTGGAGTGAAAAAACTGATGTTATTTTAGGCATAAATGAATTAACACAATTAGAAGCATTGTCTTGTTTAGATTTTTCAGCTACATGTTCCAATACTTGATTTAACCTAGTATTCAAATATCGCTTGCCATCATGATGATTTTCTGTACAACACTGTCCATCAATTGCACGTTTAGACTGACCGGTTGAAAATACTGGAGACTCCTTGGTATTTACATTGCCATAAATAGGTAGCACTGAAGATCTTTTTTCTAAATTTATCCCTGCTGCAGACTGTGGAAAGCATGCTGTAGTTTCACCTACAGAACTCCTTAAGACAGGAAAGGTCTTGTTGGGCATAAGCTCCTTGGATGTATCCAGAATGCCTATTTTAGAGTAATTATGGAAAGGCAATGTTGTTTGATTAGAAAAATCAGTTGGATAATAAACATTATTGTGTTTACTGTTACTGTTCATTTCACCATTCATTATTTTGAATTCTGAAGGAAAAGTTTTTTTCATGGGATCATAATGGAGCATATTTGTTCCAGCAGAAGATAATACCTGAGGATGATCTTGAGGTATATTATTCTTCCAAGAGACATTATCTTTAGTTCCAGTCTGTGACATCAAACAAGAACCAAGTGTGGCAGTATCTGACTTCACTGGAAAATGAGTAGCATACTTTCCTACCACCACAACAGGAGGTACAACAGCTTGTGATGTATTCCAACTAAAATAGCTGTTACTTTCTTGCTTTATTTTTCCTGAAGATTGATTAGAATATTGATTAGATAATGGAGATGTTAATGAGTGAACAGAATTATTTGTAGACATCTGATTATTTTCATGAGACCCAGCACCAGAAAGTAAACTGAAGTTGTTGGGTGACTGCTGTAGACATTCTGCTGAACTATTTTTAACCCCATCGATTTTATTTCCTGCTGCCAAATTTGGTTTATCTGTGGGAAGAAGTTTTATTACTATGTGTTGCTTTCCATCCACCATTTTGAATCCCATAAATTTAGCACTGTAGTTTGCTGGAACAGATATTTTATTATTTTTCACCATCAACACTGTAGGACCATGAACAGCTTTTGTCAACAACCCAAGTCCGGAACATAATCCATCTTCTGCTCTATTGTACTGTAGAGCCGTAGGGGGTTTTGTTCCATTGTGGATATGCTTTTCACCATGAAACATGTGGTCTTCATTTAGCTGCGTTTCTTTTGCAGATTGGCTTATCTCTTCAGATTTAGGCTCTATTTTCTTTGCATTTTCAACAACTTGTCTCTCTTCTTCAATTCTGCAACTGCTACTGGTAATTCTTTTGCGTCTCCACAGCGCCTTTCTTGAAGCACCTGTTTTGTACCTTTTCAAAATAAGTTTTAGTCCTGCTGAAGTCTCCATCTTCTTTTCACTGTTATCTATATCCATTTTATCTTTTGCATAGAGGTGGTCTCTGTGCAAAGCAATAATATGCTTTATAAGGTAAGTTTTCCTTGATGTCATGTAATTACAATACTGACAACTGAAGGGAAACGTGCCAGTGTGTGAAAGAACATGTTTCTGAAACTCTTCTTTTGAGAAACTTACATGTAGACATTTATCACATTTATACTGTATTTCATTGTGCCTGTGAATATGCTGAACAAATGTGCCTACATCCAGGGTAGAAAACCTACATCTTGCACACTGAAAATGACCATTAACACAATGCCTAGATGTGAAATGTTTTGTCAAATCCAGCAGTGTATATCTATGTTCATCATTACAAATTTCACATTTCACTAAAGTGCTACGATGCGTCCGACGGTGTTGATTAAATGACTGAAAATCAGTAGCTGAAAAATTACACATTTCACAGGGGTAAGATGGCAACTCTCCATGGTGCAGCAGCTGAAAATGTTTCTGTAGATCATTTGGGCTGTATCGAATGTTGTTTCTGCATTTTGTACAGCTAAAGTTCAGTATTTTTGCAGACGTTTTCAATCCCTCTTCATAGTGCAGTTCTGGTTTACTTTGTGGAGCAAAAATCTCAGAACAGTGTGGATAGCTACCATTCATATCCTCTTGTATGAAAAATGTAGTTGCGGGTTTCTCTTTACATCCAAATAATTTCATGTATCTGTCAATTTCATGTTTAACTGTCACTTCATTGGGGATATTTACTCTGGGCAACTCAATTTTCACATTTTTTAATCCATAAGAAAGAATGTCTGAAATTGCAGGCTGAGATGTAGACTTTTCAGCAACAGTTTCTGATACTGGATCGGATACTCCATCCGGCACACTGTATTTTAATAAACTTGTCTTTTCAATGTTACAGGATTGTTCCTGTTCAAAAGACATTTTTAAAAAAATATTTTAGTATACTATGTTTTGTCCTTTAGTATACTGTGCTTTTTGTCCTTGTGCTGAAATATTTCCAGAGTGCCAGTTTTTTCCAACTAGGTATACCTGAAATAAAAATTACAAAGTTAATTTTAAACGATATTGCAACAAAAATGATACATACCAGGTTCACATTTTAAAATCTAACCATTTGCATGTTAACATGGCTCAAAATAATAAAAGATGAGCCCAACCCTTAAAGCTTTAACTTATTTCTCTCCATGGCACAGTTGCTTCTTCTTAAGCAGCCTAGACATTATAGATGAAACTTGCATTGTGGTAACACATTTTTTAGCCACTGTCATTCCCCCCTGGATACCCAAGTTACTAATAGCTCCTCCTTCATATGGTTGCTTCTCATTCACCAGCTGGAAATGGCTATAGTTCATGAAGCAAAATGTCATCACTTCCTGCCTGCCATCGCCTGCTTGTCCCAGTCAATTTTCAGAGCTACACACATCCAGCTATTTTGCCAGCATTCCTCCTCCAAACTAATCAGCAAATGCAGTGCCGCCTAGCTTTCTATGATTATTCTACTAATTCCAAACTTGGACAGGACTTGACTAAACAGGCAGATGCCACCACTACACTAACAGTGTAATCCTAAGCAGAGTGACACCATTCTAAACCCACTAACTTCAATGTATTTAGGAAGGTGCTACTCTGATTAGGATTGCAATGTAAGATGTACAAATAAAAATCCACAAAATGCAATTCATAATCCTGTTGATTTCACTAAAAGAAATTTACTTTTACAAAAGGTCCTTTGAAACATATTAGTAGGTATGACAGCCCAAGTGCAGAGACTGAACCATTAGAACACAAATGGAATAAATATGCAACCTAAAATTTTTGAACCAAAATTAAACATAGTTAAGTACATTTTAAAAGCTGTTGCATTATGCCCAACTACTACTAAATAATTTCAAAAGCAAATGCTTATGCAACTATATAAGGCAATATGTACACTTGAGGAGTGGGATGTAGGAATTTTAACAAGGACATGGTATCAGAAATAAGAGTGTCTTCTTATGCAGAGGTTTCCCCTAGGGGTCAGTAATTTTATTAAAGAAAATCCTCTTTCAAAAAAAATTAACAAGATAGCTGTTCTATCAAGAGTTACTAAAGTGATGATGCCAAAGGGGGCAGGGGCTCCAACATGTAGCACTGACTGATATCCACCCTTAGCACAGCAGAAACAAACTGGTAGCCAATCATGTTGATTTACTTTTATTTATTAGATCGATAACTTGTCTAATGTCTTCAAACTCAGTCAATATTGGCAACATGTGCTTAGCTGAAATAACATTAGCTGAAATAACATGGATGCCCTTTCCATAGTACGTGACCCAATCTAGATAACAAGATAAAATATACTGCTAATGATAAATTAATCTTGCCAATAAACTATTTAAAAAATCAAATTCATATAAAGTTTATTAACCTACCTCCCCATGTATTAATTCATCTGTAATCTAAAAGAAGAAAAAAGCCCAATTAGGTAATTGTATAGCTTTCTAGCATGGTTGCCTAGAGCAAATTTTCACTCACCACTGACAAACAGTGGTCATTCTTTATAAAGCCGAGCTCAGACATGAACATAATGCCATTTCATTTTTGGAAAAAGAATTTTTCCAAAAATTTTCCACATAGAAAATTTCTAAATTCAGACAAGAATAAGTCATAAACTTACTCTTTAAGGAAAGGCTACAATTCCATTCTTCAGTAGCCTGTAATGTTTTTCTTTCCCAACAGATGAAGGGGATAAATGCAAGGCTGATGAGAAGACAAATTCAACAGGAAGATGTATCAAAAAAACCTGGAAATGAAGAAAATGATTTTTTTTAATGTTAACATAAATATTTAAGAAAAATGGAGGAATACTAGAGTAACCTCCATATAGGATCTAATCTTAATAGAAATACAGTTTTACAAGATTTTGCTACTCATTTAATATTGCTTTTTAAAAAATGGTTCTAGAATATAAGAATGTTTTCTTCATCCTATTTTTAACGGTGCCCATTAAAATAAATTCAACGACTACAGCAGTACCTCTAAAAAACTGAATAAAATGGAAAAGCAGTTGCCAAGTTTAATTTTAGGAGGTATGTTGTCCTTGATCTTACCAATTTGTATATTTTTGTAAGTGCCTTGCACTTTGATATGGAAACCTGATATTATTGACATACACAATGTGTTCCTTTGTACCTCACATATTCTTATTTGCACTTCAAGTGTACAGATGGAGAGTTGGATCCCATCAAATAACAGCTGGAGAGAAGTTTTTCTTAATGCAGTTCCATTTGTGCAAGCTACTGTGCAAAAGACACTGTAAGATCAAGCACTGTTTTTAATTTTCATGTATACAAATCAAAAAGTAATTTGATGTAGTCATTACAGGCCAACTGGGAAGCAACATATGATTTGATCGAACAAGGTCATGGGTGGGAGGAGACTACTTAAATATACTTTGTCACAAAGTATATTTGTCACTTAAATATACTTTGTCATGGGTGGGAGACTACTTAAATATACTTTGTCAAAAGTGCGTGTGTGATATTTAAAGCTATCTTTCAAACTTAAGTGGTACAAAATCACTAGTTCTTTAAATCCATCCAAATCCCCATTAAGTTTGCTTAAGTTTAGGGTATATCCAGATAGAAGCAACTTGAACCTTTATGGGATGTCATCATACATAACAAGAAGCATCACAGGAAAAGACCAACTGTAGAGACATGTAGGGATGGTTGAATCATCTGTTTATCTGAAATGCTAAGATTTTAAAAAATGGTGCATCTATTCTTCAAAACTAGAACAATCTTACTGAATTGTAGAATCTAGTAATCAAAACACAGTTATTTTAAGAGTGAAAAACAAACCCAACCTAAGAGTCCTGCAAGTATTCACACTCTGAGTTTAGCTTTAGGAGTTGCATGAAGTCATCCAAGTATTACTTCGTTTTTAAAAAAGAAATTCAGGCCTACTGATCATTTCTCAACAATAATGTGCCATATTTTGTACATGTTTCAAGAAATACCAGATGAAAGTATTGTTTGTGCTATAGCATAATACCAATTATATCTTTACATATAAAATATGTCTGCTCAATATTACACATTTTATATCATTTATACTTTTAATGCCAAACCTGTCCAATTTTGACTCACAAGAATTATCATTAAGCCTAAATGAATGCAATGAGTACATTTCCTGTAATCTGGATCTATGTATCCTGATACTATTTACACTATATCTCAATTTACCTTAGCTAGAGCCTTTTTTGAGCAGCATTAAATTTACTACTGAATGTAAGTTCTGCAATGAACAATTGTCAATATCCAAACTGATGATAAACTCATGATAACCATGATTAGGTGTTCTGATGAATAGCTACATCCATGGAGAACAAGATGGTGGTCAAGACATCATATGCTTGTACACATACTGTTGTGTGTATTTTACAGTCTTTTCCATATTAACTTGCATACCTAGCCAGTAATAGTGGGCAGCCAAGGTTGAAAGAGACAAGTCCTTGCCCAAAGTCAAGACCACCTTGGGCTCTGAATGCCAGTAAATGACTTTTGCCTTACTGTCTCCGAGATATTACTGAGAAAAATAAAGAATCAGTTCATGTACCAAGCTGAGCAAAACATTTCAAGATGAGGTGGCTCCAGAACATGGTTCCTTCAGTGAGAAAAAACTCATGACTGACATCAACCTGCTTACTACCTTCAGCCCCAACGAAACAGGAGGTCCAGCAGCGATCATTCAAGTAACACCTTCATTACAACCACGCTGCCCACCCACCCCGGGCCAATGTTGCCCCCAGTA